>NW_027266282.1:5057500-5695000 GCF_022045235.1 Haliotis cracherodii | reverse complement strand
TGATCAATAGTTTCTGAATTTGTTAGGCGTGTTTGTAATTGAAAGTCTATTTGTTAGCCGATATACCTGTTTCCTGAGTAAAAATGAACTTGTCAATTGCTCAAGGGGTGTGCACAATATTGACCGACGCTCGCGCACAACGACATGAAAGGAAGCATTGCGCCTTTTAGGATCAGAAATGGCGGTCGCCCGTGAATCCTAAACGCACCGGCGGCTTCACCGGAAGTCGCTCGAAATAATCTCGAACCAGTAATTTCCGGTGACGGAAGTAAGGGATTTGAGTTCAAACAAAGCTTACGGATGAATCAACATGCATTTAAAACCAATATAACACTCTATGAAAATGGATTCATTAATGACTCGAGAGTTTTATTATAGTCTGCCTTTTACAGGGGCGGTTTATGAAACGTCAACATTTCCGAGCGATTAGGGCTGATCGATTTGTATCGAATCGGTTGTCACAGTATCAAACCTTGCGAAGTGAACCTGCAAACACTATCCTTGCATCAACGTTGGCATATGTAGACGATTTTTCGATTAAAGGTAACACGGTTTTAACTGTGATCAATATATCTGTGGACATCCGCTGTTAGAGAAACAGGATGCGTAGAAGGAAATCGAACTCGAGCGTTGCAAGTGTATAGCGAACGCATTGACTACTGGCCGCCTCAGTTCCAAATTCTGAGAATTTTGTGAATATGTATTCAGTAGTTGAGTGAATTGTTGATTGTTGATAATAACTATTCTTTAATGATGTTGGCCTTAATGCTTCATTGCACCTTGGTGAAATGGTCACATTAACCAAATCTAGTTTCACAGAACGAGGACCATTTTGAATAATTGATTTATTATTGCAAGCTCCGGATAGGGAAAGTTTAAATCGGTAAATATTATTAACTGAACTGTATGGTGGAAATAGATTCACACATATCAAGTACGTCGCAAGGGTGACCACAGTACCAACCAGCCAATACTGCAACCTAGTCCTACTGATGTGACAACTTCCCCTTTACGCCCCCCCCCCCCCCCCCCCCCCCCCACCTCCCACCCCCGAAACCCGTTAAGTCCCCTACCTTCAATAAAAAAAATCACCCCCACCCCACAAAAAAACAACACAAATATAAAATTTATAAAATAATAATATATATATATATATATATATATATACATATATAAATGACAAATCCAATTAAACCAAAAATGAACAAGGGCAAACAATCAAAACAGTTAAAAGAAAAGAAAGAAGAAAGAAAGAACTTTTCTTTAAAATATTACGATGTACAGTAGACCCGGAAAGCTATACTTGTATATAATATATACACAAACACGGCTCAAACAAAGGCGACTATGCATGTCGTAATAGGCGACTAACGGGATCGGGTGGTCAGGCTCGCTGACTTGGTTGATGCGTGTCATCGTATCCCAATTGCGTGGATCGATTATCATGATTTCAATCACTGGACTGTCTGGTCCAGACTCGATTATTTACAGACCGCCGTCATATACCTGGAATATTGCTGAGTGCGGCGTTAAACAACAAACAAACTTTACAAAAGCTGTATTGGGACACCATTTATATGCTCTTAATGTGAAACAAGATATTTAAATCAACATACCAATGTTAATCCACTGCCTCCCTGCTATAGAACCCATCCTGAAAATACCATCCCTTGCGATAACAAAGTTTGAACAACGTAAATATGCCTGCTCTACACCCCTTTTCAAACCCACCTTTTCAGAACACAATGACCCTCCCCGAAATACCCCCACAAGTCACCCCACAATCCCCATTTCGCATTCCCTGATCACAAATGTCACACTCGGGCTCCTTTTGTACCCCCAAACCGCAGTATCCCTACCCACACGTCACCACACCCACCAACTGTGTGAATATTCACAGGCAAAATTACTTCTTGTCATATTCATGTGACCCGTGAAGATCCGGGGAAGAGAATAGGTCTTCAGAAACCCATGCTTGCCGTAACAGGCGACTGTGCTTGTCGTAAGAGGCGACTAACGGGATCGGGTTGTCAAGCCCGCTGACTTGGCAGATGCATATCATCGTATCCCAATTGCGTGGATCGATGTTCATGATGTCAATCACTGGATTGTCTGGTTCAGACTCGATTTTTTACAGACCTCCGTCATATAGCTGGAATATTGCTGAGTGCGGCGTTAAACAAGAAACAAACAAACAAAAACATCATATATATGTGTTGATGCCAGAAAATTAACGATGATCATGGTGTTGGGGAGTTAGTAACTAAACATATTTCTACTGAGGATACAATTAACAAACAACCTGTCAAAGATAACTCGGCTACGTGTTATAAGAAGGCGTATGTTTAATTTTAATCAATTAATAAAATAATTGATTAAAAAATTGAAAAATATTTAACAAACCTTTGATTTCCATGCTTGTCACACTTAAACACAAGTACACTTTAAGTGATCAAAGAAAGAGGAATTTGACTTACGTGCTTCTTTAACAACTATTATTATACAGATGTGGTAATTGCCTTTTCATTCGAGTCTTTACAAAGTTTGTCAACCAAACAGTAGTCTTTCAAACTAGGACCCGCATCCATAGAGATGAACTAGCCGCCCTCGGTAAAGATGCAGCCAGGGACGTACTTCTACGAAACACACCCACTTTGATATAATCAGGACATTGTACAGAGAGCGCCGTAAGAACCCACCCAAATATCTCTGACGGAACACACTGATAGAGTTGCACATCTTCTTGGAGAGTATGATTGACATTTAGTAAGCTTATGTTTGTGAATAATTAGGATGTTTGTTTTAGATGGATAGAAAAACAAATGATACAAAATATGTGATAGAGTTCACATCTTCTTGGAGAGTATGATTGACATTTAGGAAGCTTATGTTTGTGAATAATGAAGATGTTTGTTTTAGATGGATAGAAAAACAAATGATACAAAAATGTGTGATAGAGTTGGACATCTTCTAAGAGAGTATGATTGACATTTAGTAAGCTTATGTTTGTGAATAATGAAGATGTTTGTTTTAGATGGATAGAAAAACAAATGATGCAAAAAATATGTGATAGAGTTCACATCTTCTTGGAGAGTATGATTGACTTTAATAAAACTTATGCTTGTGAACAATGATAGATAGATAGATAGATAGATAGATAGATAGATAGATAGATAGATAGATAGATGGATGGATGGATGGATGGATGGATGGATGGATGGATAGATAGATAGATGCAATAAAAAATGTTTTGGTTTTAATTTTGTGCACCCCTGTTCACAGTGAAACATACCTACTTTGTCTAACAAACTCTCTCATCCCTGACTATACCTGGGTTGTCTAATTCCTAGTTTACCTGTTTTTAAAAATTAGACGAAGCAGGTTGATTCCGTCCCCAAACCTCTTACCAATTTTTCCCATCCATCCCGTGAGCCCATATCGGTACCCTCATAGGAGAAACATTCTTTCAGTCACACATCATCGTCGACGGCTAACGTGTATCTACATGTATCATCGAAGCCACAGAAACTCGCGGCGTGAATATCGGGGGTATCGATCTGTTTGCGAGAGGGCCGGGGGTATCGAGAGGACGAACTTCCCCAGTTTGTGTGGTGCTCTGGGGGTCTTGGTTGAGTGAAAGCCCAGACTATGTGACCGAAGAAATTAATTAGTTTCTCATGCGCAAACTGAGTTAATTAGCGAGCGCCGTGTCTCGCATATGGCGTTCAACGCTCCGAACAGACAGATAAAAATTAAACTTTGCCGCGAACGGTAAAGGATGTGTCATTTTTTTATTCTCTTTTTAGCACCGATAGGCGGTTTGGATACTGCCGTGTGATCTGTTTGCTCAGAATCAGGATGAACAAACGCTACTACAAAGGTTCTTCACGGCAGAAATGACGTCAAAGACGACGCAGCAACAAAAGCATTTTGCTTGGTTAACTTCTGTCGCCTTACTGCATGGTCAGGGCGAGATTCCAACTTCGTCGACTACGGCGGTACCGTCTCGGTTCGCGGAGAAAATAGATCTCGTGAAATTGAATGAGCCGATGTATTCATGGGTGTCTTCAGACAAAGGCCTCTCTTTTGTGTGATAATTACTGCAATGATTACTCATTACTCTTATTCCAGAGGATTACCCCTCACAACCCCACTGCGCTCTTGCAACAACGGGAACCTGGCGTTAGCCATCTTTCATCCCAGATGGGCATCCGACTCTCAATACGAGCGGTTCCACTAGCCTAAATCTGGAACAATGTGATCATCTCCGGGCCTCTTCGGTTGGGAGACTTATAAAGGTTAAATCTGAAACTATGAATTTTTAAACTTTCTGGGTGATTAAATCTCAAATAGTTTTATAGCATCTCTCACCAACGGGTAAAGATAAACAGCTTCCAAGTTAATACCCAAGGGAAGAGCCGAGTGTTTAATAATCGTCCTTAATTAATTTCTTAATTTGTTCGTGTCCATGATAGGAGCGGAGGCGAAGGAGGACCGCAATGCCATGATTTGATAATTTACCGGTCGCAATTCAGGGATATTTAAGTGATCTCTCGTCGAACCACGTTGACCTCACTTTGTCACCGTTAAAACTTTGGTGATCTTGAGGGTGGGGGGTGGGGCCAAGTTGTCACCGGGTGTGATAACAGTAAAACTTTCCGGTCTCTTTTTATCATTCATGTGTTTTTTCAGTCAATATAGAAACATTTGTCGTACCACGCTTAATGCTACTGTCATTAACTTTGACTGTGTAAAATAATATCTTACTTAACATTGATGAAATCTTAATGTTTGACAAATGATAAATATAAATCGATTTGTTTCACGCAAAAGAACTAAAACAAAAGGGATTATTGGCGTCGTCATCGTCACCATCACCTTATTTTTATCATTATTATTATCATTATTATTATTTCCATTCATTATTATTACAATTCACTGTAAATAAAAAGATAACCCATTTATATTGTAGGAGGAGGAGGAGGAGGAGGAGGGGGCAAGAGAAGGTAGTTGCCTTTATAGGTAGCATGATAAACCAATTAACCAGACATTATATTTAACATATACACATAAACATTAACGTTATTACAGCGTATTTCCCTGACAACAATCTGTGTGGAAGTCTCCTTTCACAACCCCCTTTATTCCGAATATATGATTATATATACAACATAATAAAATACGCAGTTTCTGTATGTTAATAATTTACACACGTATTTATGAAAGGTAAATGTTATGGTCGAACAATGATTTCTTGCAATGAAGCTATTTCACTTGACGTGTTCCACGAGTGAGGGAAGGTTATTGTGTAAGATTATATCTTTAAAATAATTTGCTATAGATAATCATTTTCTTTGTGACAACATGCTGGTATTGATGTATTGTGGTTGTTTATTGTGTCCTACACGACATGCTTGGTAAAGATCAACAACAACAACAACAACAACAACAACATCTCTTTTCTAACAATCAGTTCGCGCATTTCTTATTTGAAATTATTACGATAATCTTACTGCATTAGATATTTTGTAGAATTCAGATCTTTTGTTGAAACCCTAAAAAATATTTTGGTTCATTTATATATCCTATTCCTAATAATAAGTAGTAGTAGTAGTAGTAGTAGTAGTAGTAGTAGTAGTAGTAGTAGTAGTAGTTTGTTGCTTGTTTGTTGTTTAACGCCGTTCTCCGCAATGTTCCAGCTTTCTGGCGGCGGTCTGTAAATAATCGAGTTAAGACCAGACAATCCGGTGATTGACATCATGAGCATCAATCCACGCAATTTGGATACGATGACATGCATCAACCAAGTCAGCGAGCGTGACCACCCGATCCCGTTAGTAGTAGTAGTAGTAGTAGTAGTAGTAGTAGTAGTAGTAGAAGTAGTAGTAGTAGTAGTAGTAGTAGTAGTGAGCAATAACACCAGTATTACTATCGTGATTATTCTCATGATATTTTTTGTAATAATTTTCAAAGATCTTTATTTTTTATCATTGTCACTATTATCGCCAGTCGTAATTATAATCATCGTTACTGTTGTCATGGTAATTGCCCGGTGGATGAAGTGTTGGTTCGTCATGCTGAATAGCCGGGTAATATTTCCCTCATGGGTTCGCCCTCCGAAGCCTTTGCTTGTTGCCGTCATGAGGGGTTGCAATATTGCTAAAGGTGGCGTAAAACTTTACACATTCACTTATCATATTCATCTCCATCACATATTTTATCAGTTTATTTGGTGTTCTACATGACCTTATATGGTAAAATGCGTTTGATGCCGTCGTTTGGCGTTCAACTGTCGATCTTTTTAAAGAAGATATTCTTCAAGATTTATTATTAAGAAATTTTAAGACGTTTACGGTCTTTTTCTGACAGAGAACCTCGGGGTTTTTATTCAAATAAATATATAAGCAATGGTTGATACATTGTGCCTGGCTGAATATTCGTTTTATCACCCAGTCACCTATTATATATACCAACAAATAAACGCGGGAAAGGAAATATGATATTAACTAGATTAGGGTCAACTTTTCGCCCTGAATACCTACAATATACAAAAAAGGTGTCGAAACAATCAGAGAGCGTCATTTATCAACGCTACCTGAAACATACATCACAGCGCCACGCTAATGAAATAAACATCACAAAGTGAAATTGACAAGGACTGAACATGTCAAACACGTGCGGGCGACTGAAATAGATTACCAGATACCATGGTATCACCTTCGCCTCTGACAGCATAGAAAGCAATCAGACTAGAGTACATGTGATAAAAGACATGAGATATGAATATGACAAGTGCTTGACACAGCCTACCCCAGAGGGTGCCTTGTTCTGAAATATTCATTAATTTCTCATTAATTATTTCGCAATTTGCGTCTATATTGGGAGCCCTGTCTGATTAGTGTAACCGAGCTAATTACGTTTTCGTACAATATGAAAAACAGGAGTCTTTTTCCCCGAAAAGTTTGCCACTTCGGCTCGTCTCTGATTGAAAAATCATACTTCCCGTTGTAAAAAATTCTTGATTGAGCTCAACGCAGTAACGTGGCGATGCAAAAAATGAAAAGATTGATCGTAATTTAGCTTCAAATTGATCCAACTTGTAGGGAGGCAATTGAAATGTGGAGTCAAATCTTCATGACTTATGTGTTTAGCCGCGACCCCCTTTGCCTCTCAATTGGCATTTCTAAGACACTTTCATCTACATGTTGTGAACGCATTTTGATCAGGATTTTTCTCATTTTTTTCTGGCGAAACTGAACGAATTTTAATTCAGTTCGCACCGAAATTCATCGAATCATATTCAGATTCGGAGAGAGTAATGCGATAGTTTTGCTATTGAATTAAGGGTAGCCGATTTTTTTACATTATTACTTTCGAACATTTTTTATATTTTTTATCAATTTACCATTTACTGTGTTTTTATGGCTCTTTCCCCCCTCCCCCAATTACGTTGAAAGTAATAAAACGTATTATTTATTTGCAAGTGTAAACATAGACGAAATATTAATATTATTCATTTCAAGCATTACACATATTGACAGCCCTGGCTACGTTCTACAAGTGTGTTTTCTGTGATTTATTGGACAGTGCCTAAATTTAAACCGGGTTAAATTGTCAATTTGATACTTTGTACATTTGAGTACAAACAATTGCGACACAATAAAATCCAGGATCGAAGATCTGAAAAAGTCTTTTTTAACATGTTATTTGGAAATATTATATAAAGTATGGTACATTTGTTAAATATTTAATATTTCTTCATTCAAGTTCCATCACGTAAGTCGATATAATTTATCGTTACGTTTTAAAGTTTTAAAGTTTGCATGTCATGCTGCAAGATTAAATGAAATCAAACAATTCAAGGAAGACTGCATTCCTCCTCTCGCGAGATACTGCTCCCACTTAGAAAATTTCCTCGTTTCCCCTTTACAATTAAATATATTTTTAAATATTTATATCCAGAAATCTACAGGTTTAAAATTATGACTATAGCATATGGTTTACCTGTACACAAAGAATATTATGTACATAGCAACGCTTGGGTATTTTAGTTAATATTCCCGTGTTGATCCTGTTATTATTCTAATGATAACCACAAATATGTTTTTTGAAAAACAACCTGTAAGTTTATCCTTATTGTTTCAACTGGCGGAACGTCAGACATAAATATATCCACCGTTTTAGAAGGATTGCTTACAATAACATGACTACTGTGTTTAAAAGTAGAATATATTTAAAATTAAGGTTAGAGCTTTTATTAACTGCCGGGCAAAAGGAACTGCGGTCCATCGCTTTAATATGGGCAGCATATGATGCAGGATATGTGACTAAACCGCCGGGCAGAAGAAAGTTAACACCCATGTTTGTTTATTTCTAAAAATAAAACAAACAAGAAATAGTTATTCGATGCTGATGTATTTGATACGGGTATCATAGTTGTGTTTTGGACCTTACGTCTGCAGTGTTTCGGCGACCGTTTCAGCCTAGTTACGATTTGAAAACGTTTGTAATTTTGGAGTGAAATCCAAGTTCAAGTGTTTGTTTTGTCATTTTTTGAATGAATCAACGTATAATTTTGACATTGAAATAAGCTTTTTTCTCAGATAGTTGTCCTGTAAAACTATTTACTTTTAACACCATGTATCAATATTATTAAATTGCACAAATAAAATATTAACAATAATATTTTCACCATTAAAATAGAATCGATGATGTATAATTCATGTATAAGTCTTGAGTGCCAACGCGCCCTGATCATACATAACTCGACCACGAAAATACGGAGAGCACCGCTGTCATTAAAGGCCTGAAACAAATTCGTCAAATTATTTATCAATGAGTATGCAGACAAAATACAACCGCATTGGTTTGACATAGTTTCTACTGGTACCGGGGGCATCTAGCGTTTAACGTGTACACACGTACCATTGATTTGCTTCTCAACCTGCAATTTATGCAGTGGTGGAGGATTAATCGCTCTTTTTTATGCAGCGTTTTTCTTTCTTTCTGAAAAGAATTCGGTACGAAAAGAGTTGATACGTATGTCCATGCAAGCGCGTTACAGTAACACTGCTAGAGGAATACTCGTAGCAAAATATTGTGCTAGGAAATAACACACAACAATTTTGATATTAATATTCTCAATTTCCACAATGGTCATAACAAATTGAGCATTCTTTCAACGGAATCGCGCAACATTTATTTATTTATACATATATTTATATACTTATGGACATATTTATTTTTTATTTTGTTGTTATTGGTTGTTTTTGCTATTATTATTATTATTATTATTATTATTATTATTATTATCATTATTATTTGCTCTATTATCTCTTTTGGGGGGAGGCGTGTGGGAGGGGGATTTCATACGGCTTCACAATTACCTCTATTTGAACTTAATGTAAAAGAATGGATACTTTCTTTTAATAAACTCCAGGCGTAACAAAAGCTACACACATTAATCACGAGAAATAATTAATGTCTAATCATGACTATTAGATAAACACCTCCACTTTCCCCGATTTCAGAATCAGTCAAATAATTAATTTGTCATCGCCTAATTACTATGATAATGAAGAATTTTATTCAAGGGGCAGTAACTCCACCCCTATACACACTGGGATGGTGTTCCTCAGTCGAACACATCATCTAGAAAAAATCAACATGAAGAGAGCCCACCATACGTAAACTAAAATTGATATATTTTTACTGAAATATTTAACCATTTTGTATTTATGCACACTTATGTACAACTCTGACCCTGTGCAATGATTTATGGGAAGTTTCTGGTACCTCTCTTCAACCGGAATGATATAATGTTCTCTAAATATAAAGCAATGCATTTTTAAAATATATCATTCAACTAGTTTCTTTTTACAGTAGAGTTTTATAGAAGCTAACGGGTTCACAACAATACAACATTAACTCAACATTTTGTTGCTTCGTAATTTTATCGTTTTTATATTTTTTCGAATCCGCAAAAGACGTATTTACGAGGGATTTCTACCCCCTTCATCACGAGGTTCTACAATCGTCGGTTGTTTGCGCGAATGTTGCATTGCTGAGACAAATGACGCATTCCCGCAGCACCACTGCTCGGTGCATAACGGTGAACTTTTGAGAAGGATGGCGTTTTGTTAATGTCACACAACAAAAACAATATAATTTGTCTTTCTGTGGGGCACATACATCCCCCTTGCTCGTTGTGGTAGGCAGGAGGAATTAAATACCCTCACTCAACATAACCTATCCCCATGTCTTTTCTTCCGAAAAAAACATCAATCGCTCTGACACCATTGCTGAATTTCAAACATATTCCTTCGCGATTTTTTAAACAATTCCTATAAAATCTGTCGACCTTCCTAAATGAGAACGGAATGTTCCGTTAATTAGTTTTACCTGAGCACATAATCAAAAACAATTGGGTTACCAAATACTATTCTGTTTGGAGTACGTATTTGACTTTACCCGTTTAAATTCACGACCTTAAATACTGTATTGTTATAAAGACAGATTTGGGGTATTTAATAGTCTCCGGTTAGATTTGAAATTTAATTTGAAAATGAGTCTAAATGAAAAATTAGAACAGTGAAAATATTTTCACCTACCTGTACAAAAATCCTTGCCACTTATCTAAAGAGTACAATTCCAAAATGCGTGATTTCTAGTACGTTGTAGCTCAATACGAGCGCGAAAACAAAACCCAACGGCAACACCTCTCTCGGAGACCGTCTGACGGGAAATAAATCGAAATATTCACGATATTGGAATTAAATCGAATTGAGAGGTTCTGCTACATATATTTAATAACCGTTCAATTAATTTGATAACTGCTGGGCCGAATGGTAATACAAATAGCTCAAGTAAATACAAGGATTACGGGACCTCGTTTCAACGACTAATCAACTTAGTGCCCCGTTATTTTCATCTAATTGAAACTTTTATCCCAATTTTCTTGTTTGACTTCTAAAACTCTTGTTTTATATCTCGCCAGACCGCGCGTTATTTGATGAGAGTTTTCAATTTTTTCCTTTATTCGTGGCTAGAAACTATAGATTTTCCATAATTTTCCCGTCCCTTGGAAGGGCTATATTTGCAAATACTGATTGCCCCGCGTACCGTCGTGTCGGTTTCATATTGATGAGTTCAGCCACTAGAGACAGAAGTTAATTTATCAGACACTGTGAGCGATGACCCCACTTTGCCGTTACTTCCCAAGCTCGCGACGCCATGACGACAAATGAGTCACGTGACCCCTGCCTGGGTTTAATTTAGCGGATTGGTTCTGACGGTTGCCGATGACTTGGTGGGGAGGGGGTGCGGACAGAAGGTGTACAGTGTATGCCCCAAAAATATCAGATGTAGATTTGTTTGAGATAACAGAACGATATTGATAATTCGAATTTGAGTGAAAAGAAGAAAAGGGCGTACCGTTCATAGAATTACGTCACAGTTAATATTGAAACGACTTACTGGGTTCATATTGATGATGCTAAACTGTAGTAAGGTTTTTTTCTTTCTAACACTTTTTATACTTGCTCAGAAGAACCGACGGGATTACAGTCGCAGACAGTATTAGATACGGTGAGGTTGACAAAGTATTGAGAGGCCCTTGTATAAATGATGAATAAAAATATGATCGTATGTACAAATAAAAAATATCTTCCTACTCAGGTTTTGCATAAATATTGAAATTATAGACACGTGAAATCACTTGTAGATGTCCTTTGTAATGTAGTTGAAAAAATGTTTTTAAATGTTTGTTCAGACAGACAAAACATGGTTTTAGACGGGAACTGTAAATATTTGTTTGCTTCAAAGACGAGAGTCAAAGCTTTGGTTCAGTCACGCGCTATTGTCGGAATATCAGGAACAGGAAATGGTAGCACGTGGAGTGTAGAGCGGAACAATACCCCCATAGTCGTGTTTGTTTGTTTGTTGTTTAACGCCGCACTCAGCAATATTCCAGCTCTCTGACAGCGGTCTGTAAATAATCGAGTCTGGACAAGACAATCCAGTGATTGACGTCATGAGCATCGATCCACGCAATTGGAATACGATGACATGCATCAACCAAGTCAAGCGAGCCTGACCACCCGATCCCATTAGATCCCTTGCCTTTTACGACAAGCATGGGTTGCTGGGGACCATTATTCCTACCCGGACACCTCATGGGTCAGTTGTCACCCGGACACCTCATGGGTCAGTTGTCAGCGGTCACTGGACGTGTATGGGTGATAAAATAGCGATGTTAGGTTACACTTTATATTTTCTCAAGTTTAGTGTGTCGATTGAAACAGGTAGGATGTTTCCAGTATGTGTCCCGACCGACTGTGTATCATCGTGTACCGACTGTGTGTCATCATGTACCGACTGTGTGTCATCATGTACCGACTGTGTGTCATCATGTATCGACTGTGTGTCATCATGTACCGACTGTGTCATCATGTACCGACTGTGTGTCATCATGTATCGACTGTGTGTCATCGTGTACCGACTGTGTGTCAACATGTACCGATTGTGTGTCATCATGTACCGACTGTGTGTCATCATGTGCCGAGTGTGTGTCATCATGTAGCGACTGTGTGTCATCATGTCCCGACTGTGTGTCATCATGTACCGACTGTGTCATCATGTCCCGACTGTGTGTCATCATGTACAGACTGTGTGTCATTGTGTACCAACTGTGTGTCATCATGTATCGACTGTGTGTCATCGTGTACAGACTGTGTGTCATCATGTACCGACTGTGTGTCATCATGTATCGACTGTGTGTCATCATGTACCGACTGTGTCATCATGTACCGACTGTGTGTCATCATGTATCGACTGTGTGTCATCGTGTACCGACTGTGTGTCATCATGTACCGATTGTGTGTCATCATGTACCGACTGTGTGTCATCATGTGCCGAGTGTGTCATCATGAAGCGACTGTGTGTCATCATGTCCCGACTGTGTGTCATCATGTACCGACTGTGTCATCATGTCCCGACTGTGTGTCATCATGTACAGACTGTGTGTCATTGTGTACCGACTGTGTGTCATCATGTACCGACTGTGTGTCATCGTGTACAGACTGTGTGTCATCATGTACCGACTGTGTGTCATCATGTATCGACTGTGTCATCATGTGCCGACTGTGTAATCGTGTACAGACTGTGTGTCATCATGTATCGACTGTGTCATCATGTACCGACTGTGTGTCATCATGTACCGACTGTGTCATCGTGTACAGACTGTGTCATCATGTACCGACTGTGTAATCGTGTACAGACTGTGTCATCATGTATCGACTGTGTCATCATGTACCGACTGTGTCATCATGTACCGACTGTGTCATCGTGTACCGACTGTGTGTCATCATGTAGCGACTGTGTGTCATCATGTAGCGACTGTGTGTCATCATGTATCGACTGTGTGTCATCATGTACCGACTGTGTGTCATCATGTAGCGACTGTGTGTCATCGTGTAGCGACTGTGTCATCATTTATCGACTGTGTCATTATGTACCGACTTTGTGTCATCATGTACCGACTGTGTCATCGTGTACCGACTGTGTCATCATGTACCGAGTGTGTGTCATCATGTACCGACTGTGTGTCATCGTGTACCGACTGTGTTTCATCATTTACCGACTGTGTCATCATGTACTGACTGTGTGTCATCATGTACCGACTGTGTCATCATGTAGCGACTGTGTGTCATCGTGTACCGACTGTGTCATCATGTACCGACTGTGTCATCATGTACCGACTGTGTGTCATCATGTATCGACTGTGTGTCATCATATACCGACTGTGTGTCATCATGTACCGACTGTGAGTCATCATGTCCCGGCTGTGTGTCATCATGTACCGACTGTGTCATCATGTACCGTCTGTGTCACCATGTATCGACTGTGTCATCGTGTACCGACTGTGTCATCGTGTATCGACTGTGTGTCATCGTGTACCGACTGTGTCATCATGTCCCGACTGTGTCATCATGTACCGACTGTGTCACCATGTATCGACTGTGTCATCGTGTACCGACTGTGTAATCGTGTACCGACTGTGTGTCATCATGTACCGACTGTGTGTCATCGTGTACCGACTGTGTGTCATCGTGTACAGACTGTGTGTCATCATGTACCGACTGTGTGTCATCATGTACCGGCTGTGTGTCATCATGTACCGACTGTGTCATCATGTACCGACTGTGTCATCATGTACCGACTGTGTCATCATGTACCGACTGCGTGCCATCATGTACTGACTGCGTGTCATCATGTATCGACTGCGTGTCATCATGTACCGAATGTATTTCATCATGTTCCGACTGTGTCATCATGTACAGACTGTGTGTCATCATGTATCGACTGTGTGTCATCGTGTACCGACTGTGTGTAATTTTTTACCGACTGTGTGTCATCATGTACCGACTGTGTCATCATGTACCGACTGTGTCATCGTGTACCAACTGTCACCATGTATCGACTGTGTCATCGTGTACCGACTGTGTCATCGTGTATCGACTGTGTGTCATCGTGTACCGACTGTGTCATCATGTACCGACTGTGTCATCATGTACCGACTGTGTAATCGTGTACCGACTGTGTGTCATCATGTACCGACTGTGTGTCATCGTGTACCGACTGTGTGTCATCGTGTACCGACTGTGTGTCATCATGTACCGACTGTGTCATCATGTACCGACTGCGTCATCGTGTACCGACTGTGTGTCATCGTGTACCGACTGTGTCATCATGTACCGACTGTGTCATCATGTATCGACTGTGTGTCATCATGTACCGACTGTGTGTCATCATGTACCGACTGTGTCATCATGTACCGACTGTGTGTCATCATGTACCGACTGTATGTCATCATGAACCGACTGTGTGTCATCATGTACCGACTGTGTGTCATCGTGTACCGACTGTGTTTCATCATTTACCGACTGTGTCATCATGTACTGACTGTGTGTCATCATGTACCGACTGTGTCATCATGTAGCGACTGTGTGTCATCGTGTACCGACTGTGTCATCATGTACCGACTGTGTCATCATGTACCGACTGTGTGTCATCATGTATCGACTGTGTGTCATCATATACCGACTGTGTGTCATCATGTACCGACTGTGAGTCATCATGTCCCGGCTGTGTGTCATCATGTACCGACTGTGTCATCATGTACCGACTGTGTCACCATGTATCGACTGTGGCATCGTGTACCGACTGTGTCATCGTGTATCGACTGTGTGTCATCGTGTACCGACTGTGTCATCATGTCCCGACTGTGTCATCATGTACCGACTGTGTCACCATGTATCGACTGTGTCATCGTGTACCGACTGTGTAATCGTGTACCGACTGTGTGTCATCATGTACCGACTGTGTGTCATCGTGTACCGACTGTGTGTCATCGTGTACCGACTGTGTGTCATCATGTACCGACTGTGTGTCATCATGTACCGGCTGTGTGTCATCATGTACCGACTGTGTCATCATGTACCGACTGTGTCATCATGTACCGACTGTGTCATCATGTACCGACTGCGTGCCATCATGTACTGACTGCGTGTCATCATGTATCGACTGCGTGTCATCATGTACCGAATGTATTTCATCATGTTCCGACTGTGTCATCATGTACAGACTGTGTGTCATCATGTATCGACTGTGTGTCATCGTGTACCGACTGTGTGTAATTTTTTACCGACTGTGTGTCATCATGTACCGACTGTGTCATCATGTACCGACTGTGTCATCGTGTACCAACTGTCACCATGTATCGACTGTGTCATCGTGTACCGACTGTGTCATCGTGTATCGACTGTGTGTCATCGTGTACCGACTGTGTCATCATGTACCGACTGTGTCATCATGTACCGACTGTGTAATCGTGTACCGACTGTGTGTCATCATGTACCGACTGTGTGTCATCGTGTACCGACTGTGTGTCATCGTGTACCGACTGTGTGTCATCATGTACCGACTGTGTCATCATGTACCGACTGCGTCATCGTGTACCGACTGTGTGTCATCGTGTACCGACTGTGTCATCATGTACCGACTGTGTCATCATGTATCGACTGTGTGTCATCATGTACCGACTGTGTGTCATCATGTACCGACTGTGTCATCATGTACCGACTGTGTGTCATCATGTACCGACTGTATGTCATCATGAACCGACTGTGTCATCATGAACCGACTGTGTGTCATCATGTACCGACTGTGTGTCATCATGTACCGACTGTGTCATCATGTACCGACTGTGTGTCATCACGTACCGACTGTGTGTCATCGTGTACCGACTGTGTGTCATCATGTACCGACTGTGTGTCATCATGTACCGACTGTGTGTCATCATGTACCGACTGTGTCATCATGTACCGACTGTGTGTCATCATGTACCGACTGCGTCATCATGTACCGACTGTGTGTCATCGTGTACCGACTGTGTGTCATCGTGTACCGACTGTGTGTCATCAAGTACCGACTGTGTGTCATCATGTACCGACTGTGTCATCACGTACCGACTGTGTGTCATCATGTACCGACAGTGTGTCATCATGTACCGACTGTGTCATCAAGTCCCTATATCCTGTGAACGGTTACCTCGCAGTCAACTACCGGGGTGTCGCGTTTGCTTACAAACCGCTTGAAATTGATGGAATATTGGTGTCTTCGGCGTAAAACAACATTCACCCATTCTCTCAATATATGTTTGCAATCTTTATTACACGTAAATGTAATCAGCCTCTTTGTGAAATATATTTAATCTTCTGTATTTTACGGAAACACCAACAATATTAATGCATTTTTTACACACTGAAACACATTTACCTGTCGATTACTGAAGTGATCGTCTAGAAAAGAGTGCCATACTAATTGTACCTTTTCTATTTATTAGATATTTTA
This sequence comes from Haliotis cracherodii, assembly GCF_022045235.1. Taxonomy (NCBI): domain Eukaryota; kingdom Metazoa; phylum Mollusca; class Gastropoda; order Lepetellida; family Haliotidae; genus Haliotis; species Haliotis cracherodii. The sequence continues at coordinate 5,678,089 of NW_027266282.1, read as the reverse complement.
AAATGAAACTTAAGCCACATTTTATTCATAGGATGTTGCTTTCATTTTGCAGAAATTCGATACATTCAATCATATCAAAACACGTCGACAAAAGTGTTTAAACCTTTATCGACTCATGTTGATCTGTTTTCTATCAAATAGTCTTACATCGACAATCTGCATGTGTCGAACTACGGGTAACTTGATATGTATTCGACGGTATCCAGTAGTTCGAACTAACTAGGCTTCAACGTGCTCGTTTTCTGTTTGTTTGTTTGTTTGTTGTTTAACGCCGCACTCAGCAATATTCAAGCTAAATCATCGACTCTGGACCAGACAATCCAGTGATTGACATCAATTGCATCTATGGGATACGATGACATGCATCAACCAAGTCAGCGAACCTGACCACCCCACCCCGTTAGACACCTCTTACGACAAGCATAGACACCTCTAACGACAAGCATAGACACCTCTAACGACAAACATAGGCACCTCTAACGACAAGCATAGACACCTCTAACGACAAGCATAGACACCTCTAACGACAAGCATAGGCACCTCTAACGACAAGCATAGACACCTCTAACGACAAGCAAGTTTGTCAGGGAGATAAGAAAAATATTGAATTCAAGACCCCTTTATGTGTTTCTAGCATAATGATTGAAATATGTTTGTGTAAATGTATTTACATATCGCTGTCCTATAGCTGGAATATTGTTGAAAATATAATTGTCTATGGCGATTATTAGGGCCTGAGGTATATATTTGGCTACTCGCATAGATATCACATTATGGTGTAACAGTTCGTACGCGTAATGCCATCCTTGTAGAATAGGTTGTTGTTATGACAACCCTTGCACGGAAAGTCTGTGTCAAATCTGTCAATATTTATCTGTAGGTGACGAAGTGCATTTTATTTTGAGTGTAAATAATTGGTTTATCACCTGAAAGAATGTTATTCTTTCTCTACCAAGTTATTGTCATAGTGGGGGGCACGGGTGGCCCAGTCGTCTAAGGCGCCGTGATTCGCTGTGCAGATTTACGTCCCTTAGGCACACCAGAAACCTATGATTGTGGGTTCGAATCCCGGTTCGCCCCGATTATGTTTCTAGGTTTGTCAGCACCATACCCGTGCTCGTGGGTTTCACCGAAGTGGTAAACGTCTGAGACTCGCATCACTTCGGGCTTTCCTCCCACAATAAGCTGACACGCCACGATATAACTGGAATACTGTTAAAAGCGGCGTTAAACCCAACTCACTCACTATTGTCATAGTCGTCCCAACTTTTATATGATTCACAGTCTGTTTGCAACCAGTAACGCATAGGCATTTACGTCGCCTGAACTAATTTATCAAAGGCATATTTATCGGTAAACAGTAGTTTGTAAAGGTATAAGGAGAAAAGGCACAGCTAATCGACGTGAGGATTGTGAGAATATGCAGGAAATACCAAACTTAACCCACTTGTTTCTAAAATGGCCTTGTCCGACATTTTCCGAGGTAGGATTCTATTCAGGGAGTCAACATGATTAAAATTTGGGTAAATATTTTCAAGCTTGTACATTTTATAAATATCTTTAAAGAGACTGTACATAATGTTGATATCTCATATAAGAAACAAACGACTCGTTGTCGTTCTTTATCGTACAATAAAACACTGCAGGGAGAATAAACCATGTTGTTTATCGTACAATAAAACACTAAGGGTTTATTCTCCCTGCAGTGTTTTATTGTACAATAAACAACGATCACGAGTCGTTTATTTCTTGAATATACGTGCTTGCTTAATACATTTGTACATAGATTCGGTTTGCACCAACTCGTTTCGACAGTGATAAGTCTTTTATTTCCAAATGTAAGATAGCTAAGCGATAAATCGCAAAAAACAATGAAGAACGAAGCGTGGTTTATTTCATGATGTATTTTAATGTGTCCTATAAACCAAGGAGTGAGTGAGTATGGTTTTACGCCGTTTTTAGCATTATCCCAGCAATATCACGGCGGGGGACACCAGAAATGGGATTCACACATTGTACCCATGTCGGGAATCGAACCCAGGTCTTCTGTGTGACGAGCGAACGCTTTAACCACTAGGCTACCCGACCGCCCTTTATAAACCCAGAAAGCTAGGCGTGAAAGTCATGTATGTATAATAGTGTGTGTATGTTATTATACGTGTTTGTACATGTGTCATGTGTTTTCACATCATATTATGTTATGTTATTATGTTATGTCGCGTTTAGTTTTAGGAATACATTGTTTATCTGTTTGCTTGTTTGTGGTTTAGCGCCACAATCACCTATATTCCAGCTATATGGCGTCGACCTGTAAATGGGTAAATAATTGATTCTGGACCAGTCAACCAGTGAATGATGTCATGAGCAACATCCCACGCCATCAATGTAAGATGACACGGATAAAACTGTTTGAATATATTCTCATGCAGTGACATACAGAAAAGTATATAACAAACTAATCAGAGAAACATTTATAGACATTCTTTAGTGCACAATACGCAAGTCACTTTTTATATAATTTCATACTTTTATCAGAAGATGTTTACCGTCACATGACACAACAGCTACAATCTTTTGCACTTTAAGATATTAAAAAGAAATCTAGTTCGGATACTGTAGTAAAAAACAAAATTCATCGCCAACAGCATTGATACGAAATGTACATGGTCTTTGTGCTTGGACAATATTGTGCCATCTGCCAGTTTCATTTGGAAGCCGGTGATTGGACGTTCGGAATCCCGTTATTCTTTATCGCAGGTCCGGGGAATTCAGAATAAATATTCTTCCATTACCGGCACGTGTTTATACATACTAATGTATTACCTCTGTGTGATATTCCTTTCGACCCACTCCAACTACTGTAAATGTTCCAAAAGAATTAATTTAACACGTACTTGTACAGTAGGTTTTTATGAATTCAACCCATGCTTGTCGTAATAGGCGACTAGCGGGATCGGGTGGTCAGGCTCGCTGCCTTGGTTGATGCATGTCATCGTATCCTTATTGCGTGAATTGATGCTCATGATATCAATCACTAGATTGTCTGGTCCGGACTCGATTTTTTTACAGACCGCCGTCAGATAGCTGGAATATTGATGAGTGCGGCGTTAAACAACAAACAAACACACATGAATTCTTGAGGTACCCAAATGTAAGTTTAGCCTGTGTTTTTTATGTGTTATTATGCGTTATCACGTACTGTCACGCACACTGTCAAATACACTGTCACGCACACTGTCACGTACTCTTTCAGTACAATGTCACGCACACTGTCAAATACACTGTCAAGCACACTGTCACGCACACTGTCACGTACACTTTCAGTACACTGTCAAGCACACTGTCATGTACACTGTCAAGCACACTGTCACACACACACACTTGTCACGTACACTGTCAAATACACTGTCAAGCACACTGTCACGCACACTGTCACGTACACTTTCAGTACAATGTCACGCACACTGTCAAATACACTGTCAAGCACACTGTCACGTACACTGTCATGTACACTGTCACGCACACTGTCACGCACACTGTCACATACACTGTCACGTACACTGTCACACACACACACTTGTCACGTACACTGTCACATACACACACTTGTCACGTACACTGTCACACACACACACTTGTCACGTACACGGTCATGCACACTCGTCGTGTGTGCAATATGCCGTATGTGTTGACCTTAACGCCTCACACAACCTGACTTTAGCGCCGTGAATATTGCTACGCAAGTGTACTTTGTGTATTTGTGCATACAGAAAGGTTCATGGGATATATTTGTGTAAACAGAAAGGTATCTGGGGTATATTTGCGTATACAGAAAGGTACCTGGGGTATATTGTGCATACAGAAAGGTACCTGGGGTATATTTGTGAATACAGAAAGGTATCTGGGGTATATTGTACATACAGAAAGGTACCTGGGGTATATTGTGCATACAGAAAGGTACCTGGGGTATATTTGCGCATACAGAAAGGTACCTGTGCATATTTGTGCATACAGAAAGGTACCTGGGGTATATTGTGCATACAGAAAGGTACCTGGGGTATATTGTGCATACAGAAAGGTACCTGGGGTATATTGTGCATACAGAAAGGTACCTGGGGTATATTGTGCATACAGAAAGGTACCTGGGCCTCGCTTCCCAGTGCAATCTTAGCGCTATCACTGTCATAACGTCCATACTTTAACACAGACACAGACAGTCGTAGTTCTGGACGACCGTAACTCCCATACTTTAACATAGACTTACGACAGTCGTAGTGTTACGAGTGCTTTGTGGTTATTTATTACTGGGTGGTGCAGACTGCGGCGTAAAAGAACAATCAAGCCCCTCATTCATTTACATGGCAAAGCCGACAGCTCCAGAGAACAATCCTTCCATCATGGCGCAGAAAATAAGCGCCGAGATGCAGTTCCTAATGTACCGTGTGTTCAGAATGATTTCACGTCTTGAGCAGTAGCATCACGCATGACCGAACGTCATAAGCCGATTTCACACTGGGCTTTTCAAAAGCATCCAAGTCAAAACCTTGTCCGACAATGCGGATCAGCGAATCTTGGTCCTGCATCAAAAGCAGCTGATTCCAAGCAATAACTTAAGCCCTTCTTGAATAGCACCATCTTAATCTTCCTCCTGCACGGGTCATAATTCAAGATGACCTTTATCAGAGACTGTTTACCTAACAACAAAGAATACTATACGACGCAGGTGTGTCGTGAGACGGACACGGAAGAAATTAATCAAGCTTTAGTGTTCGTGCATACTGCATTGGGGTTGCGTGATGGCCTTCGGCGTCAACTTGTTCGGATATTTTGGGCCACGTCAAGAAACCAGGTACAGGCATGTTGATGGATAGAGACGCTTTAACGAAGGTGACAATTCAAAGATCTCAAAGATACCACATGTTATCCACGTGCGCTGCGTTGATTAATAATTAGTGTTTGTCACGAGATTCTGTGATATCAACGTTCTACATTACCGTAAAAAATATTCAATGATTTTTTAAAATATATTTTGTTCATATTCTTAAGTGAGACATTTTACATGCATTTGCAACATCAGTACAACTGTCCCTTTGTGAAAATTGGGAGTGTATTTGGACACAGGACGTGGTCAAATGCTTTAAGGTGCAAGGATCCGCTAGTAGTGTGTTCGAATCCCGGAATCGTTCTGACTGTTTAAATGGAGGACCTCGTTAAACGTCCAGATTAGCACCATAGGAACTTTCCTCCAACATTTAAGACCATACCATTTAAATCTGTGTTAAACCCTCACTCAATCATTTAAAAAAATAATAATAATTTTATTTTCTTAATTTTTTTAAATTTATTTTTAAATATTTTTATTCATTTATTTTTATTTATTTATTTTTATTTTTTATTTATTTTATTAATTTTTTTTTTTTTTGGGGGGGGGGGGGGGATATTAACATTAACCTGTACATGTTTGTTTGTTTTTTAACGCCGCACTCAGCAATATTCCATCTATTAGACGGCGGTCTGTAAGTAACAGAGTCTGAACCAGACTATCCAGTGTTATCAGGAACATCGATCCACGCAATTGGGCTACGATTATATGCATCAACGGAATCAGCGAGCCTGACCACTCGATCCCGTTAGTCGTCTCTTTCGACAAGCATGGTCGCCTTTTATGGCAAGCATGGGTTGCTGAAGACCCATTCTATCCCGGATCTTCACGGGTCATGTCTTTATGTTTTAACGAACTATATAACTGCATTTGATATACAATGTAACTTCCTATGAACATATTTGATCGATAAATGTACACGTACGTTTATGTTGATAAATTAGCAGATTTCGTTTTAAAATTACTTTATATACACGAGCCTTTATGGTGATACTTAAGGTAATTAAGTACATGCTCGTTTATGTTGATAAATACGTAAGAAGAATGTGAGTAGAGTACAAGGTTTACTTCTGGTATAGTAATTGTAGACCCGTGAAGATCCGGGGTAGAATAGGTCTTCAACAACCCATGCTTGCCGTAAAAGGCGACTATGCTTGTCGTAAGAGGCGACTACCGGATCGGGTGGTCGGCTCGCTGACTTGGTTGATGCATGTCATCGTATCCCAATTGCGTGGATCGAAGCCCATGATGTCAATCACTGGATTGACTGGATTATTTACAGACCACCGTCATATAGCTGGAATATCACTGAGTGCGGTGTTAAACAACAAACAAACAAATACAGTAATTGTCTGGTCATTGTATTGTGAGTGAGTTAGCTGGGTTTCGTACCGCTTTGAACAATATTTCAGTCTTATCGTCTTATTGAAAGAAAGCGATGAAGGTATTAGACGTTTGGTGAAACCCACGAGCACGGGTGGGGTGCCGACACACGAAAACACGATCCGCGGATTCTGGCACGAATAAGGGGCGCAACTCTATAGAGCACATTATGCCACACTAGACCACTGAGCCCCATGTGTACCGAGAACAGCTTCCCAGGTTTGGCAATGTCACAAATTCTTTCAATGCTTTTAAAAAAAAGTCTCACGATGTGCTGAAAATTGATTTTAAATTTGAATCAGGCACGAGTCCCCGGTGTCTACTTGATGTATTTTTTTTTATCAATCAAAATACAAGTACGCTGCCACATCAAATATTATCCATTCGTGACTTTTGTCTAAAATCTGTTCAACTCACCTCAAAAGTATTGTTCACTATCTAAAAACCATCTAATGCTGACCCATATCTCAAATTAGAAATTAAATATTAATTGATTTAATCACAATTAAAACAAAAAGATCTAACTTGATTCAGGCTTTCAACCCGCATCGCCATTGAGGCATTAGCGCCAGGGTGACCCAGAGAGTCTCACTGAACGTAATGAAAGTCGTTGTCGGCTAGTATTACTATTGCTATCACTCCGTTGTCGACCAGCCGTGAATTTGGATACAATCAATTTCCTTTTCCGCTCCTTTCGGCGACTCTCGGTTTAATCCATCGTCCAGCATAACCGGTCCCTTGAGCACCATTGCAACCGCTTCTTCTGCTACGGTTGCCGCTCTAGTCGCAGGTGACTCTGAATTATCTCCCCTGAGGGTAGCTTCAGACGAGACAGAAAGATCAATGCTGCACGTGCAAAATAGAGTTATCCCCCCTCCAGCTATGACAACATTACGTCAATTTGATTTAAAAAAGTCTTTTAGCGGACAAAAACGATGGAGAATATCGAATCCTACCCGAATATTCCAACACGAGACACGATGCCGGCTGCTGAAGCAGCGTTAGTGTTTTCGTTGTAGGTAACACGACCATCAACAAACAACCAGTCCATTTCGGAAATGGCCCGTACGGCTAATGAAAAAAGTGAGGTTATTCAGGCTTAGATGGTGATAGAATTACGGTAGTTTGCTACAACAAACGTCAGTTCGCTAACTCCACCCATCTCGCTTTCTCTGTCCAGCTCAATTGACTCCCGTCGTTGGTCGCGTGGAGATCGCGTGCGCGGATTTCTGACTGCCCGCCGGCTGTTTTCATGTTGCCAGTGCAATTTGAAGTCATTACGCTAATGACTTGGCCGTGATCAACGGACGTGGAAGTCCCGACTATGATTCGAGTCGATTACTGTCGGATGTGGAGGATTACCGCCCTCTTGACTCGTTCTCGCAATTAAGCCACTGTGTCGTCTGCGCTAACACTACCATACTTCACAAGAGTATTTGCTTATTTCCGAGTATCTTAATCAAGCTCCTCTGGGCTGATGACGAGCAACCACTGTAGATTATCAACACACAGGAACGTTTCCTATACAAACCGCCAACTGGCAAACACTGATCGTGTTTTTGTGCTGTCTGTCTATATATCCGGTGTAATCTGTCGTCTGCTTGCTGAAATTTCAATGGGAGTAATCGCTGTTGAGCCTTTCGTGGCCTTTGGCGCCCCATTTGTCATTGCACGAATTTCATGACACGAAAATATAACAAATAAAGCACCCTCGATACGGGTCGATACTAAATGATACTCGGCCCCGAACGTGTTTAATATGTCATCAGATTACTGAACTAGTTTTAAGGGCTGATTGGACGTGTTGTCTACAAGCGATCTGTCAGATATTAATTATCTTACCTTGTAATACCGAAACAATCAGGCAAGAAGGTGAATTGGTACAACAGAGCCAAGAGGGCAATATTTTCCTTCACAAGTCGTGGAGACTTAGGTTATCCTGACTCTGATGGTGAGTGAGCGGTTTTGGTTTAACGCCGAACTGCACAGTGTCACCTTCACGTGGGAGACACTACTGAAGTGATGCAGGTCTCATTCACTTTTGTTCGTTTGTTTGTTTGTTTGTTTGTTTTGTTGTTTAACGCCGCCCACATCAATATTCCAGCTATATAAGCCCATTTCTGGTGTCCCCCGCTGTGATATGGCTGGAATATTGCTAAAAGCGGCGTAAAACCATACTCACTCAAAGACTCCAGCTATATGAGGGCGGCCTGTAAATAATCGACTCTGGACCAGACAATGCAGTGATATCATGAACATCGATCCACGCAGTTGGTATGCGATGACATGTATCAACCAAGTCAGCAAGTCTGAACACCCGATCCTATTAGTCGCCTCTTTCAACAAGAACAGTCGCCTTCTAAAGCAAGCATGGGTTGCTGAAGACCTATTCTACCCCGGATCTTCACGGGTCTACAATTACTATACCAGAAGTAAACCTTATACACTACTCACATTCTTCTTATGTATTTATCAACATAGACGAACATGTAGTTAATCACTTTAAGTATCACCATAAAGGCCCGGATCTCCTGGGGTCACCAGCTGTGAAGCCGATGACAACGGATATAGTGCTTACAAACCCAACAGAAAACATATCAAGGCTAATAGGGGACCATAGGTTTTTTGCACGCACAAACTCTGCACAGTGGCTGGCGCTTTCAACCCAGTGGCTGATAACAGGAACACCTACCCGTGTCATGAGGGTGAGGGTTTTTTATACCGCTTTGAACAGTATGACGGCGTGTTAACTTGCGGAAGGAACGCCAACTTCTAAACAATTACAGCGCCAAGGGGTGCTGTACGTCCGAATTTCCATCCTTCCGTCCATCCGTCCTCCCATCCTTCCGCTCGTCCGTCGCGTCTCGTTTCCGGAGCAGAACACACAAAAAACCATGAGAAATATCTTGACCAAACAAAGTCTAGTTGTGAACTGGTTCCTTTTGACAGTTTGATATTTTTTTAAAACGTATTTTTCGAGTTTTTCCTGGCAACGACTTTGTCTTAGAATGAAAATGGTGGTAATGCTCCTTTCCGGAGCAGATCTTGAAAAGCGTTCACTATTTCTTCATCAAACTTGGCACATAGATAGATCTTGTGGTAAACTGGTGCCTTTTGACAGTTTGGGATTTTTGAAAAAAATAATTTTCGTGTTTCCATAGCAACGACTTTGACTTAGATTTAAAATAGTGGTAGTGGTATAATATATTCACCCAGCGGCGACAGTGGTCAAGCTTCCGAGATAGGCCTAGGCTGGGAATCCGGGTTGATAAGGGATCTTCACAATAACCGCTGGTCTTGATGTAATGTCAGATGAAATGTTAGATGAAATGCGAGATGTCAGGTATGCGCCCGCGCAACTTATACACAGCACTTTCCACACAGTGCCAGACCAGTCCAGTGTCACTAATCACATCACATCACATAATATTCCAGATATATATTTTACAGATAATTCGAGCATCTAAATATAACTTCCTCACCACTGCTTACGTTAAATAGTACTGTATTCCTAACAACTAATCATTGCCCTAGTACAATGCTATGAACTTCTACAGAATCTCCTCATAACCAATGTAATAAGTTAGAATTAGTGTTTAACAATGCAAAAACACTTGAATTTGTGTATACCGTCTTTATGACTGAACGAACAGCATAAATGTATCTTTGGTGAGTGTTATGATGTGATTTCCCCGCAGAGGGTAACCTAGTATTCGGTTCACACGGAACTAAATTGTGAAATCAGTGAATGACAATACAAGACCCATGAATAATTAATAAATAATATCTAAACACAGTTTTAGGTTTACAATGTCAATATAACGGATCCAGTGGTAATAGCTTTAAGAAACAGGCTCCAGAAGTAACGTCAATGCACTCACAAATGTTCATTTTATTGCTGCTTTTAATGTCTTGAAAGAGGACCGTCTTCTTAAATCTAGAATAGTGTTGAAAGTTGGCAGGAATTCGGTGCTTCCAAATAGCTATCCTAACCGCACTAATGTCGATAAGAAACAAGTCTTGTCGCTCCTTTATCGTAGGTTCAGCCAGCCTTCTGGAAACTGTCACATCCAGAAACGTCTCGAACGATCAAGCCTATCATATCCATGTAAACACCAAGGGCGGATAACTCTAATTCTCGTGCAAAACTATAATAGTCACTGGAGTTTACAATTACTACAAATATGTTTCCAATAGTCTCTATTGTCACAACTAATACTTTTTGTTTTGTCTGGGTTTTTTGTTGTTGTATAAAGCCACCCTGAGCAATATTCCAGCTATAGGACGGTGGTCTGTAAAGAATTTAATCTTGACCAGACAATCCAGTGATTGACATGATGGGCATCGATCTACGCAATTGGGATCCGATGACATGCATCAACCAAGTCAATGAGCCTGACCACCCGATCCCGTTAGTCGCCTCTTACGACAAGCATGGGATGCTGAAGACCAATTCCAATCCGGATCTTCACGAGGGCTTATTAGACAATTTACAAGAGATATTAAGGGATTCCGCGGAGATGACCAGATTGGAACAAATTGGATCTCCCCGGAAATAGTCGGATAATCAGGACACTTTCTGCCACATGGCTCAGGTATTTTTTAGAATACTTTCCTTTTCATGGTGACCTGTTGAAAATCGAGTCTGGACCTGGAAAACGGATGACCGACATCATGAGCACCATCAGTAGTCGATGCCAACCAATCGCCCTCGTTGCCATATTGTGGCAAGGTTTAACAAAACATGCGGAAGTTCCTCAATAACGAATTTGAAGAAGGGTGTCGGTACAGGACCACGATCAAGACTTTAATGGATGTGCAATATGCAAGTTCTACCGCAGATGTAGAGAGGCTTGAGTAGCACTGTGGTTAGAGCCGTTGTTTGTTACCCAAAGATCTGGGTTCGATGCCCCATTTGGTTACAGTATGGACTCATCCGTGATATGGATGGATTATTGTTTAAAGTGGCGTAAATTCATTCAGCTTTTATAAAAAAAACGTTTATTTTTTATTACAAACAAAAATGGCCTACATTCATTGTAGATGGTCGAAAAAAAATAGAAATAATTTTCAACCAGATAAGTACTGCAACTAATGAATGAAAAATAAACGGCAGTATGATTGCAAAATGATACTGAGAAAAAAAACTATTTTGTTGTTGTTGTTTATATAAAGGGTTTTATACGTATTTTTCAACATAGATAAAACCTAGTTTGTCTCTTTGTTTGTCCCGTATTGTAAAGCAGAATTGGCCAAAAATGTTTCTGGTCAATAGTCTTCTTTTTTTCCAAATATAGGGGTTTTTTTGGTCAGTCGGTCTCGTAAACCAACTACAGTAAAAATAAAAGCTTTATAGAAAAGAGGCAACAAAATAATCAAACTTTGTTTTAAATACATACAAAATCTTACAATTTTTACAGAAAACACATGTATGGTCTTTTTTAGAACAGGTTTGGTTATACTTTCCAATTAAATTAATCATCCAGTTGATGCCAAACATTTGCGCTCTTGATCAAAGCGATTTTTTAATCAGTGCGTTTGATGCCATGAGACATGGGGCTTCTGTCTCTTATCTTGTGTTCGAATTCTTTAAACAACCATGATGAATTGTCTAGTTATTTCCATTCCCAGCAGTTTGAAATAAAATAAGATATGAGTTACAGTCTGTTTTGTTCTCTATCTGCATAAAACCTGATCTGTTTTACAAAGTGAAACTCACTGCACTGGCCGATCAAGAGCAAAGACGTATGGAGACGGTAATAGTCTATTCCCAATTGCATACAGTTCTGAATAGTCTTTACCATTGAAGTCATATATATCATTGACAAATTGACACCATTTAAAAACTGATTAAAACTTGATCGTATCACAGTTGAAATAACTCATGCTGCTAACATAAAGAGCTATCAGTTTCAATGATTGTGACAAACTCATAGCCGGGGATTGTAAGTCTCTGAAGACTCTCAGAGAATACAAGGCCATACCCTTTTGCGCAAATGTCATGACTACCGGGGATACAATAAACTGTCTTCCTTTGTAGAATTGCAAGCTTCTCATGTCTATTTCAGCTCATCGCTTGTAGCACCATAAATATGTCGGTTACTCCAATACTATATCATTAATATCAATTGTTACTATGACATTCAGCTATTCCGGAATTTACGGTACCAATGAAATTGTCCGGAGTATTTAGACCTGCATCACTTCGGTCTTTCCTCAACATCAAGGGGACCGCCTGACTTAAACTGAAATGATCCGTGAAGAGCCGGGTAGAATAGGTCTTCAGCAACCCATGCTTGCCGTAAAAGGCGACTATGCTTGTCGTAAGAGGCGACTAACGGGATCGGGTGGTCAGGCTTGCTGACTTGGTTGATGCATGTCATCGATACCAATTGTGTGGATCTATGCTCATGATATCTATCACTGGATTGTCTGGTCCAGATTCGATTATTTACAGACCGCAGTCATATAGCTGGAATATTGCTGAGTGCGGCGTTAAACAACAAACCAACCAGCCAACCTAACCTGAAATATCGTTTCAAAGCGGCGTCAAAGCCAACTCGCTCAATCACACACTCACACACTCACACACTCACTCACTCACTCACTCCGGTTGTGTTGGGACAAGGTAGAATAAGAGATCACTGTGGCTCACTAAAAATGCAAACGTGTTAATTTACTGAAACTTTGAAATAAAAGACATGTTCCAATGAATGACAACTGGCCTTTTAGCTTGTTTTAGATTTGCATTGTTTTAGTTCTGACATCGAAAAGTACATGTGTGGCAAGAACGAAAATCAAACCGGCAAGCCTGTGACCCAATATTATATATATAACACAATATTTGATCCCATGCTAGCATTATATAGTATATACTTACTAAATCAGATTGATTAAAAGATGTTAAAATCAGAAATACGCTTCCCTTAAACATCTTAATCAACTTTCCCGAAACGCAATGCCCTTTCCTATAACTAAATATTTAGTAAATAATTAAAAACATGTGTTGAAATAAATAATATATTATTCCCTTTCATAATAACGTTTAGCTCATTTCTGAAATGATGCACATTCTGTTGGCCACAAAGGGCCCTAACTCTGCCTTGTTCTTTGTGGATTTACGAATCATGAATAAGTAATTATGGAATAGTACACAGACTTTCCGTAAAGTGATGCGTTACCGGAAAAGTGGAGTCCACTTCCTCGCGTATCAGTGGAAAATGATCAATTAGAGTTTAACGTAAGAACAGTGTTCTCGGAAACGTTTCAAACTCTGAAATATTGGTAGCTGTTGAAGATCTTGTTTCAGCAGCAACTCTCTGTTCAATTTACCGTTCTACTAATCTGCAAGATGACCCGGATCAGGAAATGACCTCCGGCTTGCTTGTAATTGAAAATATGACTCCGACTTCTTATATTTATTTTTCTATTTTTGCTTTGAAGGCAAGGATCGTTTGCATATTTATAACCCGTTTTTCAATAACATTCCACCAAATTCAGTATCACATTCACAAAAGTATCTTTCGTATACATTTTGAAAACTGAAATACCATATTTGGCCTTCAAGGCAAACTAGTTTCTTGTATTACTTGTGGATCCGAATTGCCTCGTGGCCATTTTTATTTTTTTCTGAAAATATAAATCAATGTCCTTTTTGCGATATTGTCTGTGTAATAACTTGCTTCTAATAAAACTAGGAGAAGGTTTTGGCTGGAACCGAACTAATGTCTCAAGCCTTTTCCGAACGTTTCTGTCTGAGGCGCGGCGAACAATACTGTATTGTCCCCGACTAAATCCCACTGCTCCGGGAGCGGTCATTTCTGCTTTTTGGTCACGATTAACAAGGATTACTCCCGGGAGATCAATACGATCAAAACTTGGAATTTTCCCGCAGATATCACGCCCATTCGGTCATAGTTCAGCTGAGTGGGAAAAGGATCGCGGAGCCAGATTACGAAGGCGAGAATCAAAATGGCCGCTGGCTCTAAAACTGGACACTCCTAAGAAAGATGGCGACCAAAGGATTGCTTCCTTAATCTGATCCGTGGGTAATCTCCCCTTGCGGCGTTTCAAGCGATTACTGACGAGCCGGCAAGGCCCGTGTCTCGAGTTTGGTAACCTTTGACTCAACGTAAAAACACTGACGTCACGTATAATTATATTCGTTGTGTTTATGGATGGGGCGGACGTGCTCTTAGAGGCTGTTTTAAGTCTGTATCTCCACTTGAAGCAAACTTAGAAATAAAGTACGTTGAGAAGTGATCGCTGAATAAACAGCAGCTTTGGAGGCGTCTGAATCTCAAGATTCGGAGATTTGGTTTAAAGAACAAATCATTTTTGTTTACTGGGCCTAAGTTTGAAAACTATTTTTGCATTTATTATACACTAAGCTTCGTTATTTGGCAATGTATCTAATTAAGCCAAGAAGTGGAGCACAATTTGTTTAAGGGTAAAGAGAAGAAGAAGAGAAGAAAAAATGTTTATTTTTGTCTCACTCATGGTCACAAAATACATAACACCACAAGATAAAACATGGCCACCCATTCAGGGTTATGAGAGACATTTAACATATAAACAAATTATAAATTAAATCACATATTTAAAACATATAAGTATTGGGTCACACGAGCAACCTGCACTACAATATCAGATATTACCCACGATATAATATCTAAATGTAACCTGCAATACAATGCTTAAAGACGACCCGCAGTGTGATATTCGGATACAGATCGCTGGAAACAATGCTTTGTATAATATTATAGTATTATAATATATTTACATCCATCCATATAGAATGGGTAATCCTTGTGAGACCGTTCATAGAGTGAGTGAGTGAGTTTGGTTTGACGCTGCTTTTAGCAATATTCCAGCAATATCACGGCGGGGGACACCAGAGTGAGTGAGTGAGTATGGTTTGACGCTGCTTTAAGCAATATTCCAGCAATATCACGGCGATGCACACCAGAGTGAGTGAGTGAGTATGGTTTGACGCTGCTTTAAGCAATATTCCAGCAATATCACGGCGATGCACACCAGAGTGAGTGAGTGAGTATGGTTTGACGCTGCTTTTAGCAATATTCCAGCAATAGCACGGCGGGGGACACCAGAAGTGGGCTTCACACATTGTTCCCGAGGAGGGAATCGAACCATCGTCTTCAGTGTGACGAGCGAACGCTCTAACCTCTAGGCTACCCCACCGTCCCTTTCAGTGAGGCATCTATGACAGCTTTGGCATTGCAGGGTGTTTTTGTTTGTTTGTTTGTTTGTTACACCTGTCTACAACCCTCACTTTGTTGAATTCAAGTTCAAAATACATCACCCACATATATACACTTCACCGTTTTGAATAAGATGGGGGTGTGGCTGGGGGAGGGGTCCCTGTTCTGTGATATCATCCACTGACATTGGCCGAGCAAAGGTACTGAAAGGGACCTCTGAAAATTAGGTACAACGTAAATGTCGCCATGTTTTACACATTACTAAATCACCACTCACGACGTTATTTGCAGCATGTTTTAATATCTAATTTCGGATATTTACTAGGAGAGATGAATTTTAAAAATAGCATATTAGTGATCACAGGTATCTGTCTTTTCTGAAATCACCAATGATCATTCCTAAATGTCTGCGATAACCCTAGCATCGTTTCGAATGTTTTGGAAAATCAAAAAAACACGAACGCCGAAGTAAACTTTCCGCCATATTGGATGGTGTTTATAAAATCACGTTTCACGTACACCGATTATGAGACGCCTGTATCACAATCTCATTAAAATCTGATCTTAGTTCTCGCTACCGCTAAACAAAGATCTGAGGACATCCCATTACGGGTCACGTCAGACCGACCTTGCGCGAACTTTGACCGACCAATAGAATGACCAATCAGAAGACAGCTTCCTCGTGGTTTACGGCACTAATTTCAAAATGGCGACTACGCTTCGAAACATATTTGACAAATTCTCGATTACAAATTTGAAATCTGAACAAAAAAACATTCTGGAATGGCTAATAGATGGTCTAGATTGTAAGGATTCAGTCGTTAAACCCGTAACTATCGTTCGGAATACCCCATGTTAAAGTTTTCAAGGTTGCATGATTAAAAATCACATTCTGACTGTCACTCATAATCTGGTAAGCGACGCTCTAATTGGTCGGATGTCTTCAGATCTTTGTTAAGCAGTAGCGAGAACTAAGGTCTGATTTTAATGAGATTGTCTGTAACATCAGGTATATTTCAAACTTAGCTGCGATACGTCAGTACATAACTGAATTCCTCATACATATTAGAATCAAATGACTAATGGTCTTTGTCACCAATACAAAGTACCTATAGATGTAATCAAGCAAAATAAGTTAAAGGTGTGAAAACGAACGCTGTGCTCGAAAAACTGCACTATTGATAGGTTTATATAGTGTCGAATACGATATTTCTTTCCTTTGGACAAGTGTTACAAGATGAAGTGTAAATGTAACTGCAGTTTGTACGTATTTCTTGGGATGTGTAATAGTCAACATTATAAGTTCATATAACCAATGTCCTTGGATAGCCGTTTAATTTTATTTTACAACTAAAACTGAATATATTACTTTCTGAAAGAATTGTTTTGTATGTCGTATGATACGCAGAACTGTGATATCTAACAATTCTCCAGGTGCGCGTCACAAACAATTTACGAATTTGCATTATATAATCAATGGGTTCATTCTATTTTCAATATTGTGATCACAGGAGATTAAACTGTTGACTTCATTTCTCCAGGAATTGTAAAATGCATAAAAATAAAACCCATGCCATGTACCCCGTTGGTTCAACCTTATACGATTACCCTGATAATTCTATACCAATAGATCTTTCTTTGCATCTTTTATTGTGTAATTCTGAGACGAGATGAAGAAAAATGATAACATAAAAATCAACAAACATATGTCCAATATTGAACATAAGTTAATGGTTGTTTTGAAATATTCTTTTGGGTATTTCAGTACGTAAATTGATGCCAAACAGGTGCGTGTCTTCTCCGATTAAGATACACAATAAACTATCTAATTGTTTTATATATTCAAGACATTATTTACTTGGTGAATGCAGTCATTTTATGTTATGTCGAAAAAGCGTCAAATTTCGTTCTATATATATATTATATTAATCAAAATACCAGTGTCGTCTTTCTACGACGGTATCAAAGACATAAAACCAGCCATGACGTCAAAATGAATGGTGTTAACTTTTTGGTATTTTATTACATTTTATGATAAGGCTAGTGCTCCAGTAATAATTGTACAACATTAGTCAAATTACACCTACACATTTAGGAGAATGTTGGAATCTAAGGACTAAGTAATAGGTTAGATAGGGCCATCCATTTCTCTATTACCTCTTTTTTATGAAGTAGGATTTCATCATTTCTTATGGGTTTTGTTTATAACTAAACGTATACAGTTTCAATATCGATATTTGTGTTGGAATAGTTTGGTTCCTCGAGAACAAAACACCACGAAAATATATTGTCCTTACCCACAGCTAATTCTCACCAAGTGACCTGAGTTACAATAAACTAGTGCTAAGCATAACGGAGTTATGCCCCCTTCCCTTTGTACGCGTGTAACCTCTCTGTCGTCTTTTGACGTCATAGAGAAAAATCAGTTTTCGTCTCTTACGGCATACTATTTTTGGCATTGAATGTATGTCGTTAAACATACGCATATAACTACATTTGATACGTAGTTATGTCGCTCAGTCTTTTGTTCGCTCACAGCGTAAAGCTTTTAAATATAAACAAATCGTGGCACAGTACTTTTATCGGTGTACGATAAAAAGCGGAAACATTTACTGTTTTTCAACGCAGAATAAATTGTCGGACAACACTAAGAAGTGTCTTTTTTAACGGATTTAATATTTGCAGTTAAATTTACATCATCAAATAGGACATTTAATATTCTCCACCTCCGCGTGATTTTAAAGCCAGAGGTAGATCCAGCGCCACGTGAGGGTCCAGAGGGTTAAGGCCGCAGAACTCAACATTCCAGTTTCATGGCGACGGTCTGTAAATAATCGAGTCTGAACCAGACAATCCAGTGATTGACATCATCATTGGGATACGGTGACATGCATCAACCAAGTCAGCAAGCCTGATCACCCGATCCCGTTAGTCGCCTCTTACGACAAGCATAGTCGTCTTTTATGGCAAGCATGGGTTGCTGAAGACCTGTTCTAACCAGGATCTCCACGGGTGAGTTAGTGAGTGAGTCAAGGGGCACGTAGCTTTCAGAAACATCAGAGCGGGGACACCCAGGACGGTGGGGCCTGAACACGGGCAGGGTTCGACCCCCAGACTCCACCATGTATGAGTCTGCCAGGATCTTATCCCTGCTCGCTGGAATCAGCAACCGCTAGACTAGGCTGTTGTACTTGAAGATTTTTTGTTCATGTGGTAGACTCAGTTTGAAGTTCATTTGTCACAATTGTAAGAGTTACATCTTTCAAGCTGATGACATAAACACTGGCTTAAGGGACTTGTAATTTATTTTAGGGGTGGGGTTGGGGTTGGTCTTAGGACTGTAGACCTACTCCGTGATCTAGTGGTAGAGCGTCCGCCCGGAGAGCGAAAGGTCCGGGGTTCGATCCCCTGCTGCGTCATACCAAAATACGTTAAAAGATGGTACTTGTTGTTACCCTGTCTCGCGCTCGGCATCAAGGGGCTAAAACAAGGACTGGTCGGCTGGGAAATGTATACTGTGTCGGAGTGGGGTATTCATGTTAAACTGCGGCATCTCAGTGGGCTTGCACTACAAATCGGCATCAGTCCGGACCAGTACAAGCAGCCACACACACACACACACACACACACACACACACACACACACGTGCTATATAAGCTATATAAGTGCAATAATCTTAGACTATATCATATTTTGTCCACCTATCCCCATTTTATGTAACAGACCTCCACACACACACACACCTATTGTACCCATGTCGGGAATCGAGCCCGGGTCTTTGGCGTGACGAGCGAACGCTTTAACCACGAGGCTTCCCGACCGCCCCAAACACGTCGTGGAACAGATTAAATGCATATCTGTTCAAAACGGCGTAAAACCCATTCACTCTCAATAACGAAACAATCCTTGACCATATTTATATCGGACACTTGGTATGACCTTGACACTTGATATAACCTTGACACTATAGCTTCATCCACGCCCTCCTCTTTAAACCTTCAGTATTCTCGTCCACCCAATAGGTCATCAAGCAAAGAGGTGACCTGTCCGGAAAAATCCACGCCCGTTGTCACGAGACCACAAAATACGTGACTACAGCTTCGCTTCTCAATGTCAGAGCACTAATTCTTGGCCGTTATTCAATAACCTAATTGATTTTCGACTTAGCCGAGAAAAGGGGATTAGAAATCTTTTATGAATGTTTAGCTATTGCCCCAGTGTTGAGCTCGGAGATGCATCTGAAGGCTCTTTGCCCAACTTCCCCTGGTTCCCCAGAAGAAATAAGAAATGGTTCAACCTTCTTTTCTTGATTTCCATCACGCTTTCAGCAGCGAATACCGAGTAACATTAGTTTGAGAGAAAATAGCACCAATGCCATTACAATCACTTGCGTGTTGCTTGCCAATCATTCTCCCAACACAGCTTCGATCAACTTCCATGCAATAATCGATCAGCTTTCATGCAGTAATGTGTTTTCGCTCTGTTTCGCATTATATTTTGACTGTAATATGAAATGGTAAGGTAGCTTTGGAACAGTACACTCAAATGAAGGACAGTTCCATTGTCGTGGGATCACTGTAACGTCTCAGAATCATACTTTTGCTGTTAAGGTCCATCGATTTCTCAGTCACTGTTTGTTGGATTTCTTGGCTCTCTTTTCTTCCAGAAATTAATAATCGTAATACCAATGTGTCGTTTATGTCTTGAAACGATAATACCTTTCCAAGTAAAATGATTTCGCATTGGAATTAAAAAAAGAATTCTCATTTCATTGAAAGAGATTTTCTATAGCCAAAAGAGAATTAATCTTCGTGATATCTGAAAATGCATCCAAATGAGGGGATTCACTTTTTAACTATGTAGTGTTTTAATCGTTTCAGAATAATCTGTGCTATATTATTTCTGAAGAAAATGCTTGGACAGAATGAATGGCGTAATGATAGTTTGGATAAAGATAACATTCATGTAATACTTGAAATAAAGTGAAATAAAGAGGCGTTTTGTTTTTAAATACGGTATCAATAGGCTCTTCATGATAGTGGCTGAATATTGTTTTCCGTCGCAGTCAGCATTATTCTAGTTAAATCATGGTATGCGGAAAAATAAAACGAGCCTTGCACAGCAGACTAACCCGTGGTTGATAGCATGAGCGACCATCTACAATGGCATGGAATCAGACAGGTCACACACACATATATATAACCGCAAACGAAATGTCATCATGGATAGATATATGAAAAACCTTATTTGTCCAGACACTGTAAAAATACTTTGAGACATATTAAAAAGATAAAACTTGGCAAAACTGATCATCAAGGTTGAAATTAAAGTGTCAATATTCTTAAAGTGAAACACAACACTAGTCTCTGAGAAAATGGTATCACAAGTCAGTATCTCGTGTGTCCGCCATGTGCATTGATGACTGCCGTAAAACGTCGATACATGGAATGGATGAGGCGGTTGATAAAGGCCATAGGTACTTGAGCCCACACTCTGAGGAACGCCTGACGCAGTTCAGCTGCAGCTGTCGGCCTTGGTCGGACGTCATTCAGCCGTCTTTCAGTCTCGTCCCACAAATGCTCAATGGGATTTAAATCGGGGCTGAGGGGAGGCCACTGCATGGTTCTGATGCTGGAGGAAGTCTCATGTTGTTCTCGCAGTATGGGCACAGGCGTTATCATGCTGAAACTCGGCGACGCGGCGACGTGCCAAATGAGGTATGGCGTGTGATCTCAAGACTTGATCAATGTACCGAGCTGCTGGGTCCCTGGACCGATGTTCTGGAAGACCACAGAGCCGACCCTCTTTGCAAGACCTATTCCACCCCACACCAAGATGCCCGGACCACCCCACGAGTCTCTCTCAATAACACAAGCATCCGAATAACGTTTCCCACGGCGTCGCCAGATTCTCTCTCTCTCTCTCTCTCTGCCATCTGCTGTTGAGATACAGTAACGGCTTTCGTCTGAGAAGAGGACTCTTCTCCAGTGCTGGTGGCGCCAATGCTGGTGCTGTGTTGCCCGGTGAAGACGGTCCCGGCGATAACGTGATGTCAGAATGGGTCATCGGTGTGACCTGTGACAGTGGAGGTGTCTGCTCGTCAATCATCGACGCACGGTGTCCGCACTAATGTGTCGTTGGTGTGTCCACATGGTCTGTCGAGCAGTTTCCGCAGCAGTAACAAAGCGATCTTGAAGATGCTGTCGCACAATCTGACGATCCTGACGTCGGGTGGTGATCTTTGGCCTACCACAACGTGGTCGGTCATCTGTAGTGTTGGTGGTCTGGTACCGTTGCATGAGTCTGTATATGGTCCTTACGTGGACTTGAAATGCACTGGCTACTTGCCGGGCGGTTTGTCAAGCTTGCAATCGTCTAAGGGCTTGGTGTCGCTGATTTCTTGTCAATCTTGGCATGTGGTAGCAATTCAATAACGATTGAATGTTATCCGATCTTGGTGGATTTCTATCGGTCAAGAAATGGGGGAACGCATGTGCATTTCAATTTGCACGGAACTCACGTGCATCGGGTTACCATGGCCGTTGTCGTATTGCGTTTTGGCGATCGGTTTTATTGTCAACTGCTTTGTTTTTTAATCATCAAATTTCATTTTTCCGAACAAGGTAATGTTAAAATTTAGAAACTTCGACAAAAATTACCCAGATATTTCAATGACAACTTTTCTTGGGGTGACGTTTCTTTTGCTGTTCAGTTTATAAGCTTTTATTCCTCCAAAGGAGAGTACAAAAATGCAGGGCAAAATATTAAAAACTATTTAAAGGAGTAGATACATGTTCCTAAAGTCCAGGAGTTGATGCGAATGCTGAAAGATGCTGTATTACAGTCTTTGCATAGATTAGTGTATCTTCTACTGGCAGAGTTAAAAGCGGCGTTAAACCCAACTCACTCACTCACTCACTCTACTGGCAGAGGAAGTGGAGGAATGCACGAGAGCAAGAAGCACAAGATCAGTGTCATTTTTACTGTGGAGGCTGACGCTCAGTGGCTTCATCAAGGGAAAGAGTTTGGCATCTGCAATGCAAAGTGAGGCTGTAGTGAGCCTTCAAACCCATGCTTGTCGTAAAAGGAGTTTAAAAAATATATTTCAAATTATATTTAATTCAACCACGGATCCAATGGTTTGTGAAATAGAATCTAACATCCAAACAAGAGACCATTATTATGATTTCTCGACGTGACACGTCTGACTAGTGTATAAACTAATGTCAACATTTCTGAAAGGCAGATAAACCCCCGATGTTGTTAACCACAAAAAACCCACCCATATACTCTACCGACATTTTAAGGTCTATGAAGTTGTACAAAAGACTACACATCCGTGAAGATCCGGGTTAGATTTGGTCTTCAGCAGAACCTTCCAGTCGTAAGAGGCGACAACGCTCGACGAAAGAGGCGATTAACTGGATCGGGTTGTCCGCCTCGCTGGCTTGGATCTTGGACGCGGGTACTGACGCAATAGCATCATTTAACAATGAGGAAATAGGTTCAAAATTTAATGATTAAAATACTTTCGATTATGAATTACATTAAACTAGTCTTATTTTCATTAAAATTTAAATCACAACGCCGTTTAATGAAATGGCTTTGACTTCATTAGAAAATTGACCATGGATACCAAAGGCAACACGTAACCACTTTCCACAACAAACTCTTCCCGCCTTTACATGGACTCCGTTTGCACGTTGTGTGAGAGAAGCACGACCTGCACGTGCTGTGGTGTCGCAACATCTGATCCGACCTATCCTCATGTGCACGGTGTGCACGTGCGAGTAATGTTTACTTAACACCGATATTGATGTTTTGAGACGTGATTATCTGATATCCACATTTACCTCTGCGTGTTTATACAGCATTGTGTGCGTCATAAATGAGTCTGAAATAAATAGCCAAATGTGGATTGAACTAGTTTTATATTTGAGATGCATCAAGAGATTTTGATGAAATGCAATATATTTGTCTGCTTTCGTGACAAGGCTGTAAACGCATATCACTTTCCGTTGATGTCACCAGGGCAATTACCAGCATACATCTAGCATATATTCCCCAGCGTCTGTCGTGATATCTTCTGGGCATTAAAATGTTTACGAACTCTCCAAAGTGTCTACACATATTCTTTAATCACCACATTAACTCGCTGTCAACCTTTGATAATAGACTCGGCGCAATTACAGAAAAATTGAAACAACTAAAAAACACAATCTCATTAAAATCAGATCTAGGTTTTCGTTGTAGCTAAACAAAGATCTGAGGACATCCCATTACGGGTCACGTCAAAACGACCTTTCGCGAACTTTGACCAACCACATCAGCCAGTTAGAAAGCAGCTTTCTCGAGCTTTACGGCACTCGTTTCAACCTGGCGACTTCCATTTCAGACTACGCTTGAAAAATATGTTGACACAGTTCTCGATTAAAATTTTGAAAACTGAAGAAACGAACATTCCGGAATGTTAATATATGGTTAAGATTGTATGGCAGTGCTTCCTACGTACTGTGCAACGCCTCCTCCGTTCAAATGTTTATCCCACGGAAGCGAGAGACAGACGATAATTTTGACGGAATCAGTCGTACTGTCGTTCGGAATACCCCGTGTTAACGTTTTGAGGTTGCATGATTAGAAAACACATTCCGACTGTCACTTTCACGATCTGGTAAGCGACGCTTTGATTGGTGAATGAGTAAGTTGGGTTTAACGCCGCTTTTAACATTATTCCAGTTATATCACGGCGTGTCAGCTTAATGTTGGAGGAAAGCCCGAAGTGATGTAGGTCTCAGACGTTTACCACTTTGGTGAAACCCACGAGCACGGGTATGGTGCTGACAAACCTAGAAACATAAATGGGTTGAACCGGGATTCGAACCCACAATCATAGGTTTCTGGCGTGTCCAGGGGACGCAACTCTGAACTGCGAATCGCGGCGCCTTAGACGAGTGGGCCATCCGTGCCCCCTTTTGATTGGTCGGATGAAAGGTCGTTCTGACGTGACCCGTAAAGGGATGTCCTCAGATCTTTTGTTTCTTTGTAAGGTCTGATTTTATTGAGATTGCTAGAAACAACACTCCTCACATTTATCGTACAATAAAGATGCATAAAGGATATGTTGGAAAAACGATCGATTGACACAAACGGAACTGTGTTTACTGTTTGATGTGTTAATAAAATACATTTGGGTATCTATATTTTTTCAGTTCATATTGTTTCATTTCTTTCTTTATTGGCTAAGGGCCACAGATGTTTTCGGTGCATATACATGTTATGAACAAAAACGACAAAAACATTTCCATATCCAAGAAATATCCATATATGCAGAGTTGTCTCTACGATTGCGACTATATGATATGCATGTGCTTATGAAACAAACAGTCGCGAAAAAAGGAACGTTTCCTGCCCTACCGATGTCACACGTCGCAAACACATGCAAAGGCAAGTTAATTGTTCACCTGAAAAAAAACATGGGAACTTATGGTACAAGTCAACATCATTTGTCACTAATGCGTCCAATTCGGAAATGTCAAAACCCACAACTCTTTGAAAGATTTACTGAGGACTTGAATGTTGAAACCTTGATCCAACAACTTCTGCGAAGGAGTAGTATGCAGCATTCTGAAATTTTAATATTATCGTTTTAATATTATTATAAGAAGCAACATGTGTATTAACAAATTATTGACTCCTTTAAACCCAAAGAAAAAACTGTCCGCCCAGCTCTGGATGTGTTGGCATAAAAGTTGGAATTGCTGTGCAGTAAACTACGGTTATAACGTACACGCTTATAACGAACTGACGGATATAACGAACTTACTTTTTGGTCCCGACTGCTTGCTGTAGTCATGCTGTATATGTACTTATAACGAACTACGGTTATAACGAACTAAAATTAGTAGTCCCTTTGTGTTCGTTATATCCATAGTTTACTGTATACTGAATAGCATCAACAGCAGATTACAAAACTGTTGACAATCAACAGATATATTTATTAGATCATCCTTTGTTGTTGGCGTAAACGTTCACATTACAATGTATACATGCAGTAAAAATATACATTTGAATTTGCACCTGCTCCAGACATGATGCATATTTGCTCCTGTTGAAATATACACCCATGAGTAAACGGGTTCACATGACAAGTATACTCACGTATGTATATTTACACACGTATACAAATATACACACGTGTATTCCCTTCTCTCATAACGTGGGTTATCTCCCTTCCCATTTATTCCAGCGCGAAAGACCGCCCACTTTCGGGTGCATGTGAACGGGGTATTAGACAACTAGGCCACCCGTGCCCCCATGACCAATTAAGAAACAGACGTTCTCTTTTATTTCTAGTTCAGGTGGAAAAAATCAGTGGAAGGAAATTCGCAAATTGACCATTATTCTACCATGAATTGGGAATTTACTCGATTCTGATTGATTAGTCAGAGGCTATTAAATCGCAATCAACCCCCTCTGATTGAAACAGCTGGTTTGAGGGCCGCATCACCGCGGAAGCTACTATTCATAGAAAAGTACTATTTTCAGTCATTGTCGGTAGGCACATTTAAATAATTATACCTACAATTACAGGTTTGATTCCAAATTCAATTTAGCGCGAAGAAATCTACAGGTAACCTAGATCTACATTGAAAACACAGAATGTTTATCTCCTATTTGAACGATATCAGATCATCACAACACCGGTGTCGCGTTCATAAAGGGAATTCCATTGTGACGTAATAAGGTCACGTGATTCTTGAGATCTTCCAACTTGTAGATATCGCTGGATGGCCTCCATTGGGCTGTGTCGCACTGACATATCCAGAATATGTCGGCGTTAGCCCTACTCACTCACTCAAACGCCTCTCAAGACAACCTTGGCCCTAATTCTAAACTCGTCCTGCTCTTGCTTCATGTCTATGATTAAATTTCTACCTGAAGCTAGTAATCACGACTGCCTTTTTGGGACCAGAGAACAAAAGTACACTTTCGACAGGAATGTGAAAAGATTTGAATATTTAAAATCTAATTACAATTGCCCGTGCCTTATCCTTTATGAATGGAGTTTCCCAACAGACAAAATAGTGCAACGTGATGTGATTGGTTTTCAAGGGTTCTAATTCTTTTTTTTTAATTCGCAACCATTTTTCCACATGTACAGTCATGTATTGTTCCTGCTGGTTCAGATGAGATTCGGTACTTCTTTTTACTTACAGACTGATATATAATATTTAATTTTCGATGCTGCACGATCGTCCAATTTAATCCAATGTGATGACGTCACGCTGTTGTTGTTGTAGTTGATTCTGAATGTGCATTATAAAAAGTAAGTAGGCGATTGTGCAAAATTATAGAAAAAGTATATTAACCATGACATGATTAAAGTCGGAGAAATCACTCGTAAGTAGAATTTACAGATTCTTGTGATTTCTCCTTTATGTAAAAGGACGGTCGGGTAGCCTTGTGGTTAAAGCGTTCGCTCGTCACGTCGAAGACCCGGGTTCAATTATACATGGGTACAATGTGCGAAGCCCGTTTCTGGTGTCCCCTGCCGTGATATTGCTGGAATATTGCTTAAAGCAGCGTCAAACCATACTCACTCACTCACTCTGGTGTCCATCGCCGTGATATTGCTGGAATATTGCTAAAAGCGGCGTAAAATCAAAGTCACTCACTCACTTTTATGTAAAGATAGCATTCAGGATTTGTCGATGGCGCAAACACGCTTTCAGGCAAATCACAGCATATTTTGTTCCTATGTGGCTTCATACCATAGCAGATAAAACTTTTTAACTTCCACAGTTGAAAGGGACGCGGGTGGCTAAAGCAAGTGGCGCCGCAATATGCTATGCAGAGTTGCGCCCCTTAGACATGCCAGACCTTTATGATCGTGTGTTCGAATCCCGGTTTGCCTTGCTTATTTCCAGGTTTGTCAGTACCGTGCTCGTGGGTTTCACTGAACGGTCTTACCTGTATGTCTTCGGGCTTTCTTCCCACATGACGCTGAAGCCCCTTCATATAACTGAAATAATGTTCCAAGAGGCGTAAAACCAACTCCCTCAAATCAAAAATGACAGAGTATGACTTGTTTACATAGGATGTGTTCACATCAAATTGTTATGCCGTGTTAAGTGGCGACCCCGACACAGGCAGGATACATTGTTTAATCGATTCTGGACCACACAATCCAGTGATTAATATCACGAGCATTGATCTACGCCATTGGGATCGATGACATGCATCAACCAAGTCAACGAGCCTGACCACCCGATCCCGTTAGTCGCCTCTTACGACAAGCATAGGCGCCTTTTACGGGAGGCATGGGTGGCTGAAGACCTATTCTACCCCGGATCTTCACGGGTCCGACGTACATGTATTTGCGTGGCTGCTTGTACTAAAAAAAAAAAAAATACTCACGGAAATAGAAAAAAACTGTTTTTCTCAATTTAAAAATCGACACAAAGTGTTACGTAGCTGTAAATACGAAATAACAAAACAACTCGAAAAGTACTAGTCTGGATTTGCTAGTTTGATCTCAGTGAACAATACAAAATGTACTTTACAGGAGGTAATTTGTCGGCACTTTCAACATTCAAAAATAAAACTAAGTCCAAATTGACATAGCAGAAACAGACTATAGGCATTATGCACCTGTTCTCACCTGTCGTCAAGGTGTCATAGGTCTGTTTTATTCACATTTTTACACACTTTTACGTGTAAAAAGGCATAAAAACATTTGATACGCTGTATTTGTGCCACGGCCCAATTAGTACTAATTTAGTTGTTTGAATATTTACATATTTTGTATATTAACTGCAATAATTTAAGATCTGAGGTCGAAAAAACAGGGTTTTTTTCATTTCCGTGAGTACTTAGTCCGAACTGATGCCGATTTATAGTGCTAGCTCACTGAGGTACCATGCTGCAATTTAACATGAATACCCCATGTATTCATGCATTGATTGATGTGCTTTGATCGAGGATGCTTCACCTGTCCTGTACAATAGTGGCTACCAGTAAAGATGTACACCACACTAATATAAACATATCCACAACTGCACTAATATAAATATATCCACAAATGCATTAAGACAACATACTAAACATAACATATTATACTGCCACTTCACGGGTTTCATAGTTGTTTTGGAGTGGTCAAGCGGTCAAAAGCGCCAGGCTAGCAACGCCAGGTGCTGAGATCATATCCCGCTAGTGACCGGGTTGTTATTCAGCCTCGGGGCCAACAATGTTTACAAGTCTTTACAGTGTTGTCACTACCCCTAGTGTACAGTACATACACCCTGTGCTCCCAAAAGAACCCACTCGTCCGATGGTAGATGACCAGATGGTGGAAACATGACTATGCACATACAACCGAAACACAAGTGTCAAAACGTGTGGCGTCACCCTGGGCAAGTGACTTAGTTCAAATGTGCCTCTCTTCACCCAGCAGGGAATGGGTACCCAATATGTGAGGTGGACGTAAAAATCCTCTAGCGCCCGTCGGCAGCTTGGATTGTATACTCCCTAGGGAGTTGAGAATGATAACTGGCATGCAAACGGATCCACTATTCGGAGTAAAAATAAAACCGCATACTAGTACAATCAACTCCGTTTATAACGAACACGCTTATACCGAACTGACGGATATAACGAACTGTTTTTGGGTCCCGTCCATTTCCTGTATATAGATAGGCTGTATATGTGCCAATAGCGAACTACGGTTATAACGAACTAAAATGAAAGGTCCCATATAGTTCGTAATAACCGTAGTTTTCTGTACGTGGATACCTGAGGTGTATAATAATAAAGGGCTTAGTTTCTTTTTCTTTTCGTATGTACCCAGCAAAAATTCATCGTCACACATGTCTAGGACGAACAAAAACTCTTCATGGACGTTTAACAGAAAAAAGATTTAGGATAAATCTCCAAAGCATTGTGTCCATACACTGTGCTTTTGGTAGCCGTTATCGTGGGGTGTACGGTGGCCATCAAAGGGACATGAAACCGTTTTCGACGTGTTGCGAGACTTATGAGTATCGCATGTTTTCATTCGCACTTTTACGCATTCGTTAGGAAAGGAAACTGTAACTAACAGCTTCTGCGTATTGCCAAAGACATCTAAAAACTCAACATGGGAAAAGCCGGAAAGTCAAATGACAATCACGAAAAAAGTAATAAGTCTTATACGGAAAGAAATTGAAAGGATCGTGAATATTGTTTATGATATTATTTGTGGTGAAGACCGAGATCCCAATTTCATAAAAATTTCCCAAAATATTCATGGTCCCTAACTTCTTTTTGTTCAGTGGCTAAAGAAAAACTCAAAACCGCGGTGGGAATAGTTTTCGTTTTTCTGTATATTTCATGGTTTTTTTTCGTTTTATTTCTGTGATTCTCATTGGCTTGTAGACTTTTTAACACTTTTTCGTGTTACGTGTTTGGTTTCGGGAGATGTTATCAATATTCAGTGTTTTCTTGCTATTTGAGTTTTTTTATTGACCTTACCGAGTTTTACGATATACGATCACACATATCTAGTGAATGCGTAGTTCTGTAGTAGTTCAGAAAATCAATCACAGGTTTGTCTGGACAAGACCAGTATATGTATAAGCCACTGCAACAAAACTCCATTATTTTACCATGAGTTTGAAAGATACACCATTCTTATTGGTCATTCTGAGGTTTCAACTCACAATAACAACCTCTGATTGAAAGAGCTTCATTTGACGGCCGAATCACCACCGAAGCTGATATTACTACAAAAAAATAATTCTTTCCCAATGATTGTCAGACGCCATACAAGGTGTATGGAGAAAAGAAGCTGGATCGATCCCTGTCCGCGTCATACCAAAAGACGTTAAAACGTGGAACTTGCTGTCATCTTGACGCTCGGCATTGATGGAGTGAGTATGGTTTTACGAAGCTTTTAGCAATATTCCAGCAATATCACGGCGGGGGACACCACAAATGGGCTTCACACATTGTACCCCTAGGCCTGTGGGGAATCCAACCCGGGTCTTCGGCGTGGCGAGCGAACGCTTAAACTACTAGACTACCCCACCACCCTCTCGGCATTAATGGAATAAAACAGTTCGTCCGTCTCGGAATCAGTATACTGTGTCTGAGCGGGGTATCCAGGTTTAAAATGTATTATGGTAGTGAGTATCAGTATAAACCCTGCACAAGTCCGGACAACTACGATCAGCTACACTGTACACACACGTCTCTAGTTTTGAACGCAAACATAAAGCCCTTTTTTAACAGTTATGTTTCAAACCACAAATTTGCAGTTATAACAATATTCAAAGTTTCGGTGCAATACATTTGGGTCGGGAAAGACGAAAATAATGTGTTCCAAGGCAACAGAGGTTGTGCATTCTCAATATCTGATTGTCACTTCATATATTATTTTGCCTCACAATGAAGAATGCCATCATAACAGCGACACAAGTTGAACAAAACTTTGCAATTTTCCTTTGCGTGCCTTAATTCGGATCCACAACTGAAAAAACCCATTGGTCTGAAACCATGCCACTTCACACAATATTTTTGCCATATATTCGCGTTCACTTCCAAATTCCGTGTTCAGGGCAGATAAATCTACAAGACCCTGTTCCACAAAGCGATCTTAGTGCTAGGACTACCATATGGCAATGTTAAAGTATGGGACATACGATCGTCTTAGTGCCAAGATTGCTTTGTGGAACGGCGCCCAGCAATCTAGCTTTATATATATATATATACTTTGTCAATCCCTTGGAATCCTGCATTTTGCGTTCTATTCTTATGTAAACTCTGAAAAGTGTTTCTTGTTTAATATCGCACATTAATCGAACCTGGAGTATACAAGCCAGAAATTGACACCATAAGCAATCCTCACCAACAAGGTATGATGACATGCAGTCAACAAAGTCACGGAGCCGGGCCACCCGATCCATTTAGTCGCCTCTTACAACAAGCACTGGTTGCGAGGGCCCTATACTCACACGAATGTCATACAGAGTGAGTGAGGGGTTTTAGGCCGCTTGTAGCAATATCATGGTAAGGAACACCAGAAATGGGCTTCACACAATGTACCCATATAGGAAATCAAACCAGATTTTCGTTGTGACGCTTTAACAACAAGGCTACCCCCCGCCCCAGTTTCATACTGCAAGACAGACAAGATTCCAATGCAATATATTTATTAACATCTGTACAAGTTCTGACATTCAGACAAATCTATAAACGGTACAGTCAGGTGGCACCACCATCATCTAGCTACAGCCACTGGTCAGTCTATCGGTCAAGCATGATGACCACTACGATGACTGAATCTTTCTGGCAATACTATTTTCATTTCGCTGAATCTCTTGACACCGTTCTTGTTGGCGTGGCACACATTCAATATCAGATGGCAGATGTTTTCTGGAATCTTCTGCTAACAATCTACACAGTTTGGATATGACTTTCACCGTTTCAATATGAATAAGTCGTTTAATCTGGTTTACTATCATCTGAGAGCATATTTGACATAACAAGTGCCCAGAATCAAACACCACCACTGTTTGTGACCTATTCGGTTTGTGACTTATTCAATTGAGATCACCACATCTAATTTGTTATGACCAATTAATTATTAGAATATTTCAGAATAATGTCTCACGAATTAAGAAACAAATATTATCTCAATCAAGAACATTTAAGTTTTGTTTTCAAAACATGTAGGTGCTGGTTTCTGGGCACTCAATAGATGAATATGGTAATCCACAATCAATTTTAAGAATTTCCTTCAGAATTTGGCTGAACGATTCCATTGGCAATAGTGCAGCATCGTGAGAACACCTAGCCCTGTACTCTTGTAGAACTTCTAGTCTGAGTCTTCGGCACTATGAACAAACACTTCAACCACATGGCTGCCACATTTGCATGATCAACTCCAAATGTCATACACTATTACAAGAAAGTTCAGCCTTTCAAAACAATCACTTCATATGGGTCCCATAAGTTAACTTTAACTATTATTGAAAACACAATAAAATACTGAAAACTAAGGATACACTTTTCATGTCAAGAATCAAGGCAATAAATAATATTGCAAAATTCATAAATTAGCATAATAATTCAAACAATTTCACTGACCAATATTTTTTTCCAAAATAACAATACTGTTTTATCTTGTTTGTATATAATATTTGAATTAATATTGCAAGCATATAAAACAACATTTGTTCCATGATTTTTTGTGCAGTAATAGGATTAAGGGTGTATGTAAAATTAGAATCATTCTTACATCAAGTAAATTTGAGTTATTCAAATAAAAAACTGTCACAAAACTTTAATCTGATAGCACAAAAATATTGCAGCAACAACATCTTGTCTGGATTACCTGAGGTTAACCAATATCTATATACTTAGAAAAAGATTAGCAATATATCACCACCCCCCAAAAAAGCCATTAATTTTTTTTTATCCTGTATTAATTTTCTGACAAAATACATTTAGTACAGACTAAAAAAACAATAAATGGTTTTGTAACTTTTGCAATCGTATTAGGACCACCCTACAATTGTATGCACTGCTTCTGTATAGCATAGGCAATGACTCCATCTGAAATAAAACACTGTGTTCTTGACCAACGTTTCACATGTATCATGCTTTGACATCCATCAAAATGAAATCAATGTTACATGTATTTCCAAAAGATATATGAAGTTTGGCACATACAAAAATAAAGAAGTGAGGTGTCAAACATTTTTCCAGGGGTATGTTATTATTTTTACATTTCATAATGAGAATCTTACAGCAGATAACCATGTTGGGAGTTCCCTTTTATTGACATCTTCAGGAAAATAGATCAAATGTCATATTAGATTTTCAGAAAATCAAATCAAATCTTGCACCTTTAGAAACTGCCATGTCTGGACACTTTCCTCAAGCTCACGAGTAGCACTGTTCTGTTTAGAGTCATTGTAATACTACAAAGATATTTCCTATGATAATCATCAGCGTTCTCGTTTACCGGTAATTACCATTTTTTTACCGGTAAAATTAGGCTTGGACCGGTTAGTCATTGGACTGCCAGTCCCTGTGGACCGGCAAATAAAGTACCTTATAAATCTTTGTTGTTGAACAAAACATTGGTGATATTCATATAAGAACATTTCAGCTTGTCTGTTACCAGGTTTCCCCTTGTCTATTTCTAGGTTAAATATCCATTTGTAGCGACTTCGTCTTAAGATATTGACGAGAAGAGAAATTTGTGACTGAAGTTTGTGTGAATGATGTATAGATCTGACGAAGTTACTTCAGAGATGACATCTTTGCACTGAACATGATGTTGAAAGAATTAAAACCAAATAATTTTCATACGTTTTTTTATTTTTTTTAAAAGGGGGGGGGACTGGCAAAAATTAGGGGGGACTGGCAGTTTCAAAAGCCAGCGGGAACACTGAATCATCTATGACATCATCATGTTGTGACATCACTCCATCAACCTGTATGATTTCAAAATAATGGAACACTGTCACACGATCAAATTAGACCGTGGATGTCATGATCTCAACATGAGGCGAAGCAATCCTCAAGGCTGCTTCCAAAATAAACATTGTCTCTTGTTGCTGGAATAGAAACACTGTATCTTCAATACTTTGCAACATCTCTTAATCAGAACCCATATTGGATTCATTTTGTGTCCTATCAGTTGTCAAAGCAGTCTGAAACATTTGACACAATTCCAATTTTCATCAAGCCTACGCCTCACCAGCGAAAACACGACACACAAGATAGCCAGTAATAGCCAAAATATAATTACCATATTTAACATAATACGCATCCTGGAAGCTTAGAAAAGTGACACGGGGTGGGGTGGTTATTTTTCAGTAAAACATTTGTAATATACTCAAGAAAAGTTTAAAATATGGGGTCTTAGGAGGAGGCACTTATTACGATTACCAATTGGTTCAGAAGTTGGTGAAGGGGCGTTTACTTGAACAGGATGCTTAAAACAGCAATTGCAGTAATTTGACTCAGTTTGAAGCATATCTGAAGTTCCCAGGTAAAAGCAGCACAGACTCTAATAAAACAAACAATAACTCAGGCCTTAACCTAAAAACCCTTTCACATGAATCTTACTGTCACCTAATAAACACCTTGAGCCTGGAATGCCAAGCTCCATACAGCAAGGTTTTGCCTCCCAGTCCCTATATACCATAGGACTGCACAGCTAACTGCACACGAATGGAGTTAGTAGGGTATTTTACTGTATAAATGTATACCTATATATAATTATTACTTATCTTATTAACTTAAATTGATATGTTATTTGACTATGTCCGAAAGCAGTAACCATCAACCTATCAAACATACAGGACCCCCCCACCCACCCACCCCACCCTGAGTCATGTGTCATTTTTCCATGCCCATATCCCATATAGTTGTGATAAAATCTGACACACACCTTTTCCCTGTCATTTATTCTCCACCCCCATTTAATTTCACTGTGCCCCCACCCTATACAAAATGACCAGTCCCTATATTGATATTCAAAGGGGAATAACTCTGTGCAGAAGCTCCGTAATACGCAATAAGCAGAATAAAATAAAATGAACGATAAATGAACAATATTTTCAAAGTGATCAATTTCCCTGGAAGAATAAATGAATTATGCTTGTAATGACTGGTATTTACACTTAATGTAATGAAATCCTTTCAAAACATGCATCATATAAATATTACCCAGGCATAATGTTAAAAGCTAACAAACAAAACAGAAGCGGTATATGAAAGATTCTTAAAGCAGTAATAATTCTTGAAGTTGCATGATAGGACATGAAAAGATAAAAATGATGATGATCTGACACAGAGAATTGAAGTCATGATCTTATTTCATCTAGAATATATGTATATATTTCACAAAAAGTCAAGTAAATTGTTCTTTGAATCAAAAATATCCTGTTGGCTGATGCAAAATGACACGGTCACCTTCATCACACTGACGATAAACTTTCATCTATTTGCAACAGACAACAATTCCATACTGAGTGACATGTACTGTACACATCTCTACCTCCACGACAATGTGCAAATATGCAAATATACAACACATACAGAATGTACAAACAAGTTTGGTAACCATGGTAACAGATTCAATAGTACAAACAACGTATACATATATGTCTATTGTCTTGCATTAGGCCAAGAAAACACATTCAAAGAGCATAGACACCATTGACATATTATGTCACGAAATGTACTTGAGGTGAATTATACTCCTATGACCTATTTGGGATCACGCAAGACATTAAATACCGGGTACAACTGTTACATACAGTTTGACCTCGCAAAAAATTAGCCTGACTACGATCGTCAGTTGACCTTGGCCTAGATCATGCCACTGACCTTGACCTACATCAGATAAATTTGAATAAATAACTTTCTAGTGCCTATAGATGCTGGTTGCTTATGTTACTGGTAGATAAATTCTCTTAGCTAACACTGTAATCTAAATCTATGTATATTTGCCGACTGTACTCGTGAAAGATGTTTCACAACATGTAACTAGTGAAAGAAATGGTGAATGGTTTCATCAATTTTTGTCCCTCTGCTAGCAGACATGATAAATATGGATAGTAGGTAAAAGTTCCTTAACACAGTCCACAAAGACCAGATTATTCACGTCAAAAGAGAAACTATTCGATTATTCAAAATTTCACATTCTCCTTTAAACAGACTATCACATGCATTATCAAAATGCAATTCAAAAGTAGTTATTTTCTCGAAATGTTCAAACCAATATTTGACATTGTCTACAAACTAAGTATCGGTTACATACAATAAATATACACTATGAACAAACTGAACTTAACCTGGCTGTAAAAACAGCTGGTGACGTGTAAAAAACTTGGTAAAAAATTCTTTGACTATGTTTTGACATTCTGTTTTCTTCACCTAGACAATATTGCATCACAAATAATGGTAGCGAGATATTTACATATGAAAACCCACCTGGTTTTATCCCTACAATACTTTTGCATAATCGCTATGGTCTACTGCCTATTGCCGTGTCCATCTGTCTATTTGTCTACTCGTCACAGGTCTACTGAGGTCTAGCTGGTATTGTGGGTCGACCAGGGATTTTGGGGGCGCCTCGGACACTCCCTTGAGAATTACCTCCTGGGCGTCTGAAAAAGATGAAGATAAACTGATTAAATTCACATCGGTATTACGTAAACACAAAAGATTTTTAGATTTATTTATCAATATTATCATTATTCCTTGCGAGTCAAAGTCTAATGAATTTTGACAAACACTGCAGCAATATTCCAGCTATAGCAGAGCAACCTGTGAATAAAATCACTTATTTCACACACACATTGGGGCCTTTTTCACAAAAGTGACCAAAGGGAGATAATTCCAATTATGTGCCCTTTGCGACTTTATCAACAACTTCATAAAGGAATCATTACTTTGTTATTTAACACTGCACTCCCACAATATTCCAGCTGCATGAAGGCAGCCTATTAATAACTGAATCTGGATCAGAGAACCAATGATCGATATCATGAGCACCAGCACACAACATTGGATGCAGTGACAGCTAACTAAGGCTGACCACCGAAACCTTCAGTTGCCTCCTTTGATAAGAATAGGTTACCTGGCACCAATACTTACAAGGAATCTTTAACATGTAGAACAGAACAAAACATAATCAAGCAAATGTTTTTAACTGATTTTCAAATATTGATTCAGGGTGCCATTGTACAAAACAACCTTAGCGCTACAACTGTCATAAGTCTATGTTAAGGTATGGGAGTTACGATCACCTTAGCACTAAGATTGCTTTGTACAATTGCACCCTGAATCTAAAATTGAAAATCAGTTGAAGGAGTCAGTTCACAAACTCAAAATGTATCTGTTCCTTCATTAGGGAGTACAGGTCTTGAACATGACTGTCATACTTTCTTAGATACAACATGTTGTGAAACATTTAGTCGGTAGGTCGAAATATAAATAGAAAAAATAACACATATTGTATAAGATTTTTGTATAAATGTTAAAGTTTGATTAGGATCGGTAAGTGTTAATAATAAAGTTGTGTTTGTTAATCAAAGATAATTTATCTTGATTTCAAAAATAATCTAGCTGTCTGATAGACCTGTCGCCATCTTGTATAACACAAGTTGGCATGCCGTTCAGAACCAATATCATGACATCATCATCATAATCATCTTCATCATCATCATCATCATCATGATACTGGTAGGTATGAAGTCAGCTGCTCGTCACATCAAGTTGATTTTTGTTTAAAGTGTTGAGGTTAATGGGGGACTAGACCCGAGCATTTTGATTCAAGTCATTTAAACACCACTCTGTAGTCTGATGACATTTTATGATGATTCTCAACCTTGCAGTAAACTTGGTACTGGCCTATGGCGGTAGTCTCTGTCTAAAAAAGTAAATCATATAGCTCTATGACTGAACTATTGGCAAGGCATCGTTATTGATCATCATCATCATCATCATCATCATCATCATCATGCTGAAGACCCAAGTCAGATTCCCCACATGAGTACAACATGTGAACCTATTTCTGGTGTCCCCCGCTGTGATATTGCTGAAATATTGCAAAGTACAATGTACAACCATATTCGCCTGCTTGCCCGCACACTCACTCACTCCCTCATACATTCAGACACCCGTCCAACACATGCTGATTTAACATACTAAGATTCTGGCCGACAAAACACAGATCAAGAGGTATTGAAAGGAAGCCTGTCACGAGCCAAAAGGATTTACAAGTTGAACATTCATGTTCACTTCAAGCCCAAAATCTTTCAAGCTTGTCAAATCCTGTACACTTCTGACACATGTAGGTCATAATACTGATTCCCTGTCTTCAAGAAGTTGATAATATCAAACCTTGTCAGCCAGACTTACGATGGAATAGATGGTGGAATGGTTGGCGCTGGTCG
Source organism: Haliotis cracherodii (assembly GCF_022045235.1). Lineage (NCBI taxonomy): Eukaryota > Metazoa > Mollusca > Gastropoda > Lepetellida > Haliotidae > Haliotis > Haliotis cracherodii. The sequence goes on along the minus strand of NW_027266282.1, from coordinate 5,639,647 downwards.
TTTAGGTGAGCGAGGTGGCTCTGGTGCTGCCCTTGTTGCTAACACTGGTGGAACAAACAAGTCCCTAGACGGAACGGCTGGCGGCATCGTCATCGAGTTTCTTGGCGATGGTGTCATACTGCTGAAGTGTTATTTCAGACTAAATGCTCGGTACCATGAGGGACGTATCTTCTACTTGCTCTTACCTGACCAGGTTATCACTGCTGGGTTGATGTGTTGGAGGACAGGAGTGGCATCATTTGTACATGAGGTGACAAAAACACACATGTTCAGGTTGCATATTAAAGACCTCAATTAGTGCAGTGTGAACACAAAAGCCAAGGGAGGTAACTATTCAATTTTATTCAAGTCCAAACAAAGGGAGGTAATTGCTCTGGTTGATTTATTTAATCAAAATTAAGGGAGGTAACTCCTAATTATTTTCCATTGAAAAACAAGTGATATTCAGGTCAATATTTCCTTTCCTTAAATCAATAAATGAGTTCACAAACAAAGAAAACAACATTAGCAGATAAATAGCCACAGCAGATGGAAATTTGAAATTGTGTGTGATTGATGAAATTTTGCCAGATGAATAACCATTTTCCTGTTTTTGTATGATTTTTTATTTAATAAATGGTTACTTAAAAATTCAGTTTTTAAAACATACCACAAGTCTCAAAAAAGAAAGTCATAATGAATCAATCAAGTTACATTTAACTTTTACACTGCAAATAGCCAAATACCATCCAATATGTCCAAAGACACTGTTGCCTGTATCAGAGAAAGAACTGATTTTCACAATGGGTACTTGTCACCTCCATGAACATCCAATGCCACTCCGACCCCGCATCACGTAGCAGGTGTCATACTTACGCCGGTACTGATGGTGCACTGGGAGCCTGGGGGGCGGGGCGAGACGGAATGGATGGCCCTGACCGCATGGGCATTAATGGCTGTGGAAGGCCCGTGTCCCCAGGGCGGTTGGGGACGGGGGGAGGGGGTCTGTTTCTGGCGGGAGACGGTGGTCGGCTGCAAGGGAGATGAAGCGTGTGATGATGGAGAGATGGTGCAGGCATTAGATTGGAAGTACCAATGGAGGCATGAAGAAAAGCAAGAGAATGGAAAGGGGATGGGAGGATTTATAAACAAAATAAAGGATAAAGTAAAATGATAAAATTGAAAATATCAAACTGTATTTGAAATTAAGGAGGTTCTTGTGGACATGAGATGTACTTCTGAGTCTTGACACGTCTTGAATATTTAGCTCTAACATTAAAGTCATGACCCAAACTCTTTGACATTCACAGTCAGTTGTGGGGCACAAGTTGTCTGCGCTGCGATTGACATGGCATCACTTGGACAGACCAGAAACCTATGATTGTGACCTTGAATCCCAATTAACCCCTTTTATGTTTCAATGTTTATCAGCCCGTGCCCGTGGGCTTCACCAAAGTGCTAGAAATCTGAGACCTGCATCACTTCGGGTTTTCCCTCCACATTAAGCTGACACGCCGCGACATAACTGGCATTCTGTTCAAAGTGGCCTCAAACCCAACTCACTACTTAATTGAGAACAGTGTAGAATACATATCATAAAATTACATACTGGCACAAACTTAAAATCATTTTAAATTTTAAACTTTGACATTCACAAACTTTCCAAAAAATTCAAGTTTTCAGCTGATGGGAGTGCAAATAAAATGAGGGGGAAACAAGCAACGAGGTCTTTTACTTAAAACTAAAAGGTTAGATTAATACAAATCTTAATTACAAAAGGAAAAGGAAATGAAACTAAACATTTTAAGATGATAAAATCAACAGCAGAAAGAATTCAAATTCAAATATATATCTGGGCCCATTTGCACAAAGCGATCTTAGCACTAAGATGATCTTAACTCCCATACTTCAACATAGGCTTACAATAGGCTTGGCGCTAAGATCGCTTTGTGCAAGTGGGCCCTGGTCTTATAATGTCATTATGATGAGCTGTGAGATTCAATTTCACACTAACACGTGACATAATACAAGCCATTGATTGTCAAGGGTATGGAATTAGTAACGCTAAAATAGTGTTTTCCCTTGGAGACGCACCTAGACCAATAGACCACTATGGAACATTTGCATGATTTCCTCATGGGACATTAAACCCCAACAACATTTTTTTAAAGTATCTTGGCAACTTTCCGGACAACAGTTAGTCAGTGTCCCACAAAATGAAGTGATCAGAACAAGAGGGTGATAGCATGAGCACCGATACAACAGTCATTTTGTACAGAAGTGTAATTAACAGTTCGTAAAGTGTGAGTTAATTCCCATTATCTTTCATAACATAATGCTATATCCTTGATGAATTGACCTTCAGGCTATGATTCTCGGTCTTACCATTCATATCATACACAACATCCTCTATATCTCAGCAGGGCTCGCAATTCGGTAGACCTACACTAACCCGATACCTGGATCAATACCTGTGGTCTTCACGATCTCAAATTATCCGCCCTTAAACATGGTAGCCCGTCCAATAGATTACGATAAAGTTTGGGAGAAATTGAACATTGAAAACCTGACTGAAATACAAAAGATAGCCCTCACAAACCTTTTTGATGGCAAGGATGTCTTCATGTCCATAAAAACTGGCAGTGGTCTTTGTTTCGAGGTAATACAAGTTACCTCCCTTGCCCATGTCCTTTTTCCTTATCTCGACGTTTGATTGGTTTGTTAAATGATAATGAAAATCAAGAGCAGGTACTTTTAGATTGAGAGAACCACGGGAATGGATCCATGTGTTAGAGAAGATTTACTGAAATGCAAGCCCTGGAGATATAGAGCATGCATACACGACACCTCATCACATCCTAATACAAGAATGGTACTGGGGACCTATTCCGCCCCAGAAACTCCACAGATCTACAGAAGCCCTTGGTGATGTTCAAAGAGTCCACTCACCCATTAAATGGCATGCCTCCTCCTCCTCCTCCGCCTCCCCCTCCTCCACCAGACTCTGCCTTCAGCCAGTCGTTGTCCACCGGGGGCGGAGTGGGGGTGTATGTCGTGCACGTGGAGACGTCGCCGATGATGCTGAGGGCCTCTTTTGTGGCATGGTACATTCTCAACATCTCTTCTCGGCGCTGTGCCTCCTCGGGAGATTCCTCCATCAGAGATGACTAGAAGAAGAAAACAAAATTGGTTTTGATACTTTCAACACGAAGGAGCACTTGGGACCTGTTTTTAACAGATTAACAGATTAACAGCACGTCGAACAACTGGTCCTGGCGAAGTGACCACATGAACCATAGTTTTATATATCTGCCTTTTATAGTTGTGAATATCTGGATTATCAATGGATATAGAATGGATTCTATAACAGCGCCTTTGGCATCATCATTGCCTAAATATGGAGGTACAGTAAACAATGGTTATATTAAACTGAAAGGGACCACCCATTTTACTTTGTGATAACTGTTGATCATTATATCCATATACACAGCAAAAGGCAGGGACAAAAAAAAAACAGTTTGTTATATCCGTCTGTTTGTTATAAGCGTGTTCATTATAAACGTATTTTACTGTATAGTATTATAACATTCAATGCAATAATGTAACACCTGAGCCAGGCCTGAATTTCACCATACAAAACATGCACTAGTGCAACCTGATATTGTTTGTTATTTGTTTAACGCCGCACTCAGCAATATTCCAGATATATGATGGCGGTCTATAAATAATCGAATCTGGACCACACAATCCAGTGATTGATATCATGAACATATTACGGAATTGGGATACGATGACATGCATCAACCAAGTCAGCATGCCTGACCACCCGATCCCGTAATTCTACCCCGGATCTTCACGGATCGCAACCTGATTTTGAAAAATGCAACCAATTCTTTATCAACATGGAAGATAGCTCACTTATTACAATAATTACGATGTTACAGTGAAGATACTAAAATGAAGTTGTATATCCAACTACAGTCGAATTTGTTGTCTTAAACACTGTTATCTCAAACACCATTATGCACTGATATCTCAACCTATTCAGCGGTCACGACCACCTCACCCTATCTGTTTTATACCCTCAGTAACTCGAACGTCCGTTTATCTCGAAGTTAAAACACGGTTTGAGATAAATGGGTTGGATTGAATCTCTCATGTTCATAATACCAACTTAATCTCCACATGTATCTTGTCCATGTTCAACTTTTACGAAAATGTGACTGACATAAAAAGTTCATTTTCGACACAACATGTATAACTCAAAATCTTAGACTAAAAAAAAAAGTCTTTGTTCTCAGGCCCCGCCGCATCATCACAAAGTCTGCTACATGTTTCGTTTTTATTTCCATTTTAAACAAAATTAAAATCTTTTCATTTTCCACATCTCGAACACACGGCCCCAGCAAATAATATTTACAATACTACATCACTATTCCCAGTGTTGCGTGTAATTTGTTTTGTGAGTGTGTGTGGCTCCTTGTACTAGTCCTGACTGTTGCCGACTTATAGTGCTAGCTCACTGCCATACCATGCCGCAGTTTAACATGAATACCCCTCTCACACACAGTATACTGACTGAGCCAATCAGTCCTTGTCTTATCCCCTTAATGCCGAGCACAAGGCAGGGTAACAACAAGTACCATCTTTTAACGTCTTTTGGTATGATATGGCCGAAGATGCCGCAGTTTAACATGAATACCCCACTCAGACACAGTATACTGACTGAGCCAATCAGTCCTAGTCTTATCCCCTTAATGCCGAGCACAAGGCAGGGTAACAACAAGTACCATCTTTTAACGTCTTTTGGTATGACGCAGGTGACACCCGATTCTGTTAGTCGCCTCTTACGATAGCATGGGTTACTGAAGATCTATTCAAAACCAGATCTTAATGGGTATTCAAAATGTGACCCCCACCCTTTAAAAGCGAATGAGTGAGTTTTACACCTCTTTTAGCAATTTTCCAACAATATAACAGTAAGGAACACCATACATGAGCTTCACACATTGTACCTACGTTGGGAATTGAACCCGTCTCTTCAGTGTGACAAGGACACAACTTAACTACTAGGCTATGCATGTCACCATCGCCCTGTTAAAGCATCATAGATCTGTAGATGTTAGTTATTTGTTTACCTGGTCTCCGGATGAGTAGAGATGTGCCAGAAGGTCTGTGTTGATGAATTCTTTCAACTGAAAGGAAAAGCATCAGTAATTTTCATTTAGAAAAGTAAATAATTTGTTTTAGGTCATTTTATCGGTTGAACCAATCAGTCACACTCCATACTGGTTCTTATGAAATAAGTGTCAAGAATTGAGAAGAAGGTCTTAATCTCTGAATATCAAAGCGATATTTGCTGATATATTGGCTACTGAACAATCCCAATGAGCACCCCTTCCGAGTGATCAATGTACAAAAGACCTATTTATTCGTGTATAATATGCACTCATGTGTTAGATGCACCCTTACTTATGAGCAATTAAATTCTGGAAAGATATATCTGTCGTATATAAACATTTCAGGCTGTCAGCATAAACCACGAAATTTATCTTCAACTCTTCTAATCTTCTAATAAGAGCCCCCTATTTCTTATTTTGAGAGCACCCTTGGCGCTTATTATGTCGTATATGGTACATATATATGAAAGAAAATATTCAAATAGACGTCTATTGTCATCTGTGAATGTGGACCCTTCATGTCAGCTCTGATCAAGGGGGAATAACTCTTACAAACCTATCACCATGTTACCCTATAATGCATTAGGTTCCTGACTTGGGTAAACCTATTAACCAGATCATCTTCCAAACCTAGACTTTAATTTTGTTTGTTTGTTTGTTTGTTGTTTAACGCCGCATTAAATGGTGATGTATTTGATACTGGTGTCTCAGTTGTGGTTTGTGTTTATAAGTTTTAAGTTTGCAGTGTTTGGCTACTGTTTTCAGCCAAGTAATGTTTTGATAAAGTTTGTAATTTTTTGGTCAAATCCAGTTTTCAAGTGTATATTTCTTCAGCCTGGCTGCTAACATCACTGACAGTTGTTTGACAGAAAGAGACATATACCGTGGCCCATGTAGCTGTGGCACAGGCATGAAAATAGGAAGCTTAATTTCAACTGCATAGCTGATCAGAACAGAAATCTCAGTCAAATTTAACACATGCCAGTTTTATAGTGCTAGCTCACTGAGGTACCATGTTTGAGCAATATTCCAGCAATATCACGGCGGGGGACACCAGAAATGGGCTTCACACATTGTACCCATGTCATAATTCAGGAATAACTAGTGTTTTTTCGTTTGTTTGTTTAACGCCGCACCCAGCAATATTTCAGACATATGACGGCGGTCTGTAAATAATCAAGTCTGGACCAGACAATCCAGTGATTGATATCATGAGCATCGATCCACGCAATTGAGATTCGATGACATGGATCAACCAAGTCAGCGAGCCTGACAACCCAATCCTGTTAGTCGCCATGGGTTGCTGAAGACCAATTCTAACCCGGAAGAACTAGTGACATTTCCTTGTAGACTTCCAGGTTTACCATCAGGTAGATGGCTTGTAAGTGTAGATCATTGCTAACTGGTGGAAACAGAAGTGCTTTTAACCCTGCAAACATGAAGGAGTAATATGTTGAACGGTTTCAAGTTATTTCCCCGAAATAAAACCTACCCACATTTGAGATAAATTCAAAATTGTCTCCATGGAAACATAAAAAAAAATATTTTGAAAATTTTTAAAATAGCAAAAGGCACAAGTTAAGCTGATGAGCAATGTACATGCCAAGTTTTGCTGAATAACATTGAATAGTTCTCAAGCTATGGATCGCCAACACCAACAGGGAGCCAAAATCAATGTCTCCCCTCCCTTTGTGGGGGAGACTTGATAAGTTGGCAGAGAACAGGCAAAACCTTGAAAACCTAAAAGAATGTATGGCTCTGATGTAATAGAGGTAGAGTATTTGAAGAAAGTTATAACTTTCTAACCCTGCCAGGATGTATGAGTTAGTGGGTCTCACTCACGTTGTTGACAATCATGTGCATCATTGTCTTGGGCACCAGGTCTCTCTGCGTCTTGTTGATAATCTTCATGTAGGAGTCGACCAGATTCCGGATGGTCTCCACTTGCCTCTCCAGCTGCGGGTCCATCGAGCCGATATCATCCTTGCTCTGTACAAATACAAAACTGTCCCTAAAACAGTAGCAACATAAACACCTGCCCCATAGCCCGTGACTACAATCTTTTCTTTCTGGCTAGTGAAAATAAAATGTAGGTAGCCCCACTGAATATTATTATGTTCTATCAAGTGACTATGATATATAAACCTTTCTCCCCTATCTCGAAAATATATGTTAACTTAAAAAATAAGACCAATTTAAAAAAACAATGACATTTGTTGTTACTGAAGCATCACAACTGACTAGAAGCAGTATCTCCAGCACACAAATGCATCATACTGTCATGTCCGTAGGCTATCGTTCAGCCGAATTCATCGATATTCACTCAGATTGAAGTTCTATCCTTGATGAAAATTTGAAATATATTTTTTCTCTACTACCAGATTTCTCCACATATTTAATTTGTTAAAAAACATGGCTACTTAAATCAGCAAAAAAGTATCCAGCTAGCAGCGTTAGAAACAAACAGTTTTCATCCACTAGGCTTTAAAATGATAACATATAGCAAAACCCTTAAAAAGGGCAAATTTCTACTAGTCCTTATGATACCTTAACTATTGGTCAGGTTGGCAAGGACTATAGGACTAGTGCCAATTTCTACCACTGACTAGTCCGCATACTCTGCTGTTATGAGATTATTTCACACTGTCTGTGCAGAACAAACAATTCGCAAATCACATTGAAAGACTTCAATCAGGCCAGACAGTCTTGATTGTAGTATAAATGTGTTTGTTTACAAACAAGGGAAAAGTCTCGGTCTCGTGATATCCAAATTAGCCTCATCATCTCTGCTACAGAGTGTGTCACCAGATTTCAATCTCATCAACTAACCGAAGAGGACCCTTCCTCAGACTGTCGTTCAGGATAGACTCCCGCTCGTAGAAATGACGCCTTCCAGCTGTCAATGTCTTCTTGGTTCTCAGCAGACAACTCCAGCTGCTTGTAGTCCTTGTACACATTCCTGAAGGGACACACAATCAGGGTTACCTCCCTTGTAACACCCCTCGTATAAATATATTTATAGTAATACTTATTAATGATTATTAAAAACACTTGGTAAGATACTACGCAAGACCAGTCACAAACATAATAAATGTTACATTTAAATAAATAAGACAGGCTCTTAAAATCATTAAAGTCATCTTCAACAAATAATCTTATCACAACATAATAATTTTTTTAACTGTCCAAACACATTGAACTTGATACACAATTTAAGTGAGTGAGTAATTATAGTTTTACGCCGCTTTTAGCAATATTCCAACAGTCTCACGGTGGGGGACACAAGAAATGGGCTTCACATATTGTACCCATGTGGGGAATCGAACCCGGGTCATCAGCGCGACAAGCAAACGCTTTAACCACTAGGTTCCCCACCACCCCCATAAGTTAAGCAAAGAAACAGTACTTTAAGATTGTATTCTAACCATCCATCAAGGGACTATGCCACTTAGATCATTGTTCTCTGTTTGTTATCATGTTGATTGGTCATCATGTTCTTAGAAAAAAGAGGCCATTACAAATTAAACTCAAATCAAATTATTTAACTTAAAAGGACAGGGCTGGTTGAGTTATCTTCAATTATTACAACAGTGATGATGAAAAATATATGTGGCAAAAGGTTAGTTTCACAAAGATCAGGGAACTGTAACTGTAATGAAAGCAGAAACAACGCGACTACAACAGATGAATACAACAGCAACACAAACACAGCAATAACACCTACTGCTACAAACATCTTATATCAGGTGAACTAGTTGTTTTCAAAATGGCCGCCATGTCAGCCATTTTGGCCATATTGCCTGATTTCAGTAAACACTATATGTTCAGGAAATGATGAAGTTTAACTCAGCAGACCTCAAACCTCAGATTAATGGTCTTGGGTACCATATTTATTGTGATATTATTGTAATAGTTAAGTTACCACAGCAATATTCTTCTCAACAATATTATTTCAAAAGTCAAAAAAGCAATATTTTTACCTTTAACTTTTACCATTAACTTTCCACAACGTTGATTTGCAGCTAAACTATTTAATATGTTTATGTTCTCAGTGTAGCAAACATGTTAGAAGCCACACAGTCATGTCAACCTTTATTAACTTGTCTAGATAAGTGAGTGAGTGAGTTTTGGTTTTACGCCGCTTTTAGCAATATTCCAGCAATATCACGGCGGGGGACACCAGAAATGGGCTTCACACAGTGTACCCATGTCAGGATTCGAACCCGGGTCTTCGGCTTGACGAGCGAACACTTTAACCACAAGGCTACCCGACCGCCCCTGTCTAGATAGGTGCCGGGTATATCATTGTATCTACTGATGGTCATTTGAGAAAAGCTGCTGTTGAAGGGTTATTCAATGAAGACATTTGAAGCAGTGTAATCAGTTACAGTATTTCCTTCATAAACACAGCTTCTTAACATTCACCGAGGACCAAAACAGTCATCCTTAGTCACGGGTGTGGTCCTCAGCTAATGTTAAGTAGTATGTGAACTCAAACTGTTTCAACTGAGAAAAACACATACCGTATTCGACGCAATAAGCGCCCAGGGCGCTCTCAAAATTAGAAATAAAGTGTTCCTATTAGAATATTATTTTGAGTTGAAAGATCTGAATTTTATGGTTTACGCTGACAGCCTAAAATGTTTATGTACGACAGATATGTTTTCCAGGATTTAATTGCCCATAATTAAGGGTGCATATAACATTCGAGCGTGTATTATACACGAATAAATAAGTTTTGTGTCCATTAATCAATTGGAAGGGGTGCTAATTGAGATTGTTCACTAGCCAATATATTACCGTATTTTCTTGAGTATAGTGCGCACCCATGTATAATGCGCACCCCCCTCTAGCGGGTTCAATATTTTGGAAAAAAAAGAAATTTGAATATTATGCGCAGAAAAAAATTACACCGTACCCTTGCAACGAAGTCCGGCAAACGAACGGGTGCTGAGAAACTTTGTCAGTACAAATTCGAAATTTGAGATAAAAAATCACCAGACATGTTTATTTACCGTTTACAGCTGTGTTTTTTCGAAAAAAAGTGCGCACTATACTCAAGAAAATACGGTAACAAATATCGCCGTGGCCGCTTATTAGAGCAGGGCGCTTATTACGTCGAATACGGTAATGAGTGGTTCATCTATCAGGTAATAACAGTTGTTATCAAATGTTTCAAAACATTTATTTGAAGGGACAGAATTGGGGAGGAAAACCCAACAGTCTGTGAAGAAAACATGGAAGGGCTAGTGAAGAGAAATGACCTCATCACCAACACTACACGCCAAGCTAGAAATGCATGATGACAACACTATCTACCTCGACATTCACTATCTAGTCAGGTGTGAGTAGTCAACTATCATGCTGAGGTTACCATGGTTACAGTTAGTGAAAGATGTAGTTGGTGGCTGTTGACTAAGTGAAAGTTACTGAGGAGATTATCCACTGATCTAAAGCGAAATACTGCAACAGGAATTAACACACTTTTAGTTCTTCAGAAAACCACAGCAAAGAAAACCAGAAATTGCTATGTGTCTTTGTGGGCATCCAATCTTAGTTGAACCTTTCTTCAGGACTGGCCATGTGAAGGTCTATGAGGCAGTCTGGGTTTACTGCATAATTGTTGCTCCAGTTTTGGAATCGAAAACATCAGATGCCAATTGGCATTCTTGAGACAAAACAAATTCTATCACTGTTGATTGAAGAGAAAATGTCATGCAGCACGACAAAAAAAAGGATTTTTGTCTATCATGAAATTTCCAGATTCCCCAACACTAACACTATAAAACACTTAACTCCAACTCACAAATACGTACATTGGATTCATATTAACTCTCAATTTCAACCCAATTAAAAAAAATTTAATCAATACCAATTCATAAAACAATCCCCAATTTTTCTTGTTATCTGAATTTTGACCATGAATGTACATGCTCACAGACCAGCCACATTATTTTTGGTTGTATTTCTTCTGCTTGTGACAGAACATCTTGTCAGTCCGCGCTTCAAAACATACAATTGTTTACTTTGAAGGAGGAACCAAAGTTATTTTTGTAACAGTGGAGGAGTTATTTTTATGTGTCAACCCTGAACACAAAACACGAAAGAATTACAGTAAATAAGAAAGGCAATGTCATCAAATTAACTTTCGCTGAACAAATATCTGAGGACATCCTACTATGGGTCATGTCAGAACGACTTTTCATCCAACCAATTTTATTATTATTATATTATACATTTATATACCGCAGGTTTCCAGGTACTAGTATCTGCTTAAATGCGGTTTTATTTGTTCCCTAACCAGTGAATCATGAAAGCGACAATCGGAATGTGCTTTCTAATTATGCAACCTCATCAAATTTAACACAGCATTATCTGAACGACAGTTACGGGACTGAGGACTGAATCCTACGATCCATCAAATAGCCATACCAGAATGTACTGGTACTTCTGTTCAGTTTTCAAATTCTTAATCAAGAACTTCTCAAAATGTGTTTCGAAGAGTAGTCGCAATTTTGAAACTAGTGCCGTAAAGCACCAGAAAGCTGCCTGCTGATTGGCTAATGTTGACTTCTTGCCAGTCATTCCATTGGTTGGTCAAAGTTTGCGAAAGGTCGTTCTGACGTGACCCGTAATGGGATGTCCTCAGATCTTTGTTTAGCAACAATAAGAACTAAGATCTGATTTTAATGAGATTGAAAAGAAAGGTCCAACACAGACTTGATGCCATCAGAGAAAAGAGATAATATTGGCAGGACCCAAAGCCAAGTCCACAACACTAACTGGCGAGTGCCACCAAGCCATTTGTGTTTCTGGTTACTATGGTTACAGGTGTCGATACCTACCTCGTCTCAGGGTTAAACAAGGCAAACATATGTTTGTGGGAGAGAAAGCCTCCCCCCTCAATATCTCGCAACCTTAACCCATCAAGGGGCAGCATGTAGCGTTTTTCCCGTTCCTGTGCAAGGGAAGTTACGAAACAACAAAATGAGAGTCTGGAAACAACATCATCAACACTGCAAGCTCACAGAATTACGTTTCATAAGCGAACAGTTTAGTAAAAATGCTCATGCAGATTGTGCATCAATATTCAGAAACATGCACTTGGCATTTCCTATAATGAAGACATTTGGAGCAATGTCTTTGAATACAGTGAAAACCCAATTAATCCAGACACTTGCAGGGTTTCTGACTGGTTCATTTTCAAGAACACTAACAGATTGTCATCCAAAATGTCCACAAGACTTTTTCCAAATTAGGCACTGATATAGAAGAACCTCCTAAGTGCTAAAATCATGAAAATGTCCTAATGTCTTTGTCCTCAATGAAATTACTGCCTTTGGGGAACTACTTTGGGGAATTACTTGGAGGAAGTACTTTGGGGAAGTACTTTGGGGAACTACTTGGAGGAACTACTTGGAGGAACTACTTTAGGGAACTACTTTGGGGAACTACTTTGGGGAACTACTTTGAGGAACTACTTGGAGGAACTACTTGGAGGAACTACTTTGGGGAACTACTTTGGGGAACTACTTTGAGGAACTACTTGGAGGAACTACTTTGGGGAACTACTTGGAGGAACTACTTTGGGGAACTACTTTGAGGAACTACTTTGAGGAACATCAGTACAAGGTCATGACCTTTACCATTTTCCTAATGAATTGTAAATCTGGAAATGTCCCAGGTTACATTACCATCTGGATCAAAAGCTTTCACTGTACAAATATATATGCGTTTATATCTTTGTATAATTCATGCCCACTGATACTTGTCAGAAGCACTGAGAAAGACAAAAAAGAAACACCTGCACCAACGCATGTGCATTTTTGTAAACTGTTCCCAAACAAAAACGACCTCTTGGTTTGAAGTAGGGCCGGTTCTAGTTCTAAACGTCTGTAAGTAAGAGAAGAAGCAGCTCTACCTGGCATCGGGATTGAAGAGGGCAAAAGCAAATTTCTTGGACATAAATCCTGCCTCAAGGTCTCGGATCTTCAAAATGTCGAGGCTTAACATGTACTTCTTATCTTTCTCCTAAAATACAAGCATGTGATGTCACAACATGGCTGTCATGCTGACATCTCCCACAGTGCACCAGTACAGGAAGTGAACCAACACAAAAAGCTGGGGGTTGAAATGACCTCAGAATGAATCCAAAGAAAACAAGGAAGAAACAGTACCTACCGAAACAAAATAAATTCAAATTTGAAATAGAAGGGCAAACAGTTGAAACTACAGGGCGTCTTGTTCATATCCGTTATGGTAGGAGGTCAAAGTCAGACTTTCCCCAAGGTCAGACCTCTGACAGAAAGCAGTCTAGACTTGGGCCAAAGTATGATCAAACAAATTTTTAAGATGAATGATGAAGAGTAAACATAGAACAGATTTCTTTTTCTGATTTAGCAAGTTTTCCATTTTGAATTCAATTCCTGAAGACATTAGTGAGAAGATTTGCTCATGCAATGCAGACTGCCTCCCTCGTTTTGTGCAAAGAAAAGCACAGGGACACTAAAGATATATACACGTACATATACATCCCAAGACAACCAGTATTTTCATCTTAAGAAAGATACTCCATATCTAAATAATCGGGCACACGTTTTGCAGGATTTAACGTTGTTTCATTTGGGGAATGAATGAGATGGGTTTTGCTTTTACCTCTAGGAAACATCTAAATTTGGAATATTTCTTTCTTAAATATAAAACTTACTTCGATAAAATCAAAAATCATCAGAAATATACAATATAAATGGAGGGTCAGATGGGTTTTGGGGTTTTTTTTAAGGTGCTAATGACCTTGACCTCAATTGGAAGCACCCATATTTAAATATTAAAACTGGTACAAGGATTTTCAAAAACTTTGGTTAATTCTAAGACGAGACATGGGCAATTTGGCAGACAAATGTAGCAATTGTGTTCACATTCATCTTTCATTTAACGATGAAATAAACTGGTTGAGCCCTTTCAACAACCCACCATAACATGCTCAACACAGGCAGATACCAATCATGCAAGAAAGTACGGAATTATAACAATGCTGATAACATACAGAGAGTACGAAAGGTTACAAGGACATGATTAGAACATACATAAAGTCTACGGCAGATTAGCATGCTAAATTTAGCATGACAATATTCAGGGCAAAACGGTGAGAAAAGGCGCCCATCTAAAATGATATACCTAGCATCAGTATTGAAAAGAGCGAATGTGGGATGGCGGGAGAATATTCCCCCGTCGACATCGCGCAGTTTCAGGTTGTCCAGCGGGAGCATATATTTCTTGTCTTTTTCCTGAAAGGAAGTTGGGAGTTATGTCAAGGGGGATAACTCCCACACGGAGTTCAGCAGGATATGAGAATTGTGTGAAGAAACATGGTTTCACAGGTAGGACACTATCATGGGTCATATATTGTGAAAATAGTCAAGAAATATTGTGATTATTTTTAGTTTGTATACACACAAAAAACAACGGGGAAAAAGCCCCAAATTGACCCAACCTGTTTCTCGCGACTATACTTTCTATTTTATCGATATTTATATTACACTTCACATACTGAAGTGAACACCAAGCGGAATGAGAGAACAGTTTTATTGGAAATAGAACATGGGGTCCATCGGATTCATTTGTCAAATGTTCGAGGGGGGGCTTAAAGAATGAGGGCACTTTATCCCAAATTGAAACATTTTTTTAAAAAAAAGAAGGGACTTACATATCTGTAAAAAAAAAAAATCTTACGAACATTTTTATAAAATAAACCTTAAACCAGACCTTTTGATAATTTTGTATTTTGTCCCTTTGTATTTTGTCATTCTGACAGGTTATATCAAGATTGTTCTAACCAAACAAATACCAGAATAAACAAGCTTCTATGACCCATGAATAAAGCGATCAAAGCTTGAATAGAAAAGCAGTGAAATCTTTGAAATGTCAAAAGATGCTGCTCAAGGGATGGGGGCTGTGTGAATAGACAACAGTTCAAGATACAAGAGCAAAGGAAACTTATTTCAAGAAAGTTTAAGAAAGAAACAATTTCTCAGAATCAAGAAATATCTTTATATATATATAATATATAGGCCTTTAATATATTCTCAACAACAAAAGTTACGGATCATAACTATTAATATATTCATGATCCCTAACTTTTTTTGTTCTGTATATGTATAATATATTTACATGCATCCTTTGCCAAATTGAGCCATATCGTTGCATCAGCTGCAGGTTATTTCTGTAGTAACTTAATTTCATAAAAAGTCCACGCAAGATTTCAAACAGTCAGGGAAAAGTGAAGCAGGAAGAATGGCAGGTAAAGAATTAGTTCAACACACAGTTAGTGTCAACATACAATAAATCCACCACACACATGTGCCGACACTATAACATTTTAAAAATAACTAAAACTGAAATTTCATAGATGGCAATTTTCATTTTCAGGTCAATTTACTTCTGTTTAGGATCTTCAAAAAATGTCCCCACAAATTGCTATCACTCTTGAAATAAAATATAGCATGTGTGTAGTGCCATGGTGTGGTTTTACATGAACATATCTTTGGATGCAAGTCACTTTGTTTCTTCTAACAATTCATTCCAGGAAAATAAGTTTGGAATTGATTCGTTAACTCAGAGATGCCAACTCTGAGTAATCAGAGGCGTAAGGAAGCATAATCTTAAACAGAATAATGTTTGAGAATAACCAATGTGAGTTTTGGTTTCGATAATTGTGTTAGGCAGAGAAATTAAATTCATCATGTGAGTGAGTGAGTGAGTGAATATGGTTTTACGCCACTTTTAGCACTATTCCAGCAATATCACGGCGGGGGACACCAGAAATGGGTTTCACATATTGTACCCATGTCGGGAGTCGAACCTGGGTCTTCGGCATGACGAGCGAACGCTTTAACCACTAGGCCACCCAACCGCCCCTAATTCATCATGTGACACTAATTAACTGTTTTCAGAAAGATTGCTTGTTTGCTTGTTGTTTAACTCCGCACTCAGCAATATTCCAGCTAGATGATGGAGGTCTGTAACCAATCAAGTGTGGACCATACAATCCAGTGATTGACATCATGAGCATCTACCCACGCAATTGGGATACAATGACAATCCAGTGAGCCTGATCACCCGATCCTGTTAGTTGCCTTTGATGGCCAGCATGGGTTGCTGAAGACCTATTCTATCCCAAATCTTCATGGGATCTTTCAGAAAGACAATGTGGTGTTTTGAGTTCTGGAGTAATATCAGTGTACAGGCAACAAGTTCCCTGTTTACACCTGTAAAGATCTATCGACAAATGACTTGACTGTGGTCAGCACAGTCTCGCTGTAGAATGTTTCATATCTCTCCGTGGTGTTTCATATCTCTCCATGGTGTTTCATGTCTCTCCATGGTGTTTCATGTCTCTCCATGGTGTTTCATGCCTCTCCATGGTGTTTCATGTCTCTCCATGGTGTTTCATGTCTCTCCATGATGTTTCATGTCTCTCCATGGTGTTTCATATCTCTCCATGGTGTTTCATGTCTCTCCATGGTGTTTCATGCCTCTCCATGGTGTGTCATGCCTCTCCATGGTGTTTCATGTCTCTCCATGATGTTTCATGTCTCTCCATGGTGTTTCATGTCTCTCCATGGTGTTTCATGTCTCTCCATGGTGTTTCATATCTCTCCATGGTGTTTCATGTCTCTCCATGGTGTTTCATGTCTCTCCATGGTGTTTCATATCTCTCCATGGTGTTTCATGTCTCTCCATGGTGTTTCATGTCTCTCCATGGTGTGTCATGCCTCTCCATGGTGTTTCATGTCTCTCCATGGTGTTTCATGTCTCTCCATGGTGTTTCATGTCTCTCCATGGTGTTTCATGTCTCTCCATGGTGTTTCATATCTCTCCATGGTGTTTCATGTCTCTCCATGGTGTTTCATGTCTCTCCATGGTGTGTCATATCTCTCCATGGTGTTTCATGTCTCTCCATGGTGTGTCATGCCTCTCCATGGTGTTTCATGCATGTCAATAATTTCGTGAAACATGTGACAATAAAAGTAATTCGGGGGGGGGGGGGACAAGGGTATAGCATGTATTAGGCTCCGAATCATAACTATTACGCCAAAATTGTAATGGTTGGTATCTCTGGTTAACTACTGGGGTTGGTAAATACCAGAAATGTTATTATAAAGTCTCATGCATCTTGCCATCTATCTATCACTTCCAATAAAACCACACCACAAGCTTAAAGAACCCTCATTTGGCATTAAACATCATTGCCTTCACCATTCTCAGACATTTATCTTTGAACAGTACAAAGGAGCCATATGGCATTGAAGCTCACCTGCATTTTCTGATAGTCGACTTGCCATGTCGCGAAGGGCATTTGCCAGACTTTCATATTGCAATTTGTTGCAATAATTATTTTTGTACAGCAATATGTTCTACAATGTATTGCATGCTGACTTTTACCTGTAATTTCTTAACCTAAATAAATATAACCCATATTCTATACAACTTCATAGTCGTCCGCCATTTTGTTGTACGTTTTGGTCACATCGAAAGCGTATGCGACACATCATACATAAGACGCTGGTCGCGATTAGTTTCGCTTTCTCGATCAAAGCTGCAAATTCCTGAATTTCAAAATTTCAGTTTGACTCGTCATTTATGAAAACTATGCCCAGCAGATAAAATAAGCATGATTTGGAAAAAGGGAATATATGGATATCTTACAAACGTATTGTGTTCCCTCGCTCATCAATTATTTGGACACTTATATAGTTTTGTTGCAAGGGATCACTGTATTTCAAATAGTGGTCTACCGACAGTGGACAAAACAGCCGATTACTTTTTTCGGATGAAGGACAACATGCCATGACAACGGCTCTCACAAAACCCTCGGTTCAGGTGAGCTTAAATCAAACTTCAACCAAACACCTACAAATGTGGGTTCCTTAATACATTCAAATATCTTTAAAATAGAAATTAACAGCATATCTTTAAACTGATCTTCTACATTTTGCCGATTATGAGTGAATGAGTATGGTTTTACACCACTATTAGCAATATTCGAACAATATCACAGCTGGGGACACCAAAAATGGGCTTCACACATTGTACCCATGTGGGAATCAAACCCAGGTATTCAGCGAGATGAGCAAACGCTTTCACCACTAGGCTACCCCAGCGATGTCATGACAGAAGTACTGTCAACTGATGACATCAATGTTGACACAGTTCACATCATCAATCAGATCTCACCTCTTCATCCTTGTACCACGACATGTTCTCTGCAGACAGAACGAACCAAAAATCTTTCGACCCTCCTTTCATAAAGCTGACATTATGGAGAGTGAGCCAACCTTTCCGAATCACCTGGAACCAATGAAAGAGGTCATGGTCAGATCTAGCCTCAGACATAGAATACAGAACAACACTGCTGCGAAGACTGCTTCAGGACAAGGGAAAATGTTTTTATTGTTAGAGGATAATAGTGAGTGAGTATGGTTTTACACCGCTTTTAGCAATATTCCAGCAATATCACGGCGGGGGACACCAGAAATGGGCTTCACACATTGTACCCATGTCGGGAATCAAACCCGGGTCTTCGGCGTGACAAGCGAACGCTTTAACCACTAGGCTACCCGACCGCCCTAGAGGACAATAAGGGTCTACTTCAGTTTAGACCATATCCTGAGAAAACTTAGGGAGTGAGTGAGTGTGCTGCTTAACACTGCTTTTAACAGTACTCCAGTTATATCACGGCGGTCAGCTTGATGTGAGAATAAAGCCCCAATTGATGTAGGTCTCAGACGTTTACCACTTTGGTGAAACACACGGGCACTGGTATGGTGCTGACAAACCTAGAAACATAATTGGGGCGAACTCGCATTCGAACCCACAATCTTAGGTTTCTGGCTTGTTCAAGGGACGCAACTCTGCACAGCAAATTGCAACACTTTAGATGACTGGACCAAGACCCAAGTGAGTGAGTTGGGTTTAACGCTGCTTTTAACAGTATTCCAGTTATATCACGGCGTGTCAGCTTAATGTGGGAGGAAAGCCCGAAGTGATGCAGGTCTCAGACGTTTACCACTTCGGTGAAACCCATGAGCACGGGTATGGTGCTGACAAACCTAGAAACATAATCGGGGCGAACCAGGATTCGAACCCACAATCATAGGTTGCTGGCATGTCCAAGGGACGCAACTCTGCACAGCGAATCACGGCGCCTTAGACGACTGGGCCATTCGTGCCCCCTAAACCCTCTGACAAAATTTAGATCTGGAGAGTTGGTGGGAACAGTCAACCCCTTTCCAATTTCAGAAACTGCTTTCCCTTGGTGTGAGAGGTAACGGCACACAACTGATATTAATGAGTGTCCACTACTTGAACATTTGGAAGCAAACTTCCAACATTTTGCAGTAGAGTTTGTCAAATTCTGCAAGAAATACGGCAAGTTTAAAGATTTTCCACTGAAAATGATAAAGCATATATTTGGGCAAATTCATGTATTCAATTGCTTAAAAACCATTGTGGACAAAATTTACAAATCATCACTATTTCACAGTAACAGCTGTATCGTTGTCATGATCAGACTAAAAAGACCAAAAAAAATAATGCTGGATATGAGACAGCTACTCGATAAAACGCAAAGAACAAGGTGTGGTTTATTTCACAATAAAACACTGTTCTATCATGACCTAATTTCTGGATATTCGAACATATGCTCGCAACGAGTCAAATGGATGACATTATTTTTGAGAAGGTAGGGAGTTGTTCCCCTTAGATGTAGCTGGGCAATAGAGATAAACACAAAGGCCGAATGATCGCATCCAAAAGTGGGCGAGATATGACGATCAGTATTGGAGAAACAGGTACAGATAATCGCCCTTGAGTATTGTGAGAATATTCATGAAATATCTGTACCAAACACTTAACCCCCTGTTCATAAAATGGACTTGTCTGACATTGGCGAGATCAGGGAGTCATCATTAATTAAATTGTTTATTTCTTAAATAATGTTCATTGGACAAAAAAATAGCAATTCTGTAACTTATCCACAAAACATAATTCCATGAAACTGTCTAATATTTCAGTTATTTATGCCAGTGGTAGATTAGGGATATTTCACCTACCTGGTTGCCCACACGCTTCTTGTTGACCTGACTCTCGGACTTCTGCTGGGCACTGCAACATGACACCATATATGTGGATACTCGGGCATCTACACTCCCGTAGCAAACGCTTGTCAACTAGCAGTCAGATCACACAGCCTCGATGTCAGTTCCATAATAACAAGAGTTTGCCACTAACGTGGCTATGTCCCCCGCCCCTGTTGCAGAATTTATGACATAATTAAATCTAAACAAACCCTAACCCTTTTTAACCGAGGTGGAACTTGTCATGGAAATTGTAAAAAAAAGAAGAGTTTGGAACCTAAGTCCATCTTGCTGCCATGGAAACGTAAAAAAATAAAAAATTCTAAAATTTCTATATAGCAAAAGGCACCAGTTCATGCACCTGACAAACCTGCAAAGTTTCATGAAAACAATTTGAACGGTTTATGAGTTATGCTCTGGAAATGAAACGTGACAGACGGACAGACGGACGGATGGAGCCCGTTTCTATATCCCCCGCCAACTTTGTTGGGCGGGGGATAATAATAATGATAAGTCCATTTCCAAAGCGCCAGATTCCATTCACCAAGTTAATGCTCATGGCGCTACAGACATTGTGCAGGTTATGCTACAGCAAGGAAAAAGTCGTGCCTGGGGGAAAGGGGTGTTGAAATTAGACTGAACAGTACTGCTTGAAAAGATAGGTCTTTAGACGTGCCATGAATCAGGCATAATTCATTTCTGCAACTCTTCAACACATCAACTTTATCGAGCCACAGGATCAGGGACAGCCTCCATTGTCTAGTGGAGAGCGGAAGGTTGGTGGTTTTTTAAACCCTGGCCGCAGCATACCAAAGACATTAAAGGCTGCCTGGAGTTTGGTGACAAAACGTAAACTTACTTGGGCTGTCTGGAGATTGGTGACAAAACGTAAACTTACTTGGACTGTCTGGAGAGATGGTGACAAAATGTAAACTTACTTGGACTGTCTGGAGAGATGGTAACAAAATGTAAACTTACTTGGACTGTCTGGGGAGATGGTGACAAAATGTAAACTTACTTGGCAAAACCAATAAAGTCCTCATGGTTTGTGTTCATGTACGCCAGCTGGATTTCAATCAGACTTTTTATTTGTTCTTTGGTGAACTGTTCCCGTTCCCGAATTCTGGTATTTACAATCCTCTCTATCTCTTCTCGCAAACGTGGATAGCGGCTCATCTGTAATAGCAGATTGTGAGAACTACATATCATGTGATACAAGCCGGGTGGTGACAATCAGGGGAAGAAAATGAGGTCAGCCAATACCAAAATATCAGGTTCTTTATAAGTATTTTACAAGGAATAATGTGTCTATTACGTATGCATTGTGACCATAGCAACATCCAACAAAATGCCAGATGATAACAAAGTTGGCAAAATGTGAGGGAGAAGTCCGATGTATAGGTCTATTTTCATTCATTCAACAAAATAACAGATGAAAGAAAACATGCAATATATTGTGACGAGTATCGCAATATAGGAATTATTTGTGCCAAAAATTGCAATATTAAAGTGGGGCCAATACCCATTACTGATCATTTGTAGCACTTTCAAATGGGCGACGGCCTATATCTCACCCAGCCAGTGCCCGTTGTCATGTTTTGTGACATTGTAAGGACGTGACATCTCACCTATATCTCACCCAGCCAGTGCCCGTTGTCATGTTTTGTGACATTGTAAGGACGTGACATCTCACCTATATCTCACTAAGCCAGTGCCCGTTGTCATGTTTTGTGACATTGTAAGGACGTGACATCTCACCTATGTCTCACTAAGCCAGTGCCCGTTGTCATGTTTTGTGACATTGTAAGGACGTGACATCTCACCTTTATCTCACTGAGCCAGTGCCCATTGTCATGTTTTGTGACATTGTAAGGAAGTGACATCTCACCTATGTCTCACTGAGCCAGTGCCCGTTGTCATGTTTTGTGACATTGTAAAGAAGTGACATCTCACCTTTATCTCACTGAGCCAGTGCTCGTTGTCATGTTTTGTGACATTGTAAGGACGTGACATCTCACCTTTATCTCACTGAGCCAGTGCCTGTTGTCATGTTTTGTGACATTGTAAGGAAATGACATCTCACCTTTTCTGTGCACTTCTTGACTACGTTGGAGAGTTCGCTCACAACCATGTCCACAGCCTGAAGGGACGGAACATTCAGCCTCTCAATCTGTTTCTTTACGATGGTTTCAAAAGCCATGTCAGGGGTGAACAGACCTGTCCTGTGTACGATTGGAAGAGTGAATTAGTGCTACATGTCGCTGTGAACAGTATGCTTGCATATTAGTCGACTCTTACGGCAAGAATGGGTGGCTGAAGACCAATCGTAACCAGGATCTTCACAAGTGGAAGAACTAGAGCCATTTTCATCTAGACTTCCAAGTTTACAATCAGTGAGATGGCAACACAGTGTAGATCACTGTACTCAACTACTTTTAACCCTAACAACATGTATGAGTTACATGTTGAACAGTTTCAAATTACATCTTCCCGAGGCAAGAGAGTTAACTGACTTTAAAAGTCCAGTTTACATCCTTGCCGAACTTGGCTGGAATTTCTGGGCTCGATCGTAGCGCCACAAGTGGTTATTACGAGTTATGTCCCTTCTAAGCCTGTCCTATGGACCAATCAGATTCCATCACTTGCATTTCCTTCAAACAAAACAGTGGCGCCCAGTCAAGACGATCTGATCTATAATCAAGATCTATGTTGTGATAAAACGGGTCTTACATCGAGAAGTGCATCAAATCACACGAGCACCTTGATTAAAAACATGAAAAGGTTTGGAAAATATCTGTTGACAACGACCTGGCGGTGCACATGCTTTGCAAATCCTGCAACCTACCGAACCCTGCATGACAGTTTATGAACCGGATTTTGATTTCGTTGCGCGATTTTGATTGGACTATGCATAAACTTGTTAGTCCAGTCAAAATGTAACTCCATAATACCAGCCTAGTTCAGCAAGGGTGGCAACTGGACTTTTATAGTCAGTTAACTCTCTTGCCTTGGGAAGATGTCAAATTATGGCCCGGAACAAGGCAAGCATCGATCCATGACACTGGGATTCAGTGACGTGCATTGACGGAGTCTGTCAGTCATCTCTCATGACAAGCATAGGTTACTGAAGACCAGTTCTAACGTGGATCTTCACAGGGGTCAAGGGAGTCATGTAAACAGGTGGGAGGAAAGCTCCAATGTGATCCAGGTCGTAGATTTTACCACTGACGATATTCGCGAGTACAGGCATCGGGGTGATGGTTCAAGGGGCATAATCTGTACAAATCTGGGAGTGCATATTTCTTTCATTCTGTAAGCACACCCAATATATTTCAGCATTCTGACGGCGGTCTGTAAGTCCAGACCAGATGATCCAGCAATTGATATTATGAGCAAGGACCTACACTGTCATAGTGCGATGACACACAATCACGGAACCTGATCACCTGATCCATTTGACCACCTACCGTATTCGACGTAATAAGCGCCCAGGGCGCTCTCAAATTTAGAAACAGAGGGCTCTTATTAGAATATTATTTTGGTGTAAAAACAGAGTTGAAAGATAGATTTCGTGGTTTATGCTGACAGCCTGAAGTGTTTATGTACGACAGATATATTTTTCCAGAATTTATTAGCCCATAACTAAGGGTACATATAACACACAAGTGCGTAATATACACGGATAAATAAGTCTTGTGTACATTGATCAATCGGAAGGGGTGCTAATTGGGATTGTTCACCAGCCAATATATCAGCAAATATTAGAGCAGGGTGCTTATTACGTTAAATAGGGTATTACAAACTGCACAGAGTGTTTGGGGCTAATTCTTACAGGGGAAATATAGGACTGAATCCTCATAACATAGGTGTGAAGCAAAAACAGACATCTTGAGAGAGTGCAAGCAAAGTAATTATTGTTTACGCTTAAGTTACCACTTTTCCAGCTATTTCTGGGTCAGGCACACCAGTGCTCGATAGCAAGAGCAACAATCCTGGTATTCAAATCATTTATGAAATGTTGATCAACGTAATGTCAGTCGTAATCTGATTAACACAGATAAACACAAATGATTGGACTAAAAACCCACCATTGCATCCCACACTAGTAACCAAACAATTCCACTTTTCTCAAGGCAAGATGCTTCCACCTTCAGACAACTTACCTGATACCGTGGATATTTTTAATGACTATGCCAATCTCTTTACGTAGTTCTCTTTCGTCAAACTCCATCTGAAAACAAAAGAAAAAATAAGTTGTTGCAAGATCAGTATTAATATCAGATATCAGTTTGTAACTTGGTGGCGGTGTTGTACAAGTAGGTGACCAAGGCTGGACCTGACACTTGCTTAGCTTTATTTCATAATAAATAAACGTAAACATGTAAATCCATTATCTTCCAGCTTTTGTAAGAGAAGGAGCTGGCACGGTATTCCTAATCTTCCCAAGGAGAGGGAGTTACCTAGCCATACAAGTCAAGTTCCCACCCTTGCCGAACTAGGCTGGAATTCCGGAGTTACCTTTTGGCTGGACTAACAAGTCAATGCATAGTCCAATCAAAGTAGAGTAACGAACTAGACATACAGTTCGTAAACAACATGGATTTCAAGGTGCAGATTTTGGTCAACTGCAGGATTTGCAAAGTATATGAAGTGTTATGATGCATTTCGCAGGGTAAGACCTGTTTTATTAAAATACAGATCTTGATTTTTGGTCAGATTGTTTTGACAGGGCGCCACCATTTTGTTTGAAGCAAATACAGGGATATGAGAGGTGGAATCTGATTGGTGAAGCACATAGAAGGGACATCACTCGTAATAGCCACTGGTGGCAATACAATCGAGCCTGGAAACTCCAGCCTAGTTTGCCAAGGATTGGAACTGGACTATTATAGTCAGTTAACGTCCTTGACTCAAGAAGATGAGTATTCCTATCAGGAATTGAGTAGAGTCTTCTTCTCATTCAGTATGTCAGCACAAACACCTTCCGCCTAAACTATGCAAACACCGTCTGCCTAAACATACACACACACTTTTCTTAGAAGTGTTCTGCATATGTCGTAGCACAGTGTCCATGATGACTGTCTTGTCAGTCTTACAGGTTATCATACTGTACCGCAATGTAGTTGTTGTGAACAGCTAAGTTAGCAAAACAGTGCTTCTTACATTATTATTTTTTCTTTTAATATCCCAGAGTTGGAAGATCCATTAATCATTTTATTTATAAAAAGTATCACCGAGCCAGTATGCTCTATACAATGGGGTGACTGTTTCATCAACATCAACTGCTTTATTACCTTCACTAATTGGAAGGGAAATCTTTCGTGGAATATTCGGTTAATCTTGGCGCCACCAGACAAGTCTTCTGTATTCACATGGGTGCCACTACCTTCAATATCGCGTTCAAAGTCTGTGGAAAACTGGTTGATCATTCTGAAAGAGAGGACAAAGTGTTGTTAGAAACAGACTAAAATTGTCAAGGAGTCCTGATGAATGATTACGGCCTTGGTCCCTACACTATCCTCAGTACTCACTGCATCATGGCCTTGGTCCCTACACTATCCACAGTACTCACTGCATCACAGCCTTGGTCCCTATACTATCCATAGTACTCACTGCATCACGGCCTTGGTCCCCACACTATCCACAGTACTCACTGCATCACAGCCTTGGTCCCTACACTATCCATAGTACTCACTGCATCACGGCCTTGGTCCCCACACTATACACAGTACTCACTGCATCACGGCCTTGGTCCCCTCACTATACACAGTACTCACTGCATCACGGCCTTGGTCCCCACACTATACATAGTACTCACTGCATCACGGCCTTGGTCCCCACACTATACACAGTACTCACTGCATCACGGCCTTGGTCCCCTCACTATACACAGTACTCACTGCATCACGGCCTTGGTCCCTACACTATCCATAGTACTCACTGCATCACGGCCTTGGTCCCCACACTATACATAGTACTCACTGCATCACGGCCTTGGTCCCTACACTATCCATAGTACTCACTGCATCACGGCCTTGGTCCCCACACTATACACAGTACTCACTGCATCACGGCCTTGGTCCCCACACTATACATAGTACTCACTGCATCACGGCCTTGGTCCCTACACTATCAACAATACTCACTGCATCACGGCCTTGGTCCCTACACTATCCATAGTACTCACTGCATCACGGCCTTGGTCCCTACACTATCCATAGTACTCACTGCATCATGGCCTTGGTCCCTACACTATCCATAGAACTCACTGCATCACGGCCTTGGTCCCTACACTATCAACAATACTCACTGCATCACGGCCTTGGTCCCCACACTATACATAGTACTCACTGCATCACGGCCTTGGTCCCCACACTATACACAGTACTCACTGCATCACGGCCTTGGTCCCTACACTATCCATAGTACTCACTGCATCACGGCCTTGGTCCCCACACTATACACAGTACTCACTGCATCACGGCCTTGGTCCCCACACTATCCACAGTACTCACTGCATCATGGCCTTGGTCTTTACACTATCCACAGTACTCACTGCATCATGGCCTTGGTCTTTACACTATCCACAGTACTCACTGCATCACGGCCTTGGTCCCCACACTATCCTCAGTACTCACTGCATCATGGCCTTGGTCCCTACACTATCCACAGTTCCCACTGCATCATGGCCTTGGTCCCTACACTATCCACAGTACTCACTGCATCATGGCCTTGGTCCCTACACTATCCCCAGTTCTCACTGCATCACAGCCTTGGTCCCTACACTATCAACAATACTCACTGCATCATGGCCTTGGTCCCCACACTATACACAGTACTCACTGCATCATGGCCTTGGTCCCTACACTATCCATAGTACTTACTGCATCATGGCCTTGGTCCCCACACTATCCATAGTACTCACTGCATCACGGCCTTGGTCCCCACACTATCCATAGTACTCACTGCATCACAGCCTTGGTCCCCACACTATCCACAGTACTCACTGCATCATGGCCTTGGTCCCCACACTATCCACAGTACTCACTGCATCATGGCCTTGGTCCCCACACTATCCACAGTACTCACTGCATCATGGCCTTGGTCCCCACACTATCCACAGTACTCACTGCATCACGGCCTTGGTCCCCACACTATCCACAGTACTCACTGCATCATGGCCTTGGTTTTTCGTGCGGGGTCGTCGGGGCGGAAGTTCTTGTACTCATCGACCTCCTTCTCCATGGACAACATCTGAGTCTGCAGACGGTTGCGCAGCGCTGGCAGCGTGTCACGGATGTGGTTGGTCAGCTGCTGATTCAGCACCTTCTGCAGGAAGGGTGTGCCCATACGGTCAGCCATGTGTCTGAAATAATCACACAGATCACGTAAGGTAATGTGTTCTTGTTCCCGCAATGTTCCGTGGGGTGGGGAATCTATAAGATTTGTACAATTTTGGGCTGAAAACTGACAAAAGAGATTGCACAATTTTATTGATTTGCTAAAACTGTGAGCACTAACATTTTATTATGCTTTCTTATAGATTATCGTTTCATCCCTTATCTGTGAAAGTATTTTCAGAAAATGGTGATCTTTGCCCTGCATGCCAATATAGTACAGTGTGATTTGGGTGCAGTAGTTTACAGTACTAAGACCCTTCTTTGCTTAATTGGCCAGTTATGTATTTCTATATATCTATTTCCTATATCTTTACATATTTTATCTAAGAAAGAGTCAAATACAGGCCAAGTTCAATGCAGTGTTCGTTCAAAGCTGATAAACTGAATGACGTCATCTCCGAAGTAACTTAGATCTACATGTCATTCACATCATTCACACAAAGTTCAGTCACAATTTTCTCTTTTTCTCTCTGAATATTTCACTCTGGTTCCAGACTAAGTCGCTACAAATGGACACTTAACCTTGAAGCAGAACAAAATATTATTTCCTTGCACAAAATAAAGACAACAGGAAACCCTGACAGGATGACTTCTTTCGGAAAATATACGTTATTGATGTTTAACAACAAAGATTTATAAGGATAATTCATTTGCCTGTCCACAGGGACTGATGGTAACATGAATTACCGGTTCAAGCCTAATTTTTACGGTAAGAAAACTGGCAGTTACTGGTTAACAAGAACAATGGTTGGTTGGTTGGTTGGTTTATTGTTTAACGCCGCACTCAGCAATATTACAGCTATATGACGGCGGTCTGTAAATAATCAAGTCTGGATCGGACAATCCAGTGACTAATATCATGAGCATCGGTCCACGCAATTGGGATCGATGATATGCATCAACCAAGTCAGCGAGCCTGACCACCCGATCCCGTTAGTCGCCAACGCTTTTACGGCAAGCATGGGTTGCTGAAGATCTATTCTATCCCGGATCTTCACGGGTCACAAGAACAATGGCAAGTTAGGGAACCCTAGCAGACAACTCTCTACTCACCTGTATGATGAATGAGACAGAAAGAACTTGCGCTCCGCAGCCAGGGCAGCTCGGATATCCTTCCTGCCCTCGATATCCCGCTGACTGCGGTTCACTACACCAATGTATCCTGTAGGCCAACAAGTCAGCGTCAGATATAGTGAGTGAGTGAGTGAGTTGGGTTTGATGCCGCTTTGAATTTTATTTCAGTTTAATGTTGGATAAAGCCATGTAAAGCAAGATTGGACATGTCCTGCTTCAGTGAAGGTGACGTGAAATGTGTTTTAAGATTATTGCACTTATATAGCGACACGCATGCGGGGGTGTGTGTGTGTGTAGTTGTACTAGTCTGGACTAATACCGATTTTATAGAGCTAGCCGACTGAGATACCATGCCGCAGTTTAACATGAAAACCCCACACAGACAAAGTATACCGACTCCAAGCCGACCAGTCCTTGGTATCACGTGGTATCTAGTATCGAAGTCCGACTTTCTGCTCTCCAGGCAGAGGTTCGACCAGCAGACCTCCGAGGCGCTCTCCGGGCAGAGGTTCGACCAGCAGACCTCCGAGGCGCTCTCCGGGCAGAGGTTCAACCAGCAGACCTCCGAAGCGGTTGCTTCAGTGAAACCCTGGGTATGATGGTGACAAAACAGGACACATGATTCTGAGATTTGAACCCATGATCATAGGTGTCTGGCATGCCTAAGGGAGGTAACTCTGCACAGGGAAAAGTGGCCCCAATCCCCACACAATCTCACAGCAGGCAACAGATGTCCACTCACCTCTCCGTAGTGGTAGAAGCCTGTTTTCCAGGATTTCCCGGGCGTCTGTCCCATCATCCATCAAATCCAGCTTGGTAATCACGCCAATCGTCCGTGTTCCTGAATATCAGCAGGTCAGAAATAGAGAAGAGTAGGTTTAATGCCATTTTGAACAGTATAACAGCCATATAACATGTTTACAATGCTTCAGAAGACGAGGATGTACACATTTGCTTCCACTGTAAAAGGAAAAGGAAGCTATGGTAAAAAATATGTCTAGAACATTTATCATCAATAGAATGTTGATTTTGAGTCTTAGGAACCTTGAGGTTATCTCCCACAGTACTTGAACGTATGGACCGACCGATCCATCTTCCCGAGGAAAGAGAGTTAACTGACTATAAAAGTCCAGTTTCCACCCTTGCCGAACTAGGCTTGTATTATGGAGTTACATTTTGGCTGGACTAACAAGTCTATGCATAGTCAAATCAAAATCGTGCAACAAAATCGAAATCTGGTTCGTAAATTATCGTGCAGATTTTGATCGATTGCAGGATTTGCAAAGCATGTGCACAGCCAGGTCGTTGTCAACAGATATTTTCCAAATCTTTTCATGTTTTTTATCAAGGTGCTCACGTGATTTGATTTGTTGATGTAAGACCTGTTTTATCACAATATAGATCTTGATTATCGATCAGATCCTCCTGACTGGGTGCCACCATTTTGTGTGAAGCAAACGCAAGTGATACGAGAGGTGGAATTTGATTGGTCCATAGGAGAGGCTTAGAAGGGACATGACTGGTAATAGCCACTGGTGGCGCTATGATCGAGCCCAGTAATTCCAGCCTAGTTCGGCAAGGGTGGAAACTGGACTTTTAAAGTCAGTTAACTCTCTTGCCTCGGGAAGATGCGACCGATCTCAGACTCATATCTTAGTTCTCGCTAGTGCTAGACAAAGATCTGAAGTCATCCCATTACGGGTCATGTCAGAACGACCTTTCGAAAACTTTGACCAACCAATGAAGTATCTTCCATTTTAAATGAAGCGAGAAATAGATGCACAGCTTGTAACTGTTGTTCGGAATACCCTGTGTTACCTTTTTGAGATTGCATGATTAGAAAAAAAAATTCTGACTGCCACTTTCCCAATCTGGTAAGCAACGCTCTGATTGGTCAAATGAATGGTTGTTCTGACGTGACCCGTAATGGGATTTTCTCAGATCTTTGTTTAACAGCAGCGAGAACTGAGATCTGATTTAAATGAGATTGTGGACCTACGCAATCATCCACTTTTAACCACTTGATCACTGGGGATGTGATGTACAGATATAAGCCAGGTTAACACACAGCTGACTCCTATAATTTCTGACCTTGAGGATCAACTTCCTTAGCAATTTTCAGAGCATCTGAGTTTGCGAGATCTGTGTTGGCTGGGGACACAGCAAGGATGAGACAGCTGTCCTTGGAGATGAACTCAAACAGCATGCTCCGAATCTGCATCTCAATGTCCACTGGCTGGTCACCAACTGGGACCTTCGTCATACCCGGCAGATCAATCAGGGTCAGGTTGAGCACTGAAACATGGAGCGGCGTTGTCAACAACAACAACAACAAGATCTATAACACAGTCCTCACTTTGGAGACCATATCAATAAACCATGCCAACAAATGTCATTAGTGTCCGTGATTTCATCAAGAGGTTTCCCAGTTTCCAACACCAAACCTCTTGAAGACATAAACCATTTTAAGCAATTCAATTTTAACTGTGTCAACACTGGGATTTTGGGCCTTCAATGTTTTGATGCACGGGGAACAAGAACTAACATAGAGAGTACAAGAACCAAATTCCCCTTGAGACCAGTGGAAACCTCATAATGTTACTTCACTCATCAGCGCACGTTTTTTATGTCATTTTCATTTTTCAATATCCTTTAATTGAAAGACTGTACACCCTAAAGGAGAGGTAGGTCAGTGCTTCAATACCTGGCCGCGCTATACCATAAGACGTTGCCTGGTCTGATCGGAATCGTATACCGTATTTTCTTGAGTATAGTGCACACTTTTTTCCCCCCAGAACTCAGATGTGTAGAAGGGGGTGCGCATAATGAGTTTTGATGTTTTTTCAGTTTTTTCACCCGTTCCTTTACCGGAATTCGCTGAAGGGGTACGATGTAATCTTTTCTGCGCATAATATTCGAAAAAAATCTTTTTCCAAAATACTGACTCTGCTAGAGTGGTGTGTGCATTATACTGACTGGGGTATCCAACAAGTTGAACTGCAGCATGGAATATTAGTGAGCTAGCATTAAAAGATCAGCCTGACCACCCGATCCATTTCTTCCCCTATCAGCATACTTTGTTGTGCCTTATACGCAGGTTGATTGTAATGTTGGAGACACCGGGTACTTACTGTTTGGAGAGTATACCCGCAGGTTGATTGGAATGTTGGAGGTTCCCGGGTACCTACTGTTTGGAGAGTATACCCGCAGGTTGATTGAAATGTTGGAGACACAGGGTACTTACTGTTTGGAGAGTATACCCGCAGGTTGATTGTAATGTTGGAGATACCAGGTACTTACCGTTTGGAGAGTATACCCGCAGGTTGATTGGAATGTTGGAGACACCGGGTACTTACTGTTTGGAGAGTATACCCGCAGGTTGATTGGAATGTTGGAGACGCCGAATACTTACTGTTTGGAGAGTATACCCGCAGGTTGATTGGAATGTTGGAGACACCGGGTACTTACCGTTTGGAGAGTATACCCGCAGGTTGATTGGAATGTTGGAGACACCAGGTACTTACCGTTTGGAGAGTATACCCGCAGGTTGATTGGAATGTTGGAGATACCAGGTACTTACCGTTTGGAGAGTATACCCGAAGGTTGATTGTAATGTTGGAGACACCGAGTACTTACCGTTTGGAGAGTATACCCGCAGGTTGATTGGAATGTTGGAGACACCAGGTACTTACCGTTTGGAGAGTATACCCGAAGGTTGATTGTAATGTTGGAGACACCGGGTACTTACCGTTTGGAGAGTATACCCGCAGGTTGATTGAAATGTTGGAGACACCAGGTACTTACCGTTTGGAGAGTATACCCGCAGGTTGATTGGAATGTTGGAGATACCAGGTACTTACCGTTTGGAGAGTATACCCGCAGGTTGACTGGAATGTTGGAGATACCGGGTACCTACTGTTTGGAGAGTATACCCGCAGGTTGATTGGAATGTTGGAGACACCAGGTACTTACCGTTTGGAGAGTATACCCGCAGGTTGATTTGAATGTTGGAGATACCGGGTACCTACTGTTTGGAGAGTATACCCGCAGGTTGATTGTAATGTTGGAGACACCAGGTACTTACCGTTTGGAGAGTATACCCACAGGTTGATTGTAATGTTGGAGAAAACGGGTACTTACCGTTTGGAGAGTATACCCGCAGGTTGATTGTAATGTTGGAGAAAACAGGTACTTACCGTTTGGAGAGTATACCCGCAGGTTGATTGTAATGTTGGAGACACCGGGTACTTACCGTTTGGAGAGTATACCCGCAGGTTGATTGGAATGTTGGAGATACCGGGTACTTACCGTTTGGAGAGTATACCCGCAGGTTGATTGTAATGTTGGAGATACCGGGTACCTACTGTTTGGAGAGTATACCCGCAGGTTGATTGGAATGTTGGAGACATCAGGTACTTACCGTTTGGAGAGTATACCCGCAGGTTGATTGGAATGTTGGAGACACCGGGTACTTACCGTTTGGAGAGTATACCCGCAGGTTGATTGGAATGTTGGAGACATCAGGTACTTACCGTTTGGAGAGTATACCCGCAGGTTGATTGGAATGTTGGAGACACCGGGTACTAACCGTTTGGAGAGTATACCCACAGGTTGATTGTAATGTTGGAGACACTGGGTAGTTACTGTTTGGAGAGTATACCCGCAGGTTGATTGGAATGTTGGAGACACTGGGTAGTTACTGTTTGGAGAGTATACCCGCAGGTTGATTGGAATGTTGGAGACACCGGGTACTTACCGTTTGGAGAGTATACCCACAGGTTGATTGGAATGTTGGAGACACTGGGTAGTTACTGTTTGGGGAGTATACCCGCAGGTTGATTGGAATGTTGGAGACACCGGGTACTAACCGTTTGGAGAGTATACCCGCAGGTTGATTGTAATGTTGGAGAAAACGGGTACTTACCGTTTGGAGAGTATACCCGCAGGTTGATTGGAATGTTGGAGATACCCTTGTTTTTGCCAGTAGCTTTATCTGTCTCCTCCTCAATCTCCTTCCGTACTTCGCTGAAGTCTGAGTACTTCCGTCCCTTCTGATGTAGAAATTCGGCATATTCTGGGCACAAAAAAGTACATACAAAAATAAGGATGAAATAATCACAGATGATGACTTGTGTTCTTTCTATACAGTCCCTATGTATTCAACTGGAGTTCAAAAATGGGAATCTCTGGGTCCTTGGGATTTGCAGCAGCTGTGTTTGAATCTAGGGACCCCCCCCTAAATCTTATTGTTAAAAACTTGGGTCATGACAAGGACTCTCTCTCTTGCTTAGCTGTGAAAATGACAATTATACCATGTATACTGTATTCAACGTAATAAGCGCCCCGCTCCAATAAGCGCCCACGGCGATATTTGTTAATATATTAGCTAGTGAACGATCCCAATTAGCACCCCTTCCGATTGATCCATGTACATAAGACTTATTTATTCGTGTATAATACGCACTCATATGTTATATGCACCCTTAATTAGGGGCAATTAAATTCTGGAAAAATATATCTGTCATATATAAACATTTCAGGGTGTCACCAAAATACTATTCTAATAAGAGCCAGCTATTTCTAATTTTGAGAGCGCCCTGGGTGCTTATTACGTTGAATACGGTACGTCCCTGCAACGTTTCATCACAATACAATGTTATTAACAGTAAGGATACAATGTATTACCGAAATATAATTTTGTAATGCTCAGCATATCAGTTGATTTTAAATAGCAAATTTTATCATGTGTTTAACTTCACACACTTGCCAAATAACTTCAAAACATTTCCGGAATTCCAAAAAGTAATTTGGCAGAGATAGGGGTTAATTCTCAGTTACGTCCCTTGCTGGCATGCGCAGTCTTACACACAGGTCAACAACATCAACACTGGGCCCCAAGATGGCGGTGTGATTAATTGTTTCATATGTGAAAGGCTACCGCTAAACAAAGATCTGAAGACATCCCATAAGGGGTCATGTCAGAACGACCTTTCATCCGACCAATCAGAGTGTCACTTACAAGATCATGAAAGTGACAGTCAGAATGTGTTTTCTAATCATACAACCTCGAAAACTTTAACACGGGGTATTCTGAATGATAGTTACGGGTTTAACGACTGAATCCATACAATCTAGACCATCTGTTAGCCATTCCAGAATGTTATTTTGTTTAGGTTTCAAATTTGTAATCGAGAATTTGTCAAAATATGTTGAAGCGTAGTCACCAATTTGAAATTAGTGCCGTAAAGCACGAGAAAGCTGCCTTCTGATTGGTCATTCCATTGGTTGGTCAAAGTTCGAGCAAGGTCAGTCTGACGTGACCCATAATGGGATGTCCTCAGATCTTTGTTAAGCGGTAGCGAGAACTAAGATACTGTCCATTTAAAGAAAGGACTGACAGCAGATTGTTCAGATTACCATGGTTACTGTGATAAACATTGACATTTATTATTCTCGTAAATCCTTTGAATTAGTTCTTTCAAGTCAACGCCCTCTAATCATGCAAGGGCCATGAATATATCATTAACATGAATAATGACTTTCAACAAGGTCAATGTGGAATTCTTCACAAATGAATGAAACAGTAGCAGGATTCTCTGTTTCCTGGTGAACACTATTTCTAACAACATACAGAGTTACCCCAAAAACTATTCAAAACCAAATTACTTTCAATTAACTTGCATACAGAAACGCATGCATTAAATGGAAAAGGCAATTGTTTGAAAACAGCATGCGTAAATACCGAATAAAGTTTTTTCAGCATGTGTACCACAGAGCTAATTTCTAAAACACAATTACGAGCTAATTCACTTTCCGACTCAAGCCTTTACTTTGGACAGTTATGTACATCTAAAACATTTTTTTTAAATCTCAAAATGCTTACCTATTTTGAGAAAAACCCAATAGAGTGATGAATAGATGAGTGAAAATATATTAGTTACCCAATGAAAAATGTAATAACCCAATTAAAACAGAAACCCTAGAGTAAAAACTCCATTGCTCAAAAACATATCTGGAGCTCAGCAACATATCCTAACACCACAGAACACGTAGAACGAATAACAAGTTCCAAGATGACATCTGAAACTGCTGGAAGCAATGCCTGAGGGCAGGTTCCCCTTCTCGACAGTAATTGCAACAACATGGCAAACAACACAGAAACAGCACCTACCGACTCTGTTGTTGATGAGCTGGAGCACCAATGGCCTTCTTGTTACAATGCCCGAACCTCTTGGCAAGAAATCTCTGAAAATAGACCACGTTATATTATTCATCAAGTTCATGTGCAACACTTCAAGCTGGAACCGAAAAAAGATATTCTGGTCTTGCCTGAAGACACTTTTCCAGCATGTCCAGTAACCATGGAAACCAGAGTATTGATATTAGTAGTAGTTTTTTTAACAATGATAGTGCAGATATCAAAATCAAAAGCTAAAAAAAGAAACATTTGGTTATGATCATTATTTGTTCATTCATTCAAAAATAATAAAATAATTCAAATAAAAATAATTAATTAACAACATACTGTCTGTTCAAAAGAACAGTTAGATTTATTGACCATGATGAGTTGAACTATCAATAGTATTATATATTTTTTTTCCCAGGGAAAATTGGTTCTCCGGCAATGGCAATGGCAATGGCAATGGCATTATCATGCATCTTCAAGAAATTAAATTGTATTCCAAAAAATGCTGGCAAGGTCAATGGTTTTAAAAAAAAACAGAAAATAACTTGACATGCTGAATGTCCTAAAAAAATGGGTCTTTGTTCCCCAAAACATTGAATTACTCCTCCTTTCAAAGTTTTTGTTTGTAAGTTGTTTAACCCTGCTCTCAGCAATATTCCAGCTATATATGACAGCGGTCTGCAAAAAATCAAGTAGGACCAGACAATCCAGTGATTGACGTCCTGAGCATCGATCCATGCATTTGGGATATAATGACATGCATCAACCAAGTCAGCGAGCCTCACCACCCAATCCCGTTAGTCGCCTCTTACGACAAGCATGGGTTGCTTAAGGTTGTCACTGGGGTCAGAGAAATGGGCCAGTCCATTAGCAAGAAATATTTACTACCCGAGGAAAACCCTCATCCCTGGTTAAGGTCACTCTACTAAACTTCTACTAGCATTCATGAAACCTAGAACATAAGAAACGCTGGCAAATCTCCCTAGCACTTTGTTCATATAGAGACTTATCAGCTGCAGTGTGTTGTCAGAGAAAATCCCTGTTTTGCCAACTCCTTGTTCCAGCCCCCTTGACAACACAGTGCATCTTCCCGAGGCTAGAGAGTTTGTCAACTGACTATAAAAGTCCAGTTTCCACCCTTGCCAAACTAGGCTGGTATTATGGAGTTACATTTTGGCTGGACTAACGAGTCTATGCATAGTCCAATCAAAATCTCGCACCAAAATCGAAATCCGGTTCGTAAACTGTCATGCAGATTTCGGTCGATTGCAGGATTTGCACAGCAACTCGTTGTCAACAGATATTTTCCAAATCTTTTCAAGTTTTTAATCAAGGTGCTCACGTGATTTGATGCACTTCGCGATGTAAGACCCGTTTTCTCACAATACAGATCTTGATTATCGATCAGATCGTCTTGACTGGGCGCAGCCATTTTGTTTGAAGCAAATGCAAGTGATACGAGAGGTGGAATCTGATTGGTCCATAGGAGAGGCATAGAAGGGACATAACTCGTAACAACCACTGGTGGCGCTACAATCAAGCCCAGGAATTCCAGCCTAGTTCGGCAAGGGTGGAAACTGGACTTTTAAAGTCAGTTAACTCTCTTGCCTTGGGAAGATGAACAGAGTGGGGTGAACATGAATAAACATGACAAACACGGATCCTTCTATTGCTTATCAAATGCAGCAAGTATCCAGTATGACAATAAAGTATGCAAATGCCAACTGCACCTGGCATTGCATACACAGATGCAGTTTATTGGAATGAGTCAAAGTGGTTTCATTTATCAAATTACCACCAACATTCCAGCTGCATTATTTTGCCTGCAAATAGTCAAGTCTTGGCCAGACTCAACAGTGGTTGATAACATGAGCACCAGTGTTGGAAGAGGTTAAAATTTCATGATTATTTTTTTTGATAAAGCAAGTGATATTGAAATAAAAAAATGAAAAATATAAATAGTGCCATGGCATGGCAGCTCACCTGGACATGTAGTCAACAGTTTAAAATGTCAACAAAGACAGATGCTCAACAAATGTTGGTGTCTGTTTCGACATTTGCACATGTTCCACATAAATACTCATGACTAAACACTGAAGTTAAAATTTGATTATTTGACCAAAATATGATGTCATCAAAAGCACGATAAGGAGAAAACTACATGCATGTCGTTCAGCTCCCTCAGTGTGGCAATTTTAGATGAGAAGAAGTTAACAGAGCAAAATATGTACTTTGAGGACTTTTTAGGGCATACTCAAATAAAGGTCAAAATTTAGAATAACAGGAAACACAGAACACACATGTTGAACATGTTGAGTCCCATAACTAACTTATGACACACATACCGAATTTCATTGTATTTTGAGTGAGTGAGTTTGGTTTCACACTGCTTTTAGCAATCATCCAGCAATATCATGGCAAGGACTTCACACATTGTACCCAGGTGGGGATCGAAACCAGGTCTTCGGTGTGACAAGTGAACGCTTTAACCACAAGGCTACCACACATTATTTTTTTTTAAATTGCCAGAGTTTTGTCTTTGTTTGTTTGTTTGTTGTTTAATGCCACACTCAGCAATATTCCAGCGATATGACATCAGTCTGCAAATATTCATCAAGTCTGGACCAGACAATGCATCAACCAAGTCAGCGAGCCTGACCACACGATGGGTTGCTGAAGGCCAATCCTAACTGGTCAATTGGTTAGTAACTATAAATAGCATT
The DNA here is from genome assembly GCF_022045235.1 of Haliotis cracherodii. Classification (NCBI taxonomy): domain Eukaryota; kingdom Metazoa; phylum Mollusca; class Gastropoda; order Lepetellida; family Haliotidae; genus Haliotis; species Haliotis cracherodii. The sequence goes on along the minus strand of NW_027266282.1, from coordinate 5,600,968 downwards.
CTGTCGGAACGTCTTCTGTTTACTGCAGTCTGTGATATAATCGTGATAATCCACACGATCCCAATTGCGTGGATAGATGCTCATGTTCTCAATCACTGGATTGTCTGGTCCAGACTCGGTTATTTACAGACCGCCGTCATATAGCTGGAATATTGCTGAGTGTGGCGTAAAACAAACAAACAAACAAACAAACAAACAAACAAACATAATCCACAAGTCTGAGGCCCAAGTCTAGTCAAATATTGTTTGGTCTAGTAAGCTCAGCTAATAACATAATATCATAATAAATCTATTGAAAATGACCCTCGGACAAGTCTGAGTCAAATTGGGGCTTGTAAATTCAAAATGAATTGGCACAGACTGTTATGTTTTTTCCTTATGTCATTGTCACCATGTCCGCTTACAGATTCATTGAACATGTTAAAATAACCTCATGCAACTTGAAAGGAATCAATCACCGATTTCATGGTCGGGTTATAATGATTGAGACCAATCAATTATCCATGCAGATTCTTGATGCAACACGAACAACACTCAACATTGTGTGAGGATTCATGGCTCACACTTGCAATCACACATTGTAACGACCTGACACTGCCAACCCAGTGGTCGATAGCATGAGCTTCATCTCACACACCATCATCCAGGTCACACATTGTAACGACCTGACACTGACAACCCAGTGGTCGATAGCATGAGCTTCATCTCACACACAATCATCCAGGTCACACATTGTAACGACCTGACACTGACAACCCAGTGGTCGATAGCATGAGCTTCATCTCACACACAATCATCCAGGTCACACATTGTAACGACCTGACATTGACAACCCAGTGGTCGATAGCATGAGCTTCATCTCACACACCATCATCCAGGTCACACATTGTAACGACCTGACACTGACAACCCTGTGGTCGATAGCATGAGCTTCATCTCACACACTATCATCCAGGTCACACGTTGTAACGACCTGACACTGACAACCCAGTGGTCGATAGCATGAGCTTCATCTCACACACAATCATCCAGGTCACACATTGTAACGACCTGACACTGACAACCCAGTGGTCGATAGCATGAGCTTCATCTCACACACAATCATCCAGGTCACACATTGTAACGACCTGACACTGACAACCCAGTGGTCGATAGCATCAGCTTCATCTCACACACAATCATCCAGGTCACACATTGTAACGACCTGACACTGACCACCCAGTGGTCGATAGCATGAGCTTCATCTCACACACAATCATCCAGGTCACACATTGTAACGACCTGACACTGACAACCCAGTGGTCGATAGCATGAGCTTCATCTCACACACTATCATCCAGGTCACACATTTTAACGACCTGACACTGACAACCCAGTGGTCGATAGCATGAGCTTCATCTCACACACAATCATCCAGGTCACACATTGTAACGACCTGACATTGACAACCCAGTGGTCGATAGCATGAGCTTCATCTCACACACTATCATCAAGGTCACACATTTTAACGACCTGACACTAACAACCCAGTGGTCGATAGCATGAGCTTCATCTCACACACAATCATCCAGGTCACACATTGTAACGACCTGACACTGACAACCCAGTGGTCGATAGCATGAGCTTCATCTCACACACTATCATCAAAGTCACAAAACAGAAACTCCCCCATCAAAATTAACAGTAGTTCAAGTCTTACTACAGACATGGAGTTCAACATGGCGCACAAATGACCTTTTCTGCCCAGAATCAGTGCCGGGTGATGTCTATCAAGTATGTGGTTCCTCTTCACATTCAAAAGCCCTCTGTTATTTAACACAGACAACTTCTCTATTGCTAATAAATTCCAGTCAAAAGGGTTAAAGAACCAAATTACATAATGACAAAAAATACAAAAATAATTGCAAAAGAATCAATATGTACAGCGATAACATCCTCAATCTCCCCAATGAGACAATTAGCCCCACGATTCCTTTAACTAACAGTATCACTGGTAGCCCCCTGCAAATTCACCACCAATAATTTATTTATGCCAGTAGCTTCTTTCAAGGAGTTTATAGCATCAGCGTTAATTTTCTAAGTGGGTTCTGCGACGCAGGGGGTGTTTACGTTAATCAATCAGCTAATCAATAATCCTCGCCAAATTCATCTACCTTTTTCTGCATCACAGAATTCCATTCTTCCAGCATGTCTGACACTTATATTGAAAATCTAACCAAGTTTATTTGCCACCTGACAAGTCGTTCACTTTATCAAATGAAAATGCCAATTTGTTTACTGGGAAACGGTATCCTACTTTGTTATGGGCAAGTATCTGGTCCACTCGTCTAACAGGATTCTTACCAGGATGCGGAGGTCCCCGACCTGTGGTTAGTCAGGTGATATACTGCTGAATGACAATAACAAGAAAAATCCATGGTAACACTACAAGTTGGTCAAGTTTGCATCTCCTTCTGACTATGCACACATTCATTCTGACTTTGATATGTTTGAATCAAGATAAAGCTTTAATCAACTTCAGTGTGTGCATGTCAGGGGTAGAATAGATCTTCAGCAACCAATGCTTGCCGTAAAAGGCGACTATGCTTGTTGTAAAAGGCGACTAACGGGATTGGGTGGTCAGGCTCGGTAACTTGGTTGATGCATGTCATCGATCCCAATTGCGTGGATCAATGTTCATGATATCAATCACTGGATTGACTGGTCCAGACTCGATTATTAACAGACCGCCGTCATATAGCTGGAATATTGCTGAGTGCGACGTTAAACAACAAACCAACCAACCAACCAAACCAAGCATGTTCAGATTGGTTTATACATGTATCTGAACAGTTTTTGCCAGTTCTCAAAGAAAACAATTCACAATTAGATATTTTGTATCCAACTTTTGAGGCCTACAGTGGGTTTTTGTTTTTGTTTGTTTGCCTGTTGTTTAATGTGCATTCAGCATGTTCAGTAATATTCCAGCTATATGATGGCGGTCTGTAAATAATCGAGTCTGGATCAAACAATGTAGTGAGTCACATCATGAGCATGGATCCACGCAACTGGGATATATTGATGACAAGCATCAACCATGTCAGAGCCTGACCACCCGATCCCATTAGTCATAGGCTGCTGAAGACCACTTCTAACCCGGATCTTCACCAGGATTCAATATTTCAGGAAACAAGCCATTCTAAAAATGTTCACAAATTTTCACCAGCTTTGGGCCCCTGGATAGGAGCATAGGCACTTGTAACCAATGGTGACAGTGTGATAGTGTTTCAATGATGGATCTCACTGAGGTTAGGTATTTCACAGTTCTAATTGTGACGTAGTCTACAAAGTACTTTATCTACTAGGTCTGGGCATTCAGCGATTGCTCCCATGAGTTTGAATGTGAGTACCACTTTATCAAACTGGGATATATTTAAAGCCTCACTGCCTGTCGCAACAGCTGCAGGGGTCACTCAAATGGTCAGTTGCCAGCAATGTGTTTTCATGTCTAAAGAGTCTGCCATGTAATGTGGGGCTCTACTTTAACCATGTTAACAATTCCAGTAATCAGAGCACACGCAGCATATCAATCATGATGTAATTAACACTACCAGTGTTCATTTAATTCTAATTATATTTTGTAAATACCGTATTCAACGTAATAAGCGCCCAGGGCGCTCTCAAAATTAAAAAGAGGGGGCTCTTATTAGAATATTATTTTGGTGGAAAAAAGAGAGTTGAAAGATAAATTTCGTGGTTTATGCTGACACACTGAAATGTTTATATACGACAGATACATTTTTCCAGAATTTAATTACCCATAATTAAGAATGCATATAACACACGAGTGTGTATTATACACGAATAAATAAGTCTTGTGTACATTGATCAATCTGAAGGAGTGCTAATTGTGATTGTTCACTAGCCAATATATTAGCAAATATTGCCGTGGGCACTTATTAGAGCAGGGTGCTTAGTGCGTCGAATACGGTAATCATTATAAATAACAGAGCAAGGATGTGCCTCGACACCAACTTACTATAATGTGTTGCGTGACCCAGCAGAGTCTGGTACCTCAAAACTCCCACAAGACAGTTTCAGGTGTATTATGTGGCAATTTTTATAACATTAGTCATGATATAAAACAAATATTAGCCCATCCAAAAATTACAAATACATGTCACGCTCCTGATAAAGGACATACTTATTTAAAAATCCTAAACAGGCAAAGTGTGCGTGGGGCATATCATGTTTTTTAAATAACCTGTTTTTCTACTTCACAAACTTCAGTGTGCAATGTTGTGTGTATGATTTCATTTTGAAATAACCCTTTACTTCTACTTCATGTACTTCAGAAACGAAACTTATTGTAAAATTCTCTATGGTGGCAGCCCATGAATACTTAAGCATGTTACATCTCAAGGAAAATAAACATCAGTTTTGAAACCATGATACGTTTAAAGAGGTTTCACATCCAATTATTCAAAGCCGGTCCACATTGATAAATCCGTGCAGCATCCGATCTATTTCGAAATACTTCCCTTACATTATACCCTTCATATCAAAATAATTTCCCTCCCACAAAACGCATACGCAATTCCATACAAGCCATCCTCCCATTATGGCAGCAGCTGTAATCATGGCTGCATCACCGACCAAAAAAAGCAATTTCTCGCCAAATACTCATACTCTACACAGACAGCGCAGACCCTGATCAATGACTGCGAATATGATGGTAAGAGAAAGGTGCTCGGTTCTGTCAAGTCTTGTACAATCAAGGGACAGTGATGTAGGTGTGATCCTGTGACGACTGGCCATCAGTTACAGAAGCTAGTAATTGGAAGATGATGGCTGCAACAGTTTCTGGCTGAGACGATGGTTCTCAAGAGACAGATCTTAATAAGTTGGAGGCATGGGTGGCCCAGCTGTCTAGAGCGTGGGAATTCGCGTTGCAGAGTTGCCTCCCTTGGGCACGCCAGAAACCTTTGAATGTGGATTCGAATCACACTTCGCCTAATTATATTTCTAGGCGTGGTCACACCATACCGCTGTTTGTGGGTTTCACCAAAGTGGTAAACGTCTGAGACCTGCATCACTTCGAGCTTTCTTCCCAACATCAAGATGACACGGGGGGATTAGATAACTGTTCAAATATATACTCACTCACTCACTCACTCACACACACACTCACTCACTCACTCACTCCAGTCTCAAAAACCTTCTCTAGAGATGAGTATTGTGAAGTGAAATGGTGTTTAATGTCACGTTCAAAGATTGTCACACTTATATAGAGACTTGAAAACAGAATCGTGTCCACCTATACCCAAACCGTTATCTGGTACATGACTATCCGTCACAGCCCTAAACTAGAGAGATATGAAACTTTATCACTTATCAGCAAATGACACGACACATGCTGAACAATGACAATGATGAGCTTCCTTGTCCAGTGGCCGTCAGTCAGCCAACACATTCCTAGTGACATGCTCATTGTTCTGACAGTAATTAACCAACTCAAGGTCACTGTGTTAATCTGTTAACAGATCAGTATCCACTGGCAACATAATCACATTCATAAAACACTACAAATGTTGGCCCTGTAGGGGTTTCAGATCAGATGGGTCCCCAGTACCCCATGCTGTGCTATATGTCCAGGTCAGAATAGGTCCCCAGTACCCCATGCTGTGCTATATGTCCAGGTCAGAATAGGTCCCCAGTACCCCATGCTGTGCTATATGTCCAGGTCAGAATAGGTCCCCAGTACCCCATGCTGTGCTATATGTCCAGGTCAGAATAGGTCCCCAGTACCCCATGCTGTGCTATATGTCCAGGTCAGAATAGGTCCCCAGTACCCCATGCTGTGCTATATGTCCAGGTCAGAATAGGTCCCCAGTACCCCATGCTGTGCTATATGTCCAGGTCAGAATAGGTCCCCAGTACCCCATGCTGTGCTATATGTCCAGGTCAGAATAGGTCCCCAGTACCCCATGCTGTGCTATATGTCCAGGTCAGAATAGGTCCCCAGTACCCCATGCTGTGCTATATGTCCAGGTCAGAATAGGTCCCCAGTACCCAATGCTGTGCTATATGTCCAGGTCAGAATAGGTCCCCAGTACCCCATGCTGTGCTATATGTCCAGGTCAGAATAGGTCCCCAGTACCCAATGCTGTGCTACATGTTCTGGTCAGAATAAGTCCCCAGTACCCCAAAAGCAATGAAAATTTTCATCTTCACACAGTGGGGAAACTGTATTTGATTTTGGGTACCTGTGACTCAAATAATGTTGCAAGTAATATTACCAGATTATATAGATATATCCTCGGATATCCTATTTTCGAACATTAATTATTCCACTGCGAATACATGCATCTAAATATATTAGCATTAGTATACACAAAAAATTACATTCGACTTATATTTCTGTTCATTGTCTACTTTAGGAGAAATTACACTAATATCTATGTATTTCTGTTCATTGTAGACTTGGGAAATTATTCGCAGGACAATTATAGATTGTTTAGGAGGCATGTTTACCACCATCAGCTGTTCCTGTCGTTGGCATGCAGGAGACAACAATCTGCAGTTATCAAATTTCGACGATGTGTGTTTAGATCGTAATTCAATATATTTAGAGTGATGACATGAAATAGTGATTGTTGTAAATGGTATTTCAGTTTGTTGGCCAAAAATATATAATTTATATTCCAGTGCTTTCGTCAATTCCGTCGTCTTATTTCCGTCTGAACTGTGTACCATATCAGAGTCCGGGTCTCTGACCTTATGAAATGAAATGTTATTAATCATGTTATATGGACTTTTCAAATAATTAGAACTGACAGTTCATTTTACAATGACTATTGCTCAAGGTTCACTCTCTTGTTCAATTGGCAACAATTAAGTCATTTATTTCACACAGAAGACGGCGTGTTTGCCATGTGCAGCAGCCAGAAAATGTTTACGAGTAACCGGAAGTTGAAAAGATTGTTGACACTCACAATGTTTAAGAGTTACATTTGAATGATTAAGTCACAGTTTTCAATTATTATGGACAAATTTCGAAGCTAACGTAACGTAGCATATTCTAAAAAATCTAAATCCAACTTGCTGTTTGGCCACTAGAAATAGTTCAAAATTTGTAATTCACGCATGGTGGCCTTGCATGAGTATACGTTCATGAAAACTCTTCCACCGGTGCCGTCACCTGCTAGGCGCTTCTCATCTAAAATAAGATCATTTCTGATCTGAAATTTGTTGATTATTTTGGAGAAAGAATTGTATGTACATGATGTATATTCATTTAGTTTTTGTTTTGCTGTCATTCCAAAATCGAAATTTGCTCATGTTTTGAAACTTTACCCACGATTGCCTTTTTTCTCTTGATTTCTGCATGGACGTACATACATACTGAAATACAGGTTATCTCTACAATGCCATAAAATTACTTATTAGAACATAGATACAACAGGAATTGGAAAATTTTTAATTCCGATATGGGAAGTTTTAATGACATTTGCTGCAGAATTAGGGCGAGACCAGCCTCTGAACAAGTCTAGATAAATTCCTGAGATTATTCATATTTATAACAGAAGAGTTATCTTTCCTTGTTGATGGCTGCTATGATGGAACTAGTTCTCAGGCAAACACAATACTAAAAGTAAATATGGGGCAAAAGGAAGAACAAGATCCTGGTGACTTGAACGTAAAAAAAATGAGCTTTTGGTCATCATGGTCAAGCTGAGGGGAAATATGCTTTCTCATGTTCATAACATCTCTTAGAATAAGAATGAGGATGTCTTATTTCTCTCAACTGACAGCTGAAAAAACACTATCCAAGCACCAAGTAGAATATTCTTGAAGGTCACACGACATGTGACTGTGGTTGATTAATGAGATTAGCGACCAGACTCCCACTCCCAGTATGCAGTAATTAGTCCTGTTGAAACGAGGTCACTACTGCTACTGGCACACACCTCCTCACTAAACACTGCTGTGTTACTGCTGTAGTAGTACTGCTGTAGTACTGCTGTAGTGCTGCTGTAGTGCTGCTGTAGTACTGCTGTAGTACTGCTGTAGTACAGCTGTAGTACTGTACTTCTGGACTTGACTTGATGTCAGCCATGGCCCCCCTGACTGATAAAACTCCCAAACAAGGAGGTCTATTTGAGAATATGACTGGTCATCAATGATAAGTAAAATAATCCATAAAACAGATCTACAGTCTGGGAACTACAGTGATCCCTTGCTACAACGCTACCTTCGGGGGCCAAATTATTGATGAGCGTTATAGATGATCAGCGGTTTAATGAAAGTCGAGTCGTAGGTGGTAGATGACCCAGAAAACAGTATACATGCTCTGCCTACCTAACACGATCTATGTTGCACATTTCAGAAGATATTTATGATTCATAGTGTAAAAAAAGAATTGATCCAATATCAATATGCGCTTTCAAAAAAGAACAATACATTGTATCCCTTCATGTGAATAAGCAGGTAGATCTATAACAAACTTGGTCAATAAAAGTATGAAATTTGATATAAAACATCACTAGACATGATGATTTTACCATTTAAAATGTATTTCCTGCTCTCCAAGGTACTGTTTTATATGCAGAGATTAAGATTACCGGGTGTATTTTCTCTTAAACTCAGACGGAAATAGCAATCAGCTGTGCATACGTTTCCTCCCAATCTACCGGTGATTCAGTTAAAACGTACCCAGTGATACCACTTTAAAGAATCTGATGCAATGGTCGGAAGAAATTGTATCTGAAATTATTATTTTATCAGGAATAATATATTCCAATATTGTGTTATTTTAGTTGCAGTTTCCACCATACATACTTAAAATTATAATAACCACAAGCGTAGCACTTTGGTACAGATTGTATGCAGGATATTTTTTGACGTATGGAACGATTTTGACCAGTCACCGTAGGGAATTCCCGCACTACATGTATTTCGATTAAGAAAACGTTATGTTGACATTTAATAGTCAAACTGCCTCAAATATGACTTTTAGTGAGTCATGGTACGACATTTATGATATGTGTATCCATTCTCTTACTACTAAAGTTCGTTTCAAGGTGACAATAGCAGTAGTCTGACCATGGTTGCTGTAAATAACGGTGAGTTGTGTTATTTACCGATCACTTCGCATACGATTTCGCCGAAATTAATGTAAACATTATTATAATTATTGAATGAAATTTTGAATATAATTAAAAAAATATATTGCAAACATTAGTCCAGATAAACAATGAACATTTTTCTTCTTACCAGATATTATAATAATAGGATCAAATTGCGTACTTCAGATTGGATTTGTTGACTGGTATTTCCGGTGTTACGTGATCGCGGTGATCAGCTGATAATGTTTTCTGAGATGGGGGAAAACATCGCGACATTGGAAAACTTGAGCATGTTGAGTTTACTGAAAATGTTAGTAAATTTTGGGAGCCATGCTTTAACGCATGCTATAACCGAGTTAGCTCTATCTATAGCGCTATATTGAAGGGCGCAATAACGAGGGAACACTGTACCTGGTATTAGAAACTGCCCTTGGTTATGCTGGCATGCTGATACTGAGATTGGGAAAAAATGGCTTTTGTGCAAAATTGGGATTTATTTCAAAGTCATTATTTCCTTGATTTCAGAGATATTTTTACATGGCTTTCAAATATCAATCCTCGTCCTCTTTTTTATTCAAATTATCAGTAAAATATAAGTCACCTATACAAAGGCATTAGAACCATGACGATCTGGGTTAGAATTGGTCTTCAGCAACCCATGCTTGTTGTAAGAGGAGACTAACAGGATCGGGTGGTCAGGCTTGTGACTTGGTTGAAGCATGTCATTGTATTCCAATTGATCAATGCTCATGATCTCAATCACTGAGTTGTCTGGTCCAGACTTGATTATGTACAGATCGCCATCATACAGCTGGAATATTGCTGAGCATGCTGAGAGCGGCGTTAAACAACAAAACAAAACAAACGCATTAATTAACTATACCAACATGATCGATTAACAGGAACAGCGACATTTTTAATTTATATAACATTGGGGAGGTGGGGCAGCCTAGTCGTTCGCCCATCACGCCGAAGGACCAAGTTCGATTCCCCACATAGGTACAATGTGTGAAGCCCATTTCTGCTGTAACCAGCTGTGATGTTGCAGGAATACTGCTAAAAGCGGCAAAAACCATACTCGCTCGCTCACTCACATTATGTGTTTTGACAGACTTCCAGTTTCGACCAAAGTTAACAGAACCGATATCATATGTGGCTGAACGAAGCCTGAGAGCAGGATCCCAGGAAATCCCAAGTTGGTATGAAGTCCTGATCCTAAACAATAACACCCCATTCAAAGGATGATCACAGTTATTCTGTGGCCACCTAAAAGGACTTGAAAAGCCTGCTATTAATTCTAGGTATAAGCCCCCTCCGTGTGGGACAGCTGCAAATACCCTCCTGCAATCCTGGACACAAGGCTCGAAATCAGTTCTAGCGATCTGGGACTTCATAATGAGATCAATAGACGTGATAGAGGAATGGCTAGATCGGCATCGAGGTTTGCAGCAAAACGGGGAAACATAGGATATGTCTAGAAATCAATAGCACGGTTGAAGCAGGCGCAGACTTCAATGCTGAGTGTTTACATTTCACTTGTTGTTGAAGGTCAAAGAGGGAAGTGAAATGGGGGGAGAGTTGGACCAGGTTGAAGTGAAATGGGGTGAGAGTTGGACCAGGTTGAAGTACAATGGGGTTAGAGTTGGACCAGGTTGAAGTGAAATGGGGGGAGAGTTGGACCAGGTGGAAATGAAATGGGGGGAGAGTTGGACCAGGTTGAAGTGAAATGGGGGGAGAGTTGGACCAGGTTGAAGTGAAATGGGGGGAGAGTTGGACCAGGTTGAAGTGAAATGGGGGAGAGTTGGACCAGGTTGAAGTGAAATGGGGGGAGAGTTGGACCAGGTTGAAGTGAAATGGGGGGAGAGTTGGACCAGGTTGAAGTGAAATGGGGGGAGAGTTGGACCAGGTTGAAGTGAAATGGGGGAGGGTTGGACCAGGTTGAAGTGAAATGGGGGGACAGTTGGACCAGGTTGAAGTGAAATGGGGGGAGAGTTGGACCAGGTTGAAGTGAAATGGGGGGAGAGTTGGACCAGGTTGAAGTGAAATGGGGGGAGAGTTGGACCAGGTTGAAGTGAAATGGGGGAGGGTTGGACCAGGTTGAAGTGAAATGGGGGGACAGTTGGACCAGGTTGAAGTGAAATGGGGGGACAGTTGGACCAGGTTGAAGTGAAATGGGGGAGGGTTGGACCAGGTTGAAGTGAAATGGGGGGAGAGTTGGACCAGGTTGAAGTGAAATGGGGGGACAGTTGGACCAGGTTGAAGTGAAATGGGGGGAGAGTTAGACCAGGTTGAAGTGAAATGGGGGAGGGTTGGACCAGGTTGAAGTGAAATGGGGGGACAGTTGGACCAGGTTGAAGTGAAATGGGGGGAGAGTTAGACCAGGTTGAAGTGAAATGGGGGGACAGTTGGACCAGGTTGAAGTGAAATGGGGGGAGGGTTGGACCAGGTTGAAGTGAAATGGGGGGACAGTTGGACCAGGTTGAAGTGAAATGGGGGAGGGTTGGACCAGGTTGAAGTGAAATGGGGGGACAGTTGGACCAGGTTGAAGTGAAATGGGGGGAGGGTTGGACCAGGTTGAAGTGAAATGGGGGGAGAGTTGGACCAGGTTGAAGTGAAATGGGGGGAGGGTTGGACCAGGTTGAAGTGAAATGGGGGAGGGTTGGACCAGGTTGAAGTGAAATGGGGGAGGGTTGGACCAGGTTGAAGTGAAATGGGGGGACAGTTGGACCAGGTTGAAGTGAAATGGGGGGAGAGTTGGACCAGGTTGAAGTGAAATGGGGGGACAGTTGGACCAGGTTGAAGTGAAATGGGGGAGGGTTGGACCAGGTTGAAGTGAAATGGGGGGACAGTTGGACCAGGTTGAAGTGAAATGGGGGGAGAGTTGGACCAGGTTGAAGTGAAATGGGGGGACAGTTGGACCAGGTTGAAGTGAAATGGGGGGAGAGTTGGACCAGGTTGAAGTGAAATGGGGGGACAGTTGGACCAGGTTGAAGTGAAATGGGGGGACAGTTGGACCAGGTTGAAGTGAAATGGGGGGACAGTTGGACCAGGTTGAAGTGAAATGGGGGAGGGTTGGACCAGGTTGAAGTGAATAGGGGGGACAGTTGGACCAGGTTGAAGTGAAATGGGGGGACAGTTGGACCAGGTTGAAGTGAAATGGGGGGAGAGTTGGACCAGGTTGAAGTGAAATGGGGGGACAGTTGGACCAGGTTGAAGTGAAATGGGGGGAGAGTTGGACCAGGTTGAAGTGAAATGGGGGGACAGTTGGACCAGGTTGAAGTGAATAGGGGGGACAGTTGGACCAGGTTGAAGTGAAATGGGGGAGGGTTGGACCAGGTTGAAGTGAAATGGGGGGACAGTTGGACCAGGTTGAAGTGAAATGGGGGGAGAGTTGGACCAGGTTGAAGTGAAATGGGGGGACAGTTGGACCAGGTTGAAGTGAAATGGGGGAGGGTTGGACCAGGTTGAAGTGAAATGGGGGGACAGTTGGACCAGGTTGAAGTGAATAGGGGGGACAGTTGGACCAGGTTGAAGTGAAATGGGGGAGGGTTGGACCAGGTTGAAGTGAAATGGGGGGAGAGTTGGACCAGGTTGAAGTGAAATGGGGGAGGGTTGGACCAGGTTGAAGTGAAATGGGGGGACAGTTGGACCAGGTTGAAGTGAAATGGGGGAGGGTTGGACCAGGTTGAAGTGAAATGGGGGGAGAGTTGGACCAGGTTGAAGTGAAATGGGGGGAGAGTTGGACCAGGTTGAAGTGAAATGGGGGGACAGTTGGACCAGGTTGAAGTGAATAGGGGGGACAGTTGGACCAGGTTGAAGTGAAATGGGGGGAGAGTTGGACCAGGTTGAAGTGAAATGGGGGGAGAGTTGGACCAGGTTGAAGTGAAATGGGGGAGGGTTGGACCAGGTTGAAGTGAAATGGGGGGACAGTTGGACCAGGTTGAAGTGAATAGGGGGGACAGTTGGACCAGGTTGAAGTGAAATGGGGGGAGAGTTGGACCAGGTTGAAGTGAAATGGGGGAGGGTTGGACCAGGTTGAAGTGAAATGGGGGGACAGTTGGACCAGGTTGAAGTGAATAGGGGGGACAGTTGGACCAGGTTGAAGTGAAATGGGGGAGGGTTGGACCAGGTTGAAGTGAAATGGGGGGACAGTTGGACCAGGTTGAAGTGAAATGGGGGGAGAGTTAGACCAGGTTGAAGTGAAATGGGGGGACAGTTGGACCAGGTTGAAGTGAAATGGGGGAGGGTTGGACCAGGTTGAAGTGAACTGGGGGAGGGTTGGACCAGGTTGAAGTGAAATGGGGGAGGGTTGGACCAAGATTGGTGTTGAAGTGAAAACAGAGGGTCCTGTTGAAGTGAAATGGGGGGGAAGGTGTTGAACTGAGGGTGGTGTTGAAGTGAAATGGGGGGAAAATAAAATTTTCAAACGAAGGTGGTAAAGAAATGAAGCCAGATAATCTTAGAAATCTGCAATCTGATCAACTCAAAACCCACACATTCTTCAACATTGGGCAGTCACAGATCGCCCGGGATTCATCTGACACGGAGATAATACCCTGACCCTTGTCACACATCCTGTTGAATGAAACTACAGCTGCAGATGAAATCAGGATCCTGAAGGAAGGGAATTAGCTCAGCAGGACTTGCATAAAAAGTGGTGACATTACAATGGCCTGAATACCCGGAAACTTACCAACAATAGTCAGGGAGTTTGGTTCATCTCGTGTTCATTCCATTGTTCAGAAAAGATACTTGAGACAAGGAAACAAGTTGTCATTTCCCTGATTGAGGACATAAGACTTTATGACTATGGCAACACTCTTAAATCTTTCACTAAGGGTGAGTGAGGGAGCTGGGTTCAACGCCTCCTTGGACAGTATTCAGTTATATCACAGCTTGTCAGCTTAAATCTTTCACTATGGGTGAGTGAGGGAGCTGGGTTCAACGCCTCCTTGGAGTATTCAGTTATATCACAGCTTGTCAGCTTAAATCTTTCACTAAGGGTGAGTGAGGGAGCTGGGTTCAACGCCTCCTTGGACAGTATTCAGTTATATCACAGCTTGTCAGCTTGATGTGGGATGAAATCCTGAAGTGGTGCATCTTCCCGAGGCAAGAGAGTTAACTGTCTATAAAAGTCCAGTTTACACCCTTGCCGAACTAGGCTGGTATTATGGAGTTACATTTTGGCTGGACTAACAAGTTTATGCATAGTCCAATCGCAATCGCGCACCGAAATCGAAATTCGTAAACTGTCAAGCAGATTTCGGTCGATTGCAGGATTTGCAAAACATGTGCACCGCTAACTCCTTGTCAACAGATATTTTCTAAATCTTTTCATGTTTTTAATCAAGGTGCTCACGTGATTTGATGCATTTCGCGATGTAAGACACGTTTTATCTCAATATAGATCTTGATTATCGATCAGATCGTCTTGACTGGGCGCCGCTGTTTTGTTTGAAACAAATGCAAGTGGTACAAGAGGTGGAATCTGATTGGTCCATAGGAGAGGCATAGAAGCCACATAACTCGTAATAGCCACTGGTGGCGCTCCGATCGAGCCCAGGAATACCAGCCTAGTTTGGCAAGGCTGGAAACTGAACTTTTATAGTCGGTTAGCTCTCTTGCCTCGGGAAGATAGAAGTGATGCAGGGCTCAGACATTCACCACTGGTGAAACCCACGAGCACAGGTATGGTGCTGAAAAACCTAGAAACATAACCAGGATCATACAATCACAGGTTTCTGTTGCGCCCAAGAGATACAAATCTGCACAACAAATTGCAGCACCTTAGACTACTGGGCCACCATGCCCTGTTTCAGTTCAAGAATCAACGGACTCCCGCCAACACCATAAAAACACTTCGTACCATTTAAAGTCCATTTGCTGTTTTTTTCAATCTGTTGCAAAGTAGCAAGCTACAACATGCAACAAAGTGATTGGTTTTTTTTAATCAAGATCATGATAATTATCATGAAATGTTATGACAAGGAAGTAACTAGCACTAGCCCGGACCACTTTTGTTCATGTTAAAG
Organism: Haliotis cracherodii; assembly: GCF_022045235.1. NCBI lineage: Eukaryota > Metazoa > Mollusca > Gastropoda > Lepetellida > Haliotidae > Haliotis > Haliotis cracherodii. Next base: position 5,585,829 of record NW_027266282.1, on the reverse strand, counting down.
GTATCCTATGGGCAAGTAGAATTTCAAACATTTTGGGGGTATTGCAATATGTCATCACTATTCGGACTAGTAGACATTCTTGGTTAATCTCCATCCTTCTATGAGTATATCCTCGTCAGTTCTGTGGTCACAAATTATTTTGCAGAAATTCCCATACAGTGTAAAATGTACCTATCTTGCAGAAAACCACATTTTGTTAAACAATTTGCATTTTTCTGCCACAGAGTGAGTGAGTTTGATTTTACGCCGCTTTGAGCAATATTCCAGCAATATCATGGCGGGAGACACCAGAAATAGGCTTCACACATTGTACCCATGTTGGGGATTGAACCCAGGTATTTGGCGTGACGAGCGAACACTTGAAACAGAATTTTTCAAATATATTTGCAGAACGTTAACATGTGAGATTAAGTTGATTGTAAATGTGGAAACGGATATTAATTTCGTTTTGAAGCGAAGATGACTTTCAACTTATTGCTTAACAAAAGTGCATGTTCGTTTGTTTACACTTGTGATCTCCTGATTCACTTCAATAAGCTATTCTAGCTGTATATAAGTTCATCATTACTGCCATCAACAAGTCAAAAAATTCACGAACATTATTGTAACAGTTTGCGGAATTGTCAAAATTTGGTTGCAGAATTTACAAAAATTGACCGCAGAATTTTGATTCTGTGGAAGTTAAATACAGTGGGAGCTATCTGTTCATCTGCTGTCAATAGCTATGATAATAAATAACCTAACATAACAATTACCTGATTACATAAACATATCCCTGACAGCAAGCTCTATCCTGCTAATGTGTAGTTTCATCTAATCACCATACACAGACCTTACAGCATAAACATCAATGCATTTCAAACAAACAAGTCCTGATTACTTGTATTGTAATTACTGATTACTGATCTTGCTGATTACTCAAGCAAAGGGATTCCTAATCCATGCATATTTCAGATCAATGATCATCAACATTCAGCAAACCTGAAGATTACTGATATTATGGGCAATTTCTGAAGACTGAGCTGAAATTGAAACAGTTTAGCTAGGCATCATTCAAGAAGACACGATGTGAAATATGTAGGGAGTTCCTTCAAAACATCCTGACAAACTGTGTAGGCAAGGTGAAATCGACCAGTCCTTGTTATATCCCATTAATACCAAGTGCCAGGTAGGGTTAAAACAAGTACCATCTTTTAACATCTCTTGGTATTACACGACTGTGGTTTGTTTGTTTGTTTGTTTGTTTGTTTGTTTGTTTGTTTGTTTTTTAACGCCACACTCAGCAATATTCCAGCTATGTGACGGAGGTCTGTAAATAATCGAGTCTGGACCAGACAATCCAGTGATTGACATCATGAGCATCCATCCATGAAACTGGGATCGATGACATGCATCCATCAAGTCAGAGAGTCTGACCACCCGATCCCATTAGTCGACTCTCACGACAAGCATAGTCGCCTTTTACGGCAAGCATGGGTTGTTGAAGACCTAGATGCTCTTTCTACTAGACTATGGAGGCAGTCTCTTAGTGGACAGAAACACAATGATCATGATGGAAGGTTCTATGAAACTAATGAGTTATAGATTAAAGACAGAGTTCATATAACATGTACAAAATCTAATCTAATAGACATAATCAAAATCTGAAAGAGAATTAATTCCCTTTGATCTCCGAAAGATCAACATGATGAATCGTCTTTCTGCAGTTTTTGAAACAAGCATGAAAATCAAGGTATCCCTGTCATAACCCAAAGGTTAAAGTTCAAAATTTAGCATAATAATATTTAAGGCTCCCTAGATTCAAATACAGCAGCCAACTTCAAAGACCCCTGAACCCTTAAATTCAAAAACATGGTTCTGGTTACCATGGTTACATGGAATTCAAAGTGTAGGTCAGACAATTGGGTCCTCCTTATGGTCATTAAGTGAGTTAGTGACTTTAGATTAATGCTGCTTTGAACTGTATTTCAGTGATGTCACAGAGTGTCAGCTTGATGTTGCTGAAACCAGGAAGTAATGTCGACCTCATGTCACCCAGAACCAAATAAGCATGCTACTAGTTTCCCTGGTGTAATGATGAGGATGCTGAGTTATGATGTAATAGGTAAATTTTTGTCGCGTTCATTGAAATTCCTGTATTCTGATTCGCTGAATTGGTTACGTGTTATTGCATTCATTTCCCAATGAATGTAAATAAATAAGCCACGCCCACCGGACTACTTTTATTACTACGGAATGTTGGGGAATCCCAAAATTATTACATTCGAGGGAATTCCCTTTCTGCTCATGTGCATCCTCACGCACAGGACATTCGGCGAAATTCATGCATATTCATTGTCCAAACAACCTGTTGAGCCTGGAGGTCGAGAAAGAAAGAAACAGCAACTGTGCAGGCTCGCTTGCCTGTTTTTTTCCACTTGCCTCGGTTCCACAACTTTCATGTCTTCAGGTTTAATTTCTAATTAACATTTTTGCAACTGTGTCTTCCCATTCTCAGGGAAGTAATGTTTGAATATGGCGGTAACCGACTATGTCATTTGAAACTGCCGCCTTCTCCCGGACATATTTGTTTGTTTGTTTGTTACAGTCTCGCCTCTTGCCTTGATTGACAGGTCCTATGAACTTTGTTTTTATCATACTCTCTGTTGATTGGCTACTGACTTTGTAGTGAGTGAGTGAGTATGGTTTTACGCCGCTTTTATCAATATTCCAGCAATATCACGGCGGGGGACACCAGAACTGACTTTGTAGGCGTGACAAGTTATGTGCATACATTAAACATTCACCTGATTCATGTCAGGGCACAGACTCACAGTATGTATTCCTACACCCGGAATGTTGATCAATCACATCATGTGCAAACTTTAGTAAGAATCCGCTACGTGATGATTATTGTGAGACCCATGAAGATCCGGGCAGAGAACAGGAGACAATTTAACTGCTGGCCCATAATGGCCTGTGGCCAGTTAAAATTCCAAAGGTCTTGCTGAACTTTGTAATGTAAAGTAGATGGCCTTTCTGGCTAGTCAAAATTTCACCCCTTCTCGGTGTATGTTTAATTGTTTCAATTGGATCTGCTCAGGAATCATGTAATTTCAATGAGAAAATATTTAGGGGGGATGAGGTCATGTCAAAGAAAGATATATCCTGATCAGCTTGGTTGTATTATACAACCGGCAGCCATTTTGTAATGTTGTCTACAACAGCTTGATTTGCCCATGAAATAAGGTAAATGAAAGCCAAAATTTAATCTCAGAGTGCAGGAAAAGACATTCTAAAATTTGTTGTTCCATCTACCCCTGAGATAATAGTTCCTCTGCAACCCCTGAGCAATTCAATTTTTTAAAAGTTTTTTCCTTCACTAAAGGTTGGCTGGTATAAAAAAATAAAAATGGCTTAATGTGGGAGGAGAGCCTGCAACACAGTTGTTGCTTTAAGTGATGCAAACCTGACAAATCAAAGGGGATCATTGTTCAAACTTCGGAGAACTGTGTGTCAGCACTGCCAGTACAATCATCATCTTCCCTAGGCAAGGGAGTTTACTGACTATTAAAGTCCAGTTTCCACCCTTGACGAATTAGGCCGGACTTCCTGAGTCACATCTTTGCTGGACTAACGAGTGTATGCATAGTCAATTCAAAATCACATAAAGACTAGACATTTGGTTCCTAAACAACATGGATTTCAAAGTGGATATTTCGGTCAAATGAAAAATGTGCAAATCATCTGTATCGCCAACTTGGCGACGACGATATGTAGCAAATCCTTGCATGTTTTTCATCAAGGAGCTCAAGTGATTGATGCACTTCGCGAAGAAAGGCATGTCTTATCACAAAGTAGATCTTGATTATCCAACAGATCGTCTTGACTGGGCATCGACATTTCGTTTGAAGCAATAGCAAGTGATATGAGAGGTGGAATCTGATTGGTCAATGAGATACATAGAAAGGACATATCTTGTAATAGCCACTGTTGGTGCTTTGATCAAGCCTGGAAATTCAAGCTTAGTTTAGCAAAGGTGCAAATTGGACTTTTATAGTCAGTTAACGCCCCTGCCTCGGAAGATGTAGAATCAGTTATGGTTACAAATACTGGTACATGTTTGTTCCAAATTCATGACAACCTGAACATGGTGTGTCAAGTAATACACGGACAGCCACAAGTCTCTCATATCTCTTGCAAACGTCTTGAATTTGTACATTGGACTGATTCACCATGAAAGCACCAAGTCAACACCTTATGAAAGGGCAAGAAGTAGCCTTGAAACATCGTTACAAAGAATATAGAAGTTGTTATCCATAAAAAGTTTCAGGTTTTCACCTTAAGGAGGTGATAAAACAATGATCAACCTGTCCCTGATACAATGTAAATATTCTCTTTGTTGTGTCCACAACTCTAGCAGCCAACGTGTGAAGCCCATTTCTGGTGACCCCCGCCGTGATATTGCTGGATTATTGCTAAAAGCGGCATAAAACCATACTCACTCACTCTTAGCATCCTTGTCAGAAGATGTTTCTGTGATTACATTGACTACTATTGCCTGAGCTTACTTGGCGGAACAGAATTTTATTAGACTCATCCTTCAGACTAAACTTACAGACTGCCCCTTTATAATAACAAGAACATTTACCCTATTCGACGTAATAAGCGCAAAGGGCGCTCTCAAAATTAAAAATAGGGGGCTCTTATTAGAATATTACTTTGGTGAAAAAAACAGACCTGAAAGATCGTAAATTTCGTGGTTTATGCTGACAGCCTGAAATGTTGACATACAACAGATATATTTTTCCAGAATTTAATTGCCCATAATTCGTGGGTGCATATAACACACAAGTGCGTATTATTATGATTATACACGAATAATTAAGTCTTGTGTATATTGATCAATCTGAAGGGGTGCTGATCATGCTGATTGGGACTGTTCACTAGCCAATATATTAGCAAATATCGCCATGGGCGCTCATCACGTCAAATACGGTATAATGATTTTAGACATCAACAACTTCAGTTACGAAAGATTTTTACAAAAAGGAAATACATTTGTCCTGCCTCCAAAGATGATAAAACTACTGACATCACTTACATGAGTCACCTTTTTATATTTTATCTTAAGCACATTGAATTGGTTTTCCAGCTCATCATGCTAATATCTCGTTATCGTGCTCCTGATCCATCTTCTGACACGAAGGATGTACATTTCAAACACTAAGTGTCCAGCCAGCTTGTTATCAAGGTTATCAACAGGTAGCACCAGTTACATTGTGTTGATAGCTGTCAATCATGCTGTCATCACACAAGCAGCATTCAGAGTGAAGCTCAAGTAATGAAACAACATTTTCAACAAATCTGACTGAGCAGGACTAATTCTTAATCGTTCAGGACTCGATTAAGCCATGTAAAACATGGACTAGAGCAACATACTACTGAAAAGGGCAACATAATATTCATCGTATTTATGTCCACAAGCACCAAGCGCTTGTAAAAAACTCAAATTTGAGTCCAACAACCTTTACTTTTCCACACAACACTGATCTCAATACCTCTTAGCTTTATGTACCACAGTAATTCACTGATCCCCGTGTTGTGTTCTTTGTCATGCTTTCCTGGGCTGGATGTCATCAAACTGTGGGTACTTCAAGATTATATCAGAGCTACAGACAAGCAGCGTATCTGCGTAAAATACCCCCCTAAAATATTCAAAACCCAATTACTTCCAATTAACTTGCATACAGAAATGCATGCATTAAATGAAAAACTCAAATGTATAAAACAGCACGTGTAAATACCCAATGAAGCTTTTTCAGCATGCGTACAAAGGAGCTAATTTCCGAAACACAATTACGAGCTAATTTACTTTCCAAGTCAAGCCTATATATTTAGAACAGTTATATACATCAGACACATTATTTCATTTCTTTTAATCTTAAAATGTTCACTAATTTGGGAAAAAAAACAATAGAGTGATGAATAGATGAGTGAAAAAATATTGGTTACCCAATGAAAAATGTAATAACCCAATTTTAATAGAAACCCTGGAGTAAAAACTCAGTTGCTCAAAAAGTTATCTGGAGCTTTGTTGTATGCACATGTTCCTATTACATATTACAGCAATACGTCAATAATTTATGTAAAATCAGGATACAGTCATCAGGGATCTGGTGATAAATGTATGGGACCAGGGTGCAACCTGGTTTTGTCTGGTGCAATCTGGTTTTGTCTTGTGCAACCTGGTTTTGTTTTGTGCAATCTGGTTTTGTCTTGTGCAATCTGGTTTTGTCTTGTGCAACCTTGTTTTGTCTTGTGCAACCTGGTTTTCATGTCAACATGCACCTGGGGCAAGTTAAAGCAAGTTTCTTAAATCGAGCCCTGCCATTTAACAGCTGTACATTGTTGACAGAATTTGTATGTGATAATTAACAAGACATGCAGTCTAGCATGTCTGTTGAATATATCTCATAGAGACTGCAATCTGATTAGACATTGAGGAAAGCCTGAAGTGATGCGAGTCCTAGCAGCGGTAGAAACTAACATTTTAAGTCCACTAGTCCTAATGTTAACATATAGCAAAACCCTTAAAAGTGGCAAATGTCTACTCGTCCTTATGATATCTGAACTATTTGGCAGCTTTGTAAGAACTACAGGACAAGTGCCAATTTCTAATGCTGACTAGATATTTGCAACTTTGGAGAAACCCCCAAGCACGGGAATGGTTCTGAGAAATCTAGAAACATAATCAGTGTGAACCTGGCTTCGAACCTACGTTCCTGTCTGTTATGCCCAAGGGTTGCGACTCTGCAAAACCAATTGCAGCACCTCAGAAAACTGGTTCACCCACCCATGCCCACCCTTAATTTTCAGAGATGGTAGATGGGATATTATCATGATTATGGGGAGGACACATATAGGCTAGAGGCACTTTGAACATTATGCTATTTTAAGTCAGCCGTAAAATTAGAGCTTTTTGTTGAACATTTTTATTCAGCATTTTAAATCTGTTCAGGTGTGTATTAAGTTTAACATTATTACATTGCTTGCAAATTTGTTAAGAATGTATGTTATAATACCCCTGAATTTAGAAAAATAAGAACTTTAATTAAAATCACAATTCTGAACAAAATAACAATTCTTTCCCGATTTGCCTACCAAGGGCACAAAGTTTGGAATCCTTGACAAATTACTGCTGATATTATTCATGTTTTTATGTCAACATAACCTGTAATGTAATGTATCGTATGTATTGCAATACAGGGGTTGTAAATAGATGTATTGGATTATGGGCCTTGTATCGGGATACAAACCGTATTGTTACACCACTATAGATGAAAACTGTATCATGATGCCAAAAGCATAGTGAAAATCATGAACAACAGGGCAACATTTCAACTCCAAGGATATCATATGTGATCTATGATCATGACAGTGTATCAGAAAACATTTGACATTCACTGTCGTATCATCCTGACCTTGTGGCCTGCAATGGTCAAACTTAACATAAGTCTGCTGGTGTGAGACAAATAAAATTCAATAAATCAATTTCGTAAATGGCAACTCTGTGTCAGATTGTTTTTCTCATATTAGTGAAAAAATATATTTAAATTTATGTCAATTTCTAGCCCGGCATGTAGATTTATACTTTTTATACAGAAAAAATGAAAAGGTAAACCTGTATTCACATTGTCAAATTGGTTCATCAGCGTTAGAAATTAACACTAGTCCTGTAGTCCTTGCCAAACTGCCCAATGGTAAAGGTATCATAAGGACTAGTAGAAGTTGCCATTTTTAAGGGTTTTGCTATATGTTATCATTATAAGGACTCGTGGACGAAAACTGTTAGTTTCTAACCCTGCTTCATTTTCAGTCGTTGACTGATTGTCATCAAAAATATTCCTGAAGACACTTTTAAAATTTTATGTTGATATCGAAGAATGCCAAAAATTGATGACATCATTTAAATGTCCTGAAGGCATTTGCCTCTAAAAATTCACAAGCATTAAAAGCATCAGTTTGATACGTGTCACAGCTTCACAATGTTCAATGTCAAAAGTCATGGCAAGCAATAGCCTTTCAAAATGAACAGCAACATTAACAGCTGATAAAACTTGTTTTCTTTTAACGGAATCAGAGTTATTTAAATAATAAAGCGCTGACAAAAAGATATATCACTACAAACTTGAAATAGTACCCGACTCTAAAAGTATATTCTCGCCTTTGAAGGCTTGCGACATCGATTTCAAAGGAGACGCCCCTTCGTTTAGATCGACATTTGATATGCTAGAGTTGATGTAAATAAAAATGAACTGTAGACATTGGGCTAATATGGCTAGTGGGAGAACAATTAACAGCTACTAAAACTGACAAAGCAAATAACAATACAAATTTATCAAATATATAACAATTTGAAGACGGAAGTGACAGTTCTTACCTGCCAACAAAATTTTCAAGCACACTTGATTTTCCTGCACTTTGACTTCCAACGACGGCGATCTGTGGCAAATCCAGGGAAATTGGGACTCCTAGTAAAGCAAACGCATCCTGCAGTTTGTTCACAATAGGAATTAAATTTTCCATACCCACGTTTCCCGACATTTTGACAGTTTTTTAGTGGGATATTAGACTAAAAATTTATATATTCGGCATGGCGGAAATACGACGACCCTCTATGATGTAAGCGACATCAGAATAATTTATATAAATACTGTTTCTTTCCACATACAGAGATACTATTCACATTGTTTGTAAATAATGATTTATGATATGTGTTGGTAGAATCTCTCCCGAGCTGATGGATCTCCGAAAACGACACATTAAAATGATCGTGAACGTAAGCGAGCAAGGAATAAATTTATAGGTCAAACTGTGTACTACTTTCCGGACAACTATTCAACTAATATGAACTCTTTTGATAAACATCTTCAGTCGAACTTTTACTTAAATAGATAGAAATAAACTCGATTAACTTATAGTTCATATATTAACTTTTAGTAACGTTGATACAATTATTTTACTTCCAACAAATATCTAAAAAAACATGCTGCAGATCATACTGATTAAATTATTTTGTTTTTGTTTTGGGTGATTAATATAGGGTATCATTGTATGGCTATAATGCTATAACACAGCCAGCAACTGTAAAATTATTCACTGCAAAACTTGAACAATTTCAAGTAATCACAGTTAATATGCAACGTGGAAGGCTACGATTATCTGGAATGTTATTCATACACATTTAAGTAGTAGCATTGTAGTTGTTCTCATGTCTTTTCTTTTCATATGTCACCGCCTATTAATTCAGCATATTATACAGTTATCATTTAAATGTTACTAGGTGTCAATAAGAGCTAACTACTTCACAACACACTGCAATTAATGAAACCAAGCCAATTAGCACTAGGTGCTTTTTCAGCAAACGATAAGGTAAATAACGCTACGTCGAATGAAGTACTGTAACCACAACACTATACAACACAAGTCGACAAGATAGTAGCATTGTGAAATTTGCCAAGGGTCACGCTATTCATCGATATCAACACACTTTGACTCAAACCTAAATTGGACAGATATTACCGTATTTTTAGTAACGAATGTCACAAATCGTGCTACAAATAATGACGCATGTCCTTCAAATTAGATAACCCTTGCTGTTTGTTTTAACCATATAAGGAAGTAAACAGTTGACAAAAGATACCCGTTTAGCTGCCATCTCGTGGCATCACTGCCAAGCACAGGAGGGCATAGAGTACAGATATTTAGTACACGATCATTAGACATTGGTTACCGTTGATGAGGTGGGAGCGTCAGATGTTAGTGTTTGAGAAACATATATAAACACACCTTTCTTAAATTATATTTTTAAAATAACATTAACATTAAATTGCTGTAATTAACTGCCAACAGGATCACTATTCCTCAGAAAGGATGTACACAGTTGCCGTGCATAGATCTACCGTATGGCGAAAGTGGTAACAATTTAGAAAAAGGACCGAGGGGTTTTCTCACTTTGCCGGCAGGTTATTGTCCTCATCTATAAATCACCAGACCGAGATAAGTTACAGAGATGTTACAAACTAGCGGACTTGTGTTAATTTCGAACCCTGCCTGTTCATGTTATTTGCAATTAAGATCGATAGTTTTAAAAAATGGCGATCATGCACAGGTACGTCTTTTGAAAAAAGGGGTGCAATTTGTTGTCATGGAAGTAACTGAGTGCTGGTTGAAGATAAATCTTTTGTTTGTTAGTTTTTGTTATGGTGTTGAAATGCGTTAAAATTAGTATACACACCTATAGCTATTAACTTCCAAATGTATAAATGTTTAGGGTGCTAAAGAAAGAAAAAAAGGGGTGAAGTTGAAGTGCGCTCCCCTGCATCCGAGCCTTATTCGAGTGGCTATCAATAAAGAGGATGCATTTTTTTCAGCTAAACCTGAAGTTTGTTAATTCAGTTAATAGAGAACTCTCGCCTGTTGTGTCCCTACTTGGGATATTGTCAACATCAGTACGACTAAAATAAGATAGTTTTAAAATAATTATTTACTAGGAAAAAATTGAAACTACTATATGAAGTAAATTGGCGTGGATTAATTCTTCTTTGACGATAATGAAAACATGAAATCTTTATAAGAATAATAAATTCATAATATGGACGAATACTAAAATTACTCTTAACGTTTTAATAAGGACTTAAGAATTCTTCTTTCTTTCTGCTGAAATGTTATTTGAATGCAGTGTGAATGTTGTTTTACACCGCAGTCAGGGCAGTTCTTCCATCCGCGGATGTTGATGATGATATCTTGTTGGGGTGATGATGATGACAAACAGTCTCATTCGTTTGAAATTCGAAAATAGACCTAGTTTCCTTACGATGATGCATAAGAGTACTTGAACCATAGCGAGGGCGCGGCTTACATTGAAATACACCACAGGACCTATAGCATGTAGCCACAACATCCAATTATTACAAGGAAATAGAAGCACATTACAAAGGGATGTGGACGAGTTCTAATCATGGCGGTGATTCATGGGACATGTATGTACTAACCAGGCAATGACCGTAAAGGGTTTTCGGAAAGTCACGAACTGTGACGAAGTGTATTCAGTAGCATTCAACCTCAATGAAAGCTCTGGGACAATACTTCTTACTGTCAATCAAAGGGATATTATGTTTACATCGCGGTATATTTATTTTTCCATAAGGAAGAAAAAAATAACAGACGATTATTTTATTGGATGGTGTTTGCTGGTATTTGCTTTGTTGTGGTCAGTGTGCAACTGTATCTTTCGTGTACATGTGCATTCCACATAATTTAAATCAATCTGTCGCCAATATGAAGCGTTTCTACGGTATGGGACGCCGGGGTAGAATAGGTCTTCAGCAACCCATGCTTGCCGTAAAAGGTGACTAAGCTTGTCGTAAGAGGCGACTAACGGGATCGGGTGGTCAGACTCTCTGACTTGGTTGATGCATGTCATCGATGCTCATGATATCAATCAGTGGATTGTCTGGTCCAGACTCAATTATTTACAGACCGCCGTCATATAGCTGGAATATTGCTGAGTGCGGCGTTAAACAACAAACCAACCAACCTTCTACGGTATGGAATCGCTGAACGGCAGAACTGAATTACACACACACACACACACACACACACACACCCCACACCACACCCCCACCCCCACCCCACCCCCCCACACACACACCCCCCCTCCCATTTAGAACAGATAACATACCTAATGGCGGCTATTTGCATGAATGACATACATGCAGGTTAAATGAGTTAGTGAGTTGGGTTTAACGCCGCTTTTAACAGTATTCCAGTTATATCACGGCGTGTCAGCTTAATGTGGGAGGAGTGATGCAGATCTCAGATGTTTACCACTTCGGTGAAACCCACGAGCGCGGGTATGGTGCTGGCAAACTTAGAAACATAATTGGGGCGAACCGGGATTCAAGCAATCATAGATTTCTGGCGTGTCCAAGGGACACAACTCTGCACAGCGAATCGCAGGGCCCCAGACGACTGGGCCACCCTTGAACACAATTGGGCTCATAGATATGTAATCTTTACTATTTCTAACAAATGACTTAAAATATATATACTTTACTGTATTCTGAAACGATATCTATATTCTGTGTAATTTAAAGGACAGGTAACCAGTAAAACTGAGCAAAGTATGCTTTGAAATTCGACATCATCATCTTTGCAACAGAAGTTGAGGATGATATTGCTCATTATAACATATATTTTCTAAATAAAACAATCCTCATTCAAAACTGAAAGATATGTTGACATAAAAAACACAAATCGTTCTCAGGAGTGAGTGAGTTGGGTTTAACGCCGCTTTTAACAGTATTCCAGTTACATCGCTGCGTATCAGCTTAATGTGGGAGGAAAGCCCGAAGTGATGCAGGTCTCAGACGTTTACCACTTCGGTGAAACCCACGAGCACGGGGATGGTGCTGACAAACCTAGAAACATAATCTGGGCGAACCGGGATTAGAACCCACAATCATAGCTTTCTGGCGTGCCCAAGGGACGCAACTCTGCACAGCGAATCGCGGCGCCTAAGACGACTCGGCCCGCACAATACATGGTCGAAAGTACACTTGGTGTTCCGTTAATTTCAAGGTGTATATATAGTGTCTAAACTAATGTTTATCTCGAGTCTAAATAAATTCTCATCGGTTTGTTACATTTAATTTGACATGCACCGCTGCAGTTGTTAAATATGTACGTCTGTTTCCATTCGTGGAGTCTGGAAATAAGGCGCATTAAAAACTCGTGCAGCGGAAGTGAGCACCGATTGGTTAAATTCGTAACCATGACAACATGACCATGCTGGCGAACACCTGCGTGAAATATACAACGTTCTCTCTGCTCCAGGATGTCTCCTTACACGTGGTAGGGAAAAGAATCATCACCAATGGCTACTAAAATTTAGAATTGGTTGTAAAGGTTTATCTCGCTATCCCGGCTGTCTTGTGCTGTTTCTAAATTAATTCACACACTGGCTAGACGTATGCAAGGATGATACACTTAACGGAGATCAGTATCTGTTAGGGTGACCAGTGTTATAGCGTCGCAACTTGTTTACACTTACAGTCCGTTTTGCTCGAAATGACAATGATGAATTGCAAAATAACTCAGAATCTTGAAAAGCCTATTAAATGTCAATACGGTACACGGTAATGAATACCCTGTACCAAACAATATTTGCTGTTTCTTATTTTTATTCCCGTCACTGAAAAAGAGTTGTTTGAGAAACTATCACGTTGTTGTGTGTACAAGTTGACATCTTGAACGGAGGGGGCACAACGGTAGGAGGAACAGCGGCAAACGGGATTTTCTGGATAGGCTTGGTTGTCTGAAGGCTTCCTAACGAACGTCCTGCAAACGCCAGCGTAAGGCACTGGGCTCCATTCTGAGAAAGCCATGCTGTGATGGACTTTCCCTGTGAAGAATGTGGTCAGTAGATATAGGGAGTTATTTTGCTGGTCAGAATGTTCCGAGTAGTGCGGAAAGTATAACCTTCCGCATCCATGGTAAAGTGAGTTGCAGGTGCCGTCCACGCGCTGTGATGCCCCAGTCACCGTAGACAGGCAGTTGATCTCATGTATTCATATCCGTAAATACAGCATAGCTTTCGGTAGAGGTGTAGAAAATGATAGTTAATCACAATATACAATCTGGCTTGCTTGTCATTTTTGCACAGTAACACATTAACGAAATATTGTTTAAGACAAAATTAATTCATACTCCATACACAATGATCTAATATTTTACTTTGACATGGACGCCAACTATATGTTTCGCAAACCTCAAAATACAGTTCTGAGGACCTGTTCCAGCAAAGCTATAGAGATTTTAAAAACATCATCGTACATGTACCAGTTGACTGAAAAATAAACCCAACACGACTGCATCCAGGACGGGAGATATTGGCATGCACATGTCTTATTGGTTTGTTTATCACCATCTTGTCACATCTCAGATTCAACACATTCACTATAAACAACCAATTTACAGTTCAGTTTGTAGTAATATCGTCCCCCACTCTCTTTTCTGTAATTCTGCCACTCCATCTACCTAGTGTGGGAGAATAGTTTGGGCAATAGTAAATAATATACAAATCACGGAAGCTGCATGTCTGGAGTGATGTCCCTTTGGATTGATATACTCACACCTCTTGAGTTGGTCTTTTTACGTATTATTAATAACACGCCGCTCCCTGTTATAGTGATACCCGTAAAGATCCGGATTAGAATATGCCTTCAGCAACCCATGCTTAAAAGGCGACTTACGGGATCGGGTGGTCAGACTCGCTGACTTGGTTGTTGCATGTCATCGTATCGCAGTTGCGTAGATCGATGCTCATGGTGTCAATCACTGGATTGACTGGTCCAGATTCGATTATTTACAGAATGCCGCGATAAAGCTGGAATATTGTTGAGTAAAACGTTAAGCAACAAACAAACAAAAATATATTCTTACAGCTATGAGAATACCACTTATTAGTGAAGCGTAAAACAACAAACAAACAAATCTGTTACAGTGATGAGATGCATGGAGTGCACACAGCCTTATAGCATTAATTTAATGAACAGTTTTCCTGAACAATCGAACATTTCAATAGGCAACATGAATTGGGGTGCAATGACCCACTGTTCTTAAATATTTATGGCCTAAATATGGGATCGCATGCATTGAATGGAACACGAATGGTCATGGTATGAATGGTTTTCAGCTATTTGGCAACATGATTGTGAAATGGGGGGTGAACGCAATCTCATTAAAATCAGATCTAAGTTCTCGCTGCCGCTAAACAAAGATCTGAGGACATCCCATTAGGGGTCACGTCAGAACGACCTTTCGCGAACTTTGACCAACCACTGAAACGACTAACAAGAAGTCGACATCAGCCAATTAGAAAGCAGCTTTCTCGATCTGAACGGCACTCGTTTCAACCTGGCGACTTCCATTTCAGACTACGCTTGAAAAATATGTTGACACAGTTCTCGATTGAAATTTTGATAACTGAACAAACGAACATTCTGGAATGTCTAATATATGGTTGAGATTGTATGGCAGTGCTTCCCATGTACTGTGCAACGCCTCCTCCGTTCAAATGTTTATCCCACGGAAGTGAGAGTCAGACGTTAATTTTAACGAAATCAGTCGTACGGGCCGTTACTGTCGTTCTCGAAGTAGCATGATTAGAAAACACATTCTGACTATCACTTTCATGATCTGGTAAGCGACGCTTTGATTGGATGGATGAAAGGTCGTTCTGACGTGACCAGTAATGGGATGTCCTCAGATCTTTGTTTAGCGATAGCGAGAACTAAGATCTGATTTTAATGATTGGGGGTGGACTTGAACAATACTGTCGGACATCTGCTCCAGTCTCATTAAATCTGATGTATCACTCCGATTTCATACTTCTGTGGGAGCAGATAACTCAGTAATTTGTCATTGAATATGGCCTGGAGCTGTTACGCCTTGTTTGCTGACGTGTGCAAGTAGCAGTCATCTACATTGCGCACAGTTAGACCACTTAATGTGGTGATTGCTCTAAGCCCTGTCTTCTCCCTAAACGCGGGGCGTTGGGGTAGCCTATCTTTACCACCAGGCTACCCCATCGCCCTAAAGAGCTTCAGGGAATATCACAGAAAACAGATGTTATCTCTCGTTTCTAAATGGTATATAATCGCGATATCACACCAGCTCAAGTGAAGAAATGAATATTCGTGGGTGTTCGATAGGGTCATAGCATGGCTACCATTGTCATTTTGTTACCTAGAATACATTAGTAGTTTTATTTGGAAGGTCTTTTACCAACAAAATGTCGGGGACCCTTGTTCCCAACAACTTATGCTAGTCGCAATAGACCCCTGAAAGGATTGGATGGTCACGTTTGATTGATTTGTTGATTGGATGTCATCGTACTCCGTTGGCATGGACCGTTGCTCATAATATATATGATTGATTTGTCTGGTCCAAAATCGATTATTTACAGGCAATCAAGCAAATGTTAAACAACAACTTAATGTTATTGCACAACTGCGTTTGACATTGAGTGAGTGAGTGAGCTGTTTTATGCCTCACCCATGGTGGGAGATTCCAGAGTGACCGAAAAGTCACTGAATGTTTACCAAGCCAACTGTTTCTCTACATGATGCTTCACAACATCTTTTATTCGTTGAACGTGCTCTTTGGTATATGTTTCATACACCTTACTTAGTGTGGTTTTAACGAAATAATCTGGAGTACTCAAAGAATTTGGGAACCCGTGGGGATTCCGGGTGAGAATATAGGTCATACAGAATACCAAGTTGTATACCAGAGTGAGTGAGAGTGAGTGAGTGAGTGAGTTGGGTTTAACGCCGCTTTTAACAGTATTCCAGTTATATCACGGCTTGTCAGCTTAATATGGGAGGAAAGCCCGAAGTGATGCAGGTCTCAGACGTTTACCACTTCGGTGAAACCCACGAGCACGGGGATGGTGCTGACAAACCTAGAAACATAATCTGGGCGAACCGGGATTCGAACCCACAATCATAGGTTTCTGGCGTGCCCAAGGGACGCAACTCTGCACAGCGAATCGCGGCGCCTTAGTCGACTGGGCCATCCGTGCCCCTTGTATACCAGAAACCTATTGTCTCTTTGTTGTGTCCTGAACATCTGTATCATCATATCAACAGTACCTCAGATTCTCGTATGTACTGTACACACCTGACAACCTTGATCATATCTCTTAGCTTATTACTTAGCAACTAGTTGTCAGTTACTTCACTTTAAGGTCACTCCACAAACGAAGCTATGTGTCCATGGGGTTGATCATAATAGAATGGATATAATACTCTGGATAATGGAAGATATGGAAAGTATGTTGGACTAACGGCATCGTCTCCAATTATTGGCCGTAGAAGTTAGAATAACTAATGATGTACTGTACCAAAACCATGTATATCCATATATATAGTCTTGATGGTGTTAGTAAATGAGGTGAGGTGAAATGGGGTTTAAGATTATTGCACTCACTGATGTCGATTATATAGTGCTAGCCCACGGGTTACCATGCTGCAGTTTAACATGAATGCTCCACTCAGACACCTTAATGCCGAGTGCCAGGCAGGGTAACAACAAATACCATCTTTTAACATATTTTGGTATGACACGCCCGGGGATCAGACACACGGCTTCCGCTCTCCGCACGGATGCTCTACCTCTAGACCACTGAGGCGTACAGTGAGTAATGAATTTTTCTTGTAGGCATATTGTGAGTGAGTGAGTTAGATTGAGTTAGAAAAATGGTCTTCACACATTGTAGCCATGTGGGGAATCGAACCAGGGCCTTTAGCGTGACAAGCAAACGCGTTAACCACAAGGCTATCCCACCACTCCTGTAGGTATATGTCAGTCCAAAACATATTGATTTGTATCCTTTTGCCATGAAGTACAAGTTACCAGATAGCAATAGAAACAGAATAGGCAGATACTCTATGAAATAGCATCACATCCATACTTTCACACCCATAGGGATTCCCAGTAAGAATATAGGTCCCCAGTAAGCTAAGCTTGTTGTAAGAGGTGACTAAAAGGGGGTCAATCCACTCAATTGTGTAGACTACTGGACAGTCTGGTCAAGGGCTTGATTATTTACATACCTCAGTAATATGGCTGTAATATTTGCTTCAGTTTGCACCAACCATGACTTTTTGAAGACTACTGTTGGACATTTCATTTGAGGAGATAATAACTTTACTATGTTTTTTTGTCACTATTAGCAATATACACCAGAAGATGGGCTTCGCATATTGTACCCTTTCATTTTCTGTCATAAGCCAACAATTAGAACATGGCTTTTCTGCTGCTTCCTCAGTCTCAGAGGGCTGATGTTATGCAGAGCCAAAAATTCCTATTCCTATAATAGATATTTTATTTAAGAACATTACATTGCAAGAATAGGCTGTCATGTAAATTTCTGAGTGTTTTCATGTGGGCGCTTATAAGAATCACTGACAAAACAGCAATACCTGAAGTTGTAGATTCATTTATCAAGTAGGAGATGATGATGAGACGTTCACAGATGCTGATTTTTGTAAAGGATGGACACTGAACATGACACGCTTCACTTACAGTCAGGTGAGCTAACCTCAGACATCAAACTTCAAACTCATGGAAAACAATAGACAGAAGAGGTTTTGTGTGGTTTTAATAACATTTGCTTAAACATGTTCAATTGATTATTTCCCTGACAACCAGTTGTTTATCTGGCATGACAGCAGGTTCCTCCTCGTGTCTCAGGGCAAACCATGGGGTCATTGCAACTGTTAGATATGTATCACAATCACTTTCCTCAAGTTTTGGGTATGCAGAAAACAAGGTCAATTGCCATAACTCTGCATCTCCCCAAAGCAAGGGAGTTAACTGACTTGAAGAGTCAAGTTTCCACCCTTGCCAAACTTGGCTGGAATTTCCGGGTTCGATCGTAGCGCCATCAGTGGGAATTACTGGTCATGACCCTTCTGAGTCCCTCCTATTGACCATTCAGATTCCACCTCTCATATAACTTGCTATGCTTCAAGCAAAATGTTGGCACCCAGTCTAGACGATCTGATTGATAATCAGGATCTACATTGTAATAAAACAGGTCTTACCTTGCAAAGTGCACCTTGATTAAAAACATGACAAGATTTGGAATATATAGGTTGACGCTAAATTGGCGGTACACATGCTCTAGACGACAGTTTATGAACCGAATGTCGATTTTGTTACGCGATATTGATTGGACTATGCATTGACTCGTTAGTCCAGCCAAAATATAACTCCATAATTCCAGCCTAGTTACAGTCAGTTAACTCCCTTGCCTCAGGAAGATGTTAGTATGTGAAAAGAAACACCACAAAAACATGACGCCATATGTAAACCACATCATAAAGTCTGAGAATTAAGTGAGTGAGTGAGTAGAATTTTAAGCTGGTTTAAACAACATCCCAGCAATATCATGGCAAGGAACACAAACAATAGGATCCACACATACTAATGGGAGAATGAAATCGGTGGTTTCAGTGTAGCCACTGGGCAACTCCAGGTAAGAACACGGACAGTAACATACAGAATCCCTTCACCACATTATATCTCTGCTATGCATGCAAATGGCTGTACCAACACAAATCATGCCAGGGTTGCTTCTGGAGTGAGCTGTATGGCTTAAGGGAGTCTCCAGATTATAACAACATCAGCATGTCAATAACAACAAACATAACCGTACAATCCCAACTTAGTGGATTCTCAAACAATGGCAACAAACAATAGAGAGCATAACAAATCTGTAACTCGTTTGTCAGACCTGCTGTGTGCTTTATCCCGAACAATGGACAAAGTCCCTTTCAGGGTCACTGGAATGCCAAGTCAAACTGGCACAGATCTAGGAATTTGTTCTAAAAACGCATATGACAGACAACAGCAATATTTAAATAACACTCAATTTCGCTACATCACAATGCTACCCGTGAAGATCCGGGGTAGAATAGGTCTTCAGCAACCCATGCTTCCCGTAACAGGTGACTATGTTTATCGTAAGAGGCGATTAACGGGATCGGCTGGTCGGGCACGCTAACTTGGTTGATGCATGTCATCATATCCCAATTACATGGATCAAGGCTTATGATTGCAGTCACTGGATTGTCTGTCCAGACTCGATTATTTACAGACCGTCTCATATAGCACGAATATCGCTGAGTGAGGTGTTAAACAACAAACAAACAAAACAAAACATCACAATGCTTCCGGATTCTTTGAGATTGTGCACAGCTATTGAACACATCATTAGCTTTTGAGCAGAGTTGTCATGGTGCGAGGCATGGTGTCCGTTCATAAATAGAAAGACAATACTGTGGTTATTGCTGGTATGGACACGGGTTAAATTGATCATGGGAGCATAGAAGGAAACTGTAGATTGAATATTGAACTAAAACTGGCTCCCCTCCCTGTTGTGGACAGGTTGTGTTGGTGCCATTGGGTGACTAGTAATATAACCCTTTTTAAGACATAAAACTTTGGGCATGCAAGTAAGAAGACTGACAAATCTAACAAAGCAGCCATAAAGGCTAACAGCCACATCTACCGAATCACCGGTAGATTACAAGAAACGTGTGTACAGCTGATTGCTACTTCCGGTTTTGTTTATGAGAAAATACAGATAGTAATCTTAATCTCTCCATAGAAAACAGTGCCTATCAGAACAGGAAATACAATTTAATCGGTAAATCATCGTGTCTGGTGGGTTTTTTTATCTCAAATTTCAAATTTGTATTGACCAATTTTAATTGTTATGATCTGTTCGTTTCACTGAATTCAATGAAGGGATACGATGTAATTTCCAACTGTCACTTTCATGATCTGATAAGCGATGCTCTGATTGGTCAGATGAAAGGTCGTTCTGACATGACCCGCAAAGGGATGTCCTCAGATCTTTGTTTAGCAGTAACGAGAAGTAAGATCCGATTTTAATGAGATAGAGGACAGATCTCAGTTGCCTGTGTATGACCAGTCAATGGGAGATAACACCTGCCTGGATCTTTGTTGACACTGAAACTATCCATTTCGTGGGCTTTATCTCCAAGCCTACAGGTTTCAGTCTCAAGACTGTCAACATCATTGACAAGAAGCTAACTGACTGTTTTATGCTTCACTTGTTGAAAGAATCATCTAAGATCAGCCGGAAATGAGCTTGACACATTGTACCCATGTCGGGAATTGAACCCAGGTCTTCAGCATGACGAGTGAACGCTTTAACCACTAGGCTACCTTACCGCCTCTTACTGACTTAAGGTTAACCTGTCTGTTTCATGAAGTTTCATGAAGTTTTATGAACACTTGTTGCATATTTCATGGTTTCCTGCTGGTGTTGACCTCCGGCTGTACGTTGACATGTGGATTTAATGAAACCAGCTCAATGTCATGTCTTTAAAAAATATTTGTCATTTAGCTGTTGCTCACATGTGATTTTGTTACCCAAGTGACTTTAAAATCTCATGGACACAGGAAGCATTGCAATCTCATTAAATCTGATCATAGTTCTACCTGCTGCTAAACAAAGATCTGAGGACATCCCAACAATCAGAGCGTCGCTTACCAGATCATGAAAGTGACAGTCGGAATGTGATTTCTAATCATGCATCCTCAAAAACCTTTTACATGAGGTATTCTGACAACAGTTACGGGGTTAACGACTGAATCCATACAATCTAGACCATCTATTAGCCATTCCAGAATGTTCGTTTGTTCAGATTTCAGATTTTTAATCAAGAATTTGTCAAAATATGTTTTGAAGCGTAGTCGCCAATTTGAAATTAGTGCCGTAAAGCATGAGTAAGCTGCCTTCTGATTGGCTAATGTCGACTTCTTGTCAGTCATTCCATTGGCTAGTCAAAGTTTGTGCAAGGTCGGTCTGACATGACCCATAATGGGATGTCCTCAGAACTTTGTTTAGCGGTAGCGAGAACTAAGATCGTATTTTAATGAGATTGGAAGCATTGTGACTTACAATGAGACTTGCCTGTAAGTTGAAGTGTGACTGTAGCTCTGCTACGTCATGGAAGGATGGAGGTTTACATGCCTTCACTTCCCACCCAATAACTTCATCCCGATTCATCGTATCTGGTGACACTTTATGTCACACTCTTGATCTAAATACTGACATGCAATCATTCTGTACAATCTCATGTACACCTCCAACATCCGACGTAGTAGAACTACAATTTAAAAAAGTACGGATTTTTAGTTTTTTCACAAGAGAATATATTTTTTTATCTTTAACAAGTCTCTTTTCCAAGCTGATATTTAATGATGATTATCCCAACAGTGTAAGTAATCCAAGTTTATGGGAAATAAGTACTAATAACCTCACTATTACACTGAAATAGAGATGTTTTGGTCTGGATCCTTTACGCCGTTTCCAACATATCTAAATGATGAAGTAAATATTTGGAATAGAGACCTTTATGATTTATAAAGTCTCATCCAGCATTAAGTCTGACAAACAAGTGAATGATTTGCCACGATCATATATACAATTCCTCACAAATCACATACCGTATTCGACGTAATAAGCGTCCAGGGCACTCTCAAAAGTAGAAATAGGGAGCTCTTATTAGAATAGTATTTTGGTGAAAAAATCAGAGTTGAAAGATAAATTTCATGGTTTATGCTGACAGCCTGAAATGTTAATATACGACAGATATATTTTCATAAAATTAAGGGTGCATATAACACACGAGTGTGTATTATACGCGAATGAATAATCGGAAGGGGTGCTAATTGAGATTGTTCCCTAGTCAATATATTAGTAAATATCGCCGTGGGCGCTTGTTAGAGCGGGGCGCTTATTACGTCAAATACGGTATTATTAATCTTAATGTAATACAAACACATTCTAAGTCATAGCGGCCATTTGTCACAAGACTTTTATCATAATGTCTGACTAAGCGCATCATTCAGCTGCTCCAGTTCGTCCAGTGGCCCAGGGACGTGCATGACAGGCAACTGTTGATTGACCAGCGGGCGTGGCTGTGCGATCTTGATTGCAGGGCGGGGTGTGACCTCGTCAACCTTTGAGTTTTGAATATGGAAGGCTGGCGCTACCCATGACCCACAAGGGCATCTTTCGCCTACAACAATAGGATGTCTTTGTTTTACAACAATGGTTAATTACAATACTTCACAAGCTGGAATACATGATGTTCCCCCATTGTCTGAGATGTAGAGAAATTGGGTGTAACATCGCTTTCAAGATTATTGCACTTATATACTGACGTGTATATACGTGTGTGTGTGGCAGTTTGAACTAATCCCGACTAATGCCAATTTCATAGCTTACTGAGAGACAATGCCTCAGTTTAACATGAATACCCCACTCAGACACAGTAAACCGACTCCGAGCCGACCAGTCCTTGTTTAATCCACTTATGCTTAACACCAGGCAGGGTAAAAACAAGTACCATCTTTTAACATCTTTTGATATGATGTGGCAGGGGATCGAACCCTGGACCTTCCGCTCTCCGAGTGAATGGTTTGCCACTAGACCACGGCGGTGGTCACTTGAGTACATGGCATCGATATGTGCTGGATGTGCTATTTGTAACTAATGAATATGCTTCCAGCAAGATGGGTCCTTCACATCTCGTGAGGAGAGGTGTTTCTTACATCCTCTGGCTCTCATCTTCCCGAGGCAAGAGAGTTAACTGACTCTAACATGTTTAAAAGTCCAGTTTCCACCCTTGCCGAACAAGACGGAAATTCCTGGGCTCTATCGTAGCGCCACCAGTGGCTATTACTGCTATGCCTCTCATATGGACAAATCAGATTCAACCTCTCGTATAACCTGATCGATAATCAAGGTCTATATTGTGATAAAATGGGTCTTACATCGAGAAGTGTATCAATTTATGTGAGCACCTTTATTAAAAACATGAAACGATTTGGAAAATATCTGCTGACAACGAGTTAGCGGTGCACATGCTTTGCAAATCCTGCAATCGACCTAAAATCTGTGCGACAGTTAATGAACCGGATTTCGATTCACGTTGGGCGATTTTGATTGGACTATGCACAGACTCGTTAGTCCAGCCAAAATCTAACTCAATAATACCAGCCTAGTTCGGCAAGGGTGGAAATTGGACTTTGCCTCGGGAAGATGCTGGCTCTACACATTGCTAGAATGTCCGGCCAAGATAGGGTATGCAGAAAGTTCATGCACAGAGCGGAGAATCTGTGAGATACACACAGCGTCATTCAATTAACAGTCTTAAAACACTACATCAATTGGCAGCCCTATGTATTCGCGGGTGATGAAGGAAAGCATATAAAGCATGTAAAGCCATGGTCATGGAAAGGACAGCTAATTGCAGTGCCTTAGACAACTCGGCCACTAGTGATGCCTTAGACAACTCCAATAATATTTGTGGAGCCTTAGACAACTCAACCACTTTTTGTGTAGCCTTAGATAACTCTGCCACTATTTGTGGAGCTTTAAACAACTTGTCCACTTTTCGTGGAGCCTTAGACAACTTGTTCACTTTTTGTGGAGCCTTAGACAACTTGACCACTATTTGTAGAGCCTTAGACAACTCAGAAAGTCCGAATGTGTACTTACCATACCATATGAAGGAGCCTATCTTGGATGAACATTTTGGACAAAAGAGCTGAAAGAGGACACATAGTCCATTAAGTCAAATTCATTATTCCATGACTTCATCACAATTTCTTTGCATGCAAAACTCCTCAATCCTCATGAGATAAGTATGGGCCTCACACCACAATCATCAATATTCTAGCGATATCTCATGGAAAGAAAGATGGTTGGGAAAAAGAAGATGGTTATCGAAAAGATAATTTGATTCCAATCTTTATAAACTTGAAAATTGTAAGCAAGCCAGCTTTTTCTTACCTTCCCCTCAATATTTTCCACCGTTCCAGCCATCCATTTAACAGGCTCTATAAACAAGGATTTCTTGCATATCATCTCTGACTTGGCCTTGTCTTCGTCCGTCCTCTGATTGGCTGACTGTTTCCCCCGCCAGTCGAATGCTGATTCCCCTTCACCAATAGCGTGACTCAGTAGGACAGACTTTCGGAAGAGAGATGTTCTGCAACAAAACGTTGTATTTTAATGGCACTGAATTGTGGGGCGGTGGGGTAGCCTAGTGGTTAAAGTGTTTGCTCATCATGCCGAAGGCCCGGGTTTGATTCCCTACATGGGTACAATGTGTGAAGCTCATTTCTGTTGTTCCCTGCCATGATATTGCTGGAATATTGCTAAAAGCTCACTCACTCACAGAATTGTGGTAAGTGTTGTGTTGTTCTGAGTGAGTTATGTGTTATGCCATTTGTAACAATAGTCCAGCAATATCACAATTCCAGAAATGGTCTTCACACATTGTTGGTTGGTTGGTTGGTTTGTTGTTTAATGCCGCACTCAGCAATATTCCATCGCACGCACGCATGCACGCATGCACGAACGCACAAAATTAAGAAACACCATCCACCTGCACTATATTTTAATAAGTCATTGCCTGAGAATCAATTCTTTTATTTTTATAAGCCTAATATTCCAGCCATATGACAACGGGCTTTAATTAATCAAATCTGGACCAGACAATCCAGTGGCATCATGAGCATTCATCCACGCAATTGGGATACGATGACATCCATCAACCGATGCAGCCAGCCTGACCACCCGATCCCGTTAGTCGCTTCTTACGGCAAGGATGGGTTGCTGTCACGGAAAACATTGGCCATTGTTACTCAAAATGGGAATAACAGCATTATCATTTTAACTGGTCCCTATGAATTTTCACCAGCCTTGGACCTGGGGGGCTTTACTGGCGTTGCATGCTGACAGCAACATGGGTCTACACACAGTTGGTCAGACTCAC
The DNA here is from genome assembly GCF_022045235.1 of Haliotis cracherodii. NCBI lineage: Eukaryota > Metazoa > Mollusca > Gastropoda > Lepetellida > Haliotidae > Haliotis > Haliotis cracherodii. Next base: position 5,560,393 of record NW_027266282.1, on the reverse strand, counting down.
CGACATTTTCTACACTTGTACACCACATCATCTTGTCCAGGGCTGTCTGGATCAGCAGCAAACATGTCGGACGGCACCTCCCCTGAGTACACGCCTGAAGTCAAGTAGTCATTATAATATTACATGTTCAGATCATGAGAACAGATGAAAATACTCTAAAAAATTGTGAACAGAAGATAAAATAATTGATAACTCACCACCGCACTCAGCAATATTTCAGCTATATGACGGCGGTCTGTAAATAATCGTGTCTGGACCAGATAATACAGTGATTGACATCATGAGCATCGATCCACGCAACTTGGATCCATGACATGCATCAACCGAGTCAGCGAGTCTGACCACCCGATCCCGTTAGTCGCCTCTTACGACAAGCACAGTCACCTTTTACGACAAGCATGGGTTGCTAAAGACCTATTCTACCTCGGATCTTTACGGGCCCAATCCCAAATGTAGTATACCGGGGTATATGTAGTGTTTTCATGCTCGTGCAAACGCAGTCTCCCACATCAGCAACACAACAACCTCTTCAAATTTGGTACAAGGGATTAAGAAGTCAAGGGGTGCCAAGCTGACACAGATAGAGTTTGCTGTTGCCGTGATTCACAGTGCAGAGTTGCGTCCCTTGGGCACGCCAGAAATCTATCTTGTCCAGATTCAATTATTCACAGACCACCATGAAACAGCTCAAAACTTCTAATGGGCCTCAATTCTATCTGGTAATATTTTTTCTCATCATAAAAGTGTTAATGAGAGAATTTAAGAGCCAAAAACAAATACCATATTCAACATAATAAGCGCCCATGGCGCTCTCAAAAATTAGAAATAGGGGACCCTTATCATGCTTATTAGAATACAAATTTGGTGAAAATAAAAGAGAGTTGAAAGATTGTAAATTTCATGGTTTATGCTGACAGCCTGAAATGATACAAAAGAAAAGTCTGTGTGTATTATACACGACAGATATATTTTTCCACAATTTAATTGCCCTTAATTAATGGTGCATGTAACACACAAGTGCGTATTATACACGAATAAATAAGTCTCGTGTACATTGATCAATCGGAAGGGGTGCTAATTGGGAATGTTCACTAACCAATATATTAGCAACCGTGGGCGCTATTAGCACATGATTAGAGCTGGGGGCTTACTACATCGAATACGGTACCGTAAAAACCCTTGACTTACCAGCCTGTACTCGGAGCGCTAGCTGATTGAGTTTGTACATCCGGAAGCCGTTGTGTTTCTTGTCGATGTGACACCCCATGTCTTCATACAGTTGAAGCTGTTCCATGAACCCACGGTTCGGCCTGTAATCAATGGTCAAATACAAGTCTAACTTGTTTGTTTTTTTGTTGCTTAACACAGCACTCAGCAATATTCCAGCTATATGACGGCGGTCAGTAAATAATCGAGTCTGGACCAGACAATCCAGTGATTAATATCATGAGCATCGATCCTCGCAATTGGGATCGATGACATGCATCAACCAAGTCAGCGAGCCTGACCACCTGATCCCGTTAGTCGCCTTTTACAACAAGCATAGTCGCCTTTTACGACAAGCATGGGTTGCTGAAGACCTATTCTACCCTGGAATCTTCACGAGTCACAAGTCTAACTATTTCAGTATTCTTATCATCAATAGGTAATAAGTTTGTCAAGGTCACTCAAGAATTATTTTTAATCAGACTGGCATCGCTGAGAGGAATCTAGATTCCTGGCATGATATCTGACTGACTCAATTCATTTCCTTCATTTTGATTGCTAACGTGGATCGATGCTCATGATATCAATCACTGGGTTGTCTAGTCCAGATTTTATTATTTGTAGACCACCATCAAATATATGGAATATTGCTGATTGCGGCATTAAGCAACACACAAACAAAACAAACATTTTGATTGGGTGCGTAGTTGATTATACTTGTCAAAGCAGGCGACTAACAGGATCGGGTGGTCAGACTTGTTGACTGGGTTGATGCATGTCATCATATTCTAATTGTGTGGAACGATGCTCATGATGTCAATTACCGGATCATCTGGTACAGACTTGATTATTTACAGAACGCCGTCATATAGCTGGAATATTGCTGAGTATGGTGTAAAACAACAAACAAACTAAGCAGAATTTACTCAGGGTTCACCTGATTCAATGTCCTATGGATCTGTACACAGAAGGGTATCATATTGGAGTAAAAGAAATGATGTTCAAGGGATTGTCACAATGGGAATATCTCATGCGCATAGGTATAACACTGACATCTGGACATTGGCATAACTTTAATGAAGAGTTAATTTTGATGTTGACATTTTCAGGAGCATTAACCATGCTGAATCATTTGATATCCAATTGTTACCATGGTTACATACCTGATTATGCTCCTCATTTTCTTGACATACGCCAAGGCCTCCTGAAGATCGGTCTGACACTTGGCCATCATGTAGGCAATCACCATTGTTGCGCTACGAGACATGCCCGCAAAACTGCAAACACAAACATGTTAAAATATATGTCATTGCAACTTTCCTTATCACTTGAGACATGACATGCAATTTACAAGACAAAGAAAAGAATTCTTACAATTATAAGGAACTAATGGCAATAAATCAAAGTTTTATTGTCAGATGAGACTTTGAACATTGCAGAACAATGGAACGTGTGCAAATTAGAATTTTTTAGTAATGAATGATATTTACAATACAGAAAGGGGGCACAGGTGACCCAGTCGTCTAAGGCGCTGCCAAACCTATGATTTTCGGTTCGAATCCCGGTTCGCCCCGATTATGTTTCTAGGTTTGTCAGCACCATACCCGTGCTCGTGGGTTTCATCGAAGTGGTAAACGTCTGAGATCTGCATCACTTCAGGCTTTCCTCCCACATTCAGCTTGCCACGATATAACTGGAATACTGTTAAAAACGGCATTAAACCCAACCCACCCACTTCAATACAGAAACACACTGAGTGTGAGTCCTCTTTATGATATATGTTACAAAGGGTTAATTGAGTTTTCACCTTAATGCCTATGCCATTATGGTTTGGGTTGTTTCATCATGTTTTAATGGGGGCCGGACAGTACATCGACCATTTTGAAGCATTGTCTATAAACAAAAGCCCATCACCACTGATCACCCTGAGCTTTATCTGCTCTGCTTGGCTTATTCCGCGAGAGAATAGTCTGCTCAAGTGACCACGTCATAGGTGTAGGTTTATCCTATAATGATATAGACATGCTATAATGCTACTAGTACTACAACTGCGACAGTAAGGAACACATCAAAGTGCTAGCACCCTGTTGCGCTTTGATGACAGCCGTGGAGGAGCCAATTAAAGTTGCGTTGACAGCTTCCTGTGCGGAGCTCTATTGCTTTGGTTTGAAAACTGAATTGCGCATGGACTTCGGTTGTGACGTCACACTTGGTAATTATTTCATGCATCCTTTAAAAATTTAAAATCACACCGAACAGTCGATGTACTGTCCCTTTAGCATGTTTAGTTAGAGGCTGAATCACAGTGTTTAATTCATTTGAACTGTCAAAAATACCCTGCTAACCTTCATCAGTTTCAAAAAACATTTTAAAAGAAAACGCTACAAATAGCATGTACAGACTTGAACATTAAAAAAACAATTGTTTTACCAGTGAACTAAAATTCCACCCTTGTTTCTTCCTTCGTTGATGAATTCAACACACTCATCAAAATAAGTCAGGAGATCCGTGTCTTGCAGGTCCAGTCCATGGACATACTTGCAGCTGAAATGACATGTGATCTCCTGTAACAGGGGCCGGTCATCAATGGTCAAGATGTGAGTGATGCCAAGCTCCTTCAGAGTGTCGGTGTGTAGAGCTGCCTCCATACTACCGAGGTACAGGTCGTCAAATATTGCGTTTAGATCAGAAGGCATGGTTGACAACATGTGAACAACACAAAGCTCCAAATATAACCGATCGAACACGGCCCTCCTTCTGTTTATGACAAGAAACTGTATAATCTGTGTTGTGCAATCATTTCAGAAATTGTAACTCGTTCATGTGCGCAGCCATCTTGGATATATTAAAGTCCGGTAACTCTCAAAAAGCTTTCGAAAAGAAGACCACACAAAACATTAACGCCACTCGGCTTTCCTCCAAATATATAGTCCACATGTCATGATGGACGGAAAAATCCGATTAAATCCGTATGTCTGCAATAATTATTTTTCACTTTATTTTGTTGACTTAGCATGAGTCAAATTCATATTCAAATGTCATACAAGATTAAAATCAAAGACTTCTATATCTAGTTTGTCTCACAGTCCCTGATGCATAGTATTTTCCCTTCCGCTCAGCCGTTACTGTTGTGATAGAGTCCTAAATGAAGCAAGTCTAGATTTCCCACGAGTTCCCATATCTAACTGGGGCATCTTTACAATTTAAATGTAGTTGTTTGTTTCTATTGTAGCGGCGCCTTGAATCTTCCCATAGATGACATCATTACTTCGTCAGTCTGCTGACGGGCTTAACCTCTTTAGTCATGTGGACAAGACGTTCGACCACGGATCAGAAAATCCTTGGTTCGAATGCAATTTTAAGGCCGCTAAAAAAATATATATATATTTTCAGAGACTAAAGCCCCATTCACATGGACACTATTACTTACGTGAGTATATATACTTACATATGTAAATTTACTTATGGTGGCATGTGAACGGATTTACTCACGTGAGTCAATATACTCCAGGAGACATGAGTAAAAGTATATTTGCTACACCTGATGAGGTCTAGTAAAAGTATATTTGCTACACCTGATGAGGTCTAGTAAAAGTATATTTGCTACGCCTGATGAGGTCTAGTAAAAGTATATTTACTACACCTGATGAGGTCTAGTAAAAGTATATTTGCTACACCTGATGAGGTCTAGTAAAAGTATATTTGCTACACCTGATGAGGTCTAGTAAAAGTATATTTGCTACACCTGATGAGGTCTAGAAAAAAGTATATTTACTACACCTGATGAGGTCTAGAAAAAAGTATATTTACTACACCTGATGAGGTCTAGTAAAAGTATATTTACTCATAAGTATAAATGCTCCTGGAGTATTTCTGGTCATGTGAACAGATTCTCTATTTGCTTGCGTAAGCATATTAAATCCAAGATACTGATAATCAGGAAAATACGGCTGTAGTTCCTTGCAAAGAACATAACATGTTCATAAAATGTTTCGCGTGTCATGCGAAAGTTATCAATCCACAGTTTATCATCAAATGATCGTTTGACGACATTGTTCCACCAGTGTTGAGAACGCTCTCTCTTCCAAAGTTCTCTTTCCTGGCATAATCCTAAGACTAATCCCATACTAAGAAAGTATGGAAAGTCTCTCTTTCGCCCCTGGTTGACTATCTTCGACAGCGACATGGCCTCAAATGATAAAAGTCCACAATTTATTTATGAAATGATGTTTATTTCTGCCTTGCATAAACTTGATGTGAACGCAATGTAAATATACTTTTGCTTACATGAGTTAATATACTCCATTAGTAAATTTGCTTACATTAGTAAATTTTGTCCATGTGAATGCATGGGCTTAAGCGTTAGTCTCGTCCTGTACATGACACGTCGGTTTATGGGACCTTTACACAGGATGGCGACCTTTGTGCCTCTCGTGTGCGACAATGAAATTTGCCAGTTCGTCGTTGGAGGCTCAAATGGGGCAGAATGGTTGCCTAGGTCGTTCCAAGGTGGTACACATTGAGGTTCTGACATCGAGGCTATGGTCGCCGTGAATTTTTGAACATGTTCAAAACAGTCGCACAAAGGTCGCCGAAGAGGTTGGTTGCTCAAAGGTGGCTCAAAGGAGGCAGAAGGGAGGCACACGCATTGTGGTGGCTGCAGAATGAAGGCACAGTGGTCGCCCAATGGTCGCCAGGTAATAGCTGTGTTCTGCTGCAAGTTTTCCCTCTCAATCTGGGCGATGCTTCTGTCTCCCTTTTGCCTCATTTGGGCGACCAACAGCGTGCATTGAACGATGACTGTGGCGACCGCCGTGCCTCCATTCGGCGACCACGGCAACCCTTGAGACACCATGGCAATGCTTCTGCCCCCTTTCTGCCTCCTTTGAGCTACCTGTAGTGCCTCCTCAGCCTGCCGATAGATAGAGGGCTTGTACCTGCAGTGTTTCATTGTGGTTGCAGACGCTGAACAACTCGAGCAGTTACTGCTGAACAACTGCTGGTGCAGTTACATAGACACATGATTTTCTGGGTTTAGGCGACCAATGGGCGTCCTGGCAAGTTTGTGATCGCTCAAAGGTGGCACAAAGGTCGCAGCCCTGTGTAAAGAGGCCTTTAAGAAGCCATGTATCAAGCGTTATAAATGTAGCTATGTTTTTGTTCCAAACCATAGAGAGTAGCCAGGATATTGCTACTGCCAAGCGCACACAGCTCGTGGACTACTGCACTTAAAATACTGCTCACTGTATGTGATACAGGTTTCGTTGAGACTAGAAAATAAATTGCAGCAATATCTCTCGGGGTATACGTGGTTTTATACGTCTTCTGTTAACTCATATACCACGAGCCTGAGGTCTTGCCGAAATATTTCAATCTCCCTTTGTAAAACAAAAAAATGAAAACTGATAGAGGGCAGTCGTTGATTCAGGTTATCTGGTGCTGTGTCGCGTGTCTTTCATTGCCTCGCAAACAACGTGCATTTTTTGTTTCGTTGCGGGGTGCACAAGATTTATTGTCCCCATTCAGAAAGCCAAGTGCAGCCTGTATTCTTCGTGTGTGTCCCTCCCAGACGGGTTACATCGTATTTTATCAAGATCACCTGATCCAATCTTGTTGCCGTTTGTTCTCGCGGGACTTGTAACGGATAAACACCATACGTAAGAGAGCCACTATATGTATTAAATAGTAGTACCCCCATAACTGACAATGTTACTAAAGGACAACTATTGATGATTTTACTATTTCTCACCGAACATAATTTATCAATATCTCTGCACTTCAACACGCGCGACTTTGCCCATTCATTTTCCAAAATAATGGCAACTATATATACTGAACAACAAAAGTTCCTGTGACATTGAATAAGATTTAATGCAAAGTTTTTACCAAATCTTAAACAATTTCGGTTTGCAAAAGATAAAAGACTCCTTAAGTGTTCAAATGGTTTAATTTGCCATACTGACTTCAGAAAATGGGTGATTTCATAAAGAAAAATGCCAAAATGTCAATTTACAAATCAAAAGCGTTGTGAGTCCACATCTGGTTGCGATGCAAGCAACACATCTTCGTCTCATGGAATGGACCAGGCGGCGCACAAAGTCCTGTGGGATATCTGTCCATATCTGCTGGAGCATGTTTCGAAGTTCCTGGAGTGTCTGTGGAACACATGGTTGACGTCGAAGGCACCGATCCATCTCTTCCCACATGGGGAGCGAGCCGGCCAGAGGATGACATTCACGTTGTTTTGTTGAAGAGAATCCTGAACAAGTCGAGCAATATGAGGTCGGGCGTTGTCATGTTGAAAGGTAATGCCTGGTCCATGACGACGCAAAAACGGTAGAACAACAGGGACGATGATCTCGTCGCGGTAGCGCTGTCCATTGAGATTTCTCTCTACCACCATCAAACGGGTCCTCTGTCTTGCTGTAATCCCACCCCATACCATAACGCTGTCGCCCCCGAACCGATCTTCTTCCATGACACAACGATTGACGTATTGTTCACCTGGACGTCGGTACACTCGAATCCGTCCATCGCTGTGGCTGAGGTGAAAACGAGACTCGTCAGTGAATAGAACTTGTCCGCACTTCATGGCCGTCCAGCGTAGGCGCTATCTGCACCATTGACGTGCTTGACGGTGGTTTTCCTGTCAAAATGGGACGCCTGGCGGGTCTTCTGACGACAATCCCTGCACATCTGAGGCGGCGACGTAAGGTTTGTGGAGATATTCGTGGAAGGCCAGGGATGCTTCTTGCAGTCACGGTTGGTGGTTTGAATCGATTTCGTAGGTGTGTTGTTCGAATCCAGTTGTCTTGTCGATTATTGGTTACGCGTGGCCTGCCACTCCGAGGATGGTCTCTGACTGCATTTGTCTGTTGCCAACGTTGCCATAAACATCAACTGGTATTTCTGTGGACGTATAATTGTCTTGCAACATCACGTTGACTCTGTCCAAGGGCGTACGTTTCGGCCCTCGGATGGTGGCTCAGGGTGATGACGGATGACACAACTCAGGGGTGAAGTTTAGACGACAGCAGCCATGTTTATTGTTGACGGTTTGGAAAAAGTCGAAAAGGCACATGTTGATAATAACATGACAGAACGCACACCGGGACCAAGTGGCCAATATTCCCGGGTGGGAGAACCGTTCTGTCACTTACCGGAGTCGATCTTCTGGCTGTCTCCAGGCTGTCTCCCTGACTGACCATGTCAGCCGGGTTTTGTAGAGCGAGGTATTACATAACGTGTGGCAAGGTCATTGTCCCACGTGTATGTATATACGTAAGGTCCGGCGACGTTTGGAGGTGTTAATTAAAAATTATAGATAGCGCTTGAGATTAAGGGTCCTGCCCGGAGGGGCTTATGATAAGAGGGGATACTCCGAATGTTTGCTGAATATATTAAACAGACAAAGGGCATAGAATTTCGGTGCACTTGGAAACATATTGAACCAGTTAGGTATTTAGATAAATGAAATGTAAAATAAAAGTATTGACATGGTTTGCACTATTTAAGTAAAAGTATTGAAATGGTTTGCACTATAACAACTCGATCCTGCTTCAAGCATACCAATGGCTCGCAGACGCTCATTTTCGGACAGGCGTGGCATTTCTTAATGTTGAATAATTGCATAATTTTGTTGTTTTTCTAGTGGTTGTTGTCAGCACGATGCTAAACAATGCATATGGAATCCCGTTAACGCACATGTTTTTATACCCTTTCTTGGGTAGTGAAATGTTTGGGGCTTGCATAAAAGTCAACTTTTGCATGGAATGTATGTTTTTCTGTAGCAGTTGCGTTTTTGTGACTTGATTCCATACATGTACTACAATATTGAAAACCAATCTTTACTTGTTTGAAAAATACACTTAAATATTGGTGTCACAGGAACTTTTGTTGTTGAGTATATATTCACAGTCACCCGTGTGCTATTTTATTCATGACCTGCGTAATACATGCAAACATTTCAGCCAAATGATACGTAAATTTCAAACGTTGGTCCCATGAGCCTCGGATTACACGTTCATTTCCTAGCATGCAAATATTTGGCATTTACTGTCCCTTTGTGTGGTGTAATACCTTGAAATCTGGAATGAATTGTTTTTATGAAACAGTGTTAGACATATTCTATGTAGGTAATAGTTGAAGATTGCCATATTGACAATAAACATTTATTTGTATGTATCGGTAATGTAACTGGATTTATGTAACTCGGCCATAATCCCAGCGTGGACTCGTAAGTGTTTAGCAACCAAGCTAGTTGAGTAATGACAGACATACATTTCTTTTCAATATAAAACTAGCGGCCCATGATACATTCAGTTCAAATTAATTAAAAGGCAAAGTTTGGATAATGGTTTATAGTTTTCAGGAAGGTGTTTACCTGGGGTAAATACAAGACCCATCTTCCCGAGGCAAGAGAGTTAACTGACTTTAAAGTCCAGTTTCCACCCTTGCCGAACTAGGCTGGAATTTCTGGGCTCGATCGTAGTGCCACCAGTGGTTGTTACGAGTAATGTCCCTTCTACGCCTCTCCTATTGACCAATCAGATTCCACCTCTCGTATCACTTGCGTTTGCTTCACGCAAAATGGATGCGCCCGGTCAGGATGATCTGATCGATAATCAAGATCTATATTGTGATAAAAGGGGTCTTACATCGCAAAATGCATCAAATCACGTAGGCACGTTGATTAAAAACATGAGAAGATTTGGAAAATATCTGCTGACAACGAGTTGGTGGTGCACATGATCTGCAAATCCTGCAAACGACCGAAATCTGCACGACAGTTTACGAACCGGATTTCAATTTCGGTGCGCGATTTTGATTGGACTATTCATAGACTATTAGTCCAGCCAAAACGTAACTCCAATTGTTACTCCATAATACCAGCCTAGTTCGGCAAGGATGGAAAGTGAACTTTTATTGTCAGTTAACTCTCTTGCCTCGGGAAGATGTATAAGACCAGGCTACATATAACATCCATGTTATTGTCTGTAAGTGATTGGTTAGTGTATGAAAAGTGTTAGGCACTTTTACGAGCTTAGAGCTGTACAAAGTGGTAACTTTTGAGTTACAATGTGTACACAGCTGTTAGTTATACTCCATCTTGTCATTACGACCAGTTGAATGTATTGCATAAGAAAGAACTACACTCAGTAACAAAAGTTTAGCAACACCCAAATCTTGAGCATTATTTGAAAATGAGAAAATGTCAGAAACGGACTAATGCACTGACTTCACGGAGAGAACATATCGCACCAACACACCAAGTTACGCTGATTTTTAGTGACATCTTCATTTACACGTGCATTGCACATGATTTATTCACATCGGGACTCCCGTGAATCTCGTCACGTCCACTTCGACGCATCCCCTTAACGCCACGTCACATCCAAGACCGAGTCGCCTGGACACGGATCCACCAAAGATGGCGCCACGCACAATGGAGACAAGTGTTATTCACAGATGAATCTCGCTTCTGCCTTCGGTTTACCGATGGAAGAGCCAGCATATGGCGACGACGTGGAGAGAGATTGGACCCTAATAACGTCATTCAACATGATCGATATGGTGGAGGAAGTGTAATGGTTTGGGGAGGATTGGGGTGGGAAAACAGATCTCATTGTGCTGAACAACACTCTGACTGCCCAACGGTACTGCGATCAGGTGATAACGCCAGTGGTTCTACCGTTCATGAGAGCTCACCCTGGACACATCTTCCAACAAGACAATGCGCGCCCCCACACAGCTCGACTGACTCAGAATCTGTTGCAACAACACAACGTTGACGTCCTCGATTGGCCGGCTAGATCTCCAGATCTTGCTCCCATTAAACACGCCTGGGATATCCTTGGGAGACGTTTAAGAAGGAACCACCCTAACGTCAACAACATTCGTGACCTTGGCCTTGGCCTCCAACAAGCATGGGCAACCATCACTCTTGGTGAGATCAGGAAGCTCATTAGAGGAATGCGTAAACGTTGTGTGGCGGTACAACAGGCCGGTGGGCGTCACACTCGCTACTGAGGGATAGCAACAGTCATGTGTGAAAATGGTCAACAAACCCCCATGTCCTTTGAGTGACTTTTCCTAATCTCTCCTATTGCTGTCACAACTGTGTCGAACATTCATGAATGTCACATTGAACAACACAATGGTCAAGATAATAAAAAAAATCATTTCTCTGTTGAGTTTTCTTATTTTGTGTATTTAAATACGGTGCTGCTAAACTTTTGTTACTGAGTATATTTTAATCTTGGGATGTCAACTTTTTTGTATCTTGTTACATTTAAAAGTGTTTTAAAGTGTGTAATATAAACTGATAGCCAAAAGAAACGTTACCACTTGAAAAATGAAAATGCAAAAAGTTATAAACACAAATTCAAACTAAATCAATACAAAACACTTCGTCAAAACACAACAATGCTCAACTTGGAAAGTGATACACGTCCACGGCACGTTTCTTGCAGAAAAAGTGAAAAACACGTGCCGCCACGTGGGCAGCCGAAACTCCACGAGCAATAAGGGTATATAAGTGATACGGACGGCATGTCAGACACTCACACTGATACAAAAACCGCCACAGAAATGCCATGAATGACGCCTGTACAACGCGAGAGGTCCCTGGGTATGATACATATTGGAGCCACCCATGCCCACATTGCTAGAACGTTTGGGTGGTCCCGTGTTGCTGTAGCTAATCTGATGCAATGTTACAGCCAGACCGGGCAGACATCAGAGAGACAAAGAAGTGGCAGCCCCAGGGTAACTACGCCCAATGAAAACCGATACTTGTGTACTTTACATCTCCAAAATCGATTCACGACGAATGCCTTAGGACATATGGTTAATCGACAGACAGTGGTCAGGCGATTCAGGGCGCAAGGAATTAGGGCTTACAAACCTTACATAGTACAGTTATTGACAGTGCAACATCGTCGACAGAAATTGAGATTAGCCCGGACAGTACGTCGTAGACAACGACGTGACTGGCAGAGGGTAGTCTTTCACTGATGAAAGCCGGTTCTGTCTGTTTATAGTTGATGGAAGACAGCGTGTTTAGCGCCGAAGTGGAGAACGAACGGCGGCATGTTGCATTCAGGAGGTCGTGCCGTATGATGGAGGGGGTGTTATGGTTTGGGGAGGCATTTGTGTCCAGGAGAGAACACCACTGGTCATCGTTTACGGAAATTTGACAGTTCAGCATCACATGGATGACATTCTTGGTCCGATTATCAACCGACAAGAGCTGATCCAGGTCCTCAAAGAAGAATGGCGTCGTATTCCGTGTGACGTCATGAGACTACTGACTTTTTCTGTGCGCCGGAGAGTTTTGGCTTGTCTTGTAGCAGTGGGTAGTCATACACGCTATTAATGTGACTTGTCATTGAAATTGAGCGATTTTAGATGTGTGCACCATTTGTCCATTACCCCACCTCAATTCGGGCAACTGTCATGCCAGTATCAAAAGCTGTACGTCTTTTTAAGTGCTGATACCTTGATCTTTGTAATACTCTTTTAATCTGGTATGATGTTTTTAATGAAACAGGGTCAGATGTATTCTGTTTCGTTCTCACCTAAATTTTCGGTGATAGGTGAAGATTGACATATTGGCAACAATTAGCATTTATTTGGTTGTTTCGGTAATAAAACTGGATTTATATAATTGGGCATTAATACCAGTGTTGGCTCGTAAGTTTGTAGAAACGGAGCCAGTTGTTTAATGAAAGACATACATTTCTTTTCAATATAAAGCCAGCGGCCCAAAATACTTTCAGTGCAAATCATTTAAAGGGAAAAGTTTGGAGTAGGGGTTGGTCACACACGCTATTAATGAATGTGACGTGTCACTGAACTTGAGCGATTTTTAGATGTGTTTGCCATTAATTTTTGTGTGTTGCCATTTGCTTTTTGCTACCCCGCCTCAACAACATCGTACAACTGTCATGCCAATATCGGAAGCTATACGATTGTCTTTTTAAGTGCTGATTTCGTTGATATTTGGATTTTTTCAAAACATTTTACTTCATGCATCTATCTTTTGTGCTTTTCAAACTAGAGTGATTTAAAGCTATGGTAAAGTTTCTTTTGGCCGTCAGATTAGTAGCATTTTGATGAATCATTTACAGAGAACCGCCATATGGCTGCTCAAAGGTATTAGACTATCTTCGTTTATACTTACTAGATATACTAAGCCTTGGCCGACGCCACCATTAGAGATACGCCGAATGTTTAATGGGGTGAGGTGACATGGGGTTTAACGTCGCATCCAAGATAATTGCACTTTTATAGCGGTGTGTGTGTGTGTGTGTGCGTGCGTGCGTGCGTGCGTGCGCGCTATGGCTTGCGCTAGTCCGGACTGATGCCGATTTATAGTGCTAGCCCACTGAGATACCATGCCGCAGTTTGACATTAATACCCCACTCAGACACAGTATACTGACTCCGAGCCGACCAGTCATTGTTTTAGCCCCTTAATGCGGAGCGCCAGGCAGGGTAACAACAAGTACCATCTTTTAACGTCTTTTGGTATGACGCGTCCGGGCGGACGCTCTACCACTAGACCACGGAGGCGGTCGAATGTTTGCTGAATACAAAGAGGATAGAATTCCGGTGCACTTTGGAAACCTATTGAAACATTTAGGTATTTTGGACAAATGAATTTTGAAAGAAACGTATTGAAATTGTTTGCACTAAAACATAAATGAAACGGGAAAATACATTTGAAAGATTTACTATAGATCATTAGGGGAAAATCAGATTCAAGACATAGCAGACCTAGACCAGACGGGGGAATAGATACCGTTGAAACTAGGACAGACATGATATAATGATACACTTTAGCATATATGACCCCTAACTTATTGACGTACCACGGGAATAATGCACCTTAGAACAGACGCAGTAGATAAGATTTTTGTTTTGTTTTTGTTGTTGTTACCAAACCCAAATGGGGGTCCTTCTGCTTATATTCGTATGTAATGATTCTCATAAATACGGATATGTATATCTATTAAATGACGCACGTTATGTGTTAAAATGCTGAAGCACAGCTAGATCCCATGCGGAAATGTTTTAATAACAATTTTATAGTGAGATGCTGTCAACTTTAATACATGTATCAATCACGTGATTGGGCTCACATTATTTTTTTGATAATGATAAAGCGAATTCCTGCTCGCTTCAGCAAGACCTGTGGTCAACCCAAATGCACAGATCCCACGCCCTGTCATGCGTGTACTATTTTCATTTGCAAGCGAGAACGAATGTTATGTCAAAACTGATTGGTGGACTATTTTTAAATCGGCCTGCGATTGGTCATCCACTTCCGGGTTCCCCCGTATAAACAGCCGTATACATAGCCGTTTATCCAGCCAGCGTAAACACACACTACGGGCATTCGAAACTATCGTTGACATGCGTCGAGCACGTGTTGTTGCTGTGTGTGGTTTATAAACATACCCCAAGAAAGTTTCACCTGTGTTGTGCGGCGCAGTTAGATCGCAGTTCACGTAGAAGCCTGGGCAAGATGTAACTATTTCGACGTCTGCACACAGTCACTGTCAACGGAATTGAGACGGCCTTTGGAATATTCACAGAACAGCGAACTGACGGGAATACGATATCGACATGTCTTTGTATTTCAGTAAGGCTACAATTTCATTGATTCGTGTTTTGAATAGGACAGCAAATGATATTCAATATTGTGGTAGCTATATGCTCAAGAGGCGAGCATTTCAGAACAGTGCTGTTGTCACGGACAAGTTTTCTTCATCAAGCGATAGTTTGCCCAAACTGAAACAAGTGTCACAGTCGCGACCTTTGCACCAAGATGGGAAGAAGTCGCAGCGTGTTTTACCCCAGATTGAGGTGCCAGAATACCCAGAGCTCGGTGAGGCAGAACCCCTCAATACTCCTGCCTTCAAAGGCCTTGAAACAGATTTCCCATGTCTGACTCGTGTGTAAGTATGTCGCTAAATCGTAAACGCAAGAACACGGGTCCAAAACCAGATCCATTAATGGCATGTGTTGGGGTGTTGTGAGAGGGATTTTGTGTTGTTACAAGGGTATACACACATCCATCTTTGAAGCATATTAATGGTCTGGTAATTTATTAAGGGGAGGGGGGGAGGGGGGGGGGGGGGGCAGAGCTGCTGAGTTTAAGGTGGCCGTTGGGTGCCATGAAAAAGAGACAGCGAAAGAGGGGGTGTCAAAACTACTGTATCCGACGTAATAAATTACAAAATTAGAAATATGGGGCTCTTATTAGAATATTGATTTGGTGAAAAAAACAGTTGAAAGGTAATTTTTTTTTGTTTATGCTGACAGCCTGAAATGTTTATATACGACAGATATATTTTCCAGAATTTAATTGCCCATAACTAAGGGTGCAATAACACTCAAGTGCATATTATACGCGAACAAATAAGTCTTGTGTACATTGATCAATCGGAAGGGGTGCTAATTGTGATTGTTCACTAGCCAATATATTAGCAAATATCTCCGTGGGCACTTATTACGTCGAATACGGTATTCACAACTACTTATGGGTGGTTACATTTGACGACTTTCCAAGTGGCATTGTGTGTTCATAGCCTTCGGCCATGGGAGCTGTGCCAATTAATGATTTTACACTTGTCAGAGCAGTACACAAAGTACGTGATCTAGACTTCCAGTTTCTTTTTTGTGGTAGCCTCTGTGGCTGAGTGGGTTAGATGGCTGACTTTGTGTGCTGGCGATTAGGACGGGACTCAACTCAAGAAAGTACGAGAGTGTGTACTTTACTAAAAAAGTGTTATCCCAAATATGACATTTGATAAATACATCTGATAAGGATTAACAAAAACAACATAAGGGTCAGCATGAAAGGGATTAACAACTATAATAAAGGATATATAATCCCTGTATATTTGTACCCCATCGTGTACAGAAGGTTCCTTTCTGTGGTTGCGATATCAGTCAGCCATTTTGTTGATTATGCATACCTTTAGGGACCGGCCATTTTATATTCTGGGCTGGTGGTGGGGGATGGGGATATTATAAAAAATATTGAATTATCTGTGTAAATTCTTAAAAAAGATGATTGAAAAAAAGATCTGGTTTTGTAGCTGTAGCTGAAAAAAATCTTATCTTCATAAAAAATTCCAAGACCCAAGAATATAAAATTTTCGGTCCCTTATGGTTTTTTTTGTCGTTATTAGATGTATAATGTCTGTACAATGCTGTCGTTCTTCCCACTTGCATGACCAAGGTATAAGAATCCATACCGAAATGTTGCATCATAATAGAATAGAGAAGCTGGCATCCATAAACATGATAAAATATCTAAAAATTACTTTAACTGTTTTTGTTGTTGTTTTTGTGTGTGTGTGTGTGAGTTTGTGCACATTCCAGAAGTGTGGAAGACTTTAATGCGTATACCAGCATAATCTATAATAACTCCCACTCTATTCACATTGTTATGAAGTAGGATTATTTTGAACATGCAATCCATTCATTCATTGTATGCTTTGTCATGTTGGGGTCAAGGCCACCCAGACCCAGGAGGCCAGCTGCTATTGACCCAGATCCCTGACTCCATAGGCCAGTCACTTTGACATTCATGGGTGGATTTTAGCCTCTGATAAATCACATATTCAAACATTCTGCGTTTAATACATGTAATATCGGGGGAATGGTAGATTTTTTATTTGGCATAAAGTTTGTGTTGTTTGGCTTAGAGGGAAAGTTAATGCTTATTCTGTTTGAAGTACAAGCTATTTAATATTTTACGATATAAGATGAATAAATCGCAAAGAACAATAAAGAATGAAGCATGGTTTATTTCATGATAAAACATTTTATCATATAATGGGTAGGTTTCTCGGCAGAATAAAGCCAACGGATAAAACGTTATCTGTAGGGGTCATAAGCGGATAGAGATGCAAATATCAAAGGTCAAGTTGGGACCACTTTCACTGTTTATAAACAAACATGGCATAGCCCTTGCCATTCAGTCATCGAGACAGAATTAACCATCAGGAATCTGGAGAAACTACTGGGATAATTGCTATCGTTTTCAAAAGAACAGTCTCATATACTGAAAATCAGTGTCGAACTGTGACATAGCTAAGGCATTTTACAAGTTTTGGCAACTTTGGAGATATGAATTGCGAAATCATTTAGTGAGGACACTAGCCAAGCAGGATGACTTTCCATATCTGTGCTTGTAGACCTCTGCGGCTTGGAACCTTTTCCACAAATTAAAAAAGTTGGATTTAGCCGAAATATGTTCGAATTGTTACCTTGTTTCGTTTTATCGCTTCGTGTACATTTGACAGCACATCATAACGTTATGACAGGACAAACTGTCAATAAAGTCTGACTGTGGCCGTGACGTTTCATAGACTAAGGTTAGGGTAGTTTCCCTTTGATAAAGGGCAGTTACTCTATCGGACAGACCGATGGATTGCTGCGAAAGGCAAGTAAAACAGTTTGTGTAGGCAATTGTTGTTTTGAATATATGTACTTACGTCTCTGTATAAGAAACAGGACTCTGCTGGAACTATATTGGCTACTGTCACTGTCAGATTTACTCATCAATTACCTATGTTTAGGTAATGTTTGTGAGAGATGGAAAGCGGTTTTTGAGCACAGAATTAAAGAATGACATTATATGACAAAGAGGTTATCATGCTTGTGTGTTTGGGGATGGTAAATTTCCTGTATAAGGAATAAACTCGCTAAATACAATGTTTATTCCTATCCCAAAACACACTCACATAATAACCACTGTGTATCATGTCATTTCTTGAGATTCTAATATGCGCTCGCAACTTGTTGACGTTCCTATATTGGACGACATGCTGTCTTATATATAGGTCTAAACAGCAAGCAAATCACAGAAAGTTGTGCCAAGTTAGCTGGCTGAAAATCTATTTTGATCATGTCAGTAATGGGGTAATCAGGAAAATCTGTTGAGTTCAGAAGTAGAATCAAAGAGCCCTGAGTCGGGGGATTTGTCCGACTTATACTATGTTGTGGCACCACAATTCGCTGTGCAGAGTTGCGTCCCTTGGGCACGCCAGAAACCTATGATTGTGGGTTCGAATCCCAGTTCGCCCCGATTACGTTTCTAAGTTTGTCAGCACCATATCCGTGCTCTTGGGTTTCACCGAAGTGGTAAACGTCTGAGACCTGCTTCACTTCGGGCTTTCCTCCTGCATCAAGCTGATACAGTTTGCCTTACAATTTTACTATAACGATTGGAATTTAAAAACGCCAATGGTATTGTCAATAGTATGCATTACAAAAAATAGTTTCAATTGTTGCAAATAGTTCCATTTAAAGTGAAAATTATAGGTAAAAGTCCAGTTTTTATAGGTATTTCAAACCTGCCATGGGTTGAGTTGGAAGAATTGTAACGTCAGAGTTACTTCCCTTTAGTTTGAGTAGCAAGGGAGGAAAATGGCTATCAGCAAATATTATTGCAATTGTGTGGGTACTACAGCGAAAATAGCGAAAAGTCGCCTTAAGTCTATTAAAAAGCCACATGATTGACGTACTTTCATTTTGAAATACACCTGTGATCATGGTCATAAAACAGCCTCTACTCATTTGATTATCAATACACACTGCTTACTGTAAATTTGACATCTCTCCTAATTACACTGTATTAACATTATTAACTTTATCATGAGGTGTGTTTTCAGAAAAAGTTTTACTGCTAACTTTAGTTATGCCAAGTCATGCTGACAGAGCAGATTGTCAAAGGTCGTGAACCCAGAATGGATCTGATACTGAACCAGGTGTCAGATTTCATGTACTCTACACAGTCTACAGAGCTCTAGCCAGAAGTAGGTCAGACTTGACCTGATAAAACTGCACTATTGACCAGGGCGTTGTTCCACAGAGTAATCTTAATGCTACCACTATCGTAAACCTATGTTAAGGGATGGAGTTATGATCTTCTTAGTGCTAAGATCGCTTTGTGGAATGGGGCCTTGAATAAAATGTTCAGATGTCGAGTTCACTAAGCTGGCTTCCATTGTCAGCCTATTTGTAGCTAAATCTGCTTGGGAAATGGTATATTTAGCTCACCTTCCTTAAGGTCAAGTGAGCTATGTCATTCCCTGGTGGTCTGTCCACAGTCGCCCCTTGTTCATTGGCATCTCTAAACATCTTTTCCTAAGAAACCAGATCTGTCATGAAAAAGACCTTTAATGCCTTTACTCTGACTTTTTATCCCCGCGGCATATAATGCGGGTGGATATAGCGATCAGCCAGTCTGTCTGTCCGTCCGTCCGTCCATCCATCCATCCGTCCGTCCGTAATCATTTCCTTTTCTGGGTCAGAATTCGAAAACCATTCAGTGTATTTGATCGAAACTTGGCAAATCTATCAGGCACATACTGAAGTGGTGCCTTTTGATATTTTGGGATTTTTCTAATTTTTATTTTTTTAAATTTTTATGGAATGAAGTTGGACATAGACTCAATTGGGGATGGGGTTCGTTTCCTGGGCAGAATTCGAAAACCATTCAGTGTATTTGATCGAAACTTGGCAAAGCTATCAGGCACATACTGAAGTGATGCCTTTTGATATTTATTTTTTTACGAATTTTTATTTTTTACAATTTTTATGGAATGAAGTTGGACCTAGACTCCTTTGGGGAACAGGTTCGTTTGGGGAACATGTATGCTTCTAAAAGAACATTCAACTGTTGACTCATTACATACAGAATTGCACATTTACTAGTGGTTACTTTACAGACAGCTGCCGGGGGGATATGTCATCTTTCTGATGACTTTTGTTTAATACTTTAATGGAATTTTGTAAATGAGTAGTGTGAAGTGGGTTCAACATTTAGCTTCTCTTTTTGTGTGAGGTTTTTCACTTGGACCATGCTTTAGATTCTCTTAAAATTATTAGGCATCAATGTTTCTTTCATTGATCACAAGTAGCGATTTTTATGTAATAGTTTTCAAAATGTCATGTTTCATCAGAAGTTAAATATCATATTCTCAAGAGAATAAACACTTGCCAGGTTGCAGATCGAACAATACGGCATCATTTAGGCCATTGTCTGAACTTCCATGGAGGTGCCAATATCAGTCATTGCTATATGGATTTGACATGTTGTGTGCTAGGGCTGGGACGGGTAACTCCGGTACCCGGGTACCCGGGTCGGGTGGTTACTGAGGAGGACCCGGGTACCCACAGGACTACCCGGACCTGTGGTTAGTCATGTGATATATTGTTTAATGACAAAAATTATCTAGAACTCTATTAGTCACGTGATATATTGATTAATGAAAAAGATTATCTAGAACTTTATGGTAACACTACAAGTCACTAATGTTCACATTTCTTTCTGACTATGCACCCAGTCCTTCTGATTTTTCATATGGTTGAATAAAGAAATAACTAAAAACGTTTAGCCAGGGCTATGCTAAAGATGTTCCCAATCAGACATTTTGAGACATGTCCTGGGACCTACAGTGGGTACCCGGGGAGTGTCGGGTAATAGGGGGATGGGTACCCGGGTAGGGTCGGGTAATAGGTGGGTTGGTACCCGGGTAGGGTCGGGTAATAGGGGGATGGGTACCCGGGTAGGGTCGGGTAATAGGGGGATGGGTACCCGGGTAGGGTCGGGTAATAGGGGGATGGGTACCCTGGTAGTGTCGGGTAACAGGGGGATGGGTACCCGGGTAGGGTCGGGTAACAGGGGGATGGGTACCCGGGTAGTGTCGGGTAACAGGGGGATGGGTAGTGTCGGGTAACAGGGGGATGGGTACCCGGGTAGGGTCGGGTAACAGGGGGATGGGTACCCGGGTAGGGTCAGGTAATAGGGGAGTGGGTACCCGGGTAGTGTCGGGTAATAGGCGGATGGGTACCCGGGTAGGGTCGGGTGACAGGGGGATGGGTACCCGGGTAGGGTCGGGTAACAGGGAGACGGGTACCCGGGTAGGGTCGGGTAACAGGGAGACGGGTACCCGGGTAGGGTCGGGTAACAGGGGGATGGGTACCCGGGTAGGGTCGGGTAACAGGGGGATGGGTACCCGGGTAGTGTCGGGTAATAGGGGGATGGGTACCCGGGTAGTGTCGGGTAACAGGGGGATGGGTACCCGGGTAGGGTCGGGTAACAGGGGGATGGGTACCCGGGTAGGGTCAGGTAATAGGGGAGTGGGTACCCGGGTAGTGTCGGGTAATAGGCGGATGGGTACCCGGGTAGGGTCGGGTAACAGGGGGATGGGTACCCGGGTAGGGTCGGGTAACAGGGAGACGGGTACCCGGGTAGGGTCGGGTAACAGGGAGACGGGTACCCGGGTAGGGTCGGGTAATAGGGGGATGGGTACCCGGGTAGGGTCGGGTAACACGGGGATGGGTACCCGGGTAGGGTCGGGTAACAGGGGGATGGGTACCCGGGTAGGGTCGGGTAACAGGGGGATGGGTACCCGGGTAGGGTCGGGTAACAGGGGGATGGGTACCCGGGTAGGGTCGGGTAACAGGGAGACGGGTACCCGGGTAGGGTCGGGTAACAGGGGGATGGGTACCCGGGTAGGGTTGGGTAACAGGGAGATGGGTACCCGGGTAGGGTCGGGTAACAGGGGGATGGGTACCCAGGTAGGGTCGGGTAACAGGGGGATGGGTACCCGGGTAGGGTCGGGTAATAGGGGGATGGGGACCCGGGTAGTGTCGGGTAATAGGGGGATGGGTACCCGGGTAGGGTCGGGTAACAGGGGGATGGGTACCCGGGTAGTAAATTTTGACTCGTCCCAGCCCAGTCCTTTATTGAGGTGATTATGTGCGATTAAGTTGATAATTTCATAAAAAGTCTAACCAAATAAGGAAGTCATACGTTATCCTAACCAAAAAAGGAAGTCATACGTTATCTTTACCAAATAACAAAGTCATAGGTTATCGCATGTTATCAAAACTGTTTCAGACAAAAGGCTGGTCCGGAGCCTGAGTACGACAAGATCACGACCGGGTTCAGGGTCTACAACCACGAGGCTCCCTTCAAGTTGAAGTACAATGGAGGCATCCTGCCGCACCTCCAAGTGGCCTTCGAGACGTGGGGAGAGCTGAACAAGGAGAAGAACAATGCTGTGCTCATCTCTGCTGGGCTCTCCGCCAGCTCCCACGCCAAGAGCCACGAAGTATGTGATGAGGTGCCTGATTACTTGAAGCCACATGGCCTGATATATGAAGTATGTGATGAGGTGCCTGATTACTTGAAGCCGCATGGCCCTGATATATGAAGTATGTGATGAGGTGCCTGATTACTTGAAGCCACATGGCCCTGATATATGAAGTATGTGATGAGGTGCCTGATTACTTGAAGCCACATGGCCCTGATGTATGAAGTATGTGATGAGGTGGCTGATTACTTGAAGCCACATGGCCCTGATATATGAAGTATGTGTAGAGGTGGCTGATTACTTGAAGCCACTTGGCCCTGATATATGAAGTATGTGATGAGGTGCCTGATTACTTGAAGCCACATGGCCCTGATATATGAAGTATGTGTAGAGGTGGCTGATTACATGAAGCCACATGGCCCTGATATATGAAGTATGTGATGAGGTGCCTGATTACTTGAAGCCACATGGCCCTGATATATGAAGTATGTGATGAGGTGCCTGATTACTTGAAGCCGCATGGCCCTGATATATGAAGTATGTGATGAGGTGCCTGATTACTTGAAGCCACATGGCCCTGGTATATGAAGTATGTGATGAGGTGCCTGATTTCTTGAAGCCACATGGCCCTGATATATGAAGTATGTGATGAGGTGCCTGATTACTTGAAGCCACATGGCCCTGATATATGAAGTATGTGATGAGGTGCCTGATTACTTGAAGCCACATGACCCTGATGTATGAAGTATGTGATGAGGTGGCTGATTATGTTTCAGACACTCTGTGATCTAGCCGACCTTGTGTGTATGTTTCAGACATCCGTGATCTAGCTGACCTTGTGTGTATGTTTCAGACACTGTGTGATCTAGCTGACCTTGTGTGTATGTTTCAGACACTGTGTTTCAGACATCCGTGATCTAGCTCACCTGTGTATGTTTCAGACATCCGTGATCTAGCCGACCTTGTGTGTATGTTTCTGACACTGTGTGATCTAGCTGTCCTTGTGTGTATGTTTCTGACACTGTGTGATCTAGCTGTCCTTGTGTGTATGTTTCTGACACTGTGTGATCTAGCTGACCTTGTGTGTATGTTTCTGACACTGTGTGATCTAGCTGTCCTTGTGTGTATGTTTCAGACATCCGTGATCTAGCTGTCCTTGTGTGTATGTTTCTGACACTGTGTGATCTAGCTGACCTTGTGTGTATGTTTCAGACATCCGTGATCTAGCTGTCCTTGTGTGTATGTTTCTGACACTGTGTGATCTAGCTGACCTTGTGTGTATGTTTCAGACACTGTGTTTCAGACATCCGTGATCTAGCTGTCCTTGTGTGTATGTTTCAGACACTGTGTTTCAGACACTCTGTGATCTAGCTGTCCTTGTGTGTATGTTTCAGACACTGTGTTTCAGACACTCCGTGATCTAGCTGTCCTTGTGTGTATGTTTCAGACACTGTGTTTCAGACATCTGTGATCTAGCTGACCTTGTGTGTATGTTTCTGACACTGTGTTTCAGACACTCTGTGATCTAGCTGACCTTGTGTGTTTGTTTCTGACACTGTGTTTCAGACATCCGTGATCTAGCTGTCCTTGTGTGTATGTTTCTGACACTGTGTTTCAGACACTCTGTGATCTAGCTGTCCTTGTGTGTATGTTTCAGACATCCGTGATCTAGCTGTCTTTGTGTGTATGTTTCTGACACTGTTTTTCAGACACTCTGTGATCTAGCCGACCTTGTGTGTATGTTTCAGACATCCGCGATCTAGCTGACCTGTGTACGTTTCAGACATCCGTGATCTAGCCGACCTTGTGTGTATGTTTCAGACACTCTGTGATCTAGCTGACCTTGTGTGTATGTTTCAGACATCCGTGATCTAGCCGACCTTGTGTGTATGTTTCAGACATCCGTGATCTAGCTGACCTTGTGTGTATGTTTCAGACATCCGTGATCTAGCTGTCTTTGTGTGTATGTTTCTGACACTGTTTTTCAGACACTGTGTGATCTAGCCGACCTTGTGTGTATGTTTCAGACATCCGCGATCTAGCTGACCTGTGTACGTTTCAGACATCCGTGATCTAGCCGACCTTGTGTGTATGTTTCAGACACTCTGTGATCTAGCTGACCTTGTGTGTATGTTTCAGACATCCGTGATCTAGCCGACCTTGTGTGTATTTTTCAGACATCCGTGATCTAGCTGTCCTTGTGTGTATGTTTCAGACATCCGTGATCTAGCCGACCTTGTGTGTATGTTTCAGACATCCGTGATCTAGCTGACCTTGTGTGTATGTTTCAGACATCCGTGATCTAGCCGACCTTGTGTGTATTTTTCAGACATCCGTGATCTAGCTGTCCTTGTGTGTATGTTTCAGACACTGTGTTTCAGACTCTCTGTGATCTAGCCGACCTTTTGTGTATGTTTCAGACACTGTGTTTCAGACACTCTGTGATCTAACTGACCTTGTGTGTATGTTTCAGGACAATGTCCGACCGGGATGGTGGGAGAAGTTTGTTGGGCCTGGATGTGCTGTGGACACTGACAAGTTTTTCGTCATCTGCACCAACAACCTGGGAGGCTGCTATGGCACATCGTGAGTAGCTCTCTGCTGAGCTTGCATCTGTAGAAATGATATCTCAATTCCCATTGTTCTTGCGATCTCAAATTACCCACCCTTGATTTTTATTACCATTTTCTCAATCAATGAAACTTTGAGGTAAGGAAAATGAAATGGGTAAGGGAGGTAACTTGTATCGAGAAACAAAGCCACTGCCAGTTTTAGTGGACACGAAGACCTCCTTTCCATCAAAAAGATTTTTTAGGGTTTTCTTTTGCATTTCAGTCATTTTTCAGTGTTGAATTTCTCACAAACTCTATCGTAATCAATGGGACTGACCATCATGTTGTTGATATCACCAACCCACCATGGTTTGTAACATGCATTCTGATTGGTCCGTTAGACTATGTAGTGTATCTAATCAAATTAGCTTATTGCTTATTGATAAGTTAGGCAGTATACATTGTATTTATGCATGGTTTCTACAGAGCGATATTAGTGCTATGCGCTAAGGTGAACTTACTCCCATACTTTACCATAGACTTAAGATCATCATAGCGCTCAGATCGCTTTGCGGATGGAACGCTTGTCTACATTCAATATCTCTTTGCAGGGGCCCATCATCAGTGAATCCTGTGACAGGAAAGGTATGTGACCTAGGGTCATGTCTTCCGTAGGGTCTAAGGCAATCTTATTAAAATCAGATCCTAGTTCTCGCTTCCGCTAATCAAAGTTCTCAGGACATCCCATTACGGGTCATGTCAGAATGATCTTTTGCAAACTTTGACCGATCACTGAAATGACTAACAAGAAGTCAACATCAGCCAATTAGAAAGCAGCTTCTCTCAAGCTTCAAGACACTTGTTTCAGCCTGGCTATTTCCATTTCAGACTACGGTTGAAAAATATGTTGACACAGTTCTTGATGAAAGTTTTGAAAACTGAACAAACGAAACATACCAGCATGTCTAAATTATGGTTGCAATTGTATGGCAGTGCTTCCTACTGTGCAATGCCTCCTCCGTTCAAATGTTTATCACACGGAAGCGAGAGATAGATAGTAATTTTAATGGAATCACTGGTACGGGCTGTAACTGTCGTTCCGAATTCCCTGTGTTAACGTTTTGGAGGTTGCATGATTAGAAAACACATTCCGACTGTCACTTTCATGATCTGGTAAGCAACGCTTTGATTGGTCGGATGAAAGGTGACCCGTAATGGGATGTCCTCAGATCTTTGTTTAGCAATAGCGAGAACTAACACTGACTGAGATCTGATTTTAAGGAGATGGGGTCTAAGGCCAGCTCATGCTAAATCTTGTACAGTAAAACGTTTGCAATTTGACTTGTTTGGAAAACGACATAAATTTAGTCCTTCTCATCACATGTAATATTTTGGGAAGTAGTGCACTTTACCATGAGAACTTTTTCAGATTTCAATTAACGCTGCATGGAGGATCGACCTCACGTTGCCAGTTTGAAACTGTGCTATGGTAATGAGTTGGTCTAATTAGCCAACACCCTACCATTGGACAATGAGCGCTAAGAAATTACACAATCGCAAATAATGAGTCCTCGTTAAGTGATCAGCACCTGACTCTTGACCTCTTTATGTGCATGCGCAGTCTGCACATTTTCTGTGTGCAACTCAAAATTTGATAAAAGAAATTCAGATTTTCCTTATGTTACATTAGATTAAATCATTAAAAGAGATAGCTGACCGGTACCCTACCTTACAACTAACCAAAGAGGTGCCTAACCCTAAGGATCGTAAAGTGGTGCTTGTTTGGCAAGTGGTCCCCATGCTTAAGGATGGAGAAGGTGTTGGATTGGAAAGGGGTACCTCTCCCTAATGATTGTCAAGGGGTGCTTGGTCAGAAAGGGTCGGGGGTATATAGTTATACCAAGGTTCCGTCCGTCCGAAAACTTTGTTCGCGCGATTTCTCTTAAACTATTCAGTGGATTCATCTCAAACTTAGTACATATAATCTGTGTCATAAGGAGGGGTGCAGTCAAAAGAAAAAATTTGTTTTTATTAATTTTCAATTTTTTTATGAATTTTTCAAACCCTTGCCCTATCCATTATTTAATTTGAAACTACTGACACTCAAGGCGGGTCGGGGGTATTAGTGAGCCACGCACACTTTTGCCCTTGTTTTGGATAGATTTGGGGTATCGTACTCCTACCCTTCCTCAACTAACCCTTAGGTTTGAAGAGGCATGGGAGGTCTGGGAAACAAGAGCCAATTAGCACTAAATAAACTGCACCTGGTAAACTGCAATGTTATTATACTTGGTTCGGGCTTAAGATACTTCAGGTGGTGGTAATGTGTGATCCACTGAAACTTGAACATGACTCTCACTGTTGTTTTTGCAGCCTTACGGAACAACATTCCCCATTGTCAGTGTAGAGGATATGGTCAATGCTCAGATGCTTCTCCTTCATCACCTCGGCATCCAGAAGGTAAGTGGACCACCTCGGCATCCAGATAGTAGGAGAATAAGTGGACCATCTCGGCATCCAGAGAGTAAGAGAGTAAGTGGACCATCTTGGCATCCAGAGAGTAAGTGGACCATCTTGGCATCCAGAGAGTAGGAGAGTATGTCGACCATCTTGGCTTCCAGAGAATAAGTTGACCATCTCGGCATCAAGAGTGTAAGAGAGTAAGTGGACCATCTCACCTTCCAGACAGTAGGAGAGTAAGTTGACCATCTCAGCTTCCAGAGAATAAGTTGACCAGCAGATATCAAATGAAGTTGTTCTTGGTATCTGGGCATGAGGTAATCAAACAATAATCTCATTGTACAGGTTCAAATCTCATTCAGTGTAATTGGAGATGGACTTAAGCACAAAATCACATCTTTCCTGATTTCGATTTTCTGAAAATGAATTTTCATTGTGTTTCAGTATATTTAGGATGTTTTAGACAGTATCAGCATCAGTTTCCCTCCTGTGACCAATGCCCCCTCCTCACCCCTGTTTAAATTACCTGGATGCTTTTTCCCCCTGTCAGGAAGTTGGGCAGGGATATAGGAACAGAGTCCAGCAGTCCGTCTGTCTGCTTCTCAAACGAGACAAATTTTCTCAAGAACTATTTTTATTTTACACACTGATAGTACTGGTCATGATCTTAAATGAGTTCGAATTTGAGGCTTGATTTCATTTATTACAGAGTTAACAAACAAATGAACAAACAAAATTCTAATGTGCCCCATGGTGGGGGAAAGTGATAATGCTGTTTTTCTTGGTGACTTATGTTTCGCCTCTTTTCTTCAGCTACATGCGTCTGTGGGTTCGTCCCTCGGTGGGATGTGCTCTGTCCTCAATACTGTCCTGTATCCTGAGAGAGTCGGAAGGTCAGTATGATCTAGCGAGATTCACCGTCAGTATGGTCGTATCCACTCTTCCCCATCACATATCACTACAAACAGATGCAGTTAGTCACTATTTTTATCCAACTGATGAAACCCTTCCAAGAGGGAGATATCAACTGCTCAGATTACTTTGTGGAAACGGCAGTATTGTGGCTCAACCTGGAGGCTATCTATACCTCAATATGTGGCAATGGTAGAGTTTGCACATCCGATTCATGCATTGATTTAGGCTCATCTGACCTCAGTGAGTTATGAACTATTTACATAGACTTGTCATGATGACTGACCACATGTTTTATGGGGGTCATTTTCTAAATTTGGGAGTCATGATTTTCCCAGCCATGTTCACTGTCAAGTACTCTGCGACTGCAGTAGTAAAGCAGTTGACAGAAATACTCGCAGCTGATTGGCTAGTGTGTAGTCATGCCAGTTATTCCTTGCGATATCAATATATAAACTGACCAGCGGAGTAGCGTTCTGTATTTTAAAAAAAAGATATTGTGTAAATACTCTGTCTGAATTTTTTATTTCCTCAGCAGATTTATTGCATCAGTTATGACCTGCATGAAAAACTTTTGCAAGTATTTCAGGAAATTATTGAGTCAATTATGCAGGAATTACGCGTCATGTCAGACATTCATCATACCTCCATGTCAGATGGATGAGATATGATTGGTTCACGTGATCTTGATAAAATATTATGTATCCCGCCTGGGAAGGAAATAAGTTTCTGAGTGGAGAATAAATCTCTTATACCCCACCATGAAGAAGACCAGTTCGCGTGGATATCTGAAAAGCAGAAAAATCTCTTATACCCCGCTTCAATGCAAAAAGCAGCATGCTTCCAAGTCAATGAAAGCCACGTGACATAGTTATAAGTTAACCTCAGCTCAGTCGAACAGCTGATTTTTATCAATTTTGAATTTGTTTTAATTTTTTTACAAAGTCACTTTATAACATGTCGGTAGGATAACTTCGTTGTAGCAGTATCATTCAGGCTACATAGGGTTTTATGTGTCCCTCGTTAGGAGATCCGGGGTAGAATAGGTTTTCAGCAACCCATGCTTGCCATGAAAGGCGAATATGCTTGCCGTAAAAGGCGAATATGCTTGTCGTAAAAGGCGACTAACAGGATCGGGTGGTCAGGCTCGCTGACTTGGTTGATGCATGTCATCGTATCCCAATTGCAAATGATATCAATCAATGGATTGTTTCGACCAGACTACTATTTAAAGACAACCGTTATATAGCTGGCTGAGTGCGGTGATAAAAACACACAAACAAACAAACAGTGAGTCAGAATCTTTGAGAGCCATGTTTGTTTGTTTGTTGATCAGGTTGATTTCCATATCGTCCTGTGCTCAGTCCCACCCGTCGGCCATCGCACTCCGCTACCTCCAGCGCAAGTGCATCATGAGTGACCACAACTGGAACAAGGGCCACTACTATGATGGAGAATTCCCCATGATCGGCATGAAACTGGCCAGGTGAGCTATGCACGAGTGAGCCGGTGCCAGCTGGTTGAGTGTTCAAATAATCATTTGTGTTTGTCTCACAAGGCTAAAAAAATAATTGTCTTGGCTCCAGGCACCGCCCGCATCATCATAAAGTCTCGTACTTTTCATTTATGTTTCTTTTTTCAAAGAAAAATAAAAAAATCCTATTACAGTCAAGTCCCGTTAATCCGACATCGATGGTTGAATATGATTATGTCGGATTAATGAGTATGTCGGATAAACGAATTTAGTAGTATCAACATTCGTGATCGAAAATCGGACAACTACACGATAGATAAGGATTCAAACACATAATAAAAAATATATAATACATATTCATATTGTTATGTTACATTGTTGGCGCAATATGTTTTCTAATCATGCAACCTCTAATGTTTAACACAAAACAACTGTTACGGACTGTATGACCGATTCAAAATACTTTAAAAAGCATAGTCTGGAATGGAAGTTGCATCTTTGAAACTTGTACCCAATGCTTAAGAAAGCTGCTTTCTAAGTGGCTAACGTCAACTTCCTGTTGGTCATTTCATTGGTAGGTCAAAGTTCACGAAAGGTTGTTCTGACGTGACCTGTAATGGGATGTCCTCGTCGATAGCGAGAACTTGTATCTGATTTTAATAAGATTGAGGTAATCTAAGCATGTGAATTATCCTGTTTTCTTTATTTAAAGCGTTAATTGTTTATTGTTAAGCAAGTTTATCTCTGCAGCCGTAGTAATATGCAGCTACCAGCCGATTCATCCCGCATCAAAACACGGACTATTCATGGGCAGATGACCATGGACTATGCTGAATCACTGTGTCGGATTAACAAGATCGATTAATGAGTGATTTTGGTAATTCGTTGCAAATTAGGTGTGTCTGAGTCGGAGTGTAACAGGCCTAAATAGCACTGATTTAATCGGTTCCCATCATTAGTGTTTGATAAAGCCGATTGTCGGATTAACGAGAGTCGGATTATCGAGACATGACTGTACTCAACAATATGATGCAATATAGCAGTTACTTCCCTTTACATGCCCACTGCTTTACTGTGCATCTCATGATGCAGTTATGTTTTTAATTAACAATTTTTTTATAAATTTGAACATTATGTAGGGACTGGTAATTAATTATGCGGGGCTGCTCATTAAAATTGTTATATGTATTGTTTGTGGGGGTTGGGATGGGGGAAGAAAAAATGTTACATGAAATGGGGGAGGGGGTGATCAAAGTATGAAACAGTCTTAAGACATCCAATAGATGGGTTTTCCAGTTAACAATGTTTTTTCAGATGCAGCCATATTCCCATTCATTTAACAATATGATCTGAACATGGAATTAGCTTATCCACATACAAGATCGTCCGTTGTCTTGTTGATTGTGGATAGAGCGTCTGCAAGATCGGGGCTTCTATCTCCGGCCACATCACACAAAAAAACTGCCGACTTCCATTCCAGACACCGCCTCCGTGGTCTAGCGGTAGAGTGTCTGCCCAGAGGGTGGATGGTTGGGGGTTCGATCTTCGGCCATGTCATACCAAAAGATGTTAAAAGATGGTACTTGTTGTTACCCTGCCTTGTGCTCGGCATTAAGGGGATAAAACAAGGACTGATTAGCTCAGTCAGTATACTGTGTCTGAGTGGGGTATTCATGTTAAACTGCGACATCTTCGGCCATGTCATACCAAAAGACGTTAAAAGATGGTACTTGTTGTTACCCTGCCTTGTGCTCGGCATTAAGGGGATAAAACAAGGACTGATTAGCTCAGTCAGTATACTGTGTCTGAGTGGGGTATTCATGTTAAACTGCGACATCTTCGGCCATGTCATACCAAAAGACGTTAAAAGATGGTACTTGTTGTTACCCTGCCTTGTGCTCGGCATTAAGGGGATAAAACAAGGACTGATTAGCTCAGTCAGTATACTGTGTCTGAGTGGGGTATTCATGTTAAACTGCGGCATGGTATCTCAGTGGGCTAGCACTATAAAACTGGCATAAGTCCACACGAATACAAACATGCAGGCACGAATCGCTTTATCAGTGCATTAATCTTCAACAATAGGTCGAAACCTTTTCACCTAACCTCACCACTCAAGTAGTTGAAGTTCTGATGCCGTAACATTATATTTTCATATGGCTGTTTACTTAATAGGAACAGTTTCATGGTGTGTTATTAACTGAATTGTTTTCCCAGGGAAATCGCCACCCTCACCTATCGCAGTGGCCCAGAGTGGAATGAGAGGTTTGGGCGTAGTCGCATCAGCGACATTGACCCCCCCTCACTGTGTCCGACATTCCATATAGAGAACTACTTGGAGCACCAGGGAGAGAGTTTCAGCACCAAGTTTGACCCCAATTCTCTCCTGTATATCTCAAAGGTAGGCGTAGTGTGCTATGTTAAGAAACGCTCTTGTTCGTTTAAGGTTCATACTTGTTCTATATCTCTGCTTGTGAAAAGTACTATGTCTTACAAGCCAGCTAGAGTGATTGCCCCTGGATTGGATGTTACCAAGCTCCTTCCCAGCGCATGACACCCTCGTTACACTCTCGGTGCATCGCTGCTACCAGTATGGGCGTGGCCATTACAAGAATCTTGAAAATTGCCCTCAAACCCCCAATGTAGTAATGTTTATACTTTTGTTTATGTCTTTGGGAATGCCATACAGTTGTTTTTTAAAAGCTTTACGACTGACCATACATGAATTTACTTGGTTGTTTGTATAATCAGATTGGTTCGAGATTGCAGACTAATGGAAATTCGCTCAAATTCCCCATTTCATTCTTACTATACCAATTACATGATAGTTGAAATGAAATAGAAATTCAAATTGACAAACAAAGAATATGATTTAGTTAGGGTAAGAGTATTAGGCGTCATGGCAGTCATCGCTTGTTTGTTAGCATAACGGTCCGTCGGTTGGGAGTACAACTCCACGCATGGTTGTGACTGCCTATCACAGTGGGGAGTTTTAACTGGTGGCAGCGATAGTGTAGAGAGCTCCGCAGACTGGCTATCGCTGTGAGGAGCTTGGGACGTAACATGGCATGCCAAGTAAGCATGTACTGAAACCTGAAAACTGAAAACTGAGTTGTTCATCATCATCCATCACAGCAGGTACATTGTTGGTGAAACAAGCTCAGCCTCTTTAGGAGATAAACGTTAGCAAGGGTACATATCTTAATACATGCTGTGAATTCTTTAATAGAGAGTACCGTATTCATTATAATACGCGCCCAGGGCGCTCTCAAAATTAGAAATAGGTGGCTCTTATTAGAATTTTATTTTGGGGAAAAAAAGAGAGTTGAAAGATAAATTTTGTGGTTTATGCTGACAGCCTGAAATGTTTATGTACGACAGATATATTTTTCCAGAATTTAATTTCCCATAATTAAGAGTGCATATAACACACGAGTGCGTATTTTACGTGAATAAATAAGTCTTGTGTACATTGATCAATTGGAAGGGGTGCTAATTGGGATTGTTCACTAGCCAATGTATTAGCAAATGTTGCCATGGGCGCTTATTACGTCAAATACGGTATGTGTGTGTTTCATATGGTATTCCTGGAACATTGCCAGAATCAGACACCAAAGACATTAGACTTGACAAAGTATCAGACTTTGAGAGGGTTTACTGTCGGACATTGCTTGAGGGGAGGGGAGCACTCATTGCTATGTGCTACGGGAGTAATCATTACATCATACTGAAGAAGCATAAAACTCACTGCTTGAAATGCCTTCAGTTTGTTTGTTTGTTTGTTGTTTAATGCCACACTCAGCAAATTCCAGCTATATGACAGCTATCTGTAAATAATTGAGCCTGGACCAGACAATCCAGTGACTGATATCATGATCATCGATCTACGCAGTTGGGATACGATGACATGCATCAATCAAATCAGCGAGTCTGACCACCCAATCCCCCTAGACGATTCTTACGAGAAGCATAGTCGCCGCTTATGGCAAGCATGTGTTGCTGAAGACCTATTCTATCCCGGATCTTCACGGGTGCAATGCCTTCTGGGAAAGAAGTCAATATATTTAAGAAGTAAACGACGAGTGGAAGTTGTTTATCATATTATAAAACACTGCAGGGTGAATAAACTATGAGGGGTGAAAGCAAAAAAATGTTACCCAAATTTTAATTGTGATGACTCCCTCACTAGAATTTGACCTAAAAAATGTCAAACAAGTACATTTTACGAACAGGTGGGTTATTTTTTTATTTCCCGCATATTTTCACAATCCTCACATCGATTATCTGTACAGTATACTAGGGTTATAACAAACTCAAAGGAACCACTAATTTTAGTTTGTTATAACCGCAGTTTGTTATATGCATTTTACAGCAAATATACAGCAAATTGCCGGGACCGAAAAATATCTGTTGACTGTATTTGTATCTCTCCCACTTTTGGATACGATCGTTCTGCCACTACATATATATGAGCAGCCCAGCTAAAACTATAAAACAATTCACTAGACACTTCACTCTAAAAAATAACGCCATCTAATATGTGAAGTTATCAAGTTGCGAGCACATATTTGAATCTCCAGAAATGACGTCTTGATAGACCAATGTTTTCTCGTGAAATAGACTACACTTCGTTCTTCATTGTTCTATGTGATTTGGGGCGGTGGGGTAGCCTAGTGGTTAAAGCGTTCGCTCGTCACGCCGAAGACCCGGGTTCGATTCTCGACATGGGTACAATGGCTGAAGCCCATTTCTGGTGTCGCCGGACATGATATTGCTGGAATATTGCTAAAAGCGGCGTAAAACCATACTCACTTATTCACTCACTCTATGTGATTTATCTATGTGTCTGCAATTAATTATATACTGCAATTAAACACACATCAAATCACAAATGTCTGTTTGTTTCAGGCAATGGATCTGTTTGATGTGGCTGAAGGTTTCAGCTCACTAGAGGAGGGGCTATCGCAGGTGACCTGTCCAGCGATGATCATTGGCGTGCAGACGGACATCTTGTTCCCCATATGGCAACAACGCAAACTGGCTCAGGTGTTGCAGGATGCAGGTAGGATGGAGAGGCAGCTACATCAGCATCCCCGTACTGGGTGCACCATAGTCTTACACATGGCTCATATAACAACCGTAGTTGCTCTAATAAGCACCCGAGTGCTAAGAACATCGACAAAGGAGTGTGCTTAATACGGTTAATGTGGTATGTCAAGACCTTGCCTGAGTGGGCTTCAGACAGTGGAGAATAGTTTCTCTTCTGGATGTGATCGGTATGTCAGTACCGAAGCATGGGTCGGTCCGTCTTCAAGGACTCCTGTACAAGGCCAGGGGAGATAACTCACATCCTCACTTCTCAGGTTTCAGAAACAGTGTCTGGAATTTGATGATTCTAAGAAAACAAAAACTGATTTTGATGATGTGGTATATGTTTGTTAAAATCAGGTACTTGAGAACAGGTCAGGTTTCCAGACACGTGTACAAGTTTTTTAGTCCTGCCAATCATTGTCCTGCAGTCCTTGAATTAAGCGTAGTACCATTTTAATGTTGGCCCTGCATTTATTACTCCCGCCTTGAAGTGGAAGGGATATATAGAAATGGGTGCTGTCCGTCCGTCTGTTTGTCCGTCACATTTCGTTTCCGGAGAAATATCTCAACCAAAGTTGGCACATAGATAGGTCTAGTGGTGAGTTGGTGCCTTTTGATAGTTTGGGATTTTTTACAAATTTATTTTTCAAGTTTCCATGGCAACGACTGACTGAAAATGGCGGTAGTGCTTGTTCTGGAGAAGATCTTGAAAGCCATACAATATTTCTCCACCAAACTTGGCACATAAATAGGTTTAGTGGTAAACTGGTGCATTTTGATAATTTGGGATTTTTGAAAGATTTATTAGATTTATTTTTCAAGTTTCAGTGGCAATGATTTTCACTGAAAATGGCGATAGTGCTCATTCCAGAGCAGATCCCCCAAAAAGTACAATTTGTCAACCGGACATGTCATATTACCAGAGGATATGAGTATTTCATGCTTGTTATTTCCAGGTAACGACTCAGTGACCTTCTATGAACTCAACTCCATGTACGGCCATGACACATTCCTCCTGGATCTGAATGGCGTAGGCACTGCAGTGAAGGTAGGCAGAGTGGAGCAGGTTTAGGGCCTGTTCAACAACGCAATAACTACTACTAGCGGAAGTGGGTAGAATACATCCCCCATAACCCATGCTGGTCTTACGAACTGACCACACCCTTCTCCCATTTTGGTAAACTATTTCCTGGATCCAGTCCCGTGGTTCCCACGGTCGGAAATTCCCCGCCCTTGATTTTCATGAACATATTACCGACCAATCAAACGTCGAGATAAGGAAAAAGGAACGGTTAAAGGAAGACTTGTTTTGATGGACATGAAGATGTCCTTCCTATCTAAAAGATGTTTCGAGGGCTTTCTTTTGCATGATTGGGTTTTTCTTCAATGTTGAATTTCTTATCTTGAATATCTTAATATGATGGGACTGACCGCTATGTTGTGATATCACCAACTCAACACGGAGGCTGATTAGTAACTCACAATCTGATTGGTCTGTTACACTAAGTAGCGTAACAAATGGAATTGGCTGATAAAATCAAGGGCAGTTATTTTGAGATTGCGAGAACCACGGTAACGGATACAGGTGGTGTGTAGCTTTACTGAAATGTGAGCCCTGTAGATATAGAGGTTGTCTGGTGCATAGACTTACCTGGACCTGCTTAGCAACCGATAACCTGATCCATGGGTTGGCCGAGGTGTCCTGTATTTCTCTGATAACAGGACCATTAAAGTTTGTTTGATTGTTGTTTAACGCTGCATGCCCCAATATTCCAGCTATATGACGGCAGTCTGTAAATAATTGAGCCTGGACCAGACAATCCAGTGATTGACATCATGAGCATTAATCTAGGCAACTGGGATATGATGACATGCATCAACCATGTCAGAGAGGCTGCCTCACAAGCGTAGTCTCCCCTTACGGCAAGCATGGGTTGCTGAAGATCTATTCTCTGCCCGGACCTTCACTGGTTTCGACCAATAAAGGGGAAGAGGCTTTTTAATTTTTATTTTAATTTTATATTATAGCATCGGATGCAACGTTCAAACATCTTTAAAATTAAGAAAATATGATTTTAAAAATTCCAGTTTTCAACAAAATAATAGTTTTTCCCAATTTTCCTGCCTCACTCACTCACTTCTTGCAGGGCTTCCTGGAGACGGACATGTCCGAGAGGGGGATACTGGCCAAAGAAGTGCTCAAGAGGAAGGCCTCCAAGAAGACCAGTGTCAAGCTAGGTTCCTGAGCCCTGTGAATCAAGGAAACAATCATGTTGATGTCTCTAAATAATGCAATAGAAGGAAAACATAGTCATTTCTGTTATGGTGTACAATGTTTCTGTAGCAGGGTGTGGAGTCATCCCACAGATGACATCCTTACCTTGTCAGCTTGCTGACAGGGTTTACTTTTTTGGTCATGTGGACAAGGTGTCTGACCTGTGATCAGGAGGTCCGTGGTTCAAATCCCATCACGGGACTCGGAAATTTTGTGGCCGCTACATTTCCATAAACAATTCAGTATTGTGTTGAGCCTGGGACGAGACTTCCTGTATTATGTCTGCCAGAATGTCTTAACTCACCTGTCCAGAAAAGCCCTGAGAGTATATGATCTTCTGTGGCTTCAAGTTCGACGTCATCCCCAGTGCCAGCAGGATTGTCGTCCAGAAAGTTTAAATTTAAATTTTGAAACTGATTTGACCTTTGTGTTTGGACCATGATGATAATACATCTCAAAATACATTTTTTGTCCTGTAAATATCCTCTCAGAAGCCACTTGACCAATGGCTTATACTTGTTTCTCCTGCAGTATTTACCCAGAGAGTATTTCAGTATCCGTACTGACAGCTTCCTTTGTTATGTGGCTGTCTTTGTTGACATTTTGAACTAGTCACTACATATCCAGGTGAGCTATTTCACAGATTTGAGGTTTGAAGCTGGAGGAGGCTGTCCGTAGCTTGGAAACCATGAGTTTTTTCATCCAAACTTGGTACATGTTTTTTGTTTTTTTGTTTTTTGTTTAACACAGCACTCAGCAATATTCCAGCTAAATGACGGTAGTCTGTACATAATCAAGTCTGGACCAGACAATCCAGTGATTGACATCATGAGCATCGATCCAACCAATTGGGATCGATGGCATGCTTCAACCAAGTCAGCAAGCCTGACCACCCGATCCTGTTAGTCGCCTCTTACGACAAGCATAGTCGCCTGTTACGACAAGCATGGGTTGCTGAAGACCTATTCAATTTAGTGCTGTTAAAAATACTGGTAACCGAGCTCTACACTGAAAGTACTGCGTGTTCTTCTCCTAATTTAATAGGCCTTTTCACTCTTCATGCATCTTCGACCCGTGAAGATCTGGGGTAGAATAGGTCTTCAGCAACCCATGCTTGCCGTAAAAGGCGACTGTGCTTGTCGTAAAAGGCGACAAACGGGATCGGGTGGTCAGACTCGCTGACTTGTTTAATGCATGTCATCGATCCCAATTGCGAGGAACAATGCTCATGATATCAATCACTGGATTGTCTGGTCCAGACTCGATTATTTACAGACCGCCATCATATAGCTGGAATATTGCTGAGTGCGGTGTAAAACAACAAACCAACCAACTTCATGCATCTTCACTTGCCAAGATTTTGTCATTTTTACAGAATTTAAACTACTTATTTCTTTGCAATATCAGTTATTATTGTTTATTTTATATGTCAAATTAAAAAATATGGGTCAGAGATTATTACAAATACGATGCTAATATGTCGATTTTTTTATTATGATGTATTGTAGTAATTATTGTGGAATGTAAAGTTTTCATCAGTTGACAAATTGTAACTGCTTGAAGCTGAGATTCTGACTATTATTATTGTTTTCAAGTAACTCCAGTGTCATGTTCCTTGCTACACAAACATTTCTATCTCATCTGTAAGTAGTTGTTGGGAATACAGTTTTGAATTTATGTGATAATCAAGTATTTGTACCCATGTTATGTATATGTTTCATGGTTTTGAAATATTATTGATATCTCTACTTACTGGCCATATTTTCCATGGTCATACAACAATACATAGTTGTTGTGGTCACTTGAAATGCCTTCTGGTCAGCCTTGCCTGGTCAGCTTATATACGGTAAATCTTGAAATTAATGTCTCCTAATTAATACGACTGCTGACCCCTGTCCAAAAATGCGACTCAAAATCAATGCGACTCCCCCCCCCCCCACCATCCCCAGTGGAATGATACATATCCATACCTTTATCCAATCAAACACAAATAGCACCACTTATTAGCATTGTCACCACTCGTCCCTTTCTGTAACCTGCAAGAAGCACTATTCGGCTTGTCCCGGAATAACACGAGTTGGTCACGAATGCACTTATTAGCGCCGAGTAAAGGACTTCCCTAACAACAATAAACAGTGTTTTCCTAGACACAACACACAGTTTATGTTTTTTTCTGTAGACTGGCATTGAGGAAGTTCAAAGGAAATAAGATAATTGAACCATCAACAGTTCACTGATTGGAATGGTCAATGATGCCTAGTGTGACACCAGTGGGTAGATCTCTTGACCCCAGCAGTAATAATTCACCCTATGCCTGTGTGTAATTCTTTAAATGTCATTGCTATGTACTTGTTGCAACTGCTGCTCAATAAACCGTGTTTTGGTATATACTAGTATTTAACTTGGTATTCTGCTATCCAAAGTGTGCAGTTAGGCCGTCTTATTGTTGTAGAGATAAATCCGAAATTTCATTTATGCGAACAAAGACCACTTGCATTTTTTGCATTTAATTCACACTCGCGTTAATTTCAAGATTTACAGTATATATTTTTGTGTGAAAGCTGTGAGTCTGTTGGTGGGAAAGTTTTTCTTTTCTTCTCCCACTTCCACAAACTGTTACAATATTTTGATTGTTTGTAGTTAAAGGTTTCAACTTGTTTGCAAAGTTGTTTGTCATACCGCTAAAAAGAAATCTGAGCATAATCTTTTTACACATCAGAACGACCTTTTGCGAACGAAGGTAAGTGACCTTAGGTCAAGTCTTCCGTAGGGCCTAAGGCAATCTCATTAAAATCAGATCCAAGTTCTCACCACCTCTAAACAAAGATCTCAGGACATCCCATTACGTGTCACGTCAGAACAACCTTTTGCAAAACTTTGACTGACCAAAGAAATGGCTAAGCAGTTGACCAATCAGAAAACTGCTTTCTCAAGCGATACAGCGCTAGTTTCAAACTGCTGACTTCAATTCCAGACATCACCTCCGTGGTCTAGTGGTAGAGCGTCTGTCCTGAGAACGGACGGTTGGGGGTTCGATCTCTGGCCATGTCACACCAAAAGACGTTAAAATATGGTACTTGTTGTAACCCTGTATGGCGCTCGAAATTAGGGGGCTAAAACATGGACTGGTCGCCCAGAGTCAGTATACTATGTCTGAGTGGAGTATTCATGTTAAAGTGCGGCATGGTATCTCAGAGTGCTAGCACTATAAAATCGTCATGAGCCCCGGCTAGTACGAGCAGCCACACACGCGCACGCACATCCCTGTATAAGTGCAATAATCTTGAATGCGACGTTAAACCCTATTTCACCTCAAGTCCATTCCAGAATCGTTTTGAAAAATATTTTCAAAGATATTTTGATTGAAAATTTGAAAACATAACTACAGAACATTCTGGATTATCTAATAGACATCTCTCGAAGGCAAGAGAGTTAACTGATGATAAAAGTCCAGTTTCTACTGGACTTTTAAAGTCAGTTAACTCTCTTGCCTCGGGAAGATGCTAATAGATGGCCTAGATTGTATGGCACTACTTCCATGGGGCTATGCAAAGTCTCTTGTTCTCAGATGTTTATTCCTTTGAAGCTGGAGGTAAATGATTTTGACGGAATCACTCGTACAGATCATCATCGTCATTCGGAATATTCTTTGTTAGAAGAAGACACATTCCGACTGTCACTTTCCCGATCTGGTAAGCGACGCTCTTAAGTCGGCTGAAGGTTGGTCTGACGTGACCTTTAATAGGATGTCCTCAGATCTTTGTTTAGGAAGCAAGAACTAAGAAATGATTTCAGTTGGATTGAGGCTATTTGTTTCTGTTCTGGATTCATTGCTCTCAACAAAGATAAATCTTTGCATCTTGTGTTCCGCTAAGTATCCTTAGGTCAGACAGCTGTTTTCTTAGTTATGAGATGTTAATTTGCGAACAGGTTTCAGTAAACAGACACATCTGTTTTGTTGCCAATTACACCAATAAATGTTTTCACAAAAACTGTTTATCTTTCAAGTTGTGTTTTGAATGTCATCAGACTGTATGTGGTTGTTTGTGATGAACTGCTTGCTTGGGTGTGTGTACATTAATGCTCATGATGTCAGTCATTGGATTGTTTGGCCTAAACTTGATTGTCTAGATATAACCCTCATATAACTTTAAAATACTGGAGTGCAGCATAAAACAACACACAAACAAAAACGACAGGGATGGGGGTTAATATATCAGAAAAAAACTTCTGTTAACTTTTTATTTATTTTCTGCAAGGTTTGTTTCACGATAAGACATTGTTCTGTCATTTCGGGAGATTCGAACATTCGCTTGCAATTTGACAGTTCGTATTTTGGATGACGTTGTTTTTGAAA
Organism: Haliotis cracherodii; assembly: GCF_022045235.1. Classification (NCBI taxonomy): domain Eukaryota; kingdom Metazoa; phylum Mollusca; class Gastropoda; order Lepetellida; family Haliotidae; genus Haliotis; species Haliotis cracherodii. The sequence goes on along the minus strand of NW_027266282.1, from coordinate 5,518,942 downwards.
ATCTAGTGAATGTTTTCCATAGATGTAGCTGGGCAACGCTGATAAACGCAATGACATAGTGATTGCATCCAAAAGCGGGACAGATATGACAATCGGCATAAGGAGAAAAGGTACAGGTGATCGACGTGAGGATTGTGAGAATATGCAGGAAATACCCACCTGTGCATTACATGGACTTTTAGGACATTGTCAAGGTCGGATTCTATAGAGGGAGTCATCATTATTTAAATACAGGTAAATATTTTTAAAGCTTGTACATGTTATCAACATCCTTAAGGGGGCTGTGCATATGTTGATATTCCATTTAAGAAATAAATTGCACCCTGTTCTGAATAATCACATTTGTTTTTGTTTCCTTTGTGACATTTTAATATGGAAACAGAGACTGAAATTGATGCTCCTGTAACACGAGTACCTTTGTACCTTCTGTTTATATCTGTGTGCTACCTCCGAGTGCCACCACCTGGTACATCTTTCACATCCCCCATCATCATCGTTTCATGCTGTGTTCATTTTATGTTGGCCGCTTCTGCAGTTGAATGTCAGCCAACTGAAAACTTCAACTCTGATACCCTTTTCAGCCTCTGTGATATATGGGGGCACGAGCGACCTAGTCTTCTAAGACGCCGTGATTCGCTGTGCAATGTTGCGTCCCTTGGACAAGACAGAATCTTATGATTGTGGGTTCGAATCCCGGTTCGCCCCGATTATGTTTCTAGGTTTGTCAGCACCATACCCGTGCTCGTGGGTTTCACCGAAGTGGTAAACGTCCCAAGTCTATTTTTATAATTTCCTGTGCTTCCCACGTTTGACATCTTGATTTCCTTGGACATTCGCAGGTCAGTTGCTACCTGTCTTCTGATTGGTCCTTTGGTTCGCTTCTTTAAACTTTCTTTCTCATGAACTCTTATGGAGCCATTCGTGACCAACTCATGTTATTCCGGGACAAGCCGAATAGCGGCTTGTGCCCCTCTCGTGGCCATTTTGCCACCGGGTTCCGTCTTAGCGCAATTATACAGTATGATTGAACACATGTAACTGTGTCTTGGGTATATTTTAGAATACAAGACACATGTAAAATCCAAAATTGTTTCAGAGGGATTCTTTGACAAAGAACTTGAAATCATACGCGCATTCTGATTGGTTTGTCGTATTTTCTCACATTACATTCATCAATTCATCTTGCAGGTTACGGAAAGGGGCGAGTGGTGACGAATGTTAGGTAGGTAGGACTCGCCTTGACAGCTTCACTCCATCACCTGATTTGGATTAAAGCTTCACCATTACCACTCAAACCTGCCTCCAGTTGTGACTAGCATCCCAATGGCTTGACATCTACTTACCACGGGACCCGTAAAGATCCGGGGTAAAAAAGGCCCTCAGCAACCCATGCTTGACGTAAAAAACGACCATGCTTGTCGTAAGAGGCGACAAACGGGACCGGTTGGTCAGGCTGGATAACTTGGTTAATGCATATCATCGTATTCCAATTGCGTGGGTCGATGCTCATGATGTCAATCACTGGATTGTCTGGTCCAGACTCGATTATTTACAGACCGCCGTCATATAGCTGGAATATTGCTGAGTGCGGCGTTAAACAACAAACAAACTTACCACGGCCAGCTGCCCACTGTTGGGATTCTAGTCGTCGTCGTCAACAATCATCATCATCACTTCCACAGTGATACGAGGCAGTGCAATAATCATAATCATTTTGGAAGAATCATGCAGGTCCAACGGATCTTCAGACACACCTGCTTATTCATCACCCCCTGGAATGATTCTTCAAATGTATGAATATGTATTTTGTGGATCACAAATTCAGGATTCGTGAACTTTCACAGACCCTAAATGTCAGACATTTTCTGTGATTTACCAAAGTAATAAATCAACAGAATTCAGTTTCTCTAATTGTAAACGGGGATATTGTGGAACTTGAATATATAGTTGAAAATTCATGTATAAGTTCAAAAACAGGAGACAACCATTTCATGCACCCTCTAACCTGGAGTACTTAAGGGTTTAAACAGTTAACCCTCTTGGTGCCACGGGACCATATAATGTCCCTCACATTTCACGCCCTCTTGGTGCCACGGGACCATATATGGTCCCTCACATTTCACACCCTGTTTGTGTCACGGGACCATATATGGTCCCTCTCATTCTACACCCTGATCGTGTCACGGGACCATATATGGTCCCTCTCATTCCACACCCTGTTAGTGTTACGGGACCACATAATGTCCCGTGAAAATGTCCCTAACAATGTACCAAACTAAGATGTCAAACACGGAGTGCACAAACTAACCACCCTAATCATCTAGCTTTGACATCGCTATATTTTATACAGAGCTACGGATTGCGAAATATGGTGAGATTAGTTAAGTGGTTACCGCTCTTCTCGACCTTTTTCTGTTTGTTTTTTTTGTTCATTTTTTAAAAACGGCATTAGTCCGGACTAGTACAAGCAGCCACACACACACGAAATCGATTGCACTCGGATTGAATCGGTTTCGTAGGACAATCGAGAATGGCTATTTTCTGGCGTTGACAGTTTATATTCGGTGGGATGGATGAAAATAATGTAATTTTAGAAATCTCACAAAAAGGTTTATTGATTTATGATTAAGAAGGATAATGTGTTGGGAAGAATCATTTGTATTTCAAATGTAATTCTTTAAACATTTTTTCACATGTTGTATGTAACCTTCTCCTTACATATTCACGCAAGAGTACAAGGTTCAAAATAATAAGAAATGTATTACACAAAGACAATATATATCCAAACATGAAAGACATATAGCGCCATCACACTGAGCTCATTTTGTTACACGTTCAAAACATCAGCAAGCTATGCCTATTAAGTATGTTTTCAATATTAATATATTAACTTCATCCGTTCCCTTCTCCAGTATTTTGTTCCTGTAGAGGATGAGGATGCTTGTCATGAGTAGTCATAATCCAAACCATGAAGTCGAACCAAAGTGGATCGAGTTCTCCAAATGTCTGAAAGCATGTTTCTGCAAGGTGAGGTGAGGTGAAATTGGGTTTAACGTCGCGTCCAAGATTGCACTTATATAGCGACGTGCATGCACGTGTGTGTGCATGGCTCAGACATGGCTCAGATACTCAGACACAGTATCCTGACTCCGAGCCGACCAGTCCTTGTTTTAGCCCCTTAATTTAGAGCTCGACACAGGGTAACAACAAGTACCATCTTTTAACGTCGTTTGGTGTGACGAGGCCGTGGATCGAACCCCGTACCTTCCTCTCTCCGGGCGGACGCTCTACCACTAGACCACAGAGGCGGTCTGTTTCTGCAAGACAAGTACAGAATTGGTAAAATAGTTCCGCGTGAGGATTACACACAGGGATGGAACAGTAACAGGTAGTGTAGTGGATAAGGCGCCTGCCCGGAGAGGTGGTTCGATTCCCGGTCTCGTCATACCAAAACACGTTGAAAGATGGTACCTGTTCTTACCCTGCCTGGCGATAGGAATAGAAGGGATAAAACGAGGACTGGTCGCTAGGAGATAGCATATTGTGGGGTAACCGTGTTTCTGCGGCATGGCATCTGTATCAACCTAGCATTATTCCGAATTAGTACAAGCCCACACGCACGCACGCACCGACACGCAAACACACATGCATGCACGCGAGCGGGCGCACACAAGCACGAAGCTATTTATGTGCAATAATCTCAACGCGATTGTGCCGTGTAACGATGTATTTCCTCTGTATCATCGCGTGTGTCTTATTATTTTTATGTTTCATTATTTCATAGGCAAATTCAGATATTATCTTGAGTTAAGGGGCGATCGGGTAGCCTAGTGGTTATAGCGATAGCTCATCACGCTGAAAACCCTGATTCGATTCCCTGACATGGGTACAATGTCTTGATATTGCTGGAATATTGCTAAAAGCGGCGCAAAACCATACTCACTCATTCTTGAGTTAAATTGCTGAATGTTTTGAGGAGACACGTTTGCATCCATACGAAATAATCCTAAACGATATGGGAGCATTGGTCGAGGAGATGCGAGGCATTTTGCTGTGTTAGGTTCGTCAAGTACTGGTTTAGAATATGATTCATACTGATTCAGTGTAAGACTATTTTCATTTCTTTTTACAGTAAACTACGGTTATAACGAACTCAAAGGGACTACTAATTTTAGTTCGTTATAACTGTAGTTCGTTATAAGCTAAATACAGCATAACTACAGCAAATAGTCGGGACCAAAAAGTAAGTTCGTTATATCCGTCAGTTCGTTACAGGCGTGTTCGTTTTAACCGTGGTTTACTGTACCTCCATCCGAGATATGGTTGTTTGTCTCAAAAGAGGACAGCCACACCATTAAAAGTTGATACAATATCTAGCGAGTAAGTTAAATTATGTACTGTGTTTCATATAAACAAGTTGAGAACAGTGGATATTGTCTCTAACATAAAGTGGTACGTCATATAGAATAGATGAGAACAGTGGATCATGTATCTAACATGCAACGGTACGTCGTATAGAATAGGTGAGAACAGTTTATATTGTATCCAGCATAATGTTGGACGTCATATAGAATAGGTGAGAACAGTGAATATTGTCTCTAACATGTAATGGTACGTCATATTGAATAGGTGAGAACAGTGAATATTATCTCTAACATGTAATGGTACGTCATATAGAATAGGTGAGAACAGTGAATGTTGTATCTAACATAAAGTGGTACGTCAAATAGAATAGGCGAGAACAGTGGATATTGTATCGAACATGCAATGGTACGTCATATAGAATAGGTGAGAACAGTCAATGTTGTATCTAACATTAAGTTGTACGTCATATAGGATAGGTGAGGACAGTGCATATTATATCTAACATGCAATGGTACGCCATACACAATAGGTGAGAACTGTGGATATTGTTTCTAATATGCAATGGTACGTCATAAAGATTAGGTGAGAACAGTGGATATTGTATCTTACATGCAATGGTACGTCATATAGACTAGGTGAGAACAGTGAATATTGTATCTAACATACGGTGGTACGTCATAGAGAATAGGTGAGAACAGTGGATATTTTATCTAACATGCAATGGTACTTCATATAGAATAGATGAGAACAGTGGATATTGTATCTAACATGCAATGGTACGTCATATAGAATAGGTGAGAACATTGAATATTGTATCTAACATACGGTGGTATGTCATATAAAATAGGTGAGAACAGCGGATACTGTATCTAACATGCAATGGTACGTCATATAGAATAGGTTAGAACAGTGGATAATGTATCTGACCTGCAATGGTACGTGATCAAGAATAGGTGAGAAGTGGATCATGTATCTAACATGCAACGGTACGTCGTATAGAATAGGTGAGAGGTGGGGTTAAGGGGGACAGTCGTCCAATGCGCCGCAAATCGTTGGGCATAGTTAGATGCTTTGTGTCAGATAGTTCGGAACAATCTTGACTTGTCAACAACCTTCATAATCATGGGTTGCAACAAAAGAGTAAACGTCGACAACCTGAACCCTTCCAGGTGGTACCTGTCTGTCAATCATTGTCCTGATGTTTCACAGATAAAAGTAAGAGAATGACTACACATGTAGGTTCTCATCACAAAATCTTCGAATGGGGCTGTGTATCCACATTGCCAAGAGGATGTCGATGATGGCTGCCCAGATGCCCACGTAACGGTGCTGCCGAGGACGTTGCTGCTAGCCCAGTAGAATAGACCATCCATTGGGTTCTTCCTTACTCCAACCCACACACTGTTATACACACTGTGGGACTGCCTATAAGCTGAAATATAAGTGATATAATTACGTCCATTTGCGCAGATGTATCAATATAAATGAAATCAGATCTGTTACTCAGACACAGTAAGCAGCTAATATTTGTAATATTGCGTGGCGGCAAGCAATATTTATCTCATTCATTTACTCGGATATGCAGGTCATTTCTGAGCGCCGTGGCATCTACACCGAAAGGGAGAACCATCAAAGGAATATTTATGTGGGGTTTCACTTGTGCGAATTGAAATTACGGATCAAGGTAAAAAGAAATGAAACCAAATCGTCTGAAATGCTGCCAGTTAATTGGCTTAAGCACATACCCAGCGTTCATTTCGATCTGCTGGGCAATGTTCTCTCAGGGTAAAGCAAACACAATAGCGTTGCTACAACGTTGTCACAACGTTTCTTTTTCGAAAGTGCACGTTTTTACGTACCCGAGGCGACCGTCTGTGGGTGGTAACGCAGAGCAGTACCAGAGTATCAGATCTGATTTTAATGACTTTGATATATATATGACCATGGGTAATTTACGCACATGGTTATCTCTCTGACCATCCCCAAGGACAACGACGTTTGTCGTTTTTTTTGCTTGTGTGTGTGTGTGTGTGCCAACCATCATTTAATTTCCAGGCCACTAATCCAAAATGTCTTCACGAACATCTATCCAACGTGACGAAACGAACATACTCTCATTTTGTAAAAACAATATTCCACACCCGTGAAGATCCGGGTCAGAATAGATCTTCAGCAACCCAGGCTTGACGTAAATTCTTGTCTTTAAATGCGACTAACGGTGTTCAGGCTCGCTGACTTGGTTGATGCATGTCATCGTATCCTCACTGCGTGGATCAATTCTCATGATGTCAATCCTGGATTGTCTGGTCCGGACTCGAGTATTTACAGACCACTGTCATATAGCTAGAATATTGCGGCGTTAAAAAACAAAAAAACAAAAATCATTTTTTCAGAGTTGATATGACTTTCTGCCTTTTCTTTTCTTTTCCTTCGCAGGACAAGTTTGTGAGCGGTTGATGCTACCGGTAGAGTAGGACATGCTTACCCTTTCCGCGAACACATTGGGTCATAACTGTTTTTCACCACTATTTTGCCTTTTCAAACCATGTAATCTGGTTCAGCAGGAAGGAAGTCCTCGGCAGAAAGTGTTTGGGGCTTGTTATTTCAGGGTCAATCTTTCTATTGACATTTTCCTTAGACATAAAGGTCCCTTATATAATTATATTTGGCTCATCTTCGATTAACAAAAATCTTTGTCAAGAAAAGCATGCTAAACCTTTACATGCCATTACAAAATCACGTGAATCTGATGTGTTAAGAGGTATGTTCTAAATGTTCTATTATTACTCACTGACAAAATAGTCCTTCAGAGCCATTAACTTTTCAGGTGTGTCAAAGGACACCAAATCACCGCCGTCCTTCTGGCACTCAACGCGAGCATCATCCCAGGACATCGTTTCATTGTGGTATGTGTAGATGTAACCTTGACCTTGGCCTGTATCAGGGCCTGAGTTGAAAAGAATGATAAACGATTAAAGTAGAGCAAGCGAGACCACAGAGTGTCAGATGTTTGGAAGTTTTGGCCACAGTTGCTGAAATTTACCCTTGCATCTGACTTTCCATGATGACAGCATAAGAGATATGTTACATTTGTACTAACGTGGGGGCAGTTAGCAGGAAAGAACCCTCTGGCAATCTGAGTGGATTCCGGGCCCTGGTATAGGTTCCCAGTACCTCATGGGGATCAGTTGGTCAGACTCATCATGCTCATGCTCTCAGTCATTGGTTTGCCTGGTCCAGAACCGATTATTTGCTGTCTGACGTGGCATAATTCGGCTTTAAATATCATCCACTTCAGTCATTCTCTCCACACACTGATTGATAAAACCAGGGACAAGAGGGAAGGTGTTGGCTGAACAGAAATGACTGGAAACTATTAAATATGGTGAATGCCTAATCAATGTTTAATTAATGCTGTTGTTAGTTATATTCTACGGGGTGAATTTAAAAAAAGAACTGGTGTTGTTACCTTGGGCGGAAAAGTAGGTGTAACCGATAGTTGGCTTTAGTACATATTATTTATTTATGTATACTTTGGTGACCCACTTCTTTTAATAAGATCTCTGATGTAACATTTAATGTCAGGTTTGATCTCACTATGGTATAAGAAGTGATACTGCTCCAAGAGCAGGAGCAGCCATTATAGTACTAGGCATTCCAACATGGCTTGGCAACCAGAAAAAGTCACATTGGCCAGCAGCAAGATTATTATGTAATTTAATTATATCAAGTAAAACTAGATGCTGGAACGAATTATTTTTAATAGCCCGAAGACAGGACAGCGAGTCTGAAAGAAAATAATAAAAGGGTTATGTTTACACTGTTTATTGATACACTCTAGAGTTGTTGAAGTGGCATTTGATGTGGTAGTTCAAAAGGAAGAGTTATCTTGAAATCTAGCTCATAAAGTTCTAGATCCAACGATAGTGGCACTGGCAACAGCCCCCCCATCCTTGGATCTATTTGTAAATACTGATTTGTAAGTATGATAAATCTTAAGAACTGTGTTGGATGGATACCGATATCATATATTATTGACCGCCAAACAGTGACGGGTGTTGACTTTGAGACTTCTAAAACAATTCAAGGAATGGGAAATGGAAAATCATTTTTGTCACTGATGTGTCGAATTTGGAAGTGTCCTCATTTAAGAATGGGGATAACTGTAATCTATTCAGTATGTTCCTCGTGTCTTGTTAAGAAATGTTTGCATATGATAGGCATGAGCAAGTCGCATATATACTGAACAACAAAAGTTCCTGTGACATTAAATAAGATTTAATGCAAAGTTATGTTTTTTACCAAATCCTGTAAGTGTTCAAATGGTTTAATTTGCCATACTGACTTCAGAAAATGCGCGATTTCATAAAAAAAACAACCCATGAACATGCCAAAATGTCAATTTACAAATCAATAGCGTGTGTATCCACCTCTGGTTGCGATGCAAGCAACACATCTTCGTCTCATGTAATGGACCAGGCGTCGTACAAAGTCCTGTAGGGTATCTGTCCATATCTGCTGGAGCATGTTTCGAAGTTCCTGGAGTGTCTGTGGAAGAACACGTGGTTGGCGTCGAAGGCGCCGATCCATTTCATCCCACATGTGCTCGACTGGTGAGAGATCAGGGGAGCGAACCGGCCAGGGGATGACATTCACGTTGTTTTGTTGAAGAGAATCCTGAACAAGTTGAGCAATATGAGGTCGGACGTTGTTATGTTGAAAGGTAATGCCTGGGCCATGACGACGCAAAAGCGGTAGAACAGGGCCGATGATCTCGTCGCGGTAGCGCTGTCCACTGAGATTTCCCTCTACCACTACCAAACGGGTCCTCTGTCTTGCTGTAATCCCACCCTATACCATAACGCTGCCGCCACCGAACCGATGTTCTACCATGACATAATGATTGACATAACGTTCACCTCGACGTCGGTACACTCGAATCCGTCCATCGCTGTGGCTGAGGTGAAAACGAGACTCGTCAGTGAATAGAACTTGTCCCCACTTCATGGCCGTCCAGCGTAGATGCTGTCTGCACCACTGTAGACGTGCTTGACAGTGGTTTCCTGTCAAAATGGGACGTCTGGCGGGTCTTCTGGCGACAATCCCTGCACATCTGAGGCGGCGACGTACGGTTTGTGAAGATATTCGTGGAAGGCCAGGGATGCTCCTTGCAGTCACTGTTGCTGGCTGGAATCGATTTCGTAGGTGTGTTGTTCGAATGTGTCTTGTCGATTATTGGTTACGCGTGGCCTGCCACTCCGAGGATGGTCTCTGACTGCATTCGTCTGTTGCCAACGTTGCCATAAACACCAAATGTTGTTTCTGTGGACGTTAAATTGTCTTGCAACAGCACGTTGACTCGATCCCGCTTCAAGCATACCAATGGCTCGCAGACGCTCATTTTCGGACAGGCATGACATTTCGTAGTGTTGAATAATTGCGTAATTTTGTTGTTTTTCGTTGTTGTTTTGTGTGGTTGTTGTCAGCAAGATGCAAAACAATGCATATGGAATCCCGTTAACGCACATGTTTTTATACCCATTCTTGGGTAGTAAATGCATGGGGTTTGCATTAAAGTCAACTTTTGCATGGAATGCATGCTTTTCTGTAGCAGTTGCGTTTTTGTGACTTGATTCAATACATGTACTACAATATTGAAGACCAAACTTTACTTGTTTGAAAAAAACTTAAAATATTCGTGTCACAGGAACTTTTGTTGTTGAGTATATATGATTGAAAAATCTGAGGAAATATATATTGGCCGCCACACAGTAACTGATGATGACTTTTGTACTTCTAAAAGCCAATCAATCCTGGTCCCACTGGTCAGTTGCATGACTTTATCAATTTTGTCCACAGCTCACATCTTTTTGCAAGATTTTCCTTTGTAATCTGTCTGTGATCGATGCCCACACTTGATACAAAAAAAACCGCTCAAAGCATCCGGGCTGTACTCTACACAACCGTCCAAGACAGTTTGGCTGTTTCAGTAAGGCCAGTTCGTTCAAGACATTTAAAGAAGCAATGAACTTTACAATTTCATTCTGCCTTGTTCACCCAGACCGTACGTCACATCGATCGGAAGGCCGTTGATTTGACTTTGACTCCCGCACATTGTCTTTGGTATCGTGCGCTCGATTAAATGCCATAAATAAATCAACGGCAGCACGTTAACCCAAATCATTAGACATAAAACCCAAATCCGTTATTACAGCGTTGATTAATTTTCATATTTAATAAAGTGTATTCAGAACTTGTCAGAGGTAATCATTTGTTTGACGGGGTATTGTGTGCTATATGTCGATGTTGCAATCAATATGTCAGATAAACTGTGTAGCTCGGTAAGATGGAGATCTTGAACTTAGTTTATTTTGAACGTTTCAAAATTCCAAATGAAAATTTAGAGTAGGCAAAGGACCCTATTTATGCAAGAGTAACTAGGGTAAGTATTGACTTACGGAAGTACGTGTTGATTCATGTTAAAACAAACAATTAAGCCTAGAGTGATCCATAATGAAACCCCAGTTTTCGAGCACCACAGTGAGTGAGTGAGTGAGTATGGTTTTACGCCGCTTTTAGCAATATTCCAGCAATATCACGGCGGGGGACACCAGAAATGGGCTTCACACATTGTACCCATGTCGGGAATCGAACCCGGGTCTTCGGCGTGACGAGCGAACGCTTTAACCACTAGGCTACCCGACCGCCCCTCGAGCACAACAGAGAGAATTGAGATTCAGTGCCTGGTCATAATGAGCAAGTCTTCATATCTTCCGGAGTTAAGAAATAATCCCATTTGAAAGGAAGTCTACACTTTAATAATGTAATCATTATTACTAAATACGAATCTTTTGCTGACAAACTAAACTAGTAAAATGTTTCTGTTGAAGGAGATCAGACAGAAAGAGGAATTCTCGGATGGAATCTAGGAACTTGATGTGATGAAGATGAGTGTAAGAAGTAGTTTTACGTGAGATATTGCAACTCGTTTTGTTCGTTGCAGTAATATCCCCGCTACATCACACATCCTGCAAAACATACTTTCACGACACTGTAGCTCACCTGGACATATTGACAACAGTTTGAACAGCCACTTAACAAAGGTTGCTGTCAGCAAATTTTTAAAAATATTATCTTCACAAACATTGAATACTAAGAACAAACAAACACCAAAATATAATGTTATGAACTTAACACAATGTCAAAATAATTAGTGAGTGAGTGAGTGAATATTTTATACGCCGCTTTTAGCAATATTTCAGCAATATCACGGCGGGAGAGGTGGCCTTTGGTGTTTGCAGATGTTCTTTTTGCTACTTCTTTTTCAATTTTCTTTCCTTGTTTGTAAGTTTAACAATTCTGGTTCTGGTTCAGGTGTTGGTTTAGGAGTCTGAGACTCAACATCCTTTAAAGTTTTGCGTTTGGGATAAACAGTTTTGCGTTGCCATCGTCATATGGGGATAGAGCATCTTCCCGCGGCCGGAGATCGGAAGATCAGTGGTTTGGTCTCCTGGTTGCGTCAAACCACAATGTGTTGAACGATGTGGCTTGTTGTAACCCTGTCTGGCTATTGTCGACTCGGAGTCAGTTTAATGAGTGGGTTATCAGGGCTTTAATTGCAGCATGCTTTCTCAACAGCAATATGAACTTTCATCGTTGATTTTAGCGGTAGTAGCGACCATATTATAAATAGGATTCATCACTCAAATTGGGCCCTCATCACTTTATTGTAAAATGAAACCGCCTGCAATTTCAGCTGAATCCGTCGGGCCATTTATGAGAAGGAAAAGATGTAAAGAATTTATGAACAATGGAGCAGATAAAAAAATCAGTGATAACACCAGATCTTCGCGAAAAATCACAGCAACCGCGACTCAAACAATTCACATACAAAAGTAAATGTTTGTTGTCTGACACCACACTGGAGTGGTCCTGCCATGCGGCGACGGCGGCATGTAAACAAACCAGACAGTCACGTGATCGATGGACCGAAAAATCTAGAGACATTGCATTCTGGGGCGTCCGACAAAAATGTGTCGATTTGTTGACGGTGATGCATCAAGTGGTCGCTGCGCATGCATATTTGTTGAGTGAAGACGATTTCTAACTTGAAGTCGCGTGGCCTGGAGCAAAGGAACTTGGGCACGATTGCTAAAGACCTGATTTTTGATTAGTCGATCCTAAACTTGTGTTGCAGACCAACAAATGCAGGGCGCCCTGGCGGGGCGACCGTTGACTTATTATCTTCTGAACCTGTTCCAAAGTCTACAAATCATAGGCTGAGACATTGTGTTACCTCTTGAGTTCTACCAGTTTGAGGCACGCCAATAAGAAACCATTGAAAGATTTCTTCTTTGAAGCACACATCCCTTAGGCGAGGCATTGCCATTCTCACTTTAACTACATTTAGCAAGTGTAGAGAGTTTACGTATTACTGTGGAAAATGAGTGAGTGAGTACGGTTTTACGCCACTTTTAGCAATATTCCAGCAATATCACGGCGGGGGACACCAGAAATGGGCTTCACACATTGTACCCATGTCGGCAATCGAACCCGGGTTTTCGGCGTGACGATCGAACGCTTTAACCACTAGGCTACCCGACCGCCCCTGTCGAAAATGAAAACCTACGATACTGATGGCTCACAACACTCTTACGACCTTTCACTGAAGTTTTAAAATATAGAAAATGGCATGTAAAGGATGAACTGCATGGTCCAAGGGCAATACTTCGGTTGTCTTGGGGCGTTAGATTTTGATTCTGAAACCGTTCAGGCAGTCATTTTTTTAAATCTAATCTTTTGTCTTACGACCGATCATATAGCATTTAGTTTTCACCTTCAATTCTTTGGAGCAAATGTATGAGAGTATATTGAAATTCCTTTGGTCCAGGCGGTATAAACAACAAGCATATATATTCTCACAACTGCCCACATTATTATTGAGCATCCTTTACAATGAATATATATTCAATCATATTTGGTATTCCACAGAATAGCTTAGAGACGTATCTTTCACACTTTTGGTGGACTATTTGGTTAAGTTAAGCTGATTTACCTTCTGGTTTGTTCTTCGAGAAGTATTTGCTACCAGGCGCTGCTGTCGCCGTCTTTGGAGTTGTGTAGACCGTGGAGTGACCAATGCAGACACCGGTCACACTATTGTAAAACACAGAATTGCAGTCAAGGTCAAGGACGCAATGGCCTGTGCAATGCGTAGCCGAAAGAACATGATTGAAGGTCCACAGAGACGAATCCTTGACGACGAAGTTTGATAAGACAGATATCCGATAAAAAAGTCCCATCCGAACATTTGAGGACATCAGAGTAACTTGTGAAATGATGTTTGCAAATACAAACACATATACTGCTTGCATAATGAAATGCATCTGGTTGAATATTTCGATGTTCTGTTTAAGGATGGCAGCTCTCAATGAATTACGTCTGTCTGTCAGAGTTGTTTTTCTCTCGAACTGATAGTGTAGGTAGAATTGGTGTCCTTATTGTATTATTGTATCCAAAATCGATCTGACTCACTCAATCAGAGGCTGGGAAGATTAGAATTGCTGAATTAATATTTTATTTCTCCTAATAACTACTAAATAATTGGAGTCGGACACATAATTACAGCTTCGGATGGGAGGTTTCAAGGTATGCATATTGATTTTAGAGTGGCAAGGAACTGAATCTTGTCATGTCTTATCAAGGCTTCAAGAATACTTTTGCAACCACTTGACATTTCTACTGCCGACATCTCCTATTCTTACCTGCGTTACTCACCTTCCACACAGATGATACTGAAATACAAAAATACAAACCTCCCTTGCATAAAACGTAAGTACAACGCAGCACACTGATTCTCTTATCAGTTGGTAACATTTGTTGTGGAATATAAGCTTGAAAATTAGTAAAAAAAAGAATACCAAATTCTGAGAAATATCAAAGGTAATTCTTTCATCTATAACTTATCTTTAATCATTTTTATAAGAAAAGCTTTTAGCTGAGAGTATTTGTGTGTAATAAATAATACAAAATGCATAAGGTACTGGTGTAAGCTATACTGACGTCAACAACTAATTACTAAACAGGGCACGGGTGGCCCAGTCGTCTGAGGCGCCGTGATTCGCTGTGCAGAGTTGCAGTGCCTTGGGCACACCAGAAACATATGATTGTGGGTTCGAATCCCGGTTTGCCCTGATTATGTTTCTAGGTTTGTCAGCACCATACCCGTACTCGTGGGTTTCACCGAAGTGGTAAACGTCTGAGACCTGCATCACTTCGGGCTTTCCTCCCACATTTAGCTGACACGCAGCGATGTAACTGGAATAATGTTAAAAGCGGCGTTAAACCCAACTCACTCACTTTTAAAAATCTTGAAATCACGTCACGCATATGGTGCGGTAAACCCCTGTGCAATGTAGGTATAAAACTGCCTTTGCCAGCTCATCGGACGGCACATTGCTAAAGGAAGACACCAACATAATGCCATGACAACGTGGGCGGGTCATTGGAATGGTCCAAATGGAGGCATCATATATATCCACGTTGTAAAAACCTTCGGTTGCTCCCACTGTGCTTGATATTACGTTCCAGGCAGACTGGCCGGAGAGACATTGGACAGACCACGATCGGGCAGGCCACGGGTGACCACGCCTCAAGAATACCTGCGAGCTCTTCACCTCCGAAACCGCGTCCTCCCTGAGCCGTCATCAGCGGCAAATGCGTTGGGGTGTCGGTGAGGCGAAAAATCGTGGCAAGGCAGATAGGTACAGTGGGTATCAGAGGTGGAAACAGTCCTGACTTATGAACATCGAATTCTCTGGTCGAGATGGGCCAGGAGAGTTAGAGGATGGCAGCGCTGGGATTGGCAACGGGCCCTGTTCACTGCTGAAAGCAGGTTCTGCTTGCTTCATGTGGTTGGAAGACAAAGTGTGTACTGTCGGACAGAAGAACGTTTCACTTGCTGCTGCTTTTGGAGGATGAAGCCCAGGACGGGATGGGTGTTGTGGTCTGAGGAGGAATATGGGGCCATGAGGACTGGACAGCGGTACATAGACGAAGCCCTTGGTCCCGTAACCTTTTCTGTCATTCAGCAGCGTTACTTGATGTTCTGTACCAGAAAGACAATGTCACACCCATACTGATAACGTGGTGCAAAACGTCTTCACCGTCAATGTACTGCCGTGACCAGATATGTCCCCAATTGAGCATATCTGGGATCATGTGGATCGACGTCACCGACAACTACCACGCCTCCATTAAACAGACAAGAACTTATCTATTCACTTCAAGAGAATGTCGTACTATTCCACGTGACGTCATTAGGCGGCTAACGTATTCTATGCGACAAAGCCTGTTTGAGCGTATTCACGCAAATGGAGATCACACACGTTTCCGAAAAGGCTCATGTTGTGTCAAAAATGACAGTACTAGTATTCAGTATGCTTCAGTATGTTCCATTTTCTAATGTGCTGTGCTGTCTCTAGCTGTTGTTGTTTGTTGACGGTTACTTTCGGTGGTCAGTATATCAAGACTTGAAGCAGATATGCTAGAAATGGTTATCTTACACTAAAAAACTTGGTGCTGTTGGTTGAGGGCCTTCGTTGTTATGGACAGCCTTTATATGAGTTCACAGGACTACGGAGTCATCAATAGCTTCATATGAGTCTTTGAAGTAAGATGTAAGGATACTGACTTAGAAAACTGGCTCCATAATGTTGAACAATCTCAATAGAGAGTGTGGGTTCGAATCCCGGACGGGACTCAACACAAAAAGTACGAGAATCTGTGCTTTACTAAGAAAGTGTTATCCCAAATATAACATTTATTACATTTGACCACTTTCTAAATGGCATTGTGTATTCATAATCTCAACAGAGGACTATGCAAGCTTTAAATCATTGCTAACCCAGGGATGTTATCCTTCGAAGTTTCAACATTAACACTTCATACAGGATGTACGAAAGCTTAGATATTCAGCCGACAAATTAAAAGTTCAAAACTACCGTAGAAGAAAACCGTATTTTCAGAAAATATTAGCTAATAGCTGATAATGCACATATTTGTATACACTTGATGTGCTGTAGGCGATCTGGCCCACCATGCTGAAGTAATAACCAGTCAGCCAGTTTTAGATAAGAGTACTTGTAAGGACTTTTATTACTGGCTTAAGACTAAGATCTCTTCAAAATGACCACCATTCACAGGGAGGGTATGTCACATTTCCATACAATAAATGACAATCAGTTAATATTCAGCCATGGGTCCACAAACAAAGTGTGAGACTTTCACCATGTTCATTCATAACTGATTATATGGAATGATAATATTACTGCACGACTAGATAATGTAATTGCATCTGAAAGTATGTTTATTGTTTTTGCAAATAAATACATAGCTTTGAACAAACGAACGAATGAAGTTAATTAGCTCCATTTGTAAATCCATACATCGGTGTCGTCAATGTAATTGTGTAATTGAGTCTAAAGTCCTAATTTGCTTGCATCGTTTCACACGCTCCATAAAATCGTTGTGATTTATTGTAAGTACTTTGTGCCTGATCGTTAAAGGAACTGGAGAGGGTTGAGTTGTTTCTATACGGTATTGATTTTCTCACTTAATTAGTTAATATAATAATAATAATAACAACAACAAGCTTGCTGATTTTCAGTGATCCATTTATATTGCCTTTTACTCTCCAACTGAAGCTTTTTCGGCGCATTTATTCAATAGTGTTCTGCAGTGTACTGTCAATCATTTTTTATGTTTTGTTTTATGTTTTGTGAAAACTGAAAAGCGACCAGAAAATATTTCCATAATCACAATAATCTCCACTAAAAGCATTTGTCTACTGTACGATTCCAACAATATCATAAGTATGTGGTTATCAATCACTTCGCGAGGCTGGAATCCGACCAAGAAGACTTGTTGTCAAGTTAGCCTTGGAATTTGAGAAACTGGAGACGAGTGTGGTTTAGCGATGAATCACGATTTCTTCTTCACCGGCGAGATGGAAGACAACGTGTTTATCGTCGTCAAAATGAGCGTTTTGCCCCACATTGTGTACGTGAATTCGACAATTTCGGTGGCAGTAGTGTCATGGTGTGGGGCCATATCCTAAACCACGAGATCTGACTTGGTTGTGGTTCAGGGAAATTTGACAGCAAATCACTACATGAATAAAATTCTTCAACCTCCCCTTCTTCCAATCATTGACCGCCACAAGGAGCTGTTTCAACAGGACAATGCTTCACCGCACACAGCTCGTGTCACGGTAGAGTACCTCCATAATGCCAACATCAACGTCTTGCCCTGGCCGTCGAGATCTCCAGATCTCAACCCAATCGAACACTTCTGGGATGAACTTGATCGACGTG
This sequence comes from Haliotis cracherodii, assembly GCF_022045235.1. NCBI lineage: Eukaryota > Metazoa > Mollusca > Gastropoda > Lepetellida > Haliotidae > Haliotis > Haliotis cracherodii. Next base: position 5,501,204 of record NW_027266282.1, on the reverse strand, counting down.
TACGTAAACGTCAGAACACGCCACAGTCACTCCCACAACTGGCCAAAGCGTTACAAGCAGGACAGAATTCATACACTTATCAAGTCAGTGCCGAGGAGATGCAGAGCCGTGATTGTTGCACGGGGCGGTCACACGAGATACTGAGTTCCGCGCAACCTTGTGGCCTTATGTGACATGACAATGAAGAGTTTTCAATGCCTTTGTGCAACGACAACATGTGGCTATCGAGCTCGAAAATTTCATATCTGTATCTATGATATCAAATTATCTACCTGTGTGTTTCTTTTTTTGGAGAGTGCATATGCATTTGTTATTAATAATGAATTAAATGCCACAACACGTTTCTTACAGAGTAAGTGATACAAATACACTAAATTTGAATGGTAATAGCTAGTTACTTTACACGATCCGATCCGATGTGCCGTGAAAATGTCGCTTGTTTAGGTCATGTAGAGATACATTTGCTTTGGGTTACAGCCGCTAGCAATTTCAAAGGTGGTTTGGGGTGGACGTTTGCAGTCAGTTATTCTCTTGAATACTCATAATCAAACTAACTCGAAACTCGGAATTAAATAATCTATGACATTATATCCTTCTGGATAAATAAACCGTAATTCCTCGTAGATCGTTAGTTATTTACATGTAACAATCATTTTCAATTTTTATTACATTTTATCAAACGTGAAGATAGCGAACGGTTTGCAAGTACGGTCAACTATGGCTGAACCGTTTAAATAGAACCTTTAAATAATTCATGAACAATTACTATGAAGCTAGGGTTGGCTTATCATTCAGAGGTACCGCAATTTCTTCCGTATCATCTGCCGTGACATTGTAGGATGAGTGATATTTCCGCCAAGACCTACAGCGATGAAGATAACGGGCAAAAGGAAGGAATGTAGTCACTGCCAATTTTCAGACGCATGTAAAATAATATATATTTCAAATATATCCAGTTCAACGTTACATTTATTAATGATTACATTATGTTTGTTTGTTCGTTTGTTGTTTATTGTTTACGGGTTAGAGAAAAGGAGCAAAAGAAACTCTACCAAAAACAAAACAATCCTAGAAATGCAACTGAAACTCTTTTTTCAAGATGTGAATGCACTTGCAGCATGATCACGGGATGCATATGGGTAAAACTCACACTATTCGTCAATGCACAAGGAGTTCAGAAGTCGTCATATAGACGCATATGGTAGCCTTGTGACTAATGCATTCTCCTGTTATGCTTTACACTCATGTTCAGTCCCAGACATGGGTAGAATGTGTAACGTCCATTGTTGATTTGAACACGACCTAGCACCGCACATGTAATGTGAGGTGAAATGGGGTTTAACGTCGCGTCCAAGATTATTGCATTTATATAGCGACGTGCATGTACGTGTTTGTGTTCGTGTGGCTGCTTGTACTAGTCCGGACTGATGCCGATTTATAATGCTAGCTCACTGAGACACCATGCCGCAGTTTAACATGAATATCCCACTCAGACACAGTATACTGACTCCGACCGACCAGTCCTTTCTTTAACCCCTTAATGCCGAGCGCCAGACAGGGTAACAACAAGTACCATCTTTTAACGTCTTTTGGGATGACGCGGCCGGGGATCGAACCCCGACCTTCCGCTCTCCGGGCGGACGCTCTACCACTAGACCACGGAGGCGGTCATCGCACATGTACATACCGTTATGTTTACAGTGACTACAGTGACTTCTTGTCATTATGTGTCCTGTGTTTTCACCGCAGTGCTTTATAACTCACTGCTGTCTGTTTCATGCAAACACTACCATTTGGATATCTTTTTGTCTTTTTTGTCAATCCTGGTAACTGGATATAAATTCTAGTATCTATTGTCCATTATTTGAATCAGAAAGGTTATCTCTTGACCCACTATTATGAAAATGTAAGTATGCTTCAAGTGTGCAACCTATTCAGCACAAATAAAATCGAAAAGTTAAGAAGGCTCTAAAGCATGTCCGCTCTAATAATGAGAACATTCAAATCCCACCCAACTAATAAATACCCGATGCTTTCTCCTCCTTATTTCTGCGTCCTCTGAAAACTATATCTGTACGTGAGTATTATATTATATATTATATATGTACGTCTAAGTATAAATTAGGGGCGGTCGTGTAGCTTCGTGTGTAACCTATTCACCACAAATTCAAATCCCACCCAACCCATACCCTATGCTTTCTCTTCCTTATTTCTGCGTCCTCTGAAAACTATATGTTAGTACATATTATACATGTACGTCAACGTATTAATTAACACTATGTATATATTTATCCATATGAACAGCTGGCGTGAAAAATATTAACTTTGAATTGGCCAGGACATAACAAACGTTACTTGGCTGAAAACATTCGCCTGTTGTAAGATACTAATTGATATGATGCATGTATGATCCCCGTTTTAAATACATCACCATCGAATAAATATTTCTTTTTCTTTTTTCTTTTTAGCCACCATCAAACATGGGTGTATACTTTCTTTTGCCCGCTAGTTTATATCTTATACCGCTGATAGGGGTCTGGTGCAATAAAGTTCCGTTCTGTTCTAAATAGGAGGCGAAACACAAACCTGTTTTAAATATGCCTAGGAAGAAGTCATGTGTTACAAACAGGCACACAGTGGTATGACAGCGACTTTCAGTCCATGCCCGGCCATCGAGATGAACAACGACAGGTATTTATGGCACCGGTCATAGATGGCTCCACCAGCAACGGCTCCACCAGAGCGCCAGTAGCAGCTGCAATGAAGAAAGCGGAGCCTTGAGACAAGTCCGTCCCTGTGATGAGCTGTAGGTCCAACAGTGAAGGCCCTCTCTGGCCATTGATCCAACCCTGAAATCAGAACGAAATGAATCCTCATAACATCAATTTTGCAATCGTTCTCTAGGCTGATAGGAAGGTGTTAATGTAATGTGAAAAGCTGTAGGACCAGCAGTGATGGCTCTCTCTGGCCAATGCTCCAACCCTGAAATCAGAAGAGGCTTTATATTTTAAACGAAATGCATCATCATAAAAGCAATTTTGCAATCGTTCTCTAGGCTGATAGGAAGGTGTTAATGTAATGTGAAAAGCTGTAGGACCAGCAGTGATGGCTCTCTCTGGCCAATGCTCCAACCCTGAAATCAGAAGAGGCTTTATACTTTAAACGAAATGCATCATCATAAAAGCAATTTTGCAATCGTTCTCTAGGCTGATAGGAAGGTGTTAATGTAATTTGATGAGCTGTAGGTGATGGCTCTTTCTGACCTATGGTTACACGGGAAAAGTCGAGATTCTAGAGTGTGAAAGATGATATGTATCCTTTCCAAAAACGAATTCTTCTTTGGGGATTTTCTTTGAATTTCACTCTTGACCTGGCTGTACTGATATCTCATTTGTCCCGAGTGATGAAAATCGATATAAATAATAGCAACAATTAGCATCCACATATTAACATAACATTATTAAGGCGGAACCACCTACCTTCCTCTCTCTGGACATATGCTGTATCCCCCAGACCACGGAGGTGGTACAGACCATTGAGGCTAATGAGGCAAATGTCTTAACAACATAAGCGCTCTCACTGAGAGGATATTGGGAAGTACAACAATGATGAGAGCAGAAATGACAGGACAGATTGTCTATACAGGGCAGACTGCTGTCACATAGCTGGAATCCTGCGTTAAACAGAAAAAGTGGTAAGTTATTATCATTGACGTAAGAATAATGTTATTTTCGAAACTATATTGTTTTATTGTTATGTGGTAGTGTATATTGTAAGTTAATTTCTGATGATTGTTTGTGGCAACTGTGTGTGTTAGCAGATACAATTCTGGCAGTGGTATGCAACAACCAGGTTGTGGAGAGTTACCCACCTTTTCAGGCAAACTTCAGGGACTGACTACATTTTTCGAGACGCTTCCTGGGGTTTCTAGAAGGCTGGCCGAGCCTATATAAGGGAGAGGCGGGTTGGTTTTTTTATTTTATATCTGTATACTGCTTGTTGTATAATTTGAAGTGGATGTATTACCAGTGGTAAATGTTATATAAATAAAGTGAATGTATTACCGGTTGTAAATGTTGTATAAATGAGGTGCATGTATTAACGGTGGTAAATGTTGTATAAATGAAGTGGATGTATTAACGGTGGTAAATGTTGTATAAATGAAGTGGATGTATTAACGGTGGTAAATGTTGTATAAATGAAGTGGATGTATTAACGGTGGTAAATGTTGTATAAATGAAGTGGATGTATTAACGGTGGTAAATGTTGTATACATGAAGTGGATGTATTACTGGTGGTAAATGTATAAATGAAGTGGATGTGTTACCGGTGGTAAATGTTGTATAAATGATGTGGATGTATTAACGGTGGTAAATGTTGTATAAATGAAGTGGATCTATTACCGGTGGTAAATGTTGTATAAATGAAGTGGATGTATTAACGGTGGTAAATGTTGTATAAATCAAGTGGATGTATTACAAGTCACTGTGGTAAATGTTATATAAATGAGGTGCATGTATTAACGGTGGTAAATGTTGTATAAATGAAGTGGATGTATTAACGGTGGTAAATGTTGTATGAATGAAGTGGATGTATTACTGGTGGTAAATGTTGTATAAATGAAGTGGATATGTTACCAGTGGTAAATGTTGTATAAATAAAGTGGATGTATTAACGGTGGTAAATATTGTATAAATGAAGTGAATGTATTACCGGTGGTAAATGCTGTATAAATGAAGTGGATGTATTAACGGTGGTAAATGTTGTATAAATTAAGTGGATGTATTACCAGTGGTAAATGTTATATAATTAAAGTGAATGTATTACCGGTGGTAACACGTCAAACTAATGCTTAAGCATCAAACTAATGCTAGAGCGTCAAACTAATGCTTGAGCGTCAAACTAATGCTTAAGCGTCAAACTAATGCTTGAGCGTCAAACTAATGCTTGAGCATCAAACAAATGCTTGAGCGTCAAACTAATGCTTGAGCGTCAAACTAATGCTTAACCATCAAACTAATGCTTGAGCGTCAAACTAATGCTTAACCATCAAACTCATGCTTGAGCATCAAACTAATGCTTAACCATCAAACTAATCACAATTTCTCAACTGTACCGTGTCGACTTGGATTGCAATCAGACCTTGGCGTGGCAGGCCTAAAAAACGACACTGGACAAGATTGTCTCATAACATGTGTTGCATTTTACTCAACAGATTTCAGTACAAAAACAGGAAGGTGCATTTCAACATATATCTGCCTGAAAGAAAGCGTCCTGTGAAGGGTGTGTGTGTAGGGTGTGACCCTAACAACTTACCATAAACGGCAAAGATTGGGATGGGATGGGCAATACATAGGTATTGGGGTCAATGGTGTTTACATGTTTACAGACGAATCAAGACTTTGCCTCCGATTCGCAGATGGCAGAAAAAGTTGTTAGCGTCTTAGCGGCGAGCGGTTTGTCAGGGCAACCATTCTTGATCATGATCTGTATGGGGGCTGTAGTGTCGTGGTGTGGGACGGTATCACACATGACAGATAAACTGATTTGGGTATTGTGAATGGACATTTGACTGGCCAGTGATATGCTGACAAAAATTTGCATCCTGTTGTCGTCAGTTGAAATGGCTGAAATGTTTACATGCAAGATGACAATGAAAGACCAAATCGCGTCCAAGTCGACACCGATTATCTCCGACGAGGAGGCATACGGACATTGGACTGGCCCGCTAAATCCCTTGATATGTACCCAGTAGAGCAGCTGTAGAAGGGTCCAGATAACCAGCACAACTTTGCCCAGCTTGGGATAGCTCTTCAGGCGGAATGACGGGCAGTACCAAGGGAAACCATACACAAGTTTTTCAAGGGTATGCCATCAAGATCTACAACCCCGAAATTAATTTTACAAACATTTATCGTCCATACACCTTCATTATTATTTCATCAGTTCCCCTATTTTTGGTCGGTAGTTTTACATTTATAATATAGATTTACATTTAGATTTCTATTGATGTTCGTATTGATTCTAGTTTTGCAGTTGTATATGCATAATCGGATAATAATATTAAACTATGTGTTAATGGCCATGTTGTTTCTTTTTAACTGTAAATGAACGTACTTATTGGCAAGGTGTTCCCACAAATCCCCTTACGGAGTTGGCGCTGTTCAAAGGTTATTGTATATTATTGTTGCAGATAACATCATTATTATGTTTTTTTGCCTTTGTCTAATGCCGTGCCTTTGCATGTGTTTATGTTTGTCCATTATAACTGGAATACACCAAGACGATGCTCAGCTTTGTCGATCGGTACAAACAGTGTTGTTTCTAGTAATGCAATGATATTTGAGACAGTGAAAAAGGGAAGAGTATGCTGTCTCCGGTATTTAAAAGAGGGGCATCATTCTTGTGATGGGCTACTTTAAAGGCACATGACCATGTGTCCCCAATAACCCTGTACATAAGCTGACCTCTGCAGTGGAAATACCTTTTCACATTCACCATGTTCTAACATATATTCTCTTCTTATACATCTTGACTGATGAAGCTGAAATTATGTTCACATGTGACATTAACTTCATACATTTGGATGTACATAGTATTTTTGTTCAGTATATGTTTTCCTTAAATTATCATATTTACAACAAACAAGCAAAAAGTGAAATTCATCTTTGTAAGATATTTAAGGAACATTATCTACATAATCTTAAACATTTTGTATGTTTTGTGCCCGCCAATTTTAAACATTAAAACCTGTGTGGGCTGCATCTAAATTGTGCTGTATTTTCTTATTTTTATATCAGTTATTTTCTGCGCATATTTGCATTTTAAAATATATAAAATCACATTTGCTGGAAACATCTACAATAGATCTCCATGCTTGAAAATACATAGAACATGTCATCATTCAGAATCCATAATGACATGGACACCTCTTCCTGGAACTTAGGGACCGACCATTTGATGCCATGTTGACATGTCACCAAAGATCAGCAAGAGAAGTGTTTTCGCAGTGAAGTTTAAGCAACATTTGCTTTCATCTTTTACAAATTGTCCAGAACCTATAAAGATAGATAAGTAACTACAACTATGGTCACCACGTTCAGCAGCAAATGGCCCATGGTTCAAGGGATAAATTTTCATCTTAAAGGTTTATTATGTGGGGTAGTGGTGTACGAAGTGGTAAACTCAAATGTTTTGACCGAATTGAACTTTGTTCTTTTCTGAGATTACAAACATTCAAGTAAACCCTTTGACTTTTTAAGAACGACATGGTATTAATTCCTTGACTGTATTAATGGCTATTGTGAATCTTTGAGACATGGATTTGGTGGTATATTTGCCGGACCCAGCAATATATCTCTTGTTACGGATTTGTATGGAGCTTTGGAATCCAGTGCACAAGAGCAAAGGGCAAGTTTTCAGGTTTTAGAGTCAAGTCAAAAGTAAGTAGTCCTCATGCGTGGTTTGTGCCTTAGATAACATAATGGCCTTATATGTGGCATTATTTGATATGTAACTTATAACAATGAGTGAGTGAGTTGGGTTTAACGCCGCTTTTAACAGTATTCCAGTTATACCACTGTGTGTCAGCTTAATGTGGGAGGAAAGCCCGAAGTGATGCAGGTCTCAGACGTTTACCACTTCGGCTAAACCGAAGAGTACGGGTATGGTGCTTACAAACCTAGAAACATAATCGGGGCGAACCGGGATTCGAACCCACAATCATAGGTTTCTAACGTGCTCAAGGGACGCAAGTCTGCACAGCGAATCGCTACGCCTTGGACGACTGGGCCACCCGTGCCCCGTACCTTTTAACAAGTTCTTTAATCAAATAATTAATATTGCGATGCTATATCAGTTGGAACCACAACAAACACGCTATGTAGGGTAGCCATAATTTGGATGGCACCTGGCTTGAACAAAACGGGTTTACTCCAATTCTGTTGCCCCCTTTTTCAGTACGTGCTTTCTACATGTGACAATATCACGCAGTGACGATTAAATGGGTCGGGTGGTCGGGCTGAGTGGCTTGGTTTATTACGTGTCCTTGTACCCTGACGTCATGGACCGATCACTGGTTTGTCTGGTGCAGACAAAGGTTACTTGTTATTTAAGTACCAAAATTTTCACATTTATATTTTATATTAACCATTCATATGAATGTCAAAAGTCAACCACTGCTTAAGTTTGTCAATTAGGGAAAATGGAGTATGAATTTCATGTTTTATTAGAATGGGATAAGTATGAACGTCTTTCACGGTTTGAAGCTTAGCACGAGTAATACAAACAATATGTCTGTGACTAGTCATATAAAAATGGAGCAACTCTTATGTTGTATGTTAACTAGCCATTTGTTGAAACATACATTCTCTGTCAGACAGTTTTTGTATATCATATATATCAAGTAAGGATAAGAATGTAACTTCTTTATTACAATTACTTATATTAAGAGCGACGTTTCGGTGTAAGTCCGAACACCGTTATCAAGCAAGTGGCATACACAGTATGGTTGACAAGTATATATACAGGTAGGAGGCAATCTAGAGTAGATATCAGATGGAGTTGTACTGGAGCTGAGAAGCCTGTCATGTACACACAAGGATAGGAACGACAATCATCGGTGAAGTCAGTGACATAAACAACATGATTGTGGCTGATTTGGGTCTTTGATGAGTTGATGGTACGCCGGGGGTATGTAATAACATTGGTCACGGTTGATTGACGGTTGGAGTCTTTTGATGTTGATGGCTTCTTGTAGTTTTCTGATTTTGAAGTCTTTGAGGTAGGTGGCGAGGGCTTTGACTTTATCCCACTGAAAACTGTGGCTTGGGTTGTCACGGATGTGGTCTGATAGAGCTGATTTAGAGTCATCTTTGGAAACTGAGCTTTGATGTTCTTTAATTTTTAGTGGCCTAGATGTTTCTCCTATGTAAGCTTGGGTCATGCGATCTTCATGGTAAATATCGCATAGCTATTGCCAATGGAGCCACCATTGTTGTAACTCGAACCATCTCAAATCAGACATACCATGTTGTAATGTTGGCTATGAAGACGTTTTGTTGGTATTATTATTAAACATGCCTCACTTGAAATAGTCTCACTCTATAGAATCAAACTAATTCCACAGAAAATGTTTATCATGACACAAGTATTACAGTCCAAAAATACTATTTACAAGAATAAAACGAACTATGTCAAATTTATAAATAGAATAAACCCCGATAATGGTGTTTGTACATATATTAGTTTGAACAGGAAAGTTTATTATCACGTATTCAAGTACCCCCGTGAATCTCCAGAAAAGACGTCATTAGAAAAAACATTTTAACGTGAAATAAACTAGGCGTCGTTCTTCGTTGTTCTTGGCGATTGATCGCGTAGCTGTCTTATGTGGATAAGCAATGCAAACCTGGTACTTGTGGTGGGCAGACATATTTTATTGAGAAAAAATCCAAAGCAAGAGGAACTTTTGCAAATATTATGTTTCTGGTTATTGGCCATGGGCTATGAATTCAAACGACAGTAATGAGTGTGTCAACGTCAGTCACACCATCCTGAAGGTCACATATTCCTTGGCAAACCACTCATCAGCATAGCACTTATATGCAGGGAGACTAGTAACTTTCAGAAAATAAAGATTCAGGCGAATAATCGTTGACATTTTATGAACGCTTTAAAATTACATTCTCCAGAATGCTGAAGGAGACAGTTGTCGCCCACAGTTTTAGACACAATATGTTTATTATCAAAGTAAAATTTTATCCTTCTGTTGTCATTGTTTAACCTACTCACACTAACCTCTCTGATGTGTGTAATTGTTGTTTCTATTAATCCTCCACCTACCATATATATTCTGTACCATGCTCATTATTCAGCCTTGCTTGACAATGGTATAAGGATTTATACCGAAACGTCGCCTTTACAGTAAATAAAGAAGTTGTTATCCATAAACTATCACTACATTTCTTCCGTCAACTTCTACGTAATGCCTATCAAACGATTCATATATATGTCTTTTCTTCTTTCATAAGAATTCCAGTGTTCTTCATGTTCAAGAACTGTTAAACTGCTTAATATGCTGCTATTTCGGATGTTGAAACTTCCAGGCTGCTTAAAATCTGCATAATCTTGTAAGTCTCAGACATTTATATATTTCTTCAAACAACTTAAATTAGTGTTTATCATGGAATAAAGAACATTTTTACTGAAGTTAATAGCCAAGGATATACAGTGTACTATCATTTTAACGCTGATATGTAACTGTTAAAGCTGCTAGGGTGCGTGTGTAGAAATCGCATGCTTGATATTTTATAGATGCTTTAAAGAAACGTATCCTGGAAATATAGGTCTATATATTTTTCCCTTTTCATGAAATTTCATAAATAGATAATTTATTATGGTGGAGGTTAGACCCGGCGCTTACAGTTCATGGATAAACATGCCAGAGTTCCTTTTCTTTCTGATTGAAACAGCCGGCCGCATCACCGCCGAAGCTAACATTTTTAGAATAGTACTTGTTTTACAGTCATTGTCGGTGGGCATATTTAAATATCTCGCTCAAAGATCAAAGGCGCCGATAGGTGATAACGTCATAATGGACTGACGTCACGGCGCTGTTCAAATTATCTCCCCCGTGATCTTACGTATCCCTGATAACATCGTTCTTTCATTACTGACAAACAATATGGGACAGCTACATCAATTATCGATGAAATAGTTTCACTACACTTGTGGAAAATTTGAATATTATCACCTGTATATATCCCACTTACTGACAAGAACTTATTCTCTTGTGTGTCTGTCCAAACAAACTGACAAGCACTTATTCAGTAATGTGTATATCTGACTATCTGACTATCTGTCAAACACTTATCGACAATGAGAGGAATAATGCGTATGATAGGACTTTTGGGTTGATGCTAGTGTAAGGATTGATAATGATGTAGGGATGGGACTGTTTGGCTAATGCTGGTGTTGGGGATGGTACTATTGGGTTGATGCTGGTGTTGGTGATGGTACTATTGGGTTGATGCTGGTCTTGGTGATGGTATTACTGGGTTGATGCTGGTGTTGGTGATGGTACTTTTGGGTTGATGCTGGTGTTGGTGATGGTACTATTGGGTTGATGCTGGTGTTGGTGATGGTACTATTGGGTTGATGCTGGTGTTGGTGATGGTATCATTTGGTGATGCTGGTGTTGGTGATGGTACTATTGGGTTGATGCTGGTGTTGGTGATGGTATTATTGGGTTGATGCTAATGTTGGTGATGGTACTATTGGTTTGATGCTGGTGTTGGTGATGGTACTATTTGGTTGATGATGGTATTGGTGATGGTACTATTGGGTTGAAGGTGGTTATGTGATGATTCTATTGTGTTGATGGTGTTGGTGATGGTACTATTGGGTTGATGCTGGTGTTGGTGATGGTATTATTGGGTTGATGTTGGTGTTGGTGATGGTACTATTGGGTTGATGCTGGTGTTGGTGATGGTACTATTGGGTTGATGGTGGTGTTGGTGATGGTACTATTGGGTTGATGCTAATGTTGGTGATGGTACTATTGGTTTGATGCTGGTGTTGGTGATGGTACTATTTGGTTGATGATGGTATTGGTGATAGTACTATTGGGTTGAAGGTGGTTATGTGATGGTTCTATTGGGTTGATGGTGTTGGTGATGGTACTATTGGGTTGATGCTGGTGTTGGTGATGGTACTATTGGGTTGATGCTGGTGTTGGTGATGGTACTATTGGGTTGATGCTGGTGTTGGTGATGGTACTATTGGGTTGATGGTGGTGTTGGTGATGGTACTATTGGGTTGATGCTGGTGTTGGTGATGGTACTATTGGGTTGATGGTGGTTATGTGATGGTACTATTGGGTTGATGCTGGTGTTGGTGATGGTACTATTGGGTTGATGGTTGTAAAACACTAAATATGTTCAATGTAAACTATGGATACAATTACACACATGGGCATGTACATTTAGAGCTTACTTTCCCATGGATTATTGCAAATGCATTATTCAATCCAACTCAATCACTCGCCCACATATACCTTTATGCAGCAATATGCATTTTACGTCATCATTCTTCACCGACTGACGGTATCTACATGCCTATTGCTCGTGTCAGCAAATATTTAAAGGTGTACGTCATGTCGATCGCTTCTGGGTCATCGTCGTAATGTATGTAATATCACGTGATGTCCCGGAAACAACCGCTTAAATCAGGATTCAGCTACCAGGTGTCGATCTCTTAACCATTGTGTTACAATTGTTTCATTACTGTGGTATTACTTAGAAGTCGATAGACAAAGTAGATATAATTCATGGATAAGAACTTCTTTATTTACCGTAAAGGCGATTATCATTGTAAATTGGACAGAACTTTATGGCACGCAGTTGTTTTGATACCAGACGTCGCCATTCTACCGTAGTCTTCTTATAACAGTATAAAAACATCGATTCAATATTAATATAACAGAAATCAAGGAATGCGTGATTGAGATTTTATTTATCACACAAAATCATTCTTCCAACCACTGTTTTGAGTGTAAAATAGCTGACAAGCCTCAGTTGCAGAAACAACAGTGATATCCTTTGATTGTATTGTCATGGTAGCCGATGGCGTCACAATGGTCTGCAAAACACTGTGGTACAATTTTATCTCCCACAAGTTATATCTCCTTGAAGCCGATTTTGGATGACACATGCAAAATTAACTATAATGGCAAAATGAAATCATTATCAACTTACAGTGGTCTACCTTTTTGGTAAAAAAATGACGGGAGGTCTTCTGATAATTTATCCATTTCAGCTGTAATAAGTAATAATGAATTGTATTCTATTGATTTAATGGTCACAGGTCGAATGCCGTTATGATATCGAACAATGGACTCTTATGAGATTTGTATGGAAAGGATTTTGTCGCTTTTATGTTATTTCAAAACAGTATACAGGTAGTCAAATACATACTGTTGACAAGTAAAACATGAAGATTTGACTGATTTTTCTCGCATTACGTTGCATATTGCGTACAATAGCATAAAGTCCATGCTATTCTAGACTTGACATAACATGGTTGAAATGTATCGACCACTACACTGGTATTCCAACTTAAACGTTAAAAGCCTTAATGATGTATTCAATGTGTGTACAACTTTGCTGGAGAAGTAAGCTAACCCTTGTGTTACCGGTAGGGCAAAACATGCTTACCCCTTTTCGCGAACTCCTGGGGCCACTTGTACAAATAAATCTCAGGGCTACGACTATTGTAAATCTGTGTTAAAGTGTGGGTGAGGTGAGGTGAGCTGAAATGGGGTTTAACGTTGCGTCCAAGATTATTGCACTTATATAGAGACGTGCATGCACGTGTGTGTGTGTGTGGCTGCTTGTACTAGTCCGGACTGATGCCGATTTATAGTGCAAGCTCACTGAGATACCATGCCGCAGTTAAACATGAATACCCCACTCAGACACAGTGTACTGACTCCGAGCCGACCAGTCCTTGTTTTAGCCCCTTAATGCCGAAAGCCAGACAGGGTAACAACAAGTACCATCTTTTAACATCTTTTGGTATGACGCCGTCGGGGCGGACGCTCTACCACTAGACCACGGAGGCGGTCGTTAATGTGTGGGAGTTACGATGTTCTTAGTACTACGGTCACTTTGTGGTATCACTTTGTGGATACTTCAATGACTCAATCATATCATTTTCTCTGTTATTTTGCCTTTTACGTCCAATGGAATCTGTTTCGTCGCATAATCGAGACTGGTTATTCTCTGACGTTGATATTTTTTATTCGGTGGGATGGATGAAAATAATGTAATTTTAGAAATCTAACACAGAGGTTTATTGATTTATGATTCAGAATGATTCAAATGTAAGTTTTTAAACATATTTTCGCATGTTGTACGTAACCTTCTCCTTACATATTCACGTAAGAGTACAAGGTTCTATAGAATAAGAAATGTATTACACAACGATAATATATATCCAAACATGAAAGACATATAGCGCCATCACACTGGAGCTCATATTGTTATACGTTCAAAACATCAGCAAGCTATGCCTATTAAGGATGTTTTCAACATTAATATGTTAACTTCATCCGTTCCCATCTCCAGTATTTTGTTCCTGTAGAGGATGAGGCTGCGAGTCATGTCGGGTAGTTATAATCCAAACCATGAACTTTAACCCAAGTGGATCGAGTTCTCCAAATGTCTGAAAGCATGTGTCTATAAGACAAGAACAGATTTGGTAAAATGGCTTTGGCTTCTGAAGTATCCGAAAGAAAGTGCCTCTTTGTTCTGTTTATGTCCTTTTAGTATCCGCGTGAGGATAACGCAGAGGGATGTAACAGGTAATGTAGTGGGTATAGCGCCTGTCCGGAGAGCGGGAAGTCGGTGGTTCGATTCCCGGTCTCGTCATACCAAAAGTGGTACCTGTTATTACACTGCCTGGCGATCGGAATTGAGGGGATAAAACGAGGACTGGTCGCTAGGTGATAGCATATTGTGTCTGTGTGGGGTATACATGTCAGCTGCGGCATTAGTCCGAATTAGTTCAAGCCAACACGCACGTAGCCACCCCATTTATTTATTTATTTATTTATTTATTTATTTATTTATTTATTTATTTATTTATTTATTTATTTATTTATTTATTTATTTATTTATTTATTTATTTATTTATTTATTTATTTATTTATTTATTTATTTATTTATTTATTTATTTATTTATTTATTTATTTATTTATTTATTTATTTATTTATTTATTTATTTATTTATTTATTTATTTATTATGTCACCAAAGACAAAAACGTTAACCAGTGTCCCACTCTGGGTTGTTCATAATTTGAGAAAACAAAATTTGAAATTCGGCATTAACTTTCCTGGAATATATGAAGACATCAAGAGTTTAGCGTCACAGCAGGACCGTCAGCTACATTATTCAAAATTAACCACAGGAAGGTGATGAACTGCCAATGCAAAGTCTCTCAATGACAGTGTTAATATAGAAATCACAGTTATTGCCCTTGAGGAAGAGGTTACACGAAAAGGTGAGGATATGACTATAAAAACTAGTTTTGCCTCTTTTTATATATACATAACTACATGCATATTAAGTCCTGAGAACAACCTGAATCTTGTAATGTTCATTAAGGTTTCATTATTTGTATGCAAATTCAGATATTACGTTATCTTGAGTTAAATTGCTGAATGTTTTGAGGAGACACGTTTGCATCCATACGAAATAATTCTAAACGATATGGGAGCATTGGTCGAGGAGATGCGAGGCATTTTGCTGTGTTAGGTTCGTCAAGTACTAGTTTAGAATATGATTCATACTCATTCAGTGTAAGCTTATTTTCATTTCCACTTACCGCCATCCGAGGTATAGTTGTTTGTATCACCGAGGACAGCTACATCATTAAACAGCTGATATTATATCTCGTCTGTGAGTTAAACTATGTACTGTGTTTCATATAAACTAGTTGAGAACAATGGATACTGTCTCTAACATACAATGGCACGTCATATAGACTTGTTGAGAACAGTGAATATTGTATCTAACATACGGTGGTACGTCATATGGAATAGGTGAGAACAGTGAATGGTGTACCTAACATACAGTGGTACGTCATATAGAATAGGTGAAAACAGTGAATATTGTATCTAACATACGGTGGTACGTCATATAGAATAGGTGAAAACAGTGAATATTGTATCTAACATACGGTGGTACGTCATATGGAATAGGTGAGAACAGTGAATGGTGTACCTAACATACGGTGGTACGTCATATAGAATAGGTGAGAACAGTGAATATTGTATCTAACATACGGTGGTACGTCATATAGAATAGGTGAAAACAGTGAATATTGTATCTAACATGCAATGGTACGTCATATAGAAGAGGTGAGAACAGTGGATATTGTATCAGACATGCAATGGTACGTCATATAGAATAGGTGAGAACAGTGGATACTGTATCTAACATGCAATGGTACGTCATATAGAATAGGTGAGAACAGTGAATATTGTATCTAACATACAATGGTACGTCATATAGAATAGATGAGAACAGTGGATATTGTCTCTAACATGCAATGGTACGACATATAGAAAGGGTGAGAACAGTGAATATTATCTCTAACATGCAATGGTACGTCATATAGAATAGATGAGAACAGTGGATATTGTATCTGACATGCAATGGTACGTCATATAGAATAGGTGAGAACAGTGGATGTTGTATCAAACATGCAATGGTACGTCATATAGAATAGGTGAGAACAGTGAACATTGCACCCAACATGCAATGGTACGTCATATAGAATAGATGAGAACAGTAGATATTGTATCTATCATGAAGTTGTACGAACAGTGGATATTGTAGCTAATGTGCGGAGGTCATCGTTTTTTGTTTATTCACTCTCCAATTTACGGTTGACGGGAGACCCAGTCCTCTAATACACCACAATTAGCTGTGCAGAGTTAGAAGCATTGTGCCAGATTGTTCGGAACGATTCTTGACTTGTCAACAACCTCCTTGTTTCTGAGCAACAAAAGTGTAAACGTCGAGGACCTGAACCCTCCCAGGTGGTTCAACAATATTAGTTTGTCACTGACATATTCAAAGCGGCGTTAAACCAAGTTCAATGACCCAATCGTTTGATTAAGACTTTGGTCTGACTGTCCAGCAAAAGGGAACAAAATGATTTTAACGGTATCCAACTTATCATCACGATCATGAGAGGTACACACTGACGTTTAGTTTTCTTTACTGATCAAATTAATTGTAAATAGTTTCCATCGCCATGGAGATCGCCTCTGCTAAATATGTTATAAATAATGTGGTGAAGAATGTCATAAAGGCTCCCCATCATGGCCAATCCTACTGAGCACTTCTCAGAACATAAGGGGTGCAGATCAATAATTAACTGTAAGCATGATAAATTAATAACCCAAATTAAAAGATTTAACAGTATACACTTGAATATTTCGATGTATTATCTATACCTGCTATGTTTCTAATGTATAACTTTCAAAAGCGAATTCCTACTTATTCTTTAATAGCCACGGATATTGTTTAAAAATACATAGCTGATTTGGTTTTGGAAAGTGTACCTGTCTAACGTGATGTGTACGTTTTAAATATTGGACGAATTACACAACTATTACCGAATATCAACGCTTTAATAACGATCATACCATGCCAACCGGTTCCCAATTATAGTCTTAACGATGCTCGTATGAAATCTTGTTTAATTTGTGAAATATTTATTTCATGATGGTAGACACGAATTGCATGATTGGTCTTCATGATATTCGAGTAATCAGACCCACACAGTTTATTTTAGACCACTTGAATAGTCCTTGCTGGGACTGCCGATAAGTTTGTTCCAAGTCCACCCTTAAATATACCCACATCATTATGCGTGATTGATGATTCGTTTATTGTGTGTCGTTATACAAGTATCTATAACTATGTTTTCCCTGCATTGCCATGTTTTGCTTTAAGATTATTCAGTGGTGTACGGATTTTTCTTGGAGCAGTTATGAACTGATAACAGTTATGTTTGTACATTGAATGCTATGTAATTGACTTTGATAGTTCATAGAGTTTTAAGTTTGGATGCGAAAAACACCAACGTTAGCTACAATCATTGCCCTGATGTTTCACAGATAAAGGCAATAGAATGACTACACAGGTAGGTTCTCATCACAAAATCTTCGAATGGGGCTGTGTATCCACATTGCCCAGAGGATGTCGATGATGGCTGCTCAGATGCCCACGTAACGGTGCTGCCGAGGACGTTGCTGCTAGCCCAGTAGAATAGACCATCCATTGTGTTCTTCCTGACTCCAACCCACACACTGTTATACACACTGTGGGACTGCCTATAAGCTGAAATATAAGTGATATTATTACGTCCATGTGTCATCCGCGAACATGTATCAGCCTAATTGAAATCATATATTTTACTCGGATGCGACGTAAAACATAAATAGTTTTTTCATTCATCGTTCGGATACGACACAGGTTATTTCCGGGCGAGGGAGTACCATCCAAGGAATATTTGTGTTCTGTGTCGGTTTTCATTTGTACAAATTGAAATTCCAGATCAAGGTGAAAACAAATAAAACAAAATAGTTTTTTAAAAATGCTGACAGTTAATTGACCCCAGCCCTCACGCAGCGTTCATTTAGATCGGATGGCTAGTGTTCGCTCAGGGATCACTTGAGGCAACGTTCTTCTTCAGCGAACAAAATAACGTTGCTACAACGTTGTCACAATGTTAGAAAATAACAACGTTAAAGTGCATGTTTTTTTAACCTCGCATCAAGACATGAGGATATGTCCATATGACGTCCCGTCAAGTGACCTTTGAGACAATCAGCCTCTTGGCTTCTAACTTCTATGCATTCAGACCAGTATATCTGACTCCTGTATCTCGAGAAGGAACAATAACGACAAGTTCCAAGTTGGTTGGTTGGTTTGTTATTTAACACCGCACTCAGCAATATTCCAGCTATATGACGGCGGTCTGTAAATAATCGAGCCTGGACCAGACAATCCAGTGATTAATAGCATGAGCATCAATCCACACAATTGGTATCGATGACATGCATCAACCAAGTCAGAGAGCCTGACCACCCGATCCCGTTAGTCGCCTTTTACGACAAGCATAGTCACCTTTTACGGCAAGCATGGGTTGCTGAAGACCTATTCTACCCCGGATCTTCACGGGTCACAAGTTCCAAGTACCTGAGACGACCGACTGTGGATGGCACCGCATAGCGGTACCGGTGTATCAGATTTTAATGAGGAAGATCAATATATATATGACTATGGGAAATTTACACGCATAGTTACGAGTATCTCTCTGAAACAATACACAAAGACAATGACGTTTGTCGGTTTTTTGTTTCTGTGTCAACCAAAATATATTTGCCATGTCACTGATCCAAAATATCTTTTCGAACAGCTATCCAACCTGACGAAACGAACATACTCTTATTTTTTATTTTTCTAACACCCATGAAGATCCAGGTCTGAATAGATTATCAGCAACCCATGCTTGCCGCAAGAGGCGACTACATGTATGCCTGTCGTAACAGGCGACTACAAGTCTGCTTGTCGTAAGAGGCGACTACATGTATGCTTGTCGTAAGAGGCGACTACATGTATGCTTGTCGTAACAGGCGACTACATGTATGCTTGCCGTAAGATGCGACTACATGAATGCCTGCCGAAACAGGCGACTACATGTATGCCTATCGTAAGAGGCGACTACATGTATGCTTGCCGTAACAGGCGACTACAAGTCTGCTTGCCGTAAGAGGCGACTACATGTATGACTATCGTAAGAGGCGACTACATGTATGCTTGCCGTAACAGGCGACTACATGTATGCTTGCCGTAACAGGCGACTACATGTATGCTTGCCGTAACAGGCGATTACATGTATGCTTGCCGTAACAGGCGACTACATGTATGCCTGGCGTAAGAGGCGACTACATGTATGCTTGCCGTAACAGGCGACTACATGTATGCTTGCCGTAACAGGTGACTACATGTATGCTTGCCGTAAGAGGCGACTACATGTATGCTTGCCGTAACAGGCGACTACATGTATGCTTGCCGTAACAGGTGACTACATGTATGCCTGACGTAACAGGGGACTACATGTATGCTTGCCGTAACAGGCGACTACATGTATGCTTGCTGTAAGAGGCGACTACATGTATGCCTGTCGTAACAGGCGACTACATGTATGCTTGCCGTAAGAGGCGACTACATGTATGCTTGTCGTAACAGGCGACTACATGTATGCTTGCCGTAACAGGCGATTACATGTATGCTTGTCGTAACAGGCGACTACATGTATGCTTGTCGTAACAGGCGACTACATGTATGCCTGCCGTAAGAGGCGACTACATGTATGCTTGCCGTAACAGGCGACTACATGTATGCCTGCCGTAACAGGCGACTACATGTATGCTTGCCGTAACAGGCGACTACATGTATGCTTGTCGTAACAGGCGACTACATGTATGCCTGTTGTAACAGGCGACTACATGTATGCTTGCTGTAAGAGGCGACTACATGTATGCTTGCCGTAACAGGCGACTATATGTATGCTTTCCGTAACAGGCGACTACATGTATGCCTGTTGTAACAGGCGACTACATGTATGCTTGCTGTAAGAGGCGACTACATGTATGCTTGCCGTAACAGGCGACTACATGTATGCTTTCCGTAACAGGCGACTACATGTATGCCTGTTGTAACAGGCGACTACATGTATGCTTGCTGTAAGAGGCGACTACATGTATGCTTGCCGTAACAGGCGACTATATGTATGCTTTCCGTAACAGGCGACTACATGTATGCTTGCTGTAAGAGGCGACTATATGTATGCTTTCCGTAACAGGCGACTACATGTATGCTTGCTGTAAGAGGCGACTACATGTATGCTTGCTGTAAGAGGCGACTACATGTATGCTTGTCGTAACAGGCGACTATATGTATGCTTGCCGTAACAGGCGACTACATGTATGCTTGCCGTAACAGGCGACTACATGTATGCTTGCCGTAACAGGTGACTACATGTATGCTTGTCGTAACAGGCGACTACATGTATGCTTGCCGTAACAGGTGACTACATGTATGCTTGCCGTAACAGGCGACTACATGTATGCTTGCCGTAACAGGTGACTACATGTATGCTTGTCGTAACAGGCGACTACATGTATGCTTGTCGTATCAGGCGACTACATGTATGCTTGCCCTAACAGGTGACTACATGTATGCTTGTCGTAACAGGCGACTATATGTATGCTTGCCGTAACAGGCGACTACATGTATGCTTGCCGTAACAGGCGACTACATGTATGCTTGCCGTAACAGGCGATTACATGTATGCTTGCCGTAACAGGCGACTACATGTATGCTTGCCGTAACAGGCGACTACATGTATGCTTGCCGTAACAGGTGACTACATGTATGCTTGCCGTAACAGGCGACTACATGTATGCTTGCCGTATGAGGCGACTACATGTATGCTTGCCGTAACAGGTGACTACATGTATGCTTGCCGTAACAGGCGACTACATGTATGCTTGCCGTATGAGGCGACTACATGTATGCTTGCCGTAACAGGTGACTACATGTATGCTTGTCGTAACAGGCGACTACATGTATGCTTGTCGTAACAGGCGACTACATGTATGCTTGCCCTAACAGGTGACTACATGTATGCTTGTCGTAACAGGCGACTACATGTATGCTTGCCGTAACAGGCGACTACATGTATGCTTGCCGTAACAGGCGATTGCATATATGCTTGCCGTAACAGGCGACTACATGTATGCCTGGCGTAAGAGGCGACTACATGTATGCTTGTCGTAACAGGCGACTACATGTATGCCTGTTGTAACAGGCGACTACATGTATGCTTGCCGTAACAGGCGACTATATGTATGCTTTCCGTAACAGGCGACTACATGTATGCCTGTTGTAACAGGCGACTACATGTATGCTTGCCGTAACAGGCGACTACATGTATGCCTGTTGTAACAGGCGACTACATGTATGCTTGTCGTAACAGGCGACTACATGTATGCTTGCCGTAACAGGCGACTACATGTATGCTTGCCCTAACAGGCGACTAACTTGATCGAGTGGTCAGGCTCGCAGACTTGGTTGATGCATGTTATCGTATCTCATTTGTGTAGATTGATGCTCATGATGCCAATCCCTGTGTTGTCTGGTCCAGACTTTATTATTTACATACCGCCGTCATATAGGAGGAATATTGCTGAGTGCGGCGTTAAACAACAAACAAACAAAAATAAATCATTTTTGTCCATAGTTAGTATGACTTTCTGCCTCCCCATTGACCTTTTCACTTCCTCCGCGGGCACGTCTTTTTTAATGACAACTGCGTGATTGGTTCATGTCACCGGTAGCCTTTCCGCGAACACCTTGGGTTATATCTGCTTTTCACAACGACTTTGCCTTTTCGCCCGATGTAATCTGCTTCCACAGATATTCGAGATGTTTGGTATCACCAACGTAGGACATTCTATATTAGCAGAGGAGGTTTTCCATCAAGCTGAAGAAAGGAAGTCCTCGGCAGAAGGTTTTTGGCTTGTAAACTGAACCTGGGCAACGTTTTATTTCAGCTTCAGCAGAATGAATGCTTGTCTGGAATATATTTCCCTGATTCGTGAAGAAGGAACAGGCAGAAATGTGTATTTTGAAGTCTGCCATACAGGTGTATTGATATTTGGCTGCAAACATCTTTATTTGAATACATTTGTCGTCATGTTCATGAAGCGCAATATATGATTAATCAGAACATAAGAGGGCAACTGTGTCTTAGCAAACATTACAGACTGCTTATTTCTTGTCACACAATTTAAATGTTAATCGAAAAACATAATGTCAAGTGCTGTGAATGTTATATGTTATGCTAAAATTGTGAGATTTCAACACCTATTGTTATTCATGCGTAACCAGGAATCGTGAGAACGCTGTATGTGCAAGCTGAGGTAACACAATACAGAGTTTCAAATACTACACTTTCGACATTATGTGTGGCAATAGCTTTTGAGCAGACAACACGTTAGAAATAGACTAAGAGGGTGTATTTCATGTTTTAAGGACAACATAGAGCTTAACAGGAGATTGTTTTATGGCTCTCTGGAACATATTTCATTGTTTCCTTTTCACTCACTTTAGGCATACTTGATCAGAACATTTTATATGAAGAGAACTGAAAAAGTCCACATCTGATTCCCATGGCAACATTTAAAGGTTATCAATAATTTTATAATTTGACATTTTCCTAAGACATAAAGGTCCCTTATATAATTATTTTTGACTCATTTTCGATTAAAAAAAATTCTTTGTCAAGAAAAGCCCGCAAAACTTTACATGCCATTGCAAAGTCACATGACCCTGATCGTGTTAAAAGGTATGTTCTAAATGTTCTATTTTTACTCACTGACAAAATAGTCCTTCAGAGCCATTAACTTTTCAGGTGTGTCAAAGGACAGCAAATCACCGCCGTCCTTCTTGCACTCAACCCGAGCATCATCCCAGGACATCGTTTCATTGTGGTATGTGTAGATGTAACCTTGGCCTGTACCTGTATCAGAGTTTAAAAGAATGATAAACGATTAAAGTAGAGCAAGCGAGACCACATAGTGATCTATGTTTGGAAGCCTTGGCCACAGTTGCTGAAATTTACCCTTGCATCTGACTTTCCATGATAACAGCATAAGAGATATGTTACATTTGTACTAACGTGGGGGCAGTTAGCAGGAAAGAACCCTCTGGCAATCTGAGTGGATTCCGGGCCCTGGTATAGGTTCCCAGTACCTCATGGGGATCAGTTGGTCAGACTCATCATGCTCATGCTCTCAGTCATTGGTTTGCCTGGTCCAGAACCGATTATTTGCTGTCTGACGTGGCATAATTCGGCTAAAAATATCATCCACTTCAGTCATTCTCTCCACACACTGATTGATAAAACCAGGGACAAGAGGGAAGGTGTTGGCTCAACAGAAATAATTGGAAACAATTAAATATATTGAATGCTTTATCATTGGCAATGTTTAATTAACACTGTTGTTAGATATATTCTGTTCAGGTAATTTCAAATTCCACAGGATACTCTGATAAAGTGAATTAAAAAATAACAGATGATTGTTTCTCGGTAAGAGTTGAAGGTCTTGTGAAGTAACTTTATCTTGCATTCACTTCGGACTTTTACAGTGTAAGGTGTAATAACGCAGTAAAATGTTAAAAGCAGTGGTGATTTGTCATAAACAACAACCGTAATTTCCAATAGCCGCTCTGAGGTAACTGTAACAAACAACCACTTTAAATTGCAATAGCTCATCTGAGGTAACTGTAACAAACAACTACTGTAAATTGCAATAGCTCATCTGCGGTAACTGTAACAAACAACTACTGTATATTACAATAGCTTATCTGCGGTATTTTGTTACAAACCACTACTGTAAATTGCAATAGCTCATCTGCGGTAACTGTAACAAACAACTACTGTAAATTACAATAGCTCATCTGCGGTAACTGTAACAAACAACTACTGTAAATTGCAATAGCTCATCTGCGGTAAATTGTAACAAACAACTACTGTAAATTACAATAGCTCATCTGCGGTATTTTGTTACAAACCACTACTGTAAATTGCAATAGCTCATCTGCGGTAACTGTAACAAACAACTACTGTAAATTGCAATAGCTCATCTGCGGTAAATTGTAACAAACAACTACTGTAAATTACAATAGCTCATCTGCGGTATTTTGTTACAAACCACTACTGTAAATTGCAATAGCTCATCTGCGGTAACTGTAACAAACAACTACTGTAAATTACAATAGCTCATCTGCGGTAAATTGTAACAAACAACTACTGTAAATTACAATGGCTCATCTGCGGTAAATTGTTACAAACAACTACTGTAAATTACAATAGCTCATCTGCGGTAAATTGTAACAAACAACTACTGTAAATTACAATGACTCATCTGCGGTAAATTGTAAGAGCAACTGCAGCAAACTGTAATACCTCAAACTGTAGCGAATGTAAAATACCCTAATGTTATTTGTGATCAATATTCTTCATTTGCCAGTATACAAGTAACCATATAATTGAAAATGTGTGACTGAGCTATTTGGAAATTAAACCTGATCATTGAAAACATGTTCAGTCATTGAATATATGACCATGTTTGACACATGACCCATTTCGACCACTATGATGAAAAACAGAGTCATGAAAATGAGTCATTACTTTAAAGTCTTTTTTGTCCGTCGACAACGAAGAGTACAATAACTAGATTATCACATATTATATTTAAAACGAGTATAAGATAAGAAAGAAGTAGAAAGGTACTACTATCAATTAACAGTACAATGTAAAACCGGGCCATAGACCAACACGTAGATCACCATAATAAGTACCAAAGGGACTGACAGTATCGCTGCCACCTGCAAGGTTCCCCAGCAGGACTTTCACCATCACTTCACCTGCTAGTGAGTGAGGGTTTCCTAACTTAAAATTTCAAATATACTAATAAAATATACTTTGAATGGCGTGGTATTACATGCCCTCTCAGGGAGAGACTAATTTCTGCACTTCAACCCACTTCGAGGGCACAGCAAATGCAATCTGTTAATAATTATACAATATCAGTTTATAAGAAACAACTATGTGCATCAACATTTATCAATCAAATATACTTCTTTTAAAAACTCAATAATTAAATGAGAGTTTCTGTTATAAAAAATATCCTTAATGGATGCAATTTTGAAATATTGATCGCTGTGATGAAAACATCTTGTATCTGATGTCAAACGATTAATGTTGAACAGTCTCACTGTTCAGACTGTTCAGACCATCGCTAAACCAGGTAGGTTATCTTTTGGAGTTTGAACATAAACACTTACTGTAAGCTCAGATACTCATTCAATAAAAGTGAAAACCGAAAAAATGGATTTTCATAAAATATTACCTAATACATGATAATGAACTCAGCATATGTATATACATTTGATGTCCTGAAGAACTCGAGAGAACAGTTACTGACTTCAGACTAAGATCCCTTCAAAATGACCACCATTCACAGGGAGGGTATGTCATATTTCCATACAATTAATGACAACCAGTTAATATTCAGCCATGTGTCCACAAACAAAATGTGAGACTTTCACCATGTTCATTCCTAACTGAACATATGAAATGATAATATCACTGCAACACTAGATAATGTAATTATATCTGAAGTATGGGTTGGGGTTTTCAAAACAGGGATTGAAAATGAATACATAGCTTTGAATGAACGAACGACCGAAGTTAAGAAATTTAGCACCATATGTAAATCATTACGTTGGTGTCGTAATTTATTTTTGTGTAATTGAGTCTAAAATCCCATTTGACATGCATCGTTTCACATGCCCTATAAAATCGTTTTTGATTTAAGTTGATTTAATTATAAATAAGAACAATCTTGCTGATATGTGCCGTGGGTCAGTGTTAGGTGTATGTTCCTATGTGCCGTGGGTCGGTGTTAGATGCATGTTCCTCTGTGCCGTGGGTCAGTGTTAGGTGTATGTTCCTATGTGCCGTGGGTCGTGTTAGGTGCATGTTCCTATGTGCGTGGGTCGGTGTTAGGTTCATGTTCCTATGTGCCATGGATCGGTGTTAGGTGCATGTTCCTATGTGCCGTGGGTCGGTGTTAGGTGCATGTTCCTATGTGCTGTGGGTCGGTGTTAGGTGCATGTTCCTCTGTTCCGTGGGTTGGTGTTAGGTGCATGTTCCTATGTGCCGTGGATCGGTGTTAGATGCATGTTCCTATGTGCCGTGGGTCGGTGTTAGGTGCATGTTCCTATGTGCCGTGGATCGGTGTTAGGTGCATGTTACTATGTGCCGTGGATCGGTGTTAGATGCATGTTCCTATGTGCCGTGGGTCGTGTTAGGTGCATGTTCCTATGTGCCGAAGGTCGGTGTTAGGTGCATGTTCCTATGTGCCGGGGGTCGGTGTTAGGTGCATGTTTCTATGTGCCGAAGGTCGGTGTTAGGTGCATGTTCCTATGTGCCGGGGGTCGCTGTTAGGTGCATGTTCCTATGTGCCGGGGGTCGGTGTTAGGTGCATGTTCCTATGTGCCGGGGGTCGGTGTTAGGTGCATGTTCCTATGTGCCGGGGGTCGGTGTTAGGTGCATGTTCCTATGTGCCGGGGGTCGGTGTTAGGTACATATTCCTATGTGCCGGGGGTCGGTGTTAGGTGCATGTTCCTATGTGCCGTGGGTTGGTCTTAGGTGTATGTTGCTATGTGCCGTGGGTCTGTGTTAGATGCATGTTCCTATGTGCCGTGGGTTGGTCTTAGGTGTATGTTGCTATGTGCCGTGGGTCTGTGTTAGATGCATGTTCCTATGTGCCGGGGGTCGCTGTTAGGTGCATGTTCCTATGTGCCGGGGGTCGGTGTTAGGTGCATGTTCCTATGTGCCGTATGTCGTGTTAGGTGCATATTCCTATGTGCCGTGGGTCGTGTTAGGTGCATGTTCCTATGTGCGTGGGTCGGTGTTAGGTTCATGTTCCTGTGTGCCGTGGGTCGGTGTTAGGTTCATGTTCCTATGTGCCGTGGGTCGGTGTTAGGTTCATGTTCCTATGTTCCGTGGGTCGGTGTTAGGTTCATGTTCCTATGTTCCGTGGGTCGGTGTTAGGTTCATGTTCCTATGTGCCGTGGGTCGGTGTTAGGTGCATGTTCCTATGTGCCGTGGGTCGGTGTTAGATTCATGTTCCTATGTGCCGTGGGTCGGTGTTAGGTGCATGTTCCTATGTGCCGTGGGTCGGTGTTAGGTTCATGTTCCTATGTGCCGTATGTCGTGTTGGGTGCGTGTTCCTATGTGCGTGGGTTGGTTTTAGGTGCATGTTCCTATGTGCCGTGGGTCGGTGTTAGGTGCATGTTCCTATGTGCCGTGGGTTGGTGTTAGGTTCACGTTCATATGTGCCGTGGGTTGGTGTCAAGTGCATCTTTCAAACTGCCAGGGGTCGGTGTTAGGTGCATGTTCCTATGTGCCGGGGGTCGGTGTTAGATGCATGTTCCTATGTGCCGAGAGTCAATGTTAGGTGTATCTTCCTATTTGCCGCGGGTCGACGTTAGGTGCATATTCCTATGTTCCGTGGGTCGACTTCAGGTGCATGTTCCTATGTGCCGGGGGTTGTTGTAAGGTGCATGTTACTATGTGCCGTATGTCGTGTTGGGTGCATGTTACTAGGTGCCGTAGGTCGATGTTAGGTGCATGTACCAATGTGCCGGGGGGTCGGTGTAAGGTGCATATTCGTATGTGTCGTGGCTCGGTGTTAGGTTCATGTTCCTATGTGCCGGGATCGGTGTTAGGTGCATGTTCCTATGTGCCGGGGGTCAGTGTCAGGTTCATGTTCCTATGTGCCGTTGGTTGGTGTTAGGTTCACGTTCATATGTGCCGTGGGTTGGTGTCAAGTGCATCTTTCAAACTGCCGGGGGTCGGTGTTAGGTTCATGTTCCTTTGTGTCGGGGTCGGTTATTAGGTGCATGTTCCTATGTGCCGTATGTTGGTGTTAGGTGCATTTTCCTATGTGCCGTGGGTCGGTGTTAGGTGCATGTTCCTCCTGTCGGGGGTCGGTGTTAGGTGCATGTTCCTATGTCCCGTGGGTCGGTGTTAGGTGCATGTTCCTATGTGCCGAGGGTCGGTGTTAGGTGCATGTTCCTATGGGCCGGGGGTTGCTGTAAGGTGCTTTTCCTATGTACCGGGGGTCGGTGTAAGGTGCATGTTACTATCAGCCGGGGGTTGCTGTAAGGTGCATGTTCCTATGGGCCGGGGGTTGCTGTAAGGTGCTTTTCCTATGTGCCGGGGGTCGGTGTAAGGTGCATGTTACTATCAGCCGGGGGTTGCTGTAAGGTGCATGTTCCTATGGGCCGGGGGTTGCTGTAAGATGCTTTTCCAATGTGCCGGGGGTCAGTGTAAGGTCCATGTTCTTATGTGCCGGGGGTTGCTGTAAGGTGCTTTTCCTATGTACCGGGGGTCGGTGTAAGGTGCATGTTACTATCAGCCGGGGGTTGCTGTAAGGTGCATGTTCCTATGGGCCGGGGGTTGCTGTAAGGTGCTTTTCCAATGTGCCGGGGGTCAGTGTAAGGTCCATGTTCCTATGTGCCGGGGGTTGCTATAAGGTGCATGTTCCTAAGGGCCGGGGGTTGCTGTAAGGTGCTTTTCCTATGTACCGGGGGTCGGTGTAAGGTGCATGTTACTATCAGCCGGGGGTTGCTGTAAGGTGCATGTTCCTATGGGCCGGGGGTTGCTGTAAGGTGCTTTTCCAATGTGCCGGGGGTCAGTGTAAGGTCCATGTTCCTATGTGCCGGGGGTTGCTATAAGGTGCATGTTCCTAAGGGCCGGGGGTTGCTGTAAGGTGCTTTTCCTATGTACCGGGGGTCGGTGTAAGGTGCATGTTACTATCAGCCGGGGGTTGCTGTAAGGTGCATGTTCCTATGGGCCGGGGGTTGCTGTAAGGTGCTTTTCCAATGTGCCGGGGGTCAGTGTAAGGTCCATGTTCCTATGGGCCGGGGGTTGCTGTAAGGTGCATGTTACTATCAGCCGGGGGTTGCTGTAAGGTGCATGTTCATATGGGCCGGGGGTTGCTGTAAGGTGCTTTTCCAATGTGCCGGGGGTCAGTGTAAGGTCCATGTTCCTATGGGCCGGGGGTTGCTGTAAGGTGCTTTTCCTATGTGCCGGGGGTCGGTGTAAGGTGCATGTTACTATCAGCCGGGGGTTGCTGTAAGGTGCTTTTCCTAGTGCCGGGGGTCGGTGTAAGGTGCATGTTACTATCAGCCGGGGGTTGCTGTAAGGTGCTTTTCCTATGTGCCGGGGGTCGGTGTTAGGTGCATGTTACTATCAGCCGGGGGTCGGTGTTAGGTGCGTGTTCCTATGTGCATGTGAACGGTGTAAGGTGCCTGTTCCTATGTCCCGTGGGTCGGTGTTAGATGCATGTTCCTATGTCCCGTGGGTCGGTGTTAGATGCATGTTCCTATGTGCCGGGGGTCGGTGTATGAAATCTCTAACATTTATTGTAAGCGTAGTGGTTCAGAAAAGCAATTTGGGCGGGGACAGAGCTCAAATTTGACATTATGGAGAATGTTTTTTTATAACAATGTTACTGAATTGCAAATCAACGAATATTTTACCATGAATTTGTAAATTACTCCGTTCTGATTGGTCAATCAGAAGATGTCAAATCACAGTAAACCCTTCTGATTGAAACAGACGATTTAACTGACGGCCGCATCATCACAGAAGATAATATTCATATATTTTTCAGTCATTGTCGATGGACATTTGTAAATAATTGTACCGTCCATTATAGGCTGTAAAATGATATTCAAAGGCAATAGATATTTTGCAGAAAACCCAATAGAAATCTCAAACGAAAATGTATTTGTAAGATGTAAGTTTCGGGATAACGTCATACCTTTTTGTGTCACAATGATGGATATGACGTCATATTAGCGATGTACGGTGTTGTGCTGCAAAAGATCCTTTGGTGTGTTCGAGTCACTCCCAGCATCACCTTTTCTTTATAAATTAGCACAATATGTGTGGGGCACTAAATATATACCAGTATATATTCCTCCTTATATGTCGAGACTCCGTATGTGAAAAGTAGGAACAATGTCTTTTGCTATTTCTGTCATTAGAAAATACTTACTATCGGGTGAACCCCCAGGTGAACTTCCGGACGATACTCCGCCAGAACTTTCGCCAGAACTTTCCCCAGAACTTTCCCCAGAACTCTCGGTAGGCCCTGCGGTGGAGCCTCCTTCCGATGATAAAGCTGCTAAAGGAGATGACGTCGTCCCTAGCGGTCCTCCGGGTGACTGTGAGGTTGTTGGAGGTCCTCCGGGTGACTGTGTGGTTGTTGGAGGTCCTCCGGGTGACTGTGTGGTTGTTGAAGGTCCTCCGGGTGACTGTGTGGTTGTTGGAGGTCCTCCGGGTGACTGTGTGGTTGTTGAAGGTCCTCCGGGTGACTGTGTGGTTGTTGGAGGTCCTCCGGGTGACTGTGTGGTTGTTGGAGGTCCTCCGGATGACTGTAAGGTTGTTGAAGGTCCTCCGGGTGACTGTGTGGTTGTTGAAGGTCCTCCGGGTGACTGTGTGGTTGTTGAAGGTCCTCCGGGTGACTGTGTGGTTGTTGGAGGTCCTCCGGGTGACTGTGTGGTTGTTGGAGGTCCTCCGGGTGACTGTGTAGTTGTTGAAGGTCCTCCGGGTGACTGTGTGGTTGTTGAAGGTCCTCCGGGTGACTGTGTGGTTGTTGGAGGTCCTCCGGGTGACTGTGTGGTTGTTGAAGGTCCTCCGGGTGACTGTGTTGTTGTTGAAGGTCCTCCGGGTGACTGTGTGGTTGTTGGAGGTCCTCCGGGTGACTGTGTGGTTGTTGGAGGTCCTCCGGGTGACTGCGTGGTTGTTGGAGGTCCTCCGGGTGACTGTGTTGTTGTTGGAGGTCCTCCGGGTGACTGTGTAGTTGTTGAAGGTCCTCCGGGTGAAAGTGTTGTTGTTGAAGGTCCCACGGATGAATGTGTGGTTGTTGAAGGGTCCCCGGATAACTGAGTGGTTGTTGAAGGTCCTCCGGGTGACTGTGTTATTGTTGAAGGTCCTCCGGGTGACTGTGTTGTTGTTGAAGGTCCTCCGGGTGACTGTGTTATTGTTGAAAGTCCTCCGGGTGACTGTGTTATTGTTGAAGGTCCTCCGGGTGACTGGGTAGTTGTTGAAGGTCCTCCGGGTGACTGTGTTATTGTTGAAGGTCCTCCGGGTGACTGTGTTGTTGTTGAAGGTCCTCCGGGTGACTGGGTAGTTGTTGAAGGTCCTCCGGGTGGCTGTGTTGTTGTTGAAGGTCCTCCGGGTGACTGTGTGGTTGTTGAAGGTCCTCCGGGTGACTGTGTTGTTGTTGAAGGTCCTCCGGGTGACTGGGTAGTTGTTGAAGGTCCTCCTAATTCAAAAATGATTTTTATTTTTGCCTATTGGTTATATAACACATAAAGACGACAATAAATTTGCTTATTTGGAATAATGCCTTTTGACATTGTCGTTGTCTGCAAAGTTTAAAAAAAAATATATGTGGACGAAGCATTTTACTACATATAATTATCACATATGAATGTTTATTTATCAAAAGGGCATGGATATTTTCAAAACTGCTTTTTCTCTATAACATTTCAGATGTAAATGTAACACATGTTCACCTTCTGACTTGATGCATATATATTTTCTTCCAGATTCCACGGGCACACAGAATTGTCCATTGTCGCAAACTGCAGACTTGCAAGCGTGAGTCTGTAGATGAGTGTATGTGTAACAATGAATAGACGAGGAACATGTACAACACAGTTGTATTCAGGACATTTGAGTATTTTCAATCAAATTAATCTTGCATTTTTTTATTTTACACGCCTATTTGTCTTTCTTGGTGGCATGGACATGATGGCTGAAAGGCCGGGTTTTCAAGTTTCTCATCTGTGAACCAAAAATGAACCTAACCACACGCTCACAGCTCCTTTAATTTCATCATGACCGCCTCCGTGGTCTTGTGGTAGAGCGTCCGCCCGGAGAGCGGAAGGTCAGGGGTTCGATCCCCGGCCGCTTGATACCAAAAGACGTTAAAAGATGGTACTTGTTATTATCCTGTCTGTCGCTCGGCATTAAGGGGCTAAAATAAGGACTGGTCGGCTCAGAGTCAGTATACTGTGTCTGAGTTGGGTATTCATGTTCAACTGCGGCATCGTATCTCAGTGAGCTAGCAATATAAATCGGCATCAGTCCGGACTAGTACAAGCAGCCACACAAACACACACACACGTACATGCACGTCGCTATATAAGTGCAATAATCTTGGACGCGACGTTAAACCCCATTTCACCTCACCTCACCTTCAGCATGAAGAACTTGCGTGGGGCAGCTAGTTTTGCATAAAGTAAACACAACCCAAACTACTATGATTTATATTATTCACTATTAAGCATACTACTGAACGTAGTCAAAGGAAAAGTGCTATCTGTCAGTTTTGTTAACTCTTTCGGTAATTTACCGAACAAACGTATTCTTATGGCTTCAAAGGGAGTAGGGATTATATACAAGAACTTTCCCTTTAACGACAAAGCTGAGAATATAATTGTGCGAACTAATGAAACTACGAGGGGCGTTCAATAAGTTTTGCAACTTCAATATAAGACCAAGTCGCAGACTATCTTTTGCACTTTTATTTTTCAATATAATCTCAATTCACCTCAATACACTTATTCCATTTGTCCTTCAAGCTTTTAATACAACTTTTATAGAAATCTGCAGATTGGCCCTCTAACCACGCCTCTGTGGCAGCCTTTATGTCCTCGTCATCCTGGAAGCGTCTTCCACGTGGGGCAGATTTCATTTTCCGGAACAGGAAATAGTCACTGGGGGCTAAGTCTGGGCTGTACGGTTAAATCACCCACCCTAAAATCCCTTCCTGTAAAAATACCAACGCCTCATTTACCAATACCAACATAAGTAAGGTCTCACCGATTGAAAGGATACAGGAAGCGGATTCTCTACAGCAACAAGGAGGGTACAAGTTCCGGTCACGTGTCGGTAGTGGACACTTCCGCATCCGGTGTAATGGTGGCACAGAGAGGAACATGTTTGAAACATCCTGGTAGTGCCAGTCCACAATACCGACCCAGGTAGCTGTGGACGTAGCATGGTGTTCACATAATCAACAACGTTCAGACTGTTGACATTATTTACACACAAAAGTAATGTAATCTGAAGCACCAACATGCCTAAAAGATGGGGAAAGTGATATCCTGAGTACTACACTACCTTCAAGAAGGCAAAAAAGCTGATGAAATCAAATGTTGTGATCATCTGAGCTGAATAAACACCATCCTCCTTAGCCTGATGTTCAATTGCCAAAGAGCGAAGGAGCGTCTCCGCGTTGGAAGTAAGTATATGGGGACAAAAACCTATCATTAAATACAAAGCGGCATAAAATCAATGACATTTCTTAGCTACTGGAAAACACTTTTTGTCTATCAACAAAACGAACGTCCCTGCAGCCTAGGAAGGACGGCTAACAATGGATCATTGCATTATCTATTTAGAACTGATGGTCTGAGAAATCCCAAACAATTGTGGTGTAACAATGTACACGTTGAAACTGCACGTCTCCACATACCACAAGGGGAGGTCCAGATTGGTGAAAGCAAGTCAACCATGGTAGCTGTGATGAATACTTAAAGTCAAAGCCCAAGCAACCGGTCCCGCTTGACCGTGTGAATGTTTTCATCACCATCTAGGGATAAATATTTCAAAGTTGCAAACATAAAGGATATTTTCTAATAAAATAAGTTCTCATTTGATTTTTATTGTTTTTTAAAGAAATATCATTAATTAAAACATTAAAACATTTACAAAGTTAGTTAATGTCTATAATTGTACTGTCTGACAGTTATAACGTGTTAGAGCTCTTGCTCAAATGCTAGTGTTAAATAAGATATGTAATCTAGTTGTACTGTCCATCGTCGACTGGTTTCATATGTAAATTCCTTATAGCTTGTTCTATACAGTATAGCTAAAATACCGCCGGTGTTTATTTTGATATTCAGCTCCCTCACTCATCAATCAATCAACTGATGATGGGAGATATGAAGCATTAGTGTTAGAGGTAATCGACTCAATGACGATATTTTCCTTTCTTATTCATCGGGTGGACATAGATAGAATCAAGAATGGGATTATGATTTGGATAGTTGGTGCTTTGGTGTCTTTCATTTCGGTTTTTATTGTTTAACTGTCGGCGATTAATGAGAATCGTAATTCTTGATTCAGTGTTGTTGACAGGTTTTTTTTTTAAGAAAATGCAGTAGCTTTGTGGAAACATTGATTATTTGTAAGCTCTGTCGTCGGCGAAACAAACTTTGTCCTATTGTTTAATTGACAAGGGAAATGATAAGGATGTTGGCTGAGGGTGTTTATCTATTCATGCAATTATCGGCAGTCTGGCGTTCTGAACAATTTATCAGGGCGGGACAAAAAGTAATGAACCGTGTGCATGTTAGCTATTTACCACTGAATGACTTTGCACACTTTAACGGGTCCAGCATAAGTCTGTTGAACAAATTCACGAGAAGTGTATTTGTCCTACCCAACACTGATAGCTTGATGGAAGTGTACTGAGTCGAAGTGGGACTTAATGTGCATAACGTGAGGAGTGGATGACTGACTTTTATAACACAGTACGCATGCGTGCTTCGGCCATCCAACCGACTTTACAAGGTAAGGGTGGAACAACGAAATATGTCACGTGCCTCATTCAACACGTGTCAATTGGGCCCATTTTCAGCTAAACATGTTACGTCTCATTTCAAATTCAAGTTTCACTATATTCAGTGTTTATTTTGATAATACGTTGAAATAAGTATTGTCATATACAAATCATTAATGAAGGGTTTGGAAAGAGGTGAGTTCAGGTGAGGTGGGATCTACCATTTTTTCATCTGTCTGCAGCATCATTATTTCTTATCAGATTTTATTGAGACAATATATTTGTTTCGATAAAATCGCTAGAACAAGGACTAACATCAATCTTCACAAATAACAGTTGGTAATGGTTAAAAGTAAAAAAGTAATGGATGGAATGTGTTACAAGTGTATGGTTATTAAAAGAGAAGAGTGAGAGGTCCCTTCTCATACACAGAGAAGATAATGTATTGACATTATGCATATGCTTTGACATTCTTACATTGTCAGGATTGATTTTCAAACTCCTCTTTTAAAGATAATAAAAGCTCACGTGACGGAATTTGCTAATCAGAAAAGAGATATACTTTAACAATATCAATACATAATTGAACAATTACTCAATTTCGCAGAATAACCTTAAACAATTAATTGGTGATCAGCATACTAAATAAAGTTGATGACTGATAAATGCATGTCTTGATCACTAAGGGACGTCAACTGACGAGGTGTCAAATAGACATTAATTATGTTGGTAGAATTGATGTTTTCATATTATGACACTTGGTATAGTAGGATTACAAAAGCAACATATTCTAATAACAAATCAGGTCATCAAAGATGCATTATATTGATATTTACTGAAGCCAAAAGTACGTCATACCATTAAATATGTTGTGGAACTGTTCAAGATTAAATAACACATCGTTCCCATGACGTTAATCAATATCAAGCATATATCAATTACAACCTTACGAAAACCCATAAATGACGACTAGAGTGAAAATATGAAGAACAAACCATAGTCATAATTCCTCACCTTTTCGCTAACATTGAAACGATATGTCAAGATATAGGCTGATTTCTTTTTGTTGGTATAGACTGTGTTGCCATTGCCCCAAAGTAACCCCTAATTCTATTCTTCAAATCGATCGGAAATCTTCTTTACCTCAGACCGCCATTAGAGTTCACAAAGTACCGTTTGCACATAGATGAGCGATCAAACATCAGGTCCAAATCTTAAACAGAATGTATTACCATATCATCATCTGTAACACATTGTGAGATCGAAAGTACAGATGACCACACAAATGTTTATCAGATATATGCCTACCGTCTAACGTACGAGTTATTTTACGAATCTAGCAGGTAAAAGCGAGTGAACAACGAGTGGTAAGATACGAGGGCTAGCTGAAAAGTTCTAAGCCTAACTGTGAAAGACCCGTACCAAGTCGATGGTTTTCATTAATTCTCCACATAGTCCCCTTCCAGGTCTGGATGCCGGTCAAGAAGACATTTTCTTCAGCCACCCTAAAAAATTCCGGATGCTTCCATTGTTTAGACTGAATTTTGGTTCTGGTTGAAAGTCTCATCCATGGTTACAAATCGGGATAAAAAATCAACGGGATCTTCTTCAAAACGGGAAAATTTGACACGGGACGTCATGAATCTGACACGTTTCTGATCGGCTGTCAAGAGCTGTGGCACCCATCTTGCAGAAACTTTTGTCATTCCCAACTCGTTGGTGATAATGTG
Organism: Haliotis cracherodii; assembly: GCF_022045235.1. Lineage (NCBI taxonomy): Eukaryota > Metazoa > Mollusca > Gastropoda > Lepetellida > Haliotidae > Haliotis > Haliotis cracherodii. Next base: position 5,464,608 of record NW_027266282.1, on the reverse strand, counting down.
CTCAACTCTCTCATGAGAGACGTCCACAACACTGGCAATATGTCGAGTGGTCAATCGTCGATCAGCCATCACCATGTCATGCACCCGGGGAATGTTTTCCGGAATGGTTGCTGTTGAAGGCCTTCCTGTACGCGGGTCATCGTCAAGGCTCTCTCTGCCACGCTTGAATTCCGCAGCCCACTTCTTTACTGTGGAAAAGGAAGGGGCATCATCCCCTAAAGTGGAGACCATGTCAGCATGTATCTGTGTTGGAGTTAGCCCTTTCAGTTGCAGGTACTTGATGACTGCCCTTTAGCCAGTTTTGTCCATTTCTGGTGATTTCAATGGGTAGGTTTACAAGATGGTCTGATACAAAGACAATAATAACACTACAGTTGCAGTTCTTATGTCTATGGTTCATTAACTGATTGTACTTGTTGGTGGCAAAAGTTTGTTTCAATCCGATTGAGATATCCCACTTAGGCTTAGAACTTTTCAGCCAGCCCTCGTCAAATGGTATATGACATGCATGTGTGAATTAATCTGCTTTGTAGCTAGTTTACTGGCTAACGAAGCACTCGGCAATATTCCAGCTCTATCGCTTCAGCCTGTAAGCAGTCAAGTAGCCAAGACAAATCAGTGATTGATATTACGGACAGCGTCTCATGTCTCAGGGGTACGATGACACGTAATCACCAAGTTTGACCATTCGATTCATTTTTCAGGAGGACAAGCAAAGGTCTCCAGAGTCCTAGAGCACGTTGCAAGCCACGGATAGCTGAGAGTAAGCAAAATAATTGCTCAACTGGGGTCTGCAACAGCTCGAACCGCTTGCGATCTCTTCCAACAATGGCGGCCTAATGAAGAAGAGGAGTGTTGGTAGCGTAATTACCGGTAACTCACCAAAGATCCGAATATCTGTTTCATCCATGATATGTGTTCGTTCAATGTGTCAAGAGGTCACTCTGTTTTTCATAGTGGTAACGTTTCGTCTTGGTAACATTTACAAATATAGTATGGTATCAAGGCTTTAGGATGTTGACAGTGGACTTACATGTGATGTTTTACTCGACCACATGACGGTGACAAGGATTTCACATCAGAGTTGTTTCGCTTTACGGGAATGGCCCGGGTGTTATGATGCACACGTCTCGTGGTAGCCGTAGTTGGACCAGATTGGACTCCAGCAAGGACACACTCCCTGACCCATTGTTTCGTGTCATATTTTCAATTATAATATTCCTCAATACTTTACATGTATTCCAAAGCCCGAAGTCCAAAGTTCATATTCTCAATCCATAACAGTAGTTGGGGCGATAATAAAGTAGAATTTCATTTCTCTCCCAATGAGCATTTTCAACGAAATGGTGATGTAAGATTATTTGTTTACCAAATCAGCGATTATTTGTGAATAATTCAATGAAAACGGAAACACTACATCATAATCATAAGAAATATCTACTTTTTTTCTTCTTTTTTTATTTATTCCATTTTCCATCACATCTTACATTTCAATACCGTACATAGTATGTGCATGGATTTATTGTGACATTATTGGCATGTTTGTAGCATGGACAGATCAGATACAGATATACAGAGTTTCTAAATAATACATGTAGAGAAATTCTTCCCATTTACTGTAGCACTTATGTTTTATAAATTTAGGGTTTAATAGGGCTTCATAAAATACCTTGCTTCCATAAGTTCCACAAGTTATTGTTAATGTTTGGAGTATTCTCTTTGTTAAAATAGGCAGCATCAGCCAGGTATAAATTACATTTGCACTAGCTACATTTAAAAAAAAGAAAGCTGTCCACATGGAATTACCTTGAACCAGTCTCTTAATCCAGCTTAATTTTTCTGCAGCGATAACCATTTTCACCATTCGGACACTGACGCCGCCATATTTAGGATGGAGTGGCATAATTTTCCTTTTTAGCAGGTTTAGATTTCCAGATGAAGTGAAAACATTTTGACTGAAACTTTTCTATTACAATTTTGGGTGGGCTTGCAAAACAGGTGATTAAGTTTGTGTTCCATTATTTCTCTCTCTCTCTCTCTCTCTCTCTCTCTCTCTCTCTCTCTCTCTCTCTCTCTCTCTCTCTCTCTCTCTCTCTCTCTCTCTCTCTCTCGCCCGTGTTTATCTTTAAAAAATGAGTTATTAAATTTCCAAAAGCCTTTTCCCCTTTGTATATCTGAGAGTGAAACAGTAAGAGATATCATAGAATTGTCAGAATTTATACCAGGTATTATATCACTGTCTTCAACTAAATGTAGCACATTGTGTGAGACTAAAAAATAATCCATACGAGCTTGCTTTCTTTATCCGGTTGAGAGTTCACGTCACGTGGTCAGTGTTGATCAACAAATCCACGAGCTTATCACGGTCTTATCTCATGGTCTCCTTTCTTATCAAGTCATACCGATGAAGATTCAACGTCAGTCCTCCATATGTTTACAAAACAAGTTTTTAAACGAAACTCATCAAAGATGAAAACAGAGATGTATATTTACACACACACACACACACACACACACAAACACACACACACACAAGGATGCAGGACCCAATCTATCTTGTCATGACCTACTTAGTCTGAGACTTTCAGGGTCAGTTGATCGTACATATCACGCTCATGTCACAGATAGGTATTTTCATCGAGCCCAATGGCTTAGCGTCCTTCCTGTACTCCACGATCACATCGATACCCTTCTCGAAGACTCTGGTAACTCTGCACTTTATGTTCTGTGCGGAGAGTGTATGCCTTTGCCGCCAACTTGCCTCTGTATTGTTTTCAAAACAACAAGTAGATCTGTACGGATATATATTTTTCTATCTCTCAACATTGCCGAGTTTGAGAAGCTAGTTGCCAAACATCCTGTCTATGTGTACAAATTTTACAACTACATCTTAGGAGAATTTTTTGTACGTTCATTGTGGCAGCCGGTGAATGTTTACAACATCCAAGGCGGAAGTAAACCCCATGTCCGAGAAAAGTTTCTGACACGCTATACCTGGTTGTTCGCTGTCGGGGATGCCATAGACAAGCAAGTTTTGTTTTCGGGAATACATTTCTTGTGTAAGCAGTTTGTTTTCCATTTCTTTTCTAAAGTCAGCAGACTCTTGTCTAAGATTTTCAATTTCGCTCTGTTACATGCGATATGCTCAGTGTTCATCTCGACATTCTGTACCAAGTTATCAGACACATCACGAATTTTCACTATTTCCTCATTTACTTCTTCCATTTTCAGCGTGAGCTCTGAAGTTTGCATTCTAAACGCTTTTTTTATGAAAGTTTTCTTGTCATTTTTTCGCCTACCTCGTTTTCTGTGGTGTCGTTTTCTGCTACATCTGTCGTGTTTTCATTCGTTTTTTTGTAGGTATTTCTCCATTCTGCCTACTGAAGCTGTTCCAGATGTATCTGTTTCACTTTTTCCAGTTCCTTTTCGTGTTGCTTGCATTGCATTTTCTTAAGATTGTGGCGGATTTCGGGAGCTGGTAAAATCTAGCGACCTGTCGCCATACGAGTTCAACCGGAAGTCCATAAGAAATATCTGCTGTATGAAGAATCCATTGTCCTGTTCAGACATATCGTGTTTTTTAATCACTACCAAAAAATGGTGATACCAGGTGTTCGCGAAAAGAATTGTATCCTGCCCCGACGGTGGCACCCGTCACAAACACATACAAAGACAAATCAGTTGTTAACCTAGAAAAACGCGTAAACACATGGCCCATGTTATAATAGGGAAATGTCCTCCACATGTCTACCATAAAACTTATTGATTTACTGTAGCTTTGACTTTAGTTCCCCTAATGAATTCGTCATATGATGCTCTTTGAAATCTTCGAAGAAAGAGCATGATTCTTTGTACCTGAAAAGTTGTCAAAACGCAGACACCGAAGGCTGGAACTGTTGGAATATTGCTCGACATCAAGGAAAGTTGACTATTGGTCTCAATTATTTCTATCTCATGTGGGTTAATCTGTGGAAAGGGTTTGGTTATTTCACCATTATTTAACGATGACCTGAAGTTCTGGATAAACCCCTCAAGAAATGTGTTGGTTTGTTTTGTTGTTAACGCTGCACTCAGCAATATTAAAGCTATATGACGACGGTCTGTAAATAATCGAGTCTGGACCAGACAATCCAGTGATTGACATCATGATCATCGATCAACGCAAATGGGATACGATGCCATGCATCAACCACGTCAGCGAGCCTGACCATCCGATCCCGTTTGTCGACTCTTACGACAAGCTTTGTCGCCTATTACGGCAAGCATGGGTTGCTAGAGACCAATTCTACACCCATGCTTCACGGGTCCCTCCGAAAAAAACCATTGGTTTGATTTTGCAATTCAGAGCAGAAATTCCTACTCGTTTACTCTCATTATGTCCTGAATCTTTGAAGATTGGGATGCAACTAATCTATGGTCACCATTTTAAGGCAAATGCCCCAATGATCAAGAAAGAAACACGCGGATGTTGGTTATTACAACCATATAAAGTTAGGTATAAGGATATCTGTTTCCCCCCCAAGACAACATCAGTGGATAGGACTTGGGGATGTGAGAATAAGAACGATCACAATCAGCATATATATAAACCAGAAAGAGCCCTTTCCACACTCATACGAAACATGTACTGTACGATTTCGACCGACCCACGAGCATGTGTCCATGAACCACCAAAATACAGTGACGACACCAGGTGTTCGCTCACCCTGCCTGCGGAACTGGGCCCCATGTGCAGTATCCATTAACACACGTAAACATTTGGAAACAGACATCAGCAATGAATGACAATTCATGTGTGCTCCTCTGATGCTTCAAAACCAATAGAGACAAGGCAGGACACGTTCTGTTTAATGTGGGTTTCAACAACATCGATGCAGTATTTTGGCAACGATTTCCTCTTGACATCTTTTGATTCTTAGAGGCAACAACTGCGTACCTTCAAGGACTTGGATGGTGTTATCAATCGGGCAGACACTGATAACAAAGTGAATGAGTGAATGGTTATTTGATCGTTGTTTAAGGCGTCACTCAATATTCCACCTTCATGAGTCTGTAAATAATTGAGTCGCGCCCAAACAAACCAGTTGCTGCCATTCTATTGTTATTTTCTGTACAAGTGAATTTCTCATCAATAACAAGGTATTTCTATTCAGTGATGACTTCTGCAATTATCTATGGATTTCTGGGCTTTTAAGTCTAGAATGAGCCAAATGTGCAAATGGAGACATCAAATATGAGATTCAAAAGAACTGTGCATCGTGCATGCGTATTAAATAGCTACAAGTAAAAATAGCTGAGTCTGAGCTTCCACTTTTATTAGTAGAATGTGTAGAAGGTGCTACGTGATTCCAAGGACATTCAGAGACATTCTCAAGCGCATCGTATGATATGTAAATACAGCAATGTTTCGTACAATACATACGTTTTTCGTATATCGAGTATATCGAATTTTGAAGGGTAGGATGGACACAGTATTTCCAAGGTATACACTGTTTAAGAAACTTATCATACATCTGACACACTAATACAAAAGTATATTCATCATCAATGTAACCCTGTTTACAAACGTGACATAATCTTACACCGGGCTGGGGCATCGTTTGAGAGCCATTATATGTAGGGGGTTTCTCCCACATTCTATGTGTTCTGGAGTAGTAGCTTTAACCCCTAGAAAATGTTTACAATCTAACAAGTGAACAGATTCAGTTTCCTTGCAGTTGTCAATACCCCAGATTTCAGACCCATATACAAGAACAGGCAGAACTTTTGTGTTGAATATTCCAAAAGGACAAACTATATGGAATAGGTTTAAGGCTTACAATAGTTTTGAAGACAGTAAACAACTCACGTTTGGCCTGTGTGGCTGCAATAGTAATATGATTATTCCAAAATAGATTGCTGGAAAAAAACACCCAAATACAAAAAAGAAGATACATACGCTAACAGTGTGTCACAATAATACCACGTCTCAACACATCAACTGTGGTCTTATCCAAATCTACATTTAAACTATATCGCAATACCTAGCTGACACATATATTCGTTTCTGAAGTCCAAAACCTGTATCAGAAATAAGGATCACATCATAAAAGCTATTTACATAGTGTTAAATCTAGTGTAAGATTTGATAACCACCAGTCGGAGTCCTTTGAATATAACATGCATTTACATATAACTCGTATTTGTTATTGTTAATTAATTAAATGCAACAACACGTTTCTTACGTTATGCATGTTCTTTTGTTTAAAAGTAAGTGAATGCGATATGCTCAGTGTTAATCTCGACATTTTGTACCAAGTTATCAGTCACATCACGAATATACTAGATTTGAATGGTAATAGCGAGCCATTTTACACAATCCTATGTGCCGTGAAATGGTCATTGTTTAGGTCGTGTAGGGATACATTTTCTTTGGGTTACAGCCGCTAGAAATTTCTAAGGTGGGATCGACAGACGTTTGCAGTCAGTTTGATTATGGCTAATAAAGAGAATAACTAACTCGGAACTTGGAATTAAATAATCTATGACATTATATCCCATCGGGAAAGATAACAAATAATTCCTTGTAGCTCGTTATTTTCATGTAAGAATCATTTTCAGATTTTATTATATACTCTTAAAAAAAGAAACGCAATACAGATATTTGTTGCCATAAAAGCCAAATTAGTGGATCAAGAGGTGCAAAATGAAGAGGTTTAATGTATTAGTGTCAGTGACAAATTTCCCTGATCAAACCATTAGTCGGGAAACACGTACGATTCGGAAAAACGCACCAAGTGCATAAACAAAAGGGCCATGGAGCTGCACGTACTGCATGTGCAGCAGCACTATGAACGATATTAAAGTGCTGGGTTTTTGGTTGCCTGGGATCTGCGTCAATTGAACAGTGACAGTTCAACAACATGCCAAAATTAACTGAAGTGCAAAGAAACAACGTCATAGGCCGCTTGAAGGCAAGGGGAATCGCGAATAGCTGTAGTCAGGGTTTTCAATGTAGCGCCCAGCACCATCACAAGGCTATGGGGTCGGTTTCAACAGCATGGGTCAGCACGTGATCGGCCAAGATTACTCCCCTCGCCCTCCAGATCCCCGGATTTGAACCCAATAGAGCAGCTTTTGGATGATTTGGATAGACGGCCACACCGACGTTAACCTCAACCCCTGACGTTGCAGCAGTTGGCCTTTGCGTTGCAGGCTGGGTGGGCTACTATTCCCCAGGATGTGATTCGCATACTCGTCTCTTCCATGGGCAGGAGATGTCAGGCCGCTATCGATTCCAACGGTGGACATAAGCGTTATTGATGGTAGCTGACCTTCACCTTAGACTTTTCCTATGTACCGATAACTGAGATGACTACAATCACCAAGTGTTATCTCCACAACATTTTGGCTAAATACATTGTACGGTTCCTCGTATGTATTTTCCTACCTCACACAAATCTGGCTTTCCGTTTCTTTTTTTGAAGAGTATATTTTATCAAACTTAAAGGCAGAGAAAGGTCTGCAAGTACGGTCACATGTGACTTAACAATTTAAACAGAACCTTTAAATAATTCATTAACAATTACTATGAAGCCAGTGGCTTGTCATTTAGAGGTACCTCAATTGCTTCCATATCATCTGCAGTGACAATGTAGGATGAGTGGTATTTACTCAGGACGTTCTTCACCAGCCACACTAACACCAGGAAACTGAGGAACAACAGAACACTCTCAATGGTCAGGATATAATTGTACCAGAGAGGACTGGATACTTCCATCAGATGACCGATGATCTGAGGGTTGACCATTCCGCCAAGACCTACAGCTATGAAGATCACGGACATGATTTTTCCTGAGAGTTGCACAAAGTCCTTCTCGATCCATGTTAGCATCGCAGGAAAACTGATTGATATTGAAAAGCCCACAGCACAAGCTGTGATCCATATGAATACTTTTGACAGGTACATTCCGGCGAATATCATGCCAACCTGAGCTAGGATTAAAAAGAAAAAAAATAGACCACATATCTTTACGTGAGATACATAGGTGATGAAGAAGATGGCCGCTAGACGACCAAAGGCGTAAGCTGCCCAAAACGCCGATGTGATCCTTGCTCCCGTGACCTTTGTCCACTTGAACTGCTTGACCACATATGATGCCAGGAAGGACACCGACGAGTCTTCGACCTCATCCAGGAAGAAGTAAAATATACCCAGGAGGCCAAGTGTCAGAGCGAGTAGTTTCCTGGACAACCTTTTACCTTGTCTCTTTCCATCTAATGCTTTTGTAACGTCCTTATGTTTATCCTGTCTTGCAAATAAAAACACAATCAAGAAAGGTAGTGACGACAGGATTGTAAGAATCCCAGTCATCATAAAAGGCCAAATGATTCTTGTCTTAGGCAGATGATTCGATGATATATTTGATGCATTTACGAAATCCTGCACTATATAAGAATTGTTTTCAGTTCCCATGACAGGAGATTGTGTTATATTATCATCGCCATATTTTCTGAGGGCTAAAAACGGTTCAAGGACAAAAGGGGAGATAATTCCCCCTAACGACCATAGGAAATGTAAAGCCTGCATGTATGGTTTGCTCTCCACTCCCCACACTCGGACAAGTTCCACATTGCAACCTGAAAACATAAGTTTATGTGTATTAATAAAATAATGACTGTCGACAAGAAGGAAATGTAGTCACTGACCATTATCACATGCATGTAAAATAACAATGTTACATTCACATATGAATACATTTTGTTTCTTTGTTCGTTTGCTGTTTTTTAGTTGATTGATATAATGAGACCTACGCTCCTGGGGTTCGATGCCCCGCAATCAAGTCGAAGGAAAGGAGCAAAAGAAACTCTATCAAACATAAACCAATTCTGGATAACAGACGCGGATAAAATTTTAAATCTTGCCTAGGTTCACTGAATTCCATGACAAATTCCTTTTTTCAAACTGGGAATGCACGTACAACATGATCACAGGATGCATTTTGGTAAAACACTATTCGTCAATCCACAAAGAATTCAGAAATCGTAACAAAGGACGTATGGTAGCCTAGTGGCTAATGCGCTTGCCCGTTACGCTTAAAACCCGGGTTTAATCCGAGACATTGGTTGAATGTGTAACGTCCATTGCTGATTTTCCCGGAGATTATGCACTGGCAAGCAAAATAAATTATACCAATAGCAAATTAGAATTTTTATTCTAACACGACATATTGTTCCCAAAGCATATAAAACTAATTTTAAAAACGCAGCAGACACTGATGCAATTTAATATCTTAGTTCACTTAATTCCGTGTCAAATGATTTTATTTGCTAAAATTAGATGGTTTTAAAACAGCTCAGGTCGTCAGTGCAAAAGGAGTTCAGCATTCAGAGTGTCATACAAGAGTGGCAGAACAGAGTGATAGGGTCATTGGCAAGCTGCATTTGGGAGGTATCGTCACACACTTGGCTGCACTCTGACAACAATCTCCAAGTTGCTGTCACGCTACTGGCAGACAGGGCGGACCGTCCACAGACCACGTGTCAATTTGATTATCTTCTTGTCTATTTTTGTCAACTTGATAAATAACTAGGCAAAATCTACTATCTATTGTCCATTATTTGAATCAGAAAGACTATCTCTCGCCCCACTATTATGAAAATGTAAGTATGCTTCAAGAGTGCAACCTATTGAGCACAAAAAAAATCGGAAAGTTAAGAATGCTCTAAAACACTTGCGCTCTAATAATGAGTACATTCAAATCCCATCCAACTAATAAATACCCTATGCTTTCTCCTCCTTATATCTGCGTCCTGTGAAAACTATATTTGTATGTGAGTACATATTATATATGTACGTCTACGTATAAATTAAGACAATGTATATATTTATGCCATCCATATGAACTGCTGGGCGTGGAAAATATACAGTACGATTGACCAAGAAATTACCAACGTTGCTAGGCTGAAAACAGTCGCCTGTTATGAGATAATCATTGATATGATGCATGTAACATGGCCCAGGGTACCCGTTTCAAATACATCACCATCGAATAGATATTTCTTTTTGGTTGTTTTCATTTTAGCTACCATCAAACATGGGTGTATACTTTCTTTTGCCCGCCATTTGATATCTTCTGCCGCTGATAGGGGTCTGGTGCAATAAAGTCCCGTTCTGTTCTAAATAAGAGGCGAAACACTAACCTGTTTTAAATATGCCAAGGAAGAACTCGTGTGCTACAAACACGGCAATCATAAGCCAGTAGGGCGTACACAGTGGTATGACAGCGACAGTCAGTCCATGCCCGGCCATCGAGATGAACAACGACAGGTATTTATTACACCGGTCATAGATGGCTCCACCAGCAACGGCTCCAACCAGAGCGCCAGTAGCAGCAGCGGTGAAGAAGGCGGAGCCTTGAGACAAGTCCGTCCCTGTGATGAGCTGTAGGTCCAACAGTGAAGGCCCTCTCTGCCCATTTATCCAGCCCTGAAATCAGAAGAGGTTTTAGACAGTGAACGAAATGCATCCTCATAAAATCAAGTTTGCAATCGTTGTCTAGGCTGATAGGAAGGTGTTAATGTAATGTGAAAAGCTGTAGGTCCAGCAGTGATGGCCCTCTCTGGCCATTTATCCAACCCTGAAATCAGAAGAGGTTTTCGACAGTGGACGAATGCATCCACAATTTTGCCATCGTTCTCTAGGCTGATAGGAAGCTCCTGATGTTGTGCGATGAGCTGTAGGTCAAGCAGTGATTGCCCTCGTTGACCCATGGTCACACGGAAACAGTCGAGATTCTAGTTGGTTGGTTGGTTAACGTCGCACTCAGCAATATTCCAGCTATACGACGATGGTCTGTAAATAATCGAGTCTGGACCAGACAATCCAGTGATTGATATCACGAGCATCGATCCACGCAAATGGGATCGATGACATGGAGCAACCAAGTCAGCGAGCCTGACCACTCGATCCCGTTCGTGGCCTTTACGACAAGCATAGTCGCCTTTTACGTCAAGCATGGGTTGCTGAAGACCGGATCTTCACGGGTCCCGAGATTCTAGAGTGTGAAGAATGAAATGCATCCTTTTCCAAAACTTTTTTTTCTTCTCAGTTTTTTTCTTTGAATGCTGTACTGATATCTCATCGGTCCCGAATGACGAAAACCGATATGATGACAGCAACAATGTGCATCCATATATTACATAACATCATTGAGGCGTTGAGGTGAGGTGAAATCAGCAGAACTCTCCCAGTTTTATCGTGCTAGCCCACTGAGATGCCATATCTCATGGATATACCACTCAGACATATAATACTAACTTCCAGTCTTTTTTTATTGTATACGTATGTGGTATGACGCCGTCAGGGCATAGAACCACCGACCTTCCGCTCTCCAGGGCATACGCTGTATCTACCATACCACGGAGGTGGTACAGACCATTGAGGCTAATAAGGCAAATGTCTTAACAACATAAAAGCTTTCACTGAGAGGATATTGCGAGGTACCACATAGATATTGTAACATGGTGTACAGTACACCACACAAAGAGATTGTAACATAGTGTACAGTACACCACATAGAGATTGTAACATGGTGTACAGTACATCACATAGAGATTGTAACATGGTGTACAGTACATCAGATAGAGATTGTAACATGGTGTACAGTACACCACATAGATTGTAACATGGTGTACAGTACACCACATAGAGATTGTAACATGGTGTACAGTACACCACATAGATTGTAACATGGTGTACAGTACATCAGATAGATTGTAACATGGTGTACAGTACATCACATAGATTGTAACATGGTGTACAGTACACCACATAGAGATTGTAACATGGTGTACAGTACATCACATAGATTGTAACATGGTGTACAGTACACCACATAGAGATTGTAACATGGTGTACAGTACACCACATAGATTGTAACATGGTGTACAGTACACCACATAGAGATTGTAACATGGTGTACAGTACATCACATAGAGATTATAACATGGTGTACAGTACACCACATAGAGATTGTAACATGGTGTACAGTACACCACATAGAGATTGTAACATGGTGTACAGTACATCAGATAGATTGTAACATGGTGTTCAGTACATCACATAGAGATTGTAACATGGTGTACAGTACACCACATAGATTGTAACATGGTGTTCAGTACATCACATAGAGATTGTAACATGGTGTTCAGTACATCACATAGAGATTGTAACATGGTGTACAGTACACCACATAGATTGTAACATGGTGTACAGTAAACCACATAGATTGTAACATGGTGTACAGTACACCACATAGATTGTAACATGGTGTACAGTACATCACATAGATTGTAACATGGTGTACAGTACATCACATAGATTGTAACATGGTGTACAGTACACCACATAGAGATTGTAACATGGTGTACAGTACATCACATAGAGATTGTAACATGGTGTACAGTACACCACATAGAGATTGTAACATGGTGTACAGTACATCACATAGATTGTAACATGGTGTACAGTACATCACATAGAGATTGTAACATGGTGTACAGTACACCACATAGATTGTAACATGGTGTACAGTACACCACATAGAGATTGTAACATGGTGTACAGTACACCACATAGATTGTAACATGGTGTACAGTACACCACATAGATTGTAACATGGTGTACAGTACACCACATAGATTGTAACATGGTGTACAGTACATCACATAGAGATTGTAACATGGTGTACAGTACATCACATAGAGATTGTAACATGGTGTACAGTACATCACATAGATTGTAACATGGTGTACAGTACATCACATAGAGATTGTAACATGGTGTACATTACATCACATAGATTGTAACATGGTGTACAGTACATCACATAGAGATTGTAACATGGTGTACAGTAAACCACATAGATTGTAACATGGTGTACAGTACACCACATAGAGATTGTAACATGGTGTACAGTACACCACATAGATTGTAACATGGTGTACAGTACATCACATAGAGATTGTAACATGGTGTACAGTACATCAGATAGAGATTGTAACATGGTGTTCAGTACATCACATAGAGATTGTAACATGGTGTACAGTACACCACATAGAGATTGTAACATGGTGTACAGTACATCACATAGAGATTGTAACATGGTGTACAGTACACCACATAGAGATTGTAACATGGTGTACAGTACATCACATAGATTGTAACATGGTGTACAGTACATCACATAGATTGTAACATGGTGTACAGTACATCACATAGAGATTGTAACATGGTGTACAGTACACCACATAGAGATTGTAACATGGTGTACAGTACATCACATAGATTGTAACATGGTGTACAGTACATCACATAGATTGTAACATGGTGTACAGTACATCACATAGAGATTGTAACATGGTGTACAGTAAACCACATAGAGATTGTAACATGGTGTACAGTACATCACATAGAGATTGTAACATGGTGTACAGTACATCACATAGAGATTGTAACATGGTGTACAGTACATCACATAGAGATTGTAACATGGTGTACAGTACACCACACATAGATTGTAACATGGTGTACAGTACATCACATAGATTGTAACATGGTGTACAGTACACCACATAGAGATTGTAACATGGTGTACAGTACATCACATAGATTGTAACATGGTGTACAGTACATCACATAGATTGTAACATGGTGTACAGTACACCACATAGAGATTGTAACATGGTGTACAGTACATCACATAGAGATTGTAACATGGTGTACAGTAAACCACATAGATTGTAACATGGTGTACAGTACACTACATAGATTGTAACATGGTGTACAGTACACCACATAGAGATTGTAACATGGTGTACAGTACACCACACATAGATTGTAACATGGTGTACAGTACATCAGATAGAGATTGTAACATGGTGTACAGTACATCACATAGATTGTAACATGGTGTACAGTACATCACATAGAGATTGTAACATGGTGTACAGTACATCACATAGATTGTAACATGGTGTACAGTACATCACATAGAGATTGTAACATGGTGTACAGTACATCACATAGATTGTAACATGGTGTACAGTACATCACATAGAGATTGTAACATGGTGTACAGTACACCACACATAGATTGTAACATAGTGTACAGTACATCACATAGATTGTAACATGGTGTACAGTACATCACATAGAGATTGTAACATGGTGTACAGTACACCACATAGAGATTGTAACATGGTGTACAGTAAACCACATAGATTGTAACATGGTGTACAGTACATCACATAGATTGTAACATGGTGTACAGTACATCAGATAGAGATTGTAACATGGTGTACAGTACATCACATAGATTGTAACATGGTGTACAGTACATCACATAGATTGTAACATGGTGTACAGTACATCAGATAGAGATTGTAACATGGTGTACAGTACATCACATAGATTGTAACATGGTGTACAGTACACCACATAGATTGTAACATGGTGTACAGTACATCACATAGAGATTGTAACATGGTGTACAGTACATCACATAGAGATTGTAACATGGTGTACAGTAAACCACATAGATTGTAACATGGTGTACAGTACACCACATAGAGATTGTAACATGGTGTACAGTACACCACATAGAGATTGTAACATGGTGTACAGTACATCACATAGAGATTGTAACATGGTGTACAGTACACCACACATAGATTGTAACATGGTGTACAGTACACCACATAGAGATTGTAACATGGTGTACAGTACATCACATAGAGATTGTAACATGGTGTACAGTACACCACATAGAGATTGTAACATGGTGTACAGTACACCACATAGATTGTAACATGGTGTACAGTACACCACATAGAGATTGTAACATGGTGTACAGTACATCACATAGATTGTAACATGGTGTACAGTACACCACATAGAGATTGTAACATGGTGTACAGTACATCACATAGAGATTGTAACATGGTGTACAGTACATCACATAGAGATTGTAACATGGTGTACAGTACATCACATAGAGATTGTAACATGGTGTACAGTACATCAGATAGAGATTGTAACATGGTGTACAGTACATCACATAGAGATTGTAACATGGTGTACAGTAAACCACATAGAGATTGTAACATGGTGTACAGTACACCACATAGAGATTGTAACATGGTGTACAGTACATCACATAGAGATTGTAACATGGTGTACAGTACATCAGATAGAGATTGTAACATAGTGTACAGTACACCACATAGATTGTAACATGGTGTACAGTACACCACATAGAGATTGTAACATGGTGTACAGTACATCACATAGAGATTGTAACATGGTGTACAGTACATCAGATAGAGATTGTAACATAGTGTACAGTACATCACATAGATTGTAACATGGTGTACAGTACACCACATAGAGATTGTAACATGGTGTACAGTACATCACATAGAGATTGTAACATGGTGTACAGTACATAAGATAGAGATTGTAACATAGTGTACAGTACATCACATAGATTGTAACATGGTGTACAGTACACCACATAGAGATTGTAACATGGTGTACAGTACATCACATAGATTGTAACATGGTGTACAGTACATCACATAGAGATTATATCATGGTGTACAGTAGACCACATAGAGATTATAACATGGTGTACAGTACATCACATTGAGATTGTAACATGGTGTACAGTACACCACATAGAGATTGTAACATAGTGTACAGTACACCACATAGAGATTGTAACATGGTGTACAGTACATCACATAGAGATTGTAACATGGTGTACAGTACATCACATAGAGATTATAACATGGTGTACAGTACATCACATAGAGATTGTAACATGGTGTACAGTACATCACATAGAGATTGTAACATGGTGTACAGTACACCACATAGATTGTAACATGGTGTACAGTAAACCACATAGAGATTATAACATGGTGTACAGTACACCACAGAGATTGTAACATGGTGTACAGTACATCACATAGAGATTGTAACATGGTGTACAGTACATCACATAGAGATTGTAACATGGTGTACAGTACATCACATAGAGATTGTAACATGGTGTTCAGTACATCACATAGAGATTGTAACATGGTGTACAGTACATCACATAGAGATTGTAACATGGTGTACAGTACATCACATAGAGATTATAACATGGTGTACAGTACATCACATAGAGATTGTAACATGGTGTTCAGTACATCACATAGAGATTGTAACATGGTGTACAGTACATCACATAGAGATTATAACATGGTGTACAGTACATCACATGGAGATTGTAACATGGTGTTCAGTACATCACATAGAGATTGTAACATGGTGTACAGTACATCACATAGAGATTGTAACATGGTGTACAGTACATCACATAGAGATTGTAACATGGTGTTCAGTACATCACATAGAGATTGTAACATGGTGTACAGTACATCACATAGAGATTGTAACATGGTGTACAGTACATCACATAGAGATTATAACATGGTGTACAGTACATCACATAGAGATTGTAACATGGTGTTCAGTACATCACATAGAGATTGTAACATGGTGTACAGTACATCACATAGAGATTGTAACATGGTGTACAGTACATCACATAGAGATTGTAACATGGTGTACACTAAACCACATAGAGATTGTAACATGGTGTACAGTACATCACATAGAGATTGTAACATGGTGTACATTACATCACATAGATTGTAACATGGTGTACAGTACACCACATAGAGATTGTAACATGGTGTACAGTACACCACATAGAGATTGTACCTTGGTGTACAGTAAACCACATAGAGATTATAACATGGTGTACAGTACACCACATAGAGATTGTACCTTGGTGTACAGATTATAGAGATTATAACTCACGAGCACGGGTATTGTGCTGACAAACCTAGAAAGATAATCGGGGCGGGCCAAGATTCGAACGCACGATCGCAAGTTTCCTGGAATACACAACCCTGCACATTGAACTGCAGTGCCTGAGACGGCCCGTGTCCACTTTTCATGTGTGATTCAAAAGATATTCTACAACGATATTGTGAATTATACTGGAATAAGGGACCACGATCCAACCTTCAACAGACTATTTAATAAACTCTCCTAAAAAATGTAAAAAGGTAGGAGATCGTGAACTATACTCAACAACAAAAGTTCCTGTGACCCCAATATTTTAGTGTATTTTTCAAACAAGTAAAGTTTGGTCTTCAATATTGTAGTACATGTATTGCAAGCCCCATGCATTTCACTACCCAATAACGGGTATAAAATCATGTGCGTTAACGGGATTCCATATGCATTGTTTAGCATCGTGCTGACAACAACCACTCAGAAAAACAACATAGTTACGCAGTTATTCGACATTACGAAATGCCACGCGTGTCCGAAAATGAGCGTCTGCGAGCCATTGGTATGCTTGAGGCAGGATCGAGTCAACGTGATGTTGCAAGAAAATTTAACGTCCACAGAAACAATATTTGGTGTTTATGGCAACGTTGGCAACAGACGAATGCAATCAGAGACCATCCTCGGAGTGGCAGGCCACGTGTAACCAATAATCGACAACTGGATTCTTACAACACACCAACTAAATCGATTCCAGCCATCAACAGTGACTGCAAGAAGCATCCCTGGCCTTCGACGAATATCTTCACAAACAGATGTGCAGGGATTGTCGCCAGAAGACTCCGCCAATTTGACAGGAAACCACCGTCAAGCACGTCTACAGTGGTACAGAGTCTCGTTTTCACCTCAGCCACAGCGATGGACGGATTCGAGTGTACCGACGTCGAGGTGAACGTTATGTCAATCATTGTGTCATGGAAGAAGATCGGTTCGGGGGCGGCAACGTTATGGTATGGGGTGGGATTAGAGCAAGACAGAGGACCCGTTTGAAAGTGGTAGAGGGAAATCTCAATGGACAGCGCTACCGCGACGAGATCATCGTCCCTATTGTTCTACCGTTTTTGCGTCGTCATTATCTTTCAACATGACATGACAACGCCTGTCCTCATATTGCTCGACTTGTTCAGGATTCTCTTCAATAAAACAACGTGAATGTCATCCCCTGGCCGGCTCGCTCCCCTGATCTCTCACCAATCGAGCACATGTGGGATGAGATGGATCGGCGCCTTCGACGTCAACCACGTGTCTCACAGACACTCCAGAACTTCGAAACATGCTCCAGCAGATATGAACAGATATCCCACAGGACTTTGTGCGACGCCTGGTCCATTCCATGAGACGAAGATGTGTTGCTTGCATCGCAACCAGAGGTGGACACACACGCTACTGATTTGTAAATTGACATTTTGGCATGTTCATATTTTTTAATGAAATCACGCATTTTCTGAAGCCAGTATGGCAAATTAAACCATTTGAACACTTACAGGAGTCTTTTATCTTTTGCAAATCGAAACTGTTTCGGATTTGGTAAAAAAACATAACTTTGCATTAAATGTTATTAGTACTCCCAGTCACCAGGTTGCGAACGAAACGGTGCATGCCTCGTAAATGATTCGTCTTCAACCACACAGAAAACATGCCAGCAGAGACTATGAGATTATTTCATGGCCTCTGACACCAGCTACTGAGCTGTATTCATTGAGCGGATATACCGAGACGCTGTCTGACTGATAACGTCGTGTTGCATTCCTTCTGTATCTCGGCACACTCACACTGCTTGACAAAGTCAAGTATGGCATTCCAGAAGGGACATGTTGGTGTAGCGCTTTGTCACCCTTACTGAACAAAGTCAAAAGTGACAAAATTAAACAAAGCATGACATTTGACCAATTGAGGCGTTTTGAAAATTAATTTAGTTTGTACCAAGGGAGAGAATGCGAAAATGTCTCTTCTAGACTTCCATAGTCAACTGTGCCACAGATGTGTGACTTAGGGCAGATATAAAGCCTGTTGTACCGTCAGTTTACCATATGTATCATACTCTCAGTTGTAGCAGTATCACGAGGGGTACATTATTAGTATAACAAAAAGCAGCACGCTTTTGCCGAGTCATTGAAAAAGTCACGTTAACCTCAGCTCAATCAAACAGTTGTTTTCTTTCAATTATTAATTTGCTTTAATTCGTTTACAATGTCAGACTAAACATATCGGTAGGATACATTCGTTGGAGCAGAATAACTTAACGCGGGACACATTACACCACATGTACCCCGGGTAATACTGCTACAAGGTATATAATTCAGTCCTCATGGATGACATATATCTCCTTCCCTGTATGACTTATCATTCAATAGAGAGAATTGTTTCCGGTTTGCCACAATACACCTTCATTCTACCTGTGTTCATGCTGTGGATCCTCTCTCACCAAGGGGCGGTTGGGTAGCCTAGTGGTAAAAGCGTTCGCTCGTCACGCCGAAGACCAGGGTTCGATTCCCGATATGGTTACAATTAGTGAAGCCCGCTGCTAAAAGCGGCGGAAAACCATACACCCTCTCTCTCTCTCTCTCTCTCTCTCTCTCTCTCTCTCTCTCTCTCTCTCTCTCTCTCTCTCTCTCTCTCTCTCTCTCTCTCTCTCACACGAGGATGGGTATAGTGCTGACAAACCTAGAAACATAATCGGGATTCGAACCCATAATCATAGGTTCCTGGCGTGCCCAAAGGACGCAACTCTGCACAGCGAATCGCGGCGCCTGAGACGACTGGGCCACCCGTGTCCCCCTTGTAAAATCCCGTGTAAAATTATTATCAGTCATGAACAACACTAAAATCGACAAAATGATACGGAATGTGAGAGGGAGCCAGTACCTCCACAACTTAACATGTAGGTGAAAATACCAGAACTATGTGAGTAAAATAACTAATGAATATTGTCCACACCGTGGTATATGAATATATATTAGCAACATTACTATGGAAATTGCGTGACTACATGCGTGCATCGATTTGCGCAACTGGGTTACGATGACATGCATCAACCAAGTCAGCTACCACACGATCCCGTTTGTCGCCTCTCACGACAAGCGTCGTCGCCTTTAGGGCATGCATTGATTACAGAAGACCTATTCTGACCCGGATCTTCACAGGTTGTCTGGATAACTTCCACAATGGTGTCTGCAATTCATTAACATAAAATATATCCTTGACCGATTATTTCGGAGCTTGTGGCGAATAAAAGTGGAATATCATATGTTCAGGGCATCAGGTAAAGCAGTACATTAATGAAATATAAAATATAATAAATATTAACCCTCATATTTAGAACCATGTCGCTGAAAGATATGTTATGTCGTAGGGTTTTGTCAAGGGCTTTCAGTAAAAACGTTGCTGAACTTGATCCCAGTGATTACATGTGTAATATATGTTTTAGCTTATGGGAGACTATCGATATGGAAACACATTTAGTCATATATTTAGTCACCGCATGTTTATCATGAAACGATACTACCACATTACCCATATGTAGTTTCGCGAGTGTGTTGTACCTTGACATTCATGTACAGTCACAACTCTTATCAACTGTTCCCGATCGAATATCGATTCCCAGTCGTCCATGTGGCCACGCAAGTCCCAGTTAGTTTCCTCGTTTAAACATACGGAGATTGTACATATCCTGTCTCTGAATGGCCATGATACACAGTCAAGGTCCTAGTTAGTTTCCTCGTTTGAACATACGGAGATTGTACATATCCTGTCTCTGAATGGCCATGAGACACAGTCAAGGTCCTAGTTAGTTTCCTCGTTTGAACATACGGAGATTGTACATATCCTGTCTCTGAATGGCCATGAGACACTGTCAAGGTCCTAGTTAGTTTCCTCGTTTAAACATACGGAGATTGTACATATCCTGTCTCTGAATGGCCATGAGACACAGTCAAGGTCCTAGTTAGTTTCCTCGTTTAAACATGCGGAGATTGTACATATCCTGTCTCTGCATGGCCGTGACACACAGTCAAGGTCCTAGTTAGTTTCCTCGTTTAAACATACGGAGATTGTACATATCCTGTCTCTGAATGGCCTTGAGACACAGTCAAGGTCCTAGTTAGTTTCCTCGTTTAAACATACGGAGATTGTACATATCCTGTCTCTGAATGGCCATGAGACACAGTCAAGGTCCTAGTTAGTTTCCTCGTTTAAATATGCGGAGATTGTACATATCCTGTCTCTGAATGGCCATGAGACACAGTCAAGGTCCTAGTTAGTTTCCTCGTTTAAACATGCGGAGATTGTACATATCCTGTCTCTGAATGGCCATGAGACACAGTCAAGGTCCTAGTTAGTTTCCTTGTTTAAACATGCGGAGATTGTACATATCCTGTCTCTGAATGGCCATGAGACACAGTCAAGGTCCTAGTTAGTTTCCTCGTTTAAACATACGGAGATAGACTACGTTTATATTGAACACGCTTATAACGAACTGACGGATATAGCGAACTTATTTTTAGTCCCGGCCATTTGATGTATATATGCTGTATATATGCTGTATACATGCTTATAACGAACTACGGTTATTACGAACTAAAATGATGGTCCCTTTTGAGTTCGTTATAACCGTAGTTTACTGTAATTAGGATACACGATTATCTTGTCATACAGGCAAATATGTTGCCTACATCAGATTTAGGTGGTACGTCCTCCAAACACAAGCCAACTGTGACCAATTCATTGCAAGCCGCGTACGGGAAACCGATATGATGTTATCAACAAGGTTTGAAGATTTCAAATTGTGCGTTTGTGTAATTTGAACTCGTGTGCAACAGCTTCAATTGACTTACCGACATAAAGTTGGCGAACAAAAGGCATGCCGTGTATAGAAACTTCTTCCTGTAAAGTGTGGACTTCAGTTTGTTTGTCCATCGTCGGCTTTGGTCTGACTCTTGCGATGAACGCGATCCAACTTCTGCACTTGTCTCCATGTCTTCTCGTCAACTATTACCTCGTAATTTTAAGAACACGTGTAGCAACAACGCGGGAAATGACACACATTTATACTTCAATGGGGCTCCAGATGTGGGGGTTATTGATTGTTTAGAATATGCATTAAACATGTGGTAGTTTCATCGTTTTTTAAACATATAACATTTTCAGTGGTAAATGTTGTATAAATGAAGTGGATTTATTACCGGTGGTAAATGTTGTATAAATGAAGTGGATTTATTACCGATGGTAAATGTTGTATAAATTAAGTAGATGTATTTCCAGTGGTAAATTTTTTATAAATGAAGTTGATGTATTACCAGTGGAAAATGTTGTATAAATGAAGTGGATGTATTAACGGTAGTGAATGTTGCACAAATTAAGTAGATGTATTTCCAGTGGTAAATGTTGTATAAATGAAGTGGATGTATTAACGGTGGTAAAAGTTATATCGATAAAGTGAATGTATCAACGGTTGTAAATGTTGCATAAATGATCAAGTGGATGTACTAACAGTGGTTAATGTTGCATAAATTATCAAGTGGATGTATTAACGGTGTTAAATGTTGTATAAATGAAGTGGGTGTATTAACGGTAGTAAATGTTGTATAAAATAAGTGGATGTATTGCCGGTGGTAAATGGTGTATAAGTGAAGTGGATGTATTAACGGTGGTAAATGTTATATAAATGAAATGGATGTATTACCGGTGGTAGATGTTGTATAAAATAAGTGGATGTATTTCCAGTGGTAAATGTTGTATAAATGAAGTGGATGCATTACCGGTGGTAAATGTTGTATAAATGATCAAGTGGATGTATTTCCAGTGGTAAATGTTGCATAAATGATCAAGTGGATGTACTAACAGTGGTTAATGTTGCATAAATGACCAAGTGGATGTATTAACGGTGTTAAATGTTGTATAAATGAAGTGGGTGTATTAACGGTAGTAAATGTTGTATACAATAAGTGGATGTATTGCCGGTGGTAAATGGTGTATAAGTGAAGTGGATGTATTAACGGTGGTAAATGTTATATAAATGAAATGGATGTATTACCGGTGGTAGATGTTGTATAAAATAAGTTGATGTATTTCCAGTGGTAAATGTTGTATAAATGAAGTGGATGCATTACCGGTGGTAAATGTTGTATAAATGATCAAGTGGATGTATTTCCAGTGGTAAATGTTGTATAAATGAAGTGGATGTATTAACGGTGGTAAAAGTTATATCGATAAAGTGAATGTATCAACGGTTGTAAATGTTGCATAAATGATCAAGTGGATGTACTAACAGTGGTTAATGTTGCATAAATGATCAAGTGGATGTATTAACGGTGTTAAATGTTGTATAAATGAAGTGGGTGTATTAACGGTAGTAAATGTTGTATAAAATAAGTGGATGTATTACCGGTGGTAAATGGTGTATAAGTGAAGTGGATGTATTAACGGTGGTAAATGTTATATAAATGAAATGGATGTATTACCGGTGGTAGATGTTGTATAAAATAAGTGGATGTATTTCCAGTGGTAAATGTTGTATAAATGAAGTGGATGCATTACCGGTGGTAAATGTTGTATAAATGATCAAGTGGATGTATTTCCAGTGGTAAATGTTTTAAATGAAGTGGATGTATTAACGGTGGTAGATGTTGTATAGATGAAATGGGTGCATTACCGGTGGTAGATGTTGTATAAAATAAGTTGATGTATTTCCAGTGGTAAATGTTGTATGAATGAAGTGGATGTATTAACGGTAGTAAATGTTGTATAAAATAAGTGGATATATTGCCGGTGGTAAATGGTGTATAAGTGAAGTGGATGTATTAACGGTGGTAAATGTTATATAAATGAAATGGATGTATTACCGGTGGTAGATGTTGTATAAAATAAGTGGATGTATTTCCAGTGGTAAATGTTGTATAAATGAAGTGGATGCATTACCGGTGGTAAATGTTGTATAAATGATCAAGTGGATGTATTTCCAGTGGTAAATGTTGTATAAATGAAGTGGATGTATTAACGGTGGTAGATGTTGTATAGATGAAATGGATGCATTACCGGTGGTAGATGTTGTATAAAATAAGTTGATGTATTTCCAGTGGTAAATGTTGTATAAATGAAGGGGGTGTATTACATGTGGTAAATGTTATATAAATGAAATGCATATATTAACATGTAAGTTGTGACTATATTACCAGCAACAAATGTAACATGAAAGCAATGCATATATTACATGTATAAAAATAAAATGTTGGCAGTAAATACATCACTGGTTGTAAATGTTACATGCAGTAAATGTATAACCGATGATAGGTACCATGCACGCTGTAAATGTATTACCACTGATACATGCAACATAAATAAAATAAATCCTTTTCCATAATACAATATTTGACTGTTGGCCAGTTTACAGTTGGCATATCTCCTAAACTTAACGTGAATTCGTCTTACATTAACTTAATTTAAAGTTTTCGCAGTGAATGGTTCTTACACTTACTAATGACAAGTAAAACAGGTGCAGTGGATGGTTCTTACACTTACTAATGACAAGTAAACCATGTGCAGTGAATGGTTCATACACTTACTAATGACAAGTAAAACAAGTGCAGTGAATGGTTCTTACACTTACTAATGACAAGTAAAACAGGTGCAGTGAATGGTTCATACACTTACTAATGACAAGTAAAACAAGTGCAGTGAATGGTTCTTACACTTACTAATGACAAGTAAAACAGGTGCAGTGAATGGTTCTTACACTTACTAATGACAAGCAAAACAAGTGCAGTGAATGGTTCTTACACTTACTAATGACAAGTAAAACAGGTGCAGTGAATGGTTCTTACACTTACTAATGACAAGTAAAACAAGTGCAGTGAATGGTTCTTACAGTTACTAATGACAAGTAAACCATGTGCAGTGAATGGTTCATACACTTACTTATGACAAGTAAAACAAGTGCAGTGAATGGTTCTTACACTTACTAATGACAAGTAAAACAAGTGCAGTGAATGGTTCTTACACTTACTAATGACAAGTAAAACAGGTGCAGTGAATGGTTCATACACTTACTAATGACAAGTAAAACAAGTGCAGTGAATGGTTCATACACTTACTAATGACAAGTAAAACAAGTGCAGTGAATGGTTCTTACACTTACTAATGACAAGTAAAGCAAGTGCAGTGAATGGTTCTTACACTCACTAATGACAAGTAAAGCAAGTGCAGTGAATGGTTCTTACACTTACTAATGACAAGTAAAGCAAGTGCAGTGAATGGTTCTTACACTTTCTAATGACAAGTAAAACAGGTGCAGTGAATGGTTCTTACACTTACTGATGACAAGTAAAGCAAGTGCAGTGAATGGTTCTTACACTTACTAATGACAAGTAAAGCAAGTGCAGTGAATGGTTCTTACACTTACTAATGACAAGTAAAGCAAGTGCAGTGAATGGTTCTTACACTTACTAATGACAAGTAAAACAAGTGCAGTGAATGGTTCTTACACTTACTAATGACAAGTAAAACAAGTGCAGTGAATGGTTCTTACACTTACTAATGACAAGTAAAACAGGTGCAGTGAATGGTTCTTACACTTACTAATGACAAGTAAAGCAAGTGCAGTGAATGGTTCTTACACTTACTAATGACAAGTAAAACAAGTGCAGTGAATGGTTCTTACACTTACTAATGACAAGTAAAGCAAGTGCAGTGAATGGTTCTTCTTCCTTGTATTGTTTCAACAGATTGGAAGGCCGGTTTGGGGGAGTAGGTGGTGGCTTTGCGTGGGGAGATGTATTACCAATGCTAATATTTGTATTTACCACATATATGTATGTGGTGAATAGAGTCAATGTATTTGAAGCATGTATTCCTGTAGGAAATGTAACATGTAAGCTGGAACTTTATTACCAGCAACAAATGTAACATGCTAGCAATGCATATATTACATGTATAAGAATAAAATGTTGGCAGTAAAAACATCACTGGTTGTAAATGTTACATGCTGTAAATGTATGACCGATGATATAGAATCATACACCATGTAAGTGTATGACTATAATACAATATTTGACTGTTGGCCAGTATACAACTTGCATATTTCTTAGAAAGCTAATATTTGTTTGATTAACTACATTCAAAATTGAAATGTGCAGTGAATGGTTCTTAAACTCTCTCAAACGGGGCACGGGTGGCCCAGTCGTCTAAGGCGCCGCGATTCGCTGTGCAGAGTTGCGTCCCTTGGGCACGCCAGAAACCTATGATTGTGGGTTCGAATCCCAGTTCGCCCCGATTATGTTTCTAGGTTTGTCAGCACCACACCCGTGCTCTAGGGTTTCACCGAAGTGGTAAACGTCTGAGACCTGCATCACTTCGGGCTTTCCTCCCACATTAAGCTGACAACTGGAATACTGTTAAAAGCGGCGTTAAACCCAACTCACTCACTACACTCTCTAACAGTTAATGTCTTCGCTTCACACAGGGCAGGAAAGGTAGTGTCTAGGCTCAAATTGGAAATTGGATCAGATCAAAGATCATAGCCCCCTTTTAAGCCCCCGGCCCATATACAACGTTAAGCCTTGAAGCATTTACTGGAAACATGTATTTTACAAGTTTCTACGCAACATATCAGTCAGTATATGTACAAGGCAAGGTAGTGCTAAGTTTGTACATCATGAGAAGTCGCTAGTTACACCTAAAGTTTATATCAACAATGAGTTGCATGCTGAGTTAAATCTTCTCAGCATTCTGTATTCAATATATATAAAGAGGAAACAGCTAGCTGCGATACCCCCAATATAGAGCCTCACTGTTTTTATACACAGCTTAACATGGATACTACAATTTCATTCAAAGAGAAACAGACTGTATGGCAATCGGATATAAGAATCAATGTTACCAAATATAAGCTTCCATGTATATAAACGGGGCAGCACTTATTCATCTTCAGAAATAGACGTCCTATGGCGGAAGCCAACATATTATGGTCGTGAGTAAGTGAGCGGGGTTTTACGCCGCTTTTAGCAATATTCCAGCAATATCGCCCGGGGGGGCACTAGAAATGAGCTTCAAACGTTATACCCATATGAGGAATCGAACCCGGGCCTTTGGCGTGACGAGTAAACGCTTTAACCAATGGGCTACCCGACATTTTATCTTATATCTTCTTCGCAACCATTGCAATAACAGTCTATAATAAGGGCAAGTAATTTCAATGTTTGTTTTTTCGGGTTCGCTGACATAATGCTTTACAAAATATGAATCAAAGTACATTTTTAATTTTATTTTGTTGCCAAGTCCCATAAACTAATTAAGAAATTTAAGATTTTCAAATGTCTCATAAACCAGTTTGGGCTTTAAGAAATCAATTCTTTGCGAGATTTCTCTTTAGATATTACTTTAAACCAGCAGTTTTAAACCTACGGTGATTTCATTAATATTTTGACCCTATGCATTTCTAGAAAACAATCGTCAACAAAGTAATAAAATGTAATACCTCGGTCATAGGTGATGTGTTTGGATAAATACAAATTATCACGATAGGCCCGGTTGTTATAAACATGTCAACGCGTGAATGACCCGAATATTAACGTTGTGGGAAAATTCCATTCTCGAGTTTAATCGAGTAGGATTTAATGCATGTTGAGCCAAGCTAATGTAAACATCCACGATATGCTTTACAATACTATGATAAGGCGTATTTAGGCATAAGCGATTACTGTAGGACTGGTATAGGTCATATGCCCTTGCCTTGTATTGTATAAACAGAGTGGGAGGCTGGGTGTGTGTGTGTGGGGGGGGGGGGGGAGCTCGGGGGGGGGGGGGGGGGGGGGGGGGCTCGGGGGGGGGGGGGATGTTTAAGTGGTGGGTGGTGGACCGGGAAGTATGTTATTTACCCGGCAAACGATTAATGTCTGTGTTCAGTGGTTGGAGGAAGTAACGCTAATTGAAAGGATGTGATTTAGAGATTGTCGTTGATTGTCGGTTTCTTCGTGAAAACACAATAGCTGTCTAAAAAAGGCTAGATATCGATTTCTGGTTGTCACGCAATATAATAATCTGTTGATAATGACTTTACATTTTCACCTGAAAAGAACAAAGAGGCCCCTTTCCTAACGGGCCTAGCGATAAACTCAATGATACGAACATAATCAGAACAATATTAAGTCACACGTTAAACACACATTTGCAAAACCATGTTTATATTTATTCTGTTTTCGTTTGTTTGGTTGATTTTCTAAAGCTAAACTCGGCAATATTCCATATTTGTGACTGCGGGTTGTAAATAATAATATCCAGGAAAGATAAACCAGTGAATGATATCATGGTATGCTTGACCACCATGGTATGCTTCTTACAACAACTAAAAATTGCTAGGCACCTATTGTGACCATGACAATCACCAGGGTAGGGGGGGGGGGGGGGGCTGAAAATAGAAGATATCAGTTGTGTGAAGAAAAATATACGATGAGGGCATCTCTTCTGATGACGCAATCGCGCTTTGACAAAAGCATTCAAATGGCTGCACCTGAACTTCAAAAGTCCCTTGATTCATTTCACAAATATTGAAAAAAATGGAAATTAGATGTAAACACCTGCAAAACTAAAATATTAATATTTGGATCAGGTAGCAAAACAACTCAGAATTTGAAGTTTCAATGTGATTCTGTAAATTTAGAAATTGTAAATAGCTATGTCTATCTTGATATTTATTCCATCGAAACCGTCGTTTGGTATATCAATTAAAAATCCCGCTGATAGAGCTACAAAAGCCATGTTTTGTTTATTAAAAAGAGCATGGAATTTAAATTTGCCTGTTGATTGTCTTCTCAAAGCCTGTGATGTACTAATCTTGCCTATTTTAACCCATGGTTGTGAAACTTGGGGATACGAAAATCATTCAGTATTGGAAAGAGGACATTTGAAATTCATTAAACTTGCCTTCAATCTTAGAAACTCAACACCAGATTATATGTTGTATGGTGTATTTGGGAGATTTCCAATAAGTAAACTCATATATAAGAGATTGATTTCGTTTGGGCACAAACATATAAGTAGTAATCGACCTGTTATAAAATGTTCTACTCAAATATTGAAATACATAAATTTTATAAATAATACTAATAACAATGGAAACAATTGGATGGAGTTCATTAAGAGCTTATTAAACAGGCGTGGTCTTTCTGTAGTATACAATCAACCGGATTCTGTAAGTCACGGCTGGTTAGTCTCAAAAATTAAAAACATTTTGAAAGATCATTTTATTAAAAAATGGCTCCAAAGCTTGCAATTATAGAATTTACAAAACTAATTTCAAATTTGAACAATATCTTCTCTTATGACCAGAAACCTTTACTCCAATTTTAAAATTCAGAACCTTAAATAACAATTTGCCGATTGAGACTGGCCGCTGGGAGGGCATTGCACGTGAATTTCGCACACGTAAGCTTTGCACCTCCCCAGCCATAGCCGACGAGTTCCACTACCACTTTAGATGTGAATATTTTGATAAGTAAAAAAAAAAACATCAATTGATAATAGATATCTAAACTGATCAAACATTATTTCCTTTAAGCATTTGATGTCAAATATGAGAACTTACAATCTTAAAAAGCTATAAAACTTGTACAAATAATACTCTCTGTACTAAAGTAAACCACTGTTGCCATTTGATCACATTGTATATTTGTATATATGTATGTTATTATGTTGTTCGTGTACCACCAGCTGGTGGTTAGAGTTAATAAAGAAATTGAAATTTAATTGATTCCTGTCAGAATATGCCCCATTGGTCTATCAGCTACCCAAAGTATTGGAGGGTATTTTGCCTTTGATGATACAAGCTGTCATTGCATGGCCGAATGAAGAAGTTTAGCTTTAGGGCCATTGCAGGTTTTTCCTACGGCAACAATGGCGGTCATTTTCCAAAATGGCCGCCAACGGTTGTTATTATACCAGTAGCTCAGACACTGAACCACCTAGGATCTTGATCCCGGTGGCCAATCCTACATTCTCAAGGATAAGGAATGCAGCGGTACTTTTTAAAACACGCCAGCAACTACATAACAACATATATCTAGCAGTTAGGGAACAAAATATTAGTATAACCTTCAAATATTAGAGGAGTTATACAAAATTTCCTGAATTACAGAGTCGGCCCAAGAGTTTGGTATAGACCTAATATGTCTATGTGTGAACATCATTTGTGTCTGTATATATAAGGGAACTAATGATTTGAATCAAGCTATGGTGGAGGTGTACAAGTACAATACCATCGCCTTGCATTTAAATGCAACATATAATCACAACGGAATTTTTCATCATGCAAGGAGGGGTGAGGGGTGAGGGGTGGGGTGGGGCGGGGTGGGGCGGGGGTGGACGGGGGTGGGGTGAGGGGGAGGAGGTCATATATGGCAGTGTTTATATCGTTACATGTAATCGTCGTAGGATAGTGTTATATGGCAGTGTTTATATCGTTACATGTAATCGTCGTAGGATAGTGTTATATGGCAGTGTTTATATTGTTACATGTAATCATCGTAGGATAGTGTTATATGGCAGTGTTTATATTGTTACATGTAATCGTCGTAGGATAGTGTTATATGGCAGTGTATATATCGTTACATGTAATCATCGTAGGATAGTGTTATATGACAGTGTTTATATCGTTACATGTAATCGTCGTAGGATAGTGTTATATGGCAGTGTTTATATTGTTACATGTAATCGTCGTAGGATAGTGTTATATGGCAGTGTTTATATTGTTACATGTAATCGTCGTAGGATAGTGTTATATGGCAGTGTATATATCGTTACATGTAATCATCGTAGGATAGTGTTATATGACAGTGTTTATATCGTTACATGTAATCGTCGTAGGATAGTGTTATATGGCAGTGTTTATATCATTACATGTAATCATCGTAGGATAGTGTTATATGACAGTGTTTATATCGTTACATGTAATCGTCGTAGGATAGTGTTATATGGCAGTGTTTATATTGTTACATGTAATCGTCGTAGGATAGTGTTATATGGCAGTGTTTATATTGTTACATGTAATCGTCGTAGGATAGTGTTATATGGCAGTGTATATATCGTTACATGTAATCATCGTAGGATAGTGTTATATGACAGTGTTTATATCGTTACATGTAATCGTCGTAGGATAGTGTTATATGGCAGTGTTTATATCGTTACATGTAATCGTCGTAGGATAGTGTCATATGGCAGTGTTTATATCATTACATGTAATCATCGTAGGATAGTGTCATATGACAGTGTTTATATCGTTACATGTAATCGTCGTAGGATAGTGTCATATGGCAGTGTTTATATCATTACATGTAATCGTCGTAGGATAGTGTCATATGGCAGTGTTTATATCGTTACATGTAATCATCGTAGGATAGTGTTATATGACAGTGTTTATATCGTTACATGTAATCATCTTAGGATAGTATCATATGGCAGTGTATATATCGTTACATGTAATCGTCGTAGGATAGTGTCATATGGCAGTGTATATATCGTTATATGTTATCGTCACAGGATAGTGTTATATGGCAGTGTTTATATCGTTATATGTTATCGTCACAGGATAGTGTCATATGGCAGTATTTATATCGTTACATGTTATCGTCGCAGGATAGTGTTATATGGCAGTGTTTATATCCTACATTAGATCGTCGTAGGAAAGTGCAATGTGGCAGTTTATGTTGTTATATGTAATCATCGTTTATGCTCTCTCATTTCACCATTGTAACCACACTATCCTCCTTCAAGCATTGTAACCACAAGATACGTATTTCACCATTGGAACCATCCGATCCACACTCTACCAATGTTACCAACCTGATCCACACTCTATCATTGTAGCCACCTGATCCACATTCTATCATTGTAGCCACCTGATCCACACTCTGTCATTGTAGCCACCTGATCCACATTCTATCATTGTAGCCACCTGATCCACACTCTACCATTGTACCCAGCTGATCCACACTCTATCATTGTACCCACCTGATCCACACATTAACATAGTAGCCTCCCGTTCCACATTCTACCTTTGTAACCTGACCCACACACTACCATTTTACCCACCTGATCCACACTTTATCATTGTAAGCACCTGATCCACATTCTACTATTGTACCCACCTGATCCACATTCTACCATTGTCCCCAGATGATCCACACTCTACCACTGTAGCCACCTGCCACAATGGCATCGCATGTACTCTCGTTTACTTACATAGGCTCTTTGTCGTTATTTAATCCTGGTGTCGTTTGGGTTGAGGGGTAAGGTGTAACTAATCGTTAATAACCGGGTTAATATATACACGAAGGCGACGAAATCTGCACTATGCCCAGTATCAAGGTGATAATAAAGTTGCAATGCTTGGTAAACAAGCAACGTAAATGACAGCAAGTTGTGCAATCCTCATATGTCCTAAGTATCTTCACTCGACGTACGCTCTGTAACCAAGCAGCCATGTGGCTGATGCGTACATGTACATAGTGTGAAAAGTAAAGCGACAAACCACTTTTCATATCCAACAGAAATCAATGCATAAAGCAGAGTCGATTGTGCAATTCCGACTAGATCATGGGCATGTGTTTATGAATCACTATCAAATAGTAATGATATTTGAGACAGTCAAAAAGTCAAGTGTAAGCTAAAAGAGGGGTATCATTCTTGTGATGGGCTACTTTAACCCATTTACCCTGTAGTTGACCTCTGCAGTGGAAATACCTTTGCAAATTCAGCATGTTCTAACATATCTTCTCCTCTTACACATCTTCACTGATGAAGGTGAAATTTGGCAAAGATGTTGCTTCCGATGAAGATATCTTCTTTCGTTCAAATCAGTGTGATTATATTTTAAGTTTGTTTGTTAAAATACTTATAAATCAAATTTCACAATAGGTTTTAATTGTTCTTCTCTTGAACCACTCGGCATAGAATAGAAAGCTGAAACATGTTATACATGATAATGGTAATAAGAAAAACCATAATTAATTTGGGACCAATTCCTCGTCGGTTTTTATTTGGAATTGATATGTCACAATGAAACAACGTTCCTTATAAATAGTCATTATTCAATAGCGAGTTCAGTTTTTCATATACAACTGTAAGGCCACAGGCCCATAGTACAAAATACATGACAATGTGGATGTGGTTAAAATTGTTACAAGGATTCATTTCTTAATAACATGGCATGATGTATACATAGAGACTATTTTGTATAGTCGTTTTGCTCACATGTGACATCAAAGAGACAAACTTTATTTGTTTGGATGTAAATAGTATTTTTGTTCAATATATTTTTTCCTTACGTTATCATGTTTGCAACATACAAGCAAAAAGTGAAATTCATCTTCGACGATATTTAAAGAAAATTGTCTACATAATCTTAAACATTTTGGTATGTTTGCGCCTGCCAAACTTTAACCATTAACCTGTGTGAGTTTCATCGTATTTGTGCTAAAGATATTTTTCATTTTCTTATAGTTACATCAGTTAAATAATTTCAAAATATATTTAGTATTCACAATTGCAAGAAGCACCGACAATATATCTCCATGTTTGAAAGTATACGTCAAAATATGTCATCATTCACAATCTCATCCTGGAACTTAGGGACCGACCATTTGATGTCCCCCTGACCCCATTAACCCTCACATTCATTTGATTTGCATACGTTGTCTTCTTCTACATCAATTCTTCTCCCCCAACATACATGAGGTAATCAGATGCCACTCTGAAGTGTAAGAAAACATTAATATATTTCCCCCTGGCGTGTTTGTAAAACAATCCTTACACGACACTGTACCTGCAAAAGTAGTCGAAAAAGTTTGACATGTCAACAAAGATCAGCGAGGAGGAGAGCACAATACGTGCCCATAGGGACGGCTTCTTCTTGCCAAAATGTATGTACCAGTACACAACTCTCATGTTGCCCCAACAGAAACGCGGTCCTGATGCTATGAAATCCTTCCACATCCTCCTTACTCTCATGACCTTGCACCATCTGACTTCCACCTCTTTCCAACCATGAAGTCATTTTTGAAGGGAAAACGTTTCACAGATGATGAAACACTGATTTCTGAAGTCAAGTGCTGGTTTGAGGCGCAAGATGAGGGCTTTTACAAGCGAGGTCTCCATAGTTGCATAAAACGATGGGAGAATTGTGTAACTCTTGGTGGTTCCTATGTGGAGAAAGACTAATACCTATGCCAAGTTTCATTCCACTAGGTCCATCGGAAGTGGGTCAGGGCAAATCTTTAATGAACACCCCTCGTAACTATGGTCACCACGTTCAGCAGCAAATGCCCCATGGTTTAAAGGATTTACGTTTTTTCTTAAAGTTTGTAGTGTGGGGTAGTGGTGTACAAAGTGGAAAAATCAAATGTTTTGACCGAATTGAGCCTGGTTCTTTTCTGAGCTTACAAAAATGCATGTAAACCCTTTGACTTTTGAAGAACAACATTCAAAGATACCTGGACTGTTTAATGGTTATGTCAGGCTGACTGATTTGATTCATTACGTGTCCTTGTACCCTGACCTCATGGACCGTTGTTCCTAATATCGATCACTGGTTTGTCTGGTCCAGACAAAGGTTGCTTTGTATTTAAGGAATATAATATCCGAAATGAAAATAGTTTCTTTTGTCGTTTTAAACTTAAATACCAGCTTTGTGTTGCTTTGAAGTGTACTCTGCCAAGCCATGCTCTACAACTTCTCTGACTACAGGAACAGCTAACACCTTGAGTCAATGGATGTCTACGATCTGACTTCAAAGAAAGTTTTTGCCTTGACCATGTTGTTTTTATGGGCAGCTCCATAAACACTGCATGACTGACCAATATAGCATATTTTGTCTCCTTTACTCCAAGTGAGAGGGACGTTTACATGATCAACACTTTCATTACAGTATTTAATTCCTACATACGAACAAGAGCAGCGCATTTTGTTTTCTTTCTTCACATTTGAACATACACAATTTAAGAGCATGCAACATGCACACTCTAGTATTA
This sequence comes from Haliotis cracherodii, assembly GCF_022045235.1. Classification (NCBI taxonomy): domain Eukaryota; kingdom Metazoa; phylum Mollusca; class Gastropoda; order Lepetellida; family Haliotidae; genus Haliotis; species Haliotis cracherodii. The sequence goes on along the minus strand of NW_027266282.1, from coordinate 5,429,649 downwards.
ATTAATGATATGTTCTTTTCATGTCACAGACAATACCGATACATATTTCTCACGTGTACAGAAATACTTTACACAGGCTCTGGGGTGTTGGGTATTCACAGTGGTAAAAACCGAAGCTAGTCACGCCAAGGTCCATGGTTCAATTCCTATTTACATGATCAACTGATGTCTTAAGATATACATTAACACATCTGTACTCCTCACGTGACGAACGCAAGTATATAATCTACTTTTGTCATGCTTACATTAGTTTAAACTGTACGAAAGCTTTAATGTATAAAATACCCCTCATGCAAAGCCAACATAATTTTCTAGTTATTTGATAAAACATTGTTCATAAAAGAATCAAAGAGTGAGTGAGTTGGGTTTAACGCCGCTTTTAACAGTATTCCAGTTATATCGCGGCGTGTCAGCTTAATGTGAGAGGAAAGCCCGAAGAGATGCAGGTCTCAGACATTTACCACTTCGGTGAAACCCACGAGCACGGGTGTGCGGCTGACAAACCTAGAAACATAATCGGGGCGAACTGGGATTCGAACCCACAATCATAGGTTTCTGGCGTGCCCAAGGGACGCAACTCTGCACAGCGAATCGCGGCGCCTTAGACGACTGGGCCACCCGTGCCCCAAGAATCTCAGAGGAAACCCAGAACATAAACCTCAATTTTAACAGCTGACAGAAACAGATAAATATCAAAATAATTCGTGTGCTTTCTCTTCACGCAATCACTCACTCACTACTTTTAGAACCAGAGTACCTATGATACAGAAGCTCACCTTTAACTTGACCATGTTTATTTATGAGTAGCTACATAAACACTGCATGAATGATCGATGTATCACCTTTGGTCTCACTAACTCCATTTGAGTTTACGTGATCAATACTTTCATACAGAGGCTCACCTTTTTCAGTGAGTGTGTGTCAAAGTCGAATACCCTGGGTTTTATAAAAACAATCTGTTAGGAACATGCTGTGATACCCATTTCATTGAATAACGTCATATTTCCCTGCAATTGATTGTAATTTGAACGGAAAAGCTTGACTATTTGGATGTAAGAATGTTTCTGGTCAAGTTAAAGCTTTTTAATGCCATCGGAAACACTTTCAGAAGGAAAACCAAGTTGTTTTTTCTCACGTCACGTATATATCTCTTTACCTACTTACTAACTAATCTATATCAAAACAGTTAAGGCCACAGGCCCAAAGTACATATTTTCATCTTGAACAATGCAAAAGCTTTTCAATCTCTATAAACATACAGTACATTCCGGTATCATTAATTCATTATTGAAGTTTTAAGCATGAACAAAAACACAAAATAACAATTATACATATACAAACTAAGTTCAGAACAGTTCTGGAAAGTCAGTTTTAATTGATTTTTACAAAAAAATGTAATGATGGGATTTTGTAACAAATAGCATGAATATACTTAACTCTTAAATCTTTCAATAAAAAGTGAATATCATTTCCAACATAAGCATTGCCATATTTAAAATAATAAATACAAATTAGGGATTCAACATCAATGCTTGATCTGCGTCATCAAGTTGGGATCCTTGCTTCAAAATCTCAATAGAGCTTTTCTGATAAATATTTGTTTTGTCAGTTGCATTGGCTGTTAATTCAGAATTCTTTTCTACTTCTACAGTATGCCAGTTTTATCTATCAACATCTGCTGAGAGTTGTTTACCTTAATCTTTTCTTTACCTTAATCATTGATGACCAGAAACATTCTTACATCCAAATATTCAAGCTTTTCCGTTCAAGTTACAATCAATTACAGGAAAATATGAAAGCATGTTCCTAACAGATTGTTTTTTATAAAACCCAGGGTATCTCACTTTGATACACACTCACTGTTATATCACTGAAATAGGTCCAGAACTGTTCTGAACTTAGTCTGTATATGTATGATATGCAACGTTGTGTTTATGTTCATGCTTAAAACTTCAATTAGAAATAATGATACCGGAATGTATAAGTGATGAACTGTATGTTTATTAAGATTGAAAAGCTTTTGCATTGTTCAGCATGAAAATATGTACTTTTGGCCTGTGGCCTAAACTGTTTTGACATTTAACATTTAGGTTTCTAATGCACTTTGATTAAAATCAAAGTGTAGGGATTGCAATACATGATCTGTTAATAGATAGTAATTGCACAACGTACAGCTCATCATAATACAGGTGAAATGTTGAGCATGAAGTGAGGAAAACAAACATGCTAAGTTTAGAACAGTTTCTGGACAGTCAGTTTTCATTAAATTTAAAAAAAAATATTTAGATACTTATTTAGAATATACTTAACTCTTAAATCATGATATGCTGGACAGATCAATAAAAAGTGAAACTCTTTTTCAACATAAGCATTGCCATATCTAAAACAATAAATACAACTTTGGGATTCAACATCAATACCTGATCTGCGTCCAATTTCAATCATCACATTATGACATTCACTTCAAAATCTTCATAGAGCTTGTCTGATAAATATCTGATTAATGCATGAAAGATACAATTCAACATTCATTACAGAATTGTAAGTAAGCCAGTTTTATCTATCAACATTCGTAATTGTTGTTTACCTTAATTGTTTTCTTTGCATTAATCATAGAGGAAAAAGCTATATACCATCTAGATTTCTAATGCACTTTAATTAAAATCCAACCAACTGCATTTAGATGAAGAGATTGCACAACATGTTGTGTTAATAGATACAGCAAATGACTGCACCGTGAGATGTTATAATCATTTATTCAATTTATAAACTATGCTAAACACAAAGATGACTGCCTATGGTGATTGGGTATTTTTGATTATGGTGGATATTTAACGTTGCCAAAAGTCAACCAGTGTTTACGTTTGTCTAGGTGAGGTGATATGGTCCGTTCCTAGTAAGGTGAATATCCTATCAGAAAATATCAAGTTATTGAGGTTATAATATGTTTGCATGTCAATTTCATAAGAATGTAGATAATAAAATCGCGTAGTACAGCTCCATGAAAATGAGTTTCATAACACAATATCAATGTAGAACAATCTCTGACATAAGTATGAAAATAGAGAAGTTTAAATGAGTATTTGCACAAACTGTCAATTAGGGGAAAATGAATATGAATTTCATGTTTTATTACAATGTGATAAGTAAGAACAGTTTAGAGAAAGGTATATTTTGAAGCTTTGCACTATTCATAAAAATAATATGTCAATGATCAGTCATATAAAATGGAACAACTCTAATGTTATGTGTAAACTGGCCAAGTTGTAAAACCATACACTTTCTGTCAGACAATTTTTGTATATCATATATATCACGTGACTGAAAGACTGAAACTGCATGGTCAACAGTTACAATGGGTCATGCAGCCTTCATGATTGATATTGCCAATGGAGCCACCATTGTTGCCACTCGAACCATCTCAAAGCAGACGCACCATGTTGTAATGTTGGCTGTGGAGACGTTTTGTTGGTATAATTGTCACAGAAATATAAATTGTAATTGTCAATTACCCACCGAAACAGATTCCTTTTGGTGTAAAAGGCGAACACAAGGGCTATGACCACATGAACAATATTTTCCTGCTCCACCGTACAGCAAACATTGACATCAATTATTATCATTTTCAACAGTTCTTTCTTTGTATAAATAGTGTTATATGTCAGTGTATTTTATTGTTAAATATTGATTGCAACTGCATTACATTGTTTCTGTTGAGAGTCAGTAGAAGTTCATTGTATTGTAGAGGGACAATGATTAATTGTCAGAAATGTAGTACTATTTAATGTTAACAGTGGTTAGGAAGTTATTATATTTAGATGCTAGATTTATCTGTAAACCTCCGGAGTAGCATGGATCGATGTCAAGCATTATATAATTATGTGGAATATTCTGTGATGTTCTAGTGAAACTAAACTGGTCAGACACCGTGTGGAAAGTGCTGGAAGCTAGTGAGACTATATACGTGGAGCGGGCGCGTGCCTGTCGCATCTCACATATCGTCTCACATCACATCAAGACCAGCGTTGATATGAAGACAGCCTGAGCCTATCTCGGAAGCTTGACCACTGTTTTGGACAGGTGAATTTTAATATCACTAAACTTTTTCATATCATTTTTTTATTGTTTATTCACAAAAAGTGTTAGGCCGTAGGCCTATTACACAGAAGTATTTACAGAGAGAGGGAGGAAAAAGAATTACCACTAGTTTACATATACATCCATATCCATACACATTCATACACATGCATATACACAAATAAATATTTAGACTGTATGTAATGAACGAAGTCGAAAAGCTTTGTAAACGTAGACTGCTAGATTTCGTATGATTATAGAGTTAGTGGATGACATAAGAGCATTAAATTTATTTTTAGAAGGGGTTGTAAAATATTTAGGAGGAATGTATTCAGCTCTTAAATTATTATAAGCATTGCATACAAGCACAAAATGATATTCGTCCTCAATAAAATTCTGGTTACACATCAAACACAGTCTCTGTTCTCTAATTTCCTTAATATATCGACCGGTCTCAATTCGCAGCCGATGGGAGGAGCATCTCAACTGAGCAAGAGCAGCTCTGAATTTTGAAACATTTACTACCTTGATATAGCTTTCTAAGCCAAATGAAATTATGTAAAGAGAGTAACTCTTGGATTTAGTGCTAGATGAAACAGCTGCATGCCAATCTTGCTCAGACGAGGCTTTTAAACGGTTTACAAATTCCAAGATAAAGCTTCTACTATTATTACTAAATTGCATCTCCCATATGTAGCCAAAACCAAACGAACAGAGAATGTGTTTGATTTTAGAGACCCAGTTGATCTTACCATTATCAACATCAAGTAATAATAATCTATAACATTTCTTAACTAATCTATTTTCAGGCAAATGTAAAATTCTGTACCAATAAGTAACTACACGCTTATAAGCACATATGTACATAGGGTACCTTCCGCATTCCCCCCGAACCACATGATTTGATGAAGATTGTTTAACCCCAAGAAAGCGTTTACATGCTAGTATCTGGATTTGCTCTAATTCTTTGTAGGTATCTACACCCCAAATCTCGGCACCGTATAAAAGAATTGGAGATATTTTAGAATCAAAAATTTTGAAAAACAAGTCATAAGGAAGCGGTTGAAGCAATTTTAGAGATTTAATGACACCAAATAGGACCTTTTTAGCTTGTAAAGCAGCACTATTAACATGCAAAGACCAGGAGAGAGTTTTTGAAAGAATGGTACCGAGATATTTATAAGAACTTACACACTGAAGTTTTTGACCTTTGAAATACCACATTTCATATTTTGATAAAATACCCCCGTTTTTAAATACCACTACCTTAGTTTTATCCAAGTTGACTGTTAGATGATAGTTACTACAAAAACTTTCCAGAGCTTTTATGCGTTTTTGAAGGCCATACACAGTATCAGCAATAAGTGCAACATCATCAGCAAACAACAATAGAAAAATATGTACAGTGTCAGGGTGTAGCTGTACACCTGGAGTGCATGTTGATTCTATATACAAAGCTAAGTCGTTTATAAAAATAGAAAATAAGAATGGGCTCATTACGCAGCCTTGCCGAAGTCCTAGAGGGCAGTCAAAACATTCTGTAAAACAATTTCTGATCTTAACACAGCTTTTAACACAGGAATAGATGGATTCTAATGCAATTAACATTTTTGGGGACACACCTCTGGATTTAAGAACTAGCCAAAGTTTAGATCTATTTACAAAATCGAAAGCCTTTTTAAAGTCAACAAAAAGAACATATAATTTACCACGCTTCTTAGACAGATAATGCTGGATTACAGACTGCAGAATAAATATGTTATCAATAGTACTATAACCTTTCCTAAAACCAGCTTGAGAGTCACAAATTTTATCATACGCATCAGACCAGAACGTAAGTCTTGAATTAAGTACAGATACATAAAGTTTACAAAAAGTGCTGAGCAAGGAGATACCACGGTAGTTATTGGGGTTTGAGTAATCGCCCTTCTGATGCAGAGGTATAATAACACCAGTACACCACGACTCGGGAAACGAACCATTTTCAAATAAAATGTTAAACAAGGTTGTTAGGTATGGTACTATTAAATCACTTGATGCTTTGAAAAATTCAGAAATAAGAGAATCATTTCCTGGCGACTTGCAGTTTTTTAATTGATTGATAGCTTGCAACACCTCGTCTTCAGTTATACGGCTGTCAAGGATAGAACATGTGACATCATCAAAAGGATAATCTACACCATCTTTCGTAATATCACGAGAGAAATCGGTATGCATATCTTGGAATAAATTTTTAAAATGCGAAAACCAGTCACTAATGGGGATAGACGATTCCCTTTTTTCAACACCAGTGTATTTTCTTAACATTTCCCAGAATGTTTTGCAATTATTGATATTGGATGAAAGTCTGTCACGAATCAAATCATTAAAAGCTCTTTTCTTACACCTTACGATATCCATATATGTTTTACGCTGCAGTGAATAGGCTTGTAACGAAACATTATCCTTTTTCCTATTAAAAACATCTAGTAGTCGGAAAGCTTCTCTTCTGTGATAACCACATTCTTTATCAAACCACGGCTTGTCGCGTCCATGACGCTGAACAATCATACGCTTTGTAAAATCTGCTGCCTTCAACAAAGCTTCCGTAAATTTACTAATTGCTGCATTTATGTCTGTTAATGCTAACGTAATACAATCATCAAACAATTGCTTACTTTCATCACATGAGACATTTTCTCTTAACCGATAACCAAAGTTATCACGCCAAGTATACTTAATACAAACTTCGGGCTTCACATTCTCACCCGACATAGCATTGTCAATTTCAGTGTTACGTGACTGAAAGGTACAATTGATTGGCGCGTGCGGAGACTCGATCCGAGATCCGATGTTAAAATTCTTACACAATGTAAACAAATCCCTCGTTGTGATAGCATAGTCAATAACGCTTGCGCCTGTAGGGGACACAAACGTAAAATTTCCCACACTGGCATCAGATCCACATCGACCATTAAGTATAGACAAGTTAAGAGAAGCACACATATTAAGCAAAATTCGCCCAAATTTGTTCACAGTCTTATCGGATGAAAATCGCTGTGTGCAAATACCCTCACAGAGAAAATGACACTTGTCAATGTGCAGAGCTCTCATTATATCGTCCTCAACAAAATCAAAATCTGTCCCAGTGCGGGCGTTGAAGTCGCCCCCGAGGAGGATAGAGACGTCCCCCACTTGTTGTAGTACATCTATTAACGCATCCTGGAGTTGTCACATATTTTTGACCACAAAATGGATTTTGAAAGTGTGTTTTTTATTAACAATGTTATACCACCGGATAGCCTACCTTGTTTGGAGATTTGACAAGCATCAACATTAAAGTAAACATATTCAGGGAACTCCTTTGAAAAGTCGTAAGCTTTTAGCCAGGTTTCACACAATCCTATAATTGTAAATGTACGTATGTAATTAAGAAATTCATTGTCATTGAGTTTAGATAGCAATCCGTTGACATTCCAAAATAGTAAGTTGAGATCAATAACACGGTTGTTGCTTGGGCTGTCGTCGCACCCCTATGTTTTTTTACCCTTGTTGCCTCGTGAACGGAGAGTACGTCCCTGATTAGCCACTCTGTCGTTGCCAATGTCGATGCTGCTACCTGTATTATCAGAGCCCACGTTTCCCTGGTTGCTGTCGTCACGAGGGGGACGTCGGTCTGTAACGAATAGCTTGCCATACTTGTAGTAGCCGAATTTGTTGGCGTCCTTCAGCTCCTGCAGCTTCCCCCGCTGGCGTTTCGTCAAGTCACTGGATATGCCAAATTTCCTTGACTTAAGTTTTTCACGGAGACCAAGCGCCCATACTTTGTCTTCTGGATATAAGAACTTAACTATCATCGGTTTGGGCGATTTTCCACTCTTGTTACCCAATCTGTGTGCAGCAATAATACTATCGGCGCCGATAGGATTAGAGTTTTCATCTTCACTCGCACAGGCATTTAACACATCACACACATAATTCTTACATGCGTTGGTAGTTTCGCGGGGTTTTTCAGACAGACCATACAAGATAACATTATTGCGTCTGCTGTATTGTTCCTGTTTATCAATTGTATCTTCTATTACACCAATTTTTTCATCGATCACAGAGACAGTCTCAATATTCTCCTTCACCGAGGCAGTAGTGTATTCCAGAGCCTCAAGTCTATCTGCAATATCATCGACATCTATACGTAATATTTCTTGTCTGGATTTAATGTCACTGATATCAGTTTGAATATTAAGTAGTGTAGCATTTATTTTTGTTGATTCCGATCTAATCACTTTCACATCCTCGGCGAGGGATTTCAACTGTGACAAAAGTTCATGATGTAGTTTAGATGAATCAGAATCCGCACCAGATGTAGGACCAGGATTAGTCTCAACATCACCACTTAATAATAGAAGGACGCTACTCGTGAATTGGCAGAACTGACAGAAGTCATTGTTTACCTTGGGATGGGTCAAAGTCCACTGATAGCTTGGTGTCCGAGTTATCCAAAGCTGGGTCGCACAAAACACATCCCGATGTAATTGTACTAATGTACATCCAACCATAGTCACACAAAAGATCACAAATGTCACACAGAATATGCGGTAGCTGAGATCGACTCCCGAAGTCCAGTGTGTGTCAGGCGTGTAGGTGTCACAATGGTCGCCATGTTGTGAGCGGGGTCGGCCTGACAGGTTGAATATCCCTATCCGGGATCGCCAGAGATTCAGAGAAATACTCATGATTTGTGCGTCGCGGCCTTCCAGAGTCCCTTAACTTACGTTTTTATGTAAGTTTGACTGGATCTGTAGATGTTTTCATTGATGATTTATGAAGAATTGCGAGCCACAGTCAATTGTGCTCTCTCTCTCTCAAGGGAGATAATACCAATATCATAACTGCCATCATTGAACCACCACTCTTTTGCATTCTGTCCTTGTAATTGTTGTGCAGTAATTAGCATTAATTTGTAAACCTAGTTACTTGTGTGATACAATTATTGATTGTATACCATTTGTTGGTTGGTTGTTGGTTTCACACTAGGTTACATATTTCTTGGTTGACATATTGTTTCAAGTTGGGAATCGACTCATAACAGAAATCGGTGATTCGCCCGGGAGCGAATTTTATATATCACAAATTATCAGTCAAATTATTGGGAAAACATATCATTGTCTAATATTGTGTGAAGCCAATAATTACTATGAACAAGTCTGTGTGCTCAAAAAGTCGGAACTGGTCGAAGTGCAAATATTACAAACTTGACATCAAATCATGTAGGACTAAGGCCAATGTCAAGAAACTTTTGATAACTTACCTGGTAATGGAAGACATTTTGGATGATGGTGCTTTGGTCTTGCGTGAAGAAAAAATGATGTTTTGGCTTTGAATAAACTAGAATTTGAAAGAGAAAAATTGGCTAAGGAAATTGAAATTGAGATTGGAAGCTGAGAAAGAAAAACTAAATGGGAATTGAAGCTGAGGAAGAAAACAAAATGGGAATTGAAGCTAAGAATGAAAACAAAATGGGAATTGAAGCTGAGAAAGAAAACAAAATGGGAATTAAGCTGAGAATGAAAACAAAATGGGAATTGAAGCTGAGAACGAAAACAAAATGGGAATTAAGCTGAGAATGAAAACAAAATGGGAATTGAAGCTGAGAACGAAAACAAAATGGGAATTAAGCTGAGAAAGAAAACAAAATGGGAATTGAAGCTGAGAATGAAAACAAAATGGGAATTGAAGCTGAGAATAAAAACAAAATGGGAATTGAAGCTGAGAATGAAAAATTGAGATTAAAAACTCACACGAAATATGGCTAAAACAGAAGAATCTCACCCACCGTACCTCAACAGGTGATGGATCGTTTCATATTTCCAAGCAGATTAGACTTGTCCGACCATTCTCTGAACGTGATGTTGATCTTACATTTTGAAAGGGTGGCTAATTAACAGTTTGACATGGCCACAAATCAGTGAACCATACAAAGTGGTGCAAAGTATGTTTAGGGCGAAAGCTCAGGAACTTTATTCTTCCTTACCTATTGACAGGAGTTCTGACTATCAGGTTGTTAAGGCTACAGTTTCGAAGGCTTATGAATTGGTCCCTGAAGCTTAGAGGCAAATGTTTAGGTCTGCTAAGAAAAGGGATGGTTCTACTTTTGTTGAGCTTGCAAGGGAGAAGGAATCTCTGTTTGATAAGTGGTGTACTCACATGGTCAGTTATAAGCAGTCAGGGTTTACAGGCAGGGGCTCGCAGGGTTACGAATCAGGAAAAGAAAGTTCACCCCCTCCTAGATCAAGTTCTAACAAGTCTGGTTCTTAGTTTGTTGACAAAAAGTCAAGATCTACTCCGGTTGGTTCTACAGATACTTCTGGATTTTCGGTTAAGTTACAGGGGGAAGACCCAGAACTCAAAGTTCTTGCCAACAGGGCACGCTCTTGAACAGAATCTGACAGGATTCCAGTTTGCTATTATTTCAAGGATAGCATTTTGAGGAGGAAATGGAGGCCGCCAGATGCACCTGCTCATAATGAATGGAAAGTTTTCATCAAATTGTTCTTCCAAGTTCATATCAAGCATGTTTTGAGGTTGGCACATGAGACTCCTTTGACAGGTCATTTGGGTGTATACAAAACTTGTGACACAATTCTGTCCCATTTCTTTTGGCTTAATTTGCGGAATGATGTGGCTGAAGTTTGCAAAACATGGCATGTTATGTCAAATAGTTGGCTAACCTCCTGATCCATTCTTCTATGGATAAGGGTTCAGAAAAATATTGTTTTAACCCTCATAATCCATGTGCGTGTAATGGCCGAGTTATATTTCAACGTGCATTACAGAAACAGAGAAAAACATGAACAACATCAAGAAAATAAGATATGTTTTAAGTGACAAAAATGCCTATTCGCTGCATATGCCATTGCAGTATGAGTTTCAGAGTTCGGGTGAAGAGCCGAGATGAAATGTTTGATGTGGACCTGGCTGATGTGATATACACACTGAAGGCTAATAACAGTCTGCGATATTTACTGAATGCCATTGATATCCTCTCGAGGTATTTGTGGGTTGAAAGATCCCCGGTCCACCATGATCTCTATCTTACCTAATCAAGAATTCAAAATGTGAACAAGTCGAAGGTCTTCTAAAATAGAAATGACGTCATTGAATGTGGTCGAAAAGGCTGAGGACACCCAGATTCGAGACAAAACCTCAAAATGAAACGCTGGCGACAAGATTGTCACAACTAAGAACATGCAGCTTGAGGTTTAGAAGACACTCAAGTTCAAGAACGCTCCAATCGTTGGAAAGAAGGTCATGATCATTGACAAACCATGGCTGTTTTAACAGATTACCATCGAGAAGACGTCTTCGAAATGCCACCTTATCAAACGAGTATCTCGCAGCTCTATCGTGTAAACTCTATGACCACTCTTTTCTGTCACCGACTCTAGTCCTTCAAAATTTCTCATTTCTAATGGCGGTAGTGATTATGTAGATCTGAAACGTACTTCGACATGATCAGGGTATTTTTGAGCTAGCTGAAAAAATTGCATGCTTGTGTTTGAGAATTTGAAAGATCCTAAAAGCAAAGGAGATCAATTTCAATCATGAAGAATGTTCTGTATTATGTGGAAAACATTATAGTTTACGATCAGTAAATAATTCTACAGCTTTCAAAATCAAATGACTGTCATATATTTTAAATTTCTGATTCCACACTAAATCCATGTACGTTGATGCAAAGATTTTTTATTTTTCTCAAATTTTGTAACACGTTTAAAGCCATGGGAAAACTGCTTAAATTAAGAACTGTGTAAGGTCAGTTGTTTCAAGTGGTAAACAGAAGTTCTTGTGATACCCCTTTCCAATCGGTTGTATAAGAAACACCTTTCTGGTGTTCAGATCGGATACGAAAATATGAAACCATGTAGCATAAACGCAACCTCAGCAGAAAAGCACGATCATTTATGCAGCAATCATGCAATTGGTTATGTAAACCAGGGTATAGAAGCACGCGTGTTGAAGGGATTCGGTATGCATTGTTTCTGCTTGTCTTGTCAACTGCAACACGGAAAAACATCAATTTTCAATCATTATTTGAAGTTTAGGAATGCCTCGCCTATCTGAAAATGACGCTTGAGAGCCATTGATATGCTCCAGTCAGGAACGTCGCAGCGTGAAGTTGTAGTTGATTGAACGTGCACAGAAACACCATTTGGACGTTATGGCAGTGGTGGCAGCATACGAACGCTGTAAGAGACCGACCAAGGAGCTGCAGCCCCCACCCCCAGTTACGAGGGTCCGTCAAGATTGTTGGATTCGAACCACCCATCTGCGAAATCGGTTCAGTCTGCAACAATTACTACGAGAACCATCCCTTTGTCGAATATCGGCACAGACGTCGGCGTCTTAGACGTTTGTTGCGAGGAATGTTGCGAGGGGACCAGTCAGACGACAAATTCTGACCAACAGTCACCGCCGATTGCGTCTGCAGTGGTGTAGACAGCGAGTGCGTTGGCCGGCAATTCAGTGGAGACAGGTTCTTTTCACCGACTAGTCTCGTTTTCACCTCTCCCATGGCGATGGCCGAATACGAGTGATACCGACGTCGCGGTGAACATTAGGCTCAGAACTGTGTTGTGGAGAAAGACCGTTTCGGAGGAGGCAGTGTTATGGTGTGGGGAGGAATCACCAAGAGAAAGAGAAGTCTTTTGCAAGTGATCAATGGCAATTTGAACTGGCAGCGTTACCGTGACGAGGCCATCCAGCCTATCGTTGTCCGTTTTGGAATCAACATGGACCTGGCGTGATTTTTCAGCATGACAACATCCAATCTTATCTAAGGCAGTTTAAGGCAGATTGTTCAACAAGCACTTGGACAGAACAACGTTAATGTGACCCCATGGCCTGCTCGTGCACCAGATCTTTCTCCAGTTGAATACATGTGGGATGAAATGGACCACCGTCTTCCACGTTCAACACATGCTCCGACTACAGTACAGGAACTGAGAGACAGGCTGGGGGAGATATGGGATGCCATCCCACAATACTGTGTTAGACGTTTGATCCCTTCAATGCGAAGGAGATACATTGCATGTATTCAAGCGAGAGAGACACACACAGGGATCTCACGTGTGAATTGACAATAACGTCATTTCTGTGCTGGACATGTTATTAAATAACCATTGTCTGTTTGAAAATTATGACGAGTGCGTCTACTTTGATCAGGTTCTTGTTTTATATCGCGCCACAGGAACTTTTGTTGTTGGGTATGTATAGAGCTTACGGGGTAGAGATGTGCCAAAATAATTTTTAGACATTCATCTTCTAAATTCAACAAACTCCTCCAAAGCATGAGGTAAATGTAAATGGTGGGAACTTCAAAAGGGTGGAAATGTGACAATAGACAATTTAACACTAAACACTTTTATCAAAATTTAAATCAGAACTGTCTCCTTTATAATTATACATACCCATCATAATTGTATGATTATCGCATCTCAGTCATCTGCTGCCATACGTGTGGTGGTATTTTAATTCTACAATAAGGTACAATGTATTTCTCTTCCCTTTAGGTCCGACATTAATATTTTAAAATTGGATACAGACCCTTCATTTCATGGAATGATTTCGGGCTCAATTTTAACTAGATAATACAAGGGATCACACCTTCTCTACTCTGGGGGACTTGCCCGCACTTGCCTATTGACTGCATGACGGGAGCATCCCTGTGGAGCCTCACTGATTCGCCCAGCTTGCTGTGACGTCCAGATGATTTTAAGTGATAGTGCATTATGTGCCTCAATAATGTTTTCATGGCAAGAAACGATGCAAAAAATGCACGACTAGAAAACGTTTGACGGGCAGAAGCTGAGGTACTCCACTGATGGTGAGAGAGATAGGAAAAGACTGGCTTCATGAATACACATGCTTCCTATGAACATAGAACATATAAATATAAAACAGTAAAAGGTTGCAGAGACACCTCAATTATCTCTGGCTTTACATGATCTGTTTCCATGTGCCTCTGTAAATGATGATGATGATGATGATAATTTTCCTGATGTCTAACCAATGAACATTTAGAACCATAAGTATTTGACAAAACTCACAAGTGTATATGTGGGTAGTAGTGTATTGAGACATTTTTAGTATTTATGATGTATGTATTTGGTATTTAAGTTCACTGAAATTGTGTTTCGCAAACTCAATTCGTTGAAACAGACAAACACATTATGACCTACTCTATCGCCAGACTGTAATCTAAGAATGTGTTTATCTGTCAACATCAATCTCCATCAGTCTTGGTGGGTTTCCGCCAAATACTAACGTGATTTGGTCGCTAAACCATATTGTCATTGGGTGGTCCAGTCGTCTAAGGCGCCGCGATTCGCTGTGCGGAGTTGCGTCCCTTGGGCACACCAGAAAGCTATGATTTTGGGTTCGAATCCCGGTTCGCCCCGATTATGTTTCTAGGTTTGTCAGCACCATACCCGTCCTCTTGGGTTTCATGTTTTAGACCTGCATCACTTCGGGCTTTCCTCCCACATTAAGCTGACACGCCGTGACATAACTGGAATACTTTTAAAAGCGACTTTAAACCCAACTCACTCACTCACTCACTCGCTCATAAGGCAAAAAAGTCCCTGTTGCGTAAATGTGAAAGCATTATCTATCCACATTATAACTTGCCTATCATAAAATAATTTATAATATATCCGACTAAATTAACATTACAGTTGATGTTTAATTGAAAGCTTTTATTCCGTCCCAACGTACGCGTTTTCCTAGAAACCGTGACTATGCTATAAGGGAGGAAACCCATATTCGCTGCCTCAGAGTTACCTGCCCTTGACACTAGCTCATCGTTGCTTTGATGTGCATAACATTGAAAACATGTTTTTCACGCCGCATGTCTGGAGAGTGTCCGTCATGGTTTGTGGGCATTTAAACTTCTGTCATATATCTAACAGCATTTTGTAGTAAATTCATTAAATGATCTTAAAATCCATATTCTACATGATATATCTTAATTAATAAATTATCGATAATATTGGCTAATTGTTGAATATTCTCTTGTTCAAAAAGACGTGCAATATATGTCATCGGGTGAATCTTGATTTTCTGAAGTGATTTTTTTTTAAATGCAGGAAAGCGTGCATATGTCGGCTTGTTTACTATCAAATCATATGATTCGTTCACTGAACGTTGCCAGAAAAATACTTAAGTGAATGAAAACGTGTATACATTTTGGAAAAATACACCTTAAAACATAATTTTATTTTTAATCATTATATTTACATGTTTCAGAAATAGTTTCCTAGAAGCATTCATTAAATTAAGTGTGTGTGTATGTGTGTTTCCGAATGACTTTGCTTCATTGTATGGGTTACATTTGTGTTTACTGAGTCAATTCACCCCCGTCAGTTGTCAGTCGGCAGTGTTCCCAATGCTCCCCGGAAGTGGTAATTTCCACAATGACTGGTCCCTCATAATGGGGACTTACATACTGGATTTTGGGCTGTAGTAATAAACATGCACATAATATATCTCTCCTCTCTGAAAACTCTACGCCTATTATAGCGCATACATGGCATCAAATAACAACGCACATTTTCAAAGGCCAGCAGTTGTCCAGCGTGGCCCGAGGGTAAATATATATTTGCTTTTCATTTTTTGCAAAATCTAAAATATCCTCGTTTTCTTCGGTCAATAACATTTGGCAAGACGGCAGTTTACCGGGCTCAGCTTGTATCGCTAGTTGGCCCGGGATGCAGGCTGCGGCTTTCCCGTCAGTGATCTTGCGTGTCTATGCGATCTTTACGCAGTTACGGTTAGTTGTAAGGGGGTTAGGGAAGGTTACCCCAACTCAATCCTTAGTCCTTGCCATGCCTTGGATCACGATTATGGGGGTGGGGCACCCCTTTCTGATCAAGCACCCACTTCACATTCCTTAG
The DNA here is from genome assembly GCF_022045235.1 of Haliotis cracherodii. Taxonomy (NCBI): domain Eukaryota; kingdom Metazoa; phylum Mollusca; class Gastropoda; order Lepetellida; family Haliotidae; genus Haliotis; species Haliotis cracherodii. Next base: position 5,413,642 of record NW_027266282.1, on the reverse strand, counting down.
GGTGGGTCACCCCTTCAACCCTTGCCAATAAAAATGCCTTGATATCCTTTGGGTTTCGTATCCCTTTATGATCCTTAGGGTTAGTTGTGACAGAGACCATAAAACTAATATAATAGATTGTATGGTCTCTGGTTGTGAGCAGATGGAGTATATGGTATTGGTCAGCTGTCTAATCTAATTTAACCACTTTACGGGAAATCCTTTTTTCAAGTTTTGAGTTTCATGGAGAAAAATGGCTACTCCAGGCACATCATGGTGGATAATTTTGAACCATGATAGCACTTGAATCGAAGCCCCTACATTTTTAACTTTTTACATTTGGGCAATGACCATGATGACAAGGACTGTAACACAGTTTGTAAACTAAGTGTTAGCTCACCAGATCCTTGTTCCCAGTTCTGATTGTAATTTCCTTACCATGGCCATGTCAGCAAAGTCTTAAGGGGCAGTGGGGTAGCCTAGAGATTAGCTTTGTGACTCGGTTGATGTGTGTGTGTGTGTGTGTCTGTCTGTCTGCTTGTACTAGTCCAGATTGATGGCAATTTTACAGGGCTTGCCCACTGAGATATTATGCTGCAGTTGAACATGAATACCCCACTCAGACACAGTATACTGACTCCGAACTGACAAGTCACCAGGCAGGGTAACAACAAGTACCATCTTTATTCGTCTTTTGGTAGGACACGGCCAGGGATTTAACCCCGGACCTTCCGCTCTCCAGGCGAACGCTCTACCACTAGACCACTGAGGCATTTGACAGCTATGGAGTCTAACTCATTCATACATTTCATGTCTTTTATTTTCCAGCCTCCAGGGATGATGCCTTTCAACCCCCCTCCTGGCATGGCTAACCCAGTGATGGCTGGCCGGACCCTACCCCCACCCCAGTTCCAGCAGGGCCAGGCCGCTGCTCAGTTAAGATCCTTCCCAAACCATCCTTTCATGTCACAAAGGCCGCAGCTCGGTCATCAGATGCTTGGTCAAGGAGCCCAGAATCCAGTCAGTATAGGCTTTCCTGTTGTGCCTCAAATGGGAATAATGCCACCCCGGGCCCCCTTCATTAACCCAAACATGATCCCCTGGGGGTCGGGCTCCCCATCCCAGTCAATCAGGGTCCCTGGACCTTACCCCAATGTTCCCCCAGCAGTACCCAACATGAACCATGGACAGGGCTCTGTTCCTCGTCAGATGCCACCACAGACTGTAGGATCGCAGATGCAAGGTCACAGCACGAACCAGGGCATGACCCAGGCTCTGAATCAACTCGTTAAGAGTGCAGGAAGCCACCAACGATGGAGTTGTACCAAGAACGAACGAAGAGCTGACAGTAGCAGCACTGCCATCTCTTCCTCGGACAACGACGGTAGTTCATGCACCAGCAGCCATGTGTCCGATTCGGACCGAGAGAGATCAAAGTCATCCCGTCACAGGGATCGAGATCATGACAGACATAGACGGGACAGGGTAGATAACTCTCCTCTGAGCCGTGACATGGAGAGGAGTAGATTTGCACACCTGAGATCTTTAAGTAGAGAGAGCTCACGCAGCAGAGACAGCACCCATGGCAGAGACAGCAGAGAGAGCAGCCGCAGCAGAGATACCAGGGATAGGAGGAGAAACGAGAGTTCAGACAGGTCAGTCATCATCATCATCATCATCATCATCATCATCATCATCATCATCGTCGTCGTCGTATTGTTTGTTGGATCAAATTCACATGTTTATTCTCTAAGAGTCTGAGGAGGAAATTAAAATAAGCTCAAATCTCAACCAGTCTGGACCAGACAGTCCAGTGATTAACATAATGAGCATCGATATACGTAATTGGAATACGGATTTCGAGATACTTTGTTGAGTAATGTAAGCTGGGTAAGGCATGTCCACTAGTCTGTTCGTCCAAGACTAGTAAAATTCTAGATGGACTAGTTGATATGTAGTTGTCTCTCACAATCTAGTTATTTCACACAAACTGCATGTGAAAAGGTAGTTGTGCTACAAGCTACATTTGGATATAAACAATAGTGTCTATCCCCATGATCCCTGATGTAAGGGTTCTAGCAGTAAGAAAAGTTATTGTTTGAAAAAAGGTAAGTGTTCAGGGTAAAGAGAACCAATCACCGACCTTTTTATTGTCTGCACATTTTGCTTGGGTTGCTTGGGATAATTTTTAAAAAATACTGGAAATAATTTTTCTTAGTTTTCATGAAAATAATACAAATTGTTCGCTGGACATGGTATATTCGAAGAGATGTTTTGTCTCCAACAGAGAATTAAAAAAATGGTTTCATAGAAAAAACAATTGTTTGTTTTGATGCAGTGGCAGAAAAAATAGCCTGGTTCTAACACATTTCCAGATATACACTCCTCTGAGAATTTTAAATTATCGGTCTCTAATGGTGTAACATATTGTGTGTTTGGTCAGCGCTGACACTCAAGACATGCACATTCATCAACTAACCACCAGCTATTTTTGCATGCTTCTATATATGGATAGATATATAGTGAGATTTACTGCATTGGACAGGAGGCGGCGTGATGATCGTGCAAGTCCAGCATCTGACAACAGCCGTTCGGAGAGGTCGCAGTCGTACAAGCGCTCCCGATGGCAGGATGACCGAGAGAGGGAGCGAGACAGAAGGTTAGTGGGAGACCTTGTTGGAATATAGATCTACAAAGAATGGATCTTTGTGAATGCTTTACTTAAGCCTTAAGTGCTGTAACCCTGATTGAACAACCTTTGAGCAAGAAATCTTCATGGAAAGACCAAGCTCAATTGTTGTTGTTGTTGCTCGATTGTTATTGTTGTTGTTGTTGTTGTTGTTGTTGTTGTTGAACAGTGTTAGTAATAGTATGCCTGGGTAGTGAACTGGCAGTATTTCAAACACAGGTCAGTGTACATACAAGGAAGACTATACTGAAACAGACATACAACCTATTACAGCAGGGACCACAAAAGGTCGAGGCATGACCGAGGTGACCGCTCCGACCGAGGTGACCGCTCCGACAGAGGTGACCGTTCCGACAGAGGTAACCGCTCCGATAGAAGTGACCGCTCTGAGAGGAGGAGGGACCACCGACCTCCACCTGATGATGAGGAGGAGGATCTCGCCCTCCCATGCACAAGCAGCAGTCGGGATGAGGTCCCAGACAGGCCTGACCCCGGGGTCCGGGAGGATGACACCCCTGCCTGGGTCAGGTGTTCCCCTGCGGATCTGTACTTCACGCGGGACACAAAGGTAATGCTTTGTTTGGGTCCCTAGGGTCTGGATCGGTACAGTGTTTAAAATAATGTAAAACCCAACAAGACAGTCTGGCAGGTGACCCATAAGTGTGCCTGCCCTTCTTCAAAGTTACCTGCCCGTATTCAGACACAAAAAGTCACAAAAAATAGAGACAGATCAAAACTTGATTTTGTTGAAATAATTCCAACAATGATTTAGAAGAATCTGCTAGAAGTTGTGAGAAAACTCTACACATAAGTAGTCTTTAAATATCTGCCAGACAGTCAGTCAGGTGGAGGGAAATTTCATGCAGCCCAACAGAAAAGTTACTTGTAATAGGCAGGTGGGCAGGCAGTTATCTCGGAGACCAGATGGGTAACATTTTAAACACCCAGGGTTCAGACAGGTACCACATGGTTTAGTGGGGCTGGGATGATACACCAACTGTGTGATCCGATATGTATCACGATACCTTGCTCACGATCCGATATGTATCACGATACCTTGCTCACGATCCGATATGTATCATGATACCTTGCTCACGATCCGATATGTATCATGATACCTTACTCACGATCCCATATGTAACATGATACCTTGCTCACGATCCGATATGTATCATGATACCTTGCTCACGATCCGATATGTATCATGATACCTTGTTCACGATCCGATATGTATCATGATACCTTGCTCACGATCCAATATGTATCACGATACCTTGCTCACGATCCGATATGTATCATGATACCTTGCTCACGATCCAATATGTATCACGATACCTTGCTCACGATCCGATATGTATCATGATACCTTGCTCACGATCCGATATGTATCTTGATACCTTGCTCACGATCCGATATGTATCATGATACCTTACTCACGATCCGATACGTATGATGATACCTTGCTCACGATCCGATATGTATCATGATACCTTGCTCACGATCCGATATGTATCACGATACCTTGCTCACGATCCGATATGTATCATGATACCTTGCTCACGATCCGATATGTATCATGATACCTTGCTCATGATCTGATATGTATCACGATACCTTGCTCACGATCCGATATGTATCATGATACCTTGCTCACGATCCGATATGTATCATGATACCTTGCTCACGATCCGATATGTATCACGATACCTTGCTCATGATCCAATATGTATCGTGATACCTTGCTCATGATCCGATATGTATCGTGATACCTTGCTCACGATCCAATATGTATCATGATACCTTGCTCACGATCCGATATGTATCACGATACTTGCTTGTGCTTTTATCTGTGGTTTCTAAGCCAACTTTTTCATAGGCCAATTACCTGGCACATTGACGATTTACAGTGGGCAGTGTTAAGTATGGTGCAGTCGATGGAAATATTTACGTTTTCACTGCTCATTTTCACGAGTAATAAGTGTTTGGTGTAACATTTACCGGGTATTAAAGAATACATTTATTGTACATGTTGTAAGAATCTATACTTTTATGCATTTATGCAAATAAATAGTGTCACTATTTATATATGGTTAGATGTAAACATAGTGCATGTAGTCTTCAATATGATAATACAGCAAGAATGTTTAAAAATGAGATTTTCTGTAAATCTTTCTGTGATTGCGGAATCGCAAAATTCGTCTGCGACTGGTTTTCGATAGTATATTAGTACTAATACCCTTGATAGTACCCTTGATAGTCGCCCTAGTCGAGGTGCAGTTTACATGCAGTATACTGCTTGAAATTAATCAAGGGTCCTTGTTGTAACCCTGATGTTTATAGTAAAATATTTAGAGGTTGCCAGTTCCTAGACCTGGAGCACATTCCTGAAGAGCTGAGCTTCATTACACTGTTACCATGGTTACAGATTGGGTGCCTGGTGGCAACAAAGAAGATGATTGACTTGGAGGACAAGTTTGAGAAAGAGCTTCTGGTCCGGGCCAGGGATGTCATCGCCAATCGGCCTGTGGTGGAGGAGCCGCCTCGTCCACCGCCCAGACACACCCATCATCATCATCATCATCATCATGGACACTCCGAATCTGGTAAGTTGCTCTAAAAGAATTGGGTGCAACCAAAGAATTGTTAAACACTTGAACTCAGTACATCATGTAATGTTAATAATAATAATAATAATAATAATAATAATAATTGCTGTGCAGAGTTGCGTCCCTTTGTTTTAATGTACGATAAACAACCACCACGAATCGTTTATTTCTTATATGAAATATCAACATTATTTACAGCCTCTTAGGGTGATGATAAAGTGTAAAAGCTTTAGAAATATTTACCCGTATTTAAATAATGAGGACTCCCTTAATGTCGTACAGTCCATAATATCACAATGACGTCATGATAGAACAATGTTTTTTGGCGTGAAATAGACCGCTCTTCGTTCTTCACATTTTTTTGCAATTTGTCGCGTAGCTATCTTATATGTTGTAATACAACTTGCAATTTCTTTTAAATCAGATCCTAGTTCTTGCTACTGCTAAACATAGATCTTAGGAAATCCCATTACGGGTCACGTTAGAAAGACCTTTCTTCCTACCAATCAAAACATCGCTTAGCAGATTGGGAAAGTGACAGTTGGCATGTGTTTGTAAATCATTCACCCGAGAAAAGATTTACACGGGGATTCCAAACAACAGTTACAGACTGTACAACATTTTCCATCAAAATGGCCTTCTATATCCTGCTTCTATGGGATTAACATTTGAAACAGAAAAGACGTTCCATAGCCCGTGGGTAGTACTACCATACAATCTCGGTCATCTATTAGACATTCAAGAATTTTCTTTGGTTCAATTTTCAAATTTTGAATCGAGATCTTTGTCAAAGTAGTTTTCAAAGCGCAGTCTGGAATGGAAGTCACCAGTTTTATACTAGCGCCATAAAGCTTGACAAAGCTGCTTTCAGATTCTTGATGCTTCTGTGTTTGTAGCACATTGATACAGGTGTTGCTGAAGCTGGAAGTGATGCTTCTCTGTGTTTGTAGCACGTCGATTCAGTGATGCTTCTCTGTGTTTGTAGCACGTCGATTCAGTGATGCTTCTCTGTGTTTGTAGCACGTCGATACAGGTGTTGCTGAAGCTGGAAGTGATGCTTCTGTGTTTGTAGCACGTCGATACAGGTGTTGCTGAAGCTTGAAGTGATGCTTCTGTGTTTGTAGCACGTCGATGCAGTGATGCTTCTCTGTATTTGTAGCACATCGATGCAGGTGTTGCTGAAGCTGGAAGTGATGCTTCTGTGTTTGTAGCACGTCGATGCAGTGATGCTTCTCTGTATTTGTAGCACATCGATGCAGGTGTTGCTGAAGCTGGAAGTGATGCTTCTGTGTTTGTAGCACGTCGATGCAGTGATGCTTCTCTGTATTTGTAGCACATCGATTCAGGTGTTGCTGAAGCTGGAAGTGATGCTTCTGTGTTTGTAGCACGTCGATGCAGTCATGCTTCTCTGTGTTTATAGCACATCGATGCAGGTGTTGCTGAAGCTTGAAGTGATGCTTCTGTGTTTGTAGCACATCGATGCAGTGATGCTTCTCTGTGTTTATAGCACATCGATGCAGGTGTTGCTGAAGCTGGAAGTGATGCTTCTGTGTTTGTAGCACGTCGATGCAGTGATGCTTCTCTGTGTTTATAGCACATCGATGCAGGTGTTGCTGAAGCTGGAAGTGATGCTTCTGTGTTTGTAGCACGTCGATGCAGTGATGCTTCTCTGTGTTTATAGCACATCGATGCAGGTGTTGCTGAAGCTGGAAGGGATGCTTCTGTGTTTGTAGCACGTCGGTACAGGTGTTGCTGAAGCTTGAAGTGATGCTTCTGTATTTGTAGCACGTCGATACAGGTGTTGCTGAAGCTTGAAGTGATGCTTCTGTGTTTGTAGCACGTCGATACAGGTGTTGCTGAAGCTGGAAGTGATGCTTCTGTGTTTGTAGCACGTCGATGCAGTGATGCTTCTCTGTGTTTATAGCACATCGATGCAGGTGTTGCTGAAGCTTGAAGTGATGCTTCTGTATTTGTAGCACGTCGATACAGGTGTTGCTGAAGCTTGAAGTGATGCTTCTGTGTTTGTAGCACATCGATGCAGGTGTTGCTTCTCTGTGTTTGTAGCACATCGATACAGGTGTTGCTGAAGCTGGAAGTGATGCTTCTGTGTTTGTAGCACGTCGATGCAGTGATGCTTCTCTGTGTTTATAGCACATCGATACAGGTGTTGCTGAAGCTGGAAGTGATGCTTCTCTGTGTTTGTAGCACATCGATACAGGTGTTGCTGAAGCTTGAAGTGATGCTTCTGTGTTTGTAGCACATCGATGCAGGTGTTGCTGAAGCTTGAAGTGATGCTTCTGTGTTTGTAGAGTCTGAGAGCAGCAGTAGCAGCAGTGATAGTAGCTGTGAGTCTGGCTCGGATGATTCTGATGATGATGATGATGATGATGACGATGACACCAACCTGTGGCTGGAGGAGCTGAACAGGAAGAAGAAGCATCCCCATCGACTCCACGAGGAGCTATGGTTTAACGACACTGGAGAGGTAGGTTGTCGCCAGTCATGACACTGAAGAGGTAGGTTGTTGCTATTTACAACAACACTGGATAAGTAGGTTGTCTCAACTCACAACGACACTGGAGAGGTAGGTTGTCACCATCCACGACACTTTAGAGCTAATTTTATATTATTCATTGGTTATGAAACTAAATCGTCTTGGTAAACGTGTGATGTTTATACTGCTGTCTAGGTCTGACGACTAATATATAGTATGCTGGATTGAGAAACACATTGACACACTGAGGCTAATAACTCAACGAAAAAAGCCTTGAAACTGATTGTTGAAAGCCTTGAAAAGGCTGTGAACTGTCATGTTCCATGTCTGTCTGAGTGTCTGCATGTCTGTGCAGATGAATGACGGACCCCTCTGCCAATGCAGCATCAAGTCAAGGAAAACTGGCATCAGACACAACATTTTCCCTGGAGAGGAGGTGAGTTACCATAGTTACTCAACATTCATTTCCAAATAACTTGAAAGCAGGTTTTTTAATGTAAATGTATTTTCCTAAGTTATCTCCCCTTTCAACACAACTTAATTATTTGGCCTTGTTGTAGTGTATCCATTCTCATTACATGGTTGCCATTTTGATAATGATTTGTTGACGAGGGGCAGTTACAAAGTCCTCACCATAACCTCATTAGGCAACTTCTGGTTTTACTCTTTTTTTTGCAGATGCGAACCCTATAAACATAATATGACACATGAAGATCCAGGTTAGAATTGGTCTTCGGCACCTATGCATGTCGTAAGAGGCAACTAACAGGATTGCATGGTCAGGCTCAATCACATGGTTGATGCATGTCATCGTATCCCAATTGTCAGGATCAATTGCTCATAATGTCATTCACTGGATTTTTTCATCCAGTCTTGATTTTTTAAAACTGATATCATAGAGCTGGAATATTGCTGCGTGTGGCGTTAAACTACAATAAAACAAAAACTAAGATTTTTACAAACTGGTGAAAAATCAAATCTGAAAAGATTTTTATTTTTTTTCGCCTCATGCTAACTGGTGTTGACCATAAAATGTGCAAGTAATATGGTTTGGTTTGTTGTTTAACACCGCCCTCAGCAATATTCCAGCCATATGACAGCGGTCTGTAAATAATCATGTCTGGACCAGACAATCCAGTGATTGATATCATGAGCATCGATCCACGCAATTGGATCGATGACATGCATCAACCAAGTCAACGAGTCTGACCACCTGATCCCGTTAGTCGCCTTTTACGACAAGTATAGTCACCTTTTACAGCAAGCATGGGTTGCTGAAGACCTATTCTAGCCCGGATCTTCACGAATCGCAAGTAATATGTGAAACTGCACACCTAATGAGACAAAAACAGCAAACATTCAACATATTCAACGAAATCACCTGTCATTTCTTCCTTTTTTCCCCCACCTACCCAACAAATGTTTCACATAGAAATTCTCAAAATAAAAAAAAATAGGAATTGTATCTTACTACATTCATATTCCCAAGGCAAGGGCATTAACTGACTATAAAAGTCCAGTTTCCACCCTTGCCAAACCTGTTTCATTATGGCTATACCAGCAAGTCTATGGATAGTCCAATCAAAATTGCGTAAACAACATGTAGTACCGCCAACTGGGCATCAGCAGATATATTGCAATCTTTTCATGTCTTTATCAAGGTGCTCAAGGGATTTGATGCACATCGCGGGGTAAGACTTGTTTTATTACAGTATTGATCTTGATTATTGATCAGATCATCTTGACTGGGCATCACCATTTTGTTTAAAGGAAATGCAAGTGATATAAATGATCGAATCTGATTGGTCAATAGGGGGACATAGAAGGGACATAACTCTAATAGCCGCTGGTGGCGCTACAATCGAGCCTGGAAATTCCAGTCTAGTTTGGCAAGGGTGGAAACTGGACTTTTGTATTCAGTTAACTCCCTTGCCTCAGGAAGATGCTCTGCAATTAACAAAGAGTTTAGTTTTGCTTTAGTTTTATCCTAATTTTTCACCTTATTATCATATATGTATGTTTTTCTGTGATGTTTCTGTGCTATTGTGTGGTGGACAAAGAGGGAGTAGAGGTGATGACAGATTTAAGTCAGGGGGGAAAAGGTTAGAAGGTTTTGGCCTAATGGCCGACATGGCAGCACTGTGTGGGTATTGTTGTGCTGAATGAAAGCCGCCATGCTGAGAGATGCATTGCTGTTTCAGATGCTGAAGAAATGTAACATGGAGAGCAACAGCTTGAACATGCTGCATCATTACAGGATCACGATGTCCCCCGCAACCAACTTCCTGGTAAGACTGCCCTGACCCTCGGACTTTTCCCTCGATGGAGGTTTTATGTTTTAAACCAAAACCTTGGAGTAGTGTTTTAACTACATGTCTAACCTAAACCATGACATGCTTGATATGTGTTAGAAAGTGTACCGTAATAATTTGTTGAGTGTCTATATGACGGAAACAGGCCCAAACAGCCACAAGTCAAAACAGCCACTGACACTCTTGTCAAAACGGCCACTGACACTCTCTTGTCAAAACGGCCACTGACACTCTTGTTAAAAACGGACACAGACACTCTTGTCAAAACGGCCACAGACACTCTGGTCAAAACGGACACAGGCTCTCTGGTCAAAACGGCCACAGACACTCTTGTCAAAACGGCCACAGACACTCTTGTCAAAACGGACACAGACGCTCTGGTCAAAACGGCCACAGACACTCTTGTCAAAACGGCCACAGACACTCTTGTCAAAACGGACACAGACGCTCTGGTCAAAACGGCCGCAGACACTCTTGTCAAAACGGCCACAGACACTCTGGTCAAATCGGACACAGACACTCTGGTCAAAACGGACACAGACGCTCTGGTCAAAACGGACACAGACACTCTTGTCAAAACGGACACAGACACTCTGGTCAAAACGGACACAGACACTCTGGTCAAAACGGCCACAGACACTCTTGTCAAAACGGACACAGACACTCTGGTCAAAACGGCCACAGACGCTCTGGTCAAAACGGACACAGACACTCTTGTCAAAACGGACACAGACACTCTGGTCAAAACGGACACAGACGCTCTGGTCAAAACGGCCACAGACACTCTTGTCAAAACGGACACAGACACTCTGGTCAAAACGGACACAGACACTCTTGTCAAAACGGACACAGACACTCTGGTCAGAACGGACACAGACACTCTTGTCAAAACACGGACACGGACGCCCAGTCATGCAGACACATGAAAAAGTAACAAGTTGTTAGTTGTTCAGTACTAGTTTTATTTAAATACTTAAATGCATTTGTGAGAACATTACTGCAGTAAAGACATTTTACAGTATACAGGTACTACCAAGCAGTACTTTTTATATCAAATTTTTCTTGTCATTGATGTTAAGTTTGGTAGGCTATGAATGAAAGCGTCAGGGGTTGCCGTTAGAAACAGAGATCATGCAGAAGAAAGGTATTTTCTATATTGAATAACACCCACAGGATCAATGTTGATACTAAACACGTTTAGCCACCATCATTAATGTTTTATTCCAGCTTCTTATTCTCTTTGATTTCTTTCAGACAAAATGCCTGACTGTGATAGAGTATGACAACCATGAATACATCTTTGAGGGATTCTCGCTGTTTTCTCACCACAAGTTGGAGAATGTGAGTAGAACCGTACATGGATAGAAATGACATTTGGTTTCCAGTGCGCCTTCATTCAGATATTTGGGTGTCCCTTTTTGGAATTGAAGTGTGCCAATAAGGAGAGTGCTTGTCCAGTACATCTTCATTACGATATTTGGGTTTCCCTTTTTGGAATTGAAGTGTGCCAATAAGGAGAGTACTTGTGGTCCATCTTTGAACTTTGTGAATGACATGACCTCCACTCTAAAAGAACCACAAGGGTTTTTGTTAGAGGCAGGGTATTTTCACTGCCAAGTGATTGTAATCTTGCAGTTTGACGTCTTCCTTTCATTGAGATTGTAACATCCTATTCAGTTTGAATTGCCCCTTGTTTGTAATTCATTGTGACCGAAAGATTGGATTATTTCTGATTGCGATCTGAGTTTTAAGATGTTGAGTGCCTGGACAGATTATCTTTGCGGTAAAAAACATCACAAAGTTTTATTAAGAGATCTGCATGCTCTTCAGAAAAGGCTGGGACTGCTAACTCGGGTAATCAGGTCAAGTGGGTACTGAGTCGGACCCGGGTACCCATAGAACTACACGGACCCGTGGTTAGTCACGTGATGTATTGTTTGATGACAAAAAGTATCTAAAACTCTATGGTTACACCAAAAGTCACTAATGCTCTCATATCTTTCTGACTAAGCACCCATTCATTGTGACTTTTATATGTTTTGAATAAAGATAAAACTTCAGTCAACTTCAGTGTATGCATGACCAGATCGTTTTATGTGTGTATCAAAATACATTTTGCCAAACTTTACCCAACTGAACAGTTTGTACGTATCTCTTGAGACCTACAGTGGGTACCCAGGTAGGGTCGGGTAATACGGGGATGGGTACCCAGGTAGTAAATTTGGACTTGTCCAAGCCCTACGTCAGATACAGGAAATTAATTTCCACTCTGCCTTCTCCCATTCAGCGCATCCTGGTAACTGGCACCCCAGCCAGTCGACGTGAGGTTTGGGGGTTGGGGTGTTTTTCTCAACTTTTCTCATGTTTTTCTCAATTGTCTTATCAAAATGAGAATAATATAGAGAATAACCTACTCAAAGCTCAGAGTACAGATTATCTGTCCCTCACTAAATTCACACCATTCATTCACTCACACTTCCTTGTAGGTTGTTAGTTATTCTCTAAATAAGTTCGGGGCCAAGGGTGGCCCAGTTGTTTAAGGCACCACAATTCGCTTTGCAGAGTTGCGTCCCTTGAGCATGCCAGAAACCTATGATCGTTGGTTTGAATCTCAGTTCGCCCCAGAGATGTTTCTAGGTTTGTCAGCACCAAACCCATGCTCGTGGGTTTCACCAATGTGGTAAACGTCTGAGACCTGCATCACTTCAGGCTCTCCTCCCACATCAAGCTGACACGCCGTGATGTTACTGTAATACTGTTCAAAGCGGGTTAAACCCAACTCACTCACTCACTCAAAGTGTGTTCATGTTGTATGTTTGATCTTACAGATTCCTTCGTGTAAGGTGATTCGGTTCAACATAGAGTACACGATACACTTCTTCGAGGAACAGATACCGGAGGTGAGGAGTACTTGGTCAAGTGTCAGTATTCAACATTGAACTAATTAGCCAATCCCCCAATATATGTATATATATTTATCTAAAGGGGTAAAATACTGAGAGCAGTCGTTTTCTGCGTTCGACAAACCACGAAAATTTAAGATCTTTCAAATCTGTTTGCACAATCTAAGCACCCCCTATATCTAATTTTTTAAGCGCACCCTGGGCGCTTATTATGTTGAATACGGTATGTCTGTTTCTGGTAATTTGACTGACCCTATTCCTTTTGGGGTTTTTTCACATGTTTTTAACTCACATGCTGCAAATTAATATTTTCAAAAAAGAAACACCACAAAAAGAATGCCTCATCTATTTAGAACCCACGCGTGCCATAAGGCGGGACTATGCTTGTCAGGGTCAAGTGGTCAGCCTCGCTGACTTCATTGATTTATTGTGTATCGCGTAACCAATCTTGCAGAACTTTCATCCTTAGTCTTACTAAGGTCTGGGATCCTTGTCGGGAAATACTGTCTCCTGAATTTCAAACCCTTGGAAGAATGAAATAGAAGCTAATATGGTATATTCTTCAAAACCTTGACCTCTGTTGAAACATTGCTTGATGGTAGAACAAACTCTGGAACATGACTTCAATTTCCCCAGAACTTCACTGTGCGCAGCCTGGACTTGTTCAATGACTTCCTGTTCTCGGAGCTGCTGGAGCTGGTGGACATCGACTGGAAGTCTGCAGGCAGCACCGACTCCTGCAACATCTTCCACCTCATGCCCCGATTTGCCCGATCTCTGCCAGGTGAAATCTTACTGTCAGTATGAACAGATAATAACAGCTATATGTGATTAACAATTTAACAGGCCCTTTTTTATCCCCCGGTTTCACCAAAGTGGTAAAAGACCTGCTTCACTTCGGGCTTTCTTCCCACATCAAGCTGACATGTTGTGGTGTATCAGTCACTCTCACACGGGTCTGTCCTCAGATAACGGCAAGGAGCTTCTGTCCATGAACGAGGTGCTGGGCTTCCTGCTGCAGAGCTCCAAACCCCTGCTGGAGGAGACGGAACTTGCCCACATCCTCAAGTTCTCCAACCATGAGTGGCAGAACATGGTCGATGAAGTGCGGGGCATGATTGTCACATATCCTGGCAAGGTGAGATACTCATATTTCCTGGCAATGCGAGAGATTGTCACATATCCTTCAAAGGTGAGAGACTCACATATCCTGGCAAGGTGAGAGACTGTCACATATCCTGGAAAGGTGAGAGACTCACATATCCTGGCAATGTGAGAGATTGTCACATATCCTGGAAAGGTGAGAGACTCACATATCCTGGCAAGGTGTGACTGTCACCCATCCTTGCAAGGTGAGAAATTGTCACATATCCTGCCAAGCTGAGAGATTGTCACATATCCTGGCAAGGTGAGAGATTGTTACATATCCTGCCAGGCTGAGAGATTGTCACATGTCCTGGCAAGGTGAGAGATTGTCACATATCCTGCCAAGCTGAGAGATTGTCACATATCCTGCCAAGCTGAGAGATTGTTACATATCCTGCCAGGCTGAGAGATTGTCACATATCCTGGCAAGGTGAGAGATTGTCACATATCCTGCCAAGCTGAGAGATTGTCACATATCCTGGCAAGGTGAGAGATTGTTACATATCCTGCCAGGCTGAGAGATTGTCACATATCCTGGCAAGGTGAGAGATTGTTACATATCCTGGCAAGGTAAGACTGTCACCTGTCCTGGCAAGGTGAGACTGTCACATATCCTGGCAAGGTGAGACTGTCACCCATCCTGGCAAGGTGAAACTCTCACCCATCCTGGCAAGTTGAGAGACTCACCAGATGTCTGTTGTGAAATTCCTATTCTTTAATTGACATTATTATGTACTTGTTACAACTGCTGCATAATAAACCGCGTTTGTGTATATGTTCAAGTTTTTGTTTCCGCTACCCAAAGTGTGCAGTGAGGCCATCTAATTGTTGATAGTGATTTTAGAGACATAAATGGAAAATTTCATCAATGCAAACAAAGACCACTTGTCTCAACCAATACTCACCGCTTCTCACATCCTGTGGTTCACAGAAGCCCAGCTCAATACGTATCGACCAGCTGGACCGACAGCAGCAGGAGAACGATGTCATCAAGTACCCCCTCATCATCCACTTTGGCGTGAGACCAGCACAACTCAGCTACGCTGGAGACCCTGCGTAAGTAGGAGACGGGGTTTTACGTACCGCACAAATGTGTGTCCAGGCCATGTGTAAGTAGGAGAAGGGGTTTTACGTACCACACAAATGTGTGTCCAGGCCCTGCATAAGTAGGAGAAGGGGTTTTACGTACCGCACAAATGTGTGTCCAGGCGCTGCGTAAGTAGGAGAAGGGGTTTTACGTACCACACAAATGTGTGTCCAGGCCCTGCATAAGTAGGAGAAGGGGTTTTACGTACCGCACAAATGTGTTTCTAGGCCCTGCGTAAGTAGGAGACGGGGTTTTACGTACCGTACAAATGTGTGTCTAGGCCCTGCGTAAGTAGGAGACGGGGTTTTACGTACCGTACAAATGTGTGTCTAGGCCCTGCGTAAGTAGGAGACGGGGTTTTACGTACCATACAAATGTGTGTCTAGGCCCTGCGTAAGTAGTAAATTGGGTCTTATGTGGAGCACAAATGTTTGTCCAGGCACGGCGTCAGTAGTAAATTGGGTCTTATGTGGAGCACAAATGTGTGTCCAGGCCCTGCGTAAGTAGTAAATGGGGTCTTATGTGGAGCACAAATGTGTGTCCAGGCCCTGCGTCAGTAGTAAATTGGGTCTTATGTGGAGCACAAATGTGTGTCCAGGCCCTGCGTCAGTAGTAAATTGGGTCTTATGTGGAGCACAAATGTGTGTCCAGGCCCTGCCTCAGTAGTAAATGGGGTCTTATGTGGAGCACAAATGTGTGTCCAGGCCCTGCGTCAGTAGTAAATTGGGTCATATGTGGAGCACAAATGTGTGTCCAGGCCCTGCGTCAGTAGTAAATTGGGTCTTATGTGGAGCACAAATGTGTGTCCAGGCCCTGCGTCAGTAGTAAATTGGGTCTTATGTGGAGCACAAATGTGTGTCCAGGCCCGGCATCAGTAGTAAATTGGGTCTTATGTGGAGCACAAATGTGTGTCCAGGCCCTGCGTCAGTAGTAAATTGGGTCATATGTGGAGCACAAATGTGTGTCCAGGCCCTGCGTCAGTAGTAAATTGGGTCTTATGTGGAGCACAAATGTGTGTCCAGGCCCTGCGTCAGTAGTAAATGGGGTCTTATGTGGAGCACAAATGTTTGTCCAGGCCCTGCGTCAGTAGTAAATTGGGTCTTATGTGGAGCACAAATGTGTGTCCAGGCCCCGGCATCAGTAGTAAATTGGGTCTTATGTGGAGCACAAATGTGTGTCCAGGCCCTGCGTCAGTAGTAAATTGGGTCATATGTGGAGCACAAATGTGTGTCCAGGCCCTGCCTCAGTAGTAAATTGGGTCTTATGTGGAGCACAAATGTGTGTCCAGGCCCAGCCTCAGTAGTAAATTGGGTCTTATGTGGAGCACAAATGTGTGTCCAGGCCCTGCGTCAGTAGTAAATTGGGTCATATGTGGAGCACAAATGTGTGTCCAGGCCCTGCCTCAGTAGTAAATTGGGTCATATGTGGAGCACAAATGTGTGTCCAGGCCCTGCGTCAGTAGTAAATTGGGTCTTATGTGGAGCACAAATGTGTGTCCAGGCCCTGCGTCAGTAGTAAATGGGGTCTTATGTGGAGCACAAATGTTTGTCCAGGCCCTGCGTCAGTAGTAAATTGGGTCTTATGTGGAGCACAAATGTGTGTCCAGGCCCCGGCATCAGTAGTAAATTGGGTCTTATGTGGAGCACAAATGTGTGTCCAGGCCCTGCGTCAGTAGTAAATTGGGTCATATGTGGAGCACAAATGTGTGTCCAGGCCCTGCCTCAGTAGTAAATTGGGTCTTATGTGGAGCACAAATGTGTGTCCAGGCCCTGCGTCAGTAGTAAATTGGGTCTTATGTGGAGCACAAATGTGTGTCCAGGCCCTGGCATCAGTAGTAAATTGGGTCTTATGTGGAGCACAAATGTGTGTCCAGGCCCTGCGTCAGTAGTAAATTGGGTCATATGTGGAGCACAAATGTGTGTCCAGGCCCTGCGTCAGTAGTAAATTGGGTCATATGTGGAGTACAAATGTGTGTCCAGGCCCTGCCTCAGTAGTAAATTGGGTCTTATGTGGAGCACAAATGTGTGTCCAGGCCCTGCGTCAGTAGTAAATTGGGTCTTATGTGGAGCACAAATGTGTGTCCAGGCCCAGCCTCAGTAGTAAATTCGGTCTTATGTGGAGCACAAATGTGCGTCCAGGTCCTATGTTAGTAGTAAATGGGGTCTTAAGTGGAGCACAAATGTGTGTCCAGGTCCTGTATTAGTAGTAAATGGGGTCTTAAGTGGAGCACAAATGTGTGTCCAGGTCCTGTATTAGTAGTAAATGGGGTCTTAAGTGGAGCACAAATGTGTGTCCAGGCCCTGCGTCAGTAGTAAATTGGGTCATATGTGGAGCACAAATGTGTGTCCAGGTCCTATGTTAGTAGTAAATGGGGTCTTAAGTGGAGCACAAATGTGTGTCCAGGTCCTGTATTAGTAGTAAATGGGGTCTTATGTGGAGCACAAATGTGTGTCCAGGCCCAGCGTCAGAAGTAAATGGGGTCTTATGTGGAGCACAAATGTGTGTCCAGGCCCTGCGTCAGTAGTAAATGGGGTCTTATGTGGAGCACAAATGTGTGTCCAGGCCCTGCGTCAGTAGTAAATGGGGTCTTACGTGGAGCACAAATGTGTGTCCAGGTCCTGCGTCAGTAGTAAATTGGGTCTTATGTGGAGCACTTATGTGTGTCCAGTTCACAGAAATGTTGAGAATGGACGCAGAAAAAGAATAGGACTACCCGGACCCATGGTTAGTCACATGATATATTGTATAATGGAGTCACTGCAGACTCAGCATTAGAAATTGTCCTATAGTCCATGCCCAACTGCCTATTAGTTTAAGGTATCATAAGGACTAATAGATATTTGCCATTATTAAATGTTTTGCTATATGTTATCATAATAAGGTGCGTCACGCCAAAGACCCGGGTTCGAATCCCGACATGGGTACAATGTGTGAAGCCCATTTCTGGTGTCCCCCGCCGTAATATTGCTGGAATATTGCTAAAAGCGGCGTAAAACCAAACTCACTCACTCATAATAAGGTGAGTGAGTTGGGTTTAACGCCGCTTTTAACAGTATTACAGTTATTTCGCAGCATGTGAGCTTAATGTGGGAGGAAAGCCCGACTTGATGCAAGTCTCAGACGTTTACCACTTTGGTGAAACCAATGAGCACAGGTATGGTGCTGACAAACCTAGAAACATAGTCGGAGTGAACTGGGATTCGAACCCACAATCATAGGATCTGGTGTGCCCAAGGGACGCAACTCTGCACAGCGAAGCAAGGCGCCTCAGACAACTTGACCACCCATGCCCCCTATCATTATAAGGACTAGTGGACTAAAAATGTTTGTTTCTTTGCTGATGTGAGTGAACATTGAAACAAAGTGGGACATTGGTGTACGTCACTGGGTGCCAGGCCCAGATTTGAGACTCCTTTGAAATAGGTTGAATATTGCTGGCTGTGAGATGACTACATTGCCTCTCTTGCTACAGCTACCAGAAGGCGTGGAAGCAGTATGTGAAGTACAAGCACCTGCTCAACTCCAAGCCGAAGGTGACGGCCAACGACAAGCTGAAGCTGGAGCTGAAGGTGCAGCAGCTGCAGGAGCTGAGGATGAAGAGGTGAGTCCGGGCTCACTGACGCCCTCACGCACAAATAGGGGGTCTCATTGCTTCAACTGACCAGTCAGGTTTGAGAATCACTGAAAAGCATGTGTTACACTGCTTTAACTGACCAATCAGGTTTGAGAATCACTGAAAAGCATGTTTTACACTTCTTTAACTGACCAATCAGGTTTGAGAATCACTGAAAAGCATGTTTTACACTGCTTTAACTGATTAATCAGGTTTGAGAATCACAGACAACACTTATCTCATTGCTTCAACTGACCAATCAGGTTTGAGAATCATTGAAAAGCATGTGTTACACTGCTTTAACTGACCAATCAGGTTTGAGAATCATTGAAAAGCATGTGTTACACTGCTTTAACTGACCAATCAGGTTTGAGAATCACTAATTACACTTGTCTCATTGCTTCAACTGACCAATCAGGTTTGAGAATCCCTGAAAAGTGCATGTAATTATATAACTTTGCTTTAACTGACCAATTCGCCTTGATAATCACCAAAAGGCGGCCTACAACATGGATCATTGCTCTCAATATCGATCACTCAATGGTCTGGTCGATTATAGGCCAGCGTTATATAATTGGAATATTGCTGAGTTTGGCATTAAACCACAAACAAACAATTAAAATAAAAATTATCTGTGTAAATATGTGGCTCAGATTTTTTAAGATATTTTATCTTACGCATAATGTTTGTTGTCCAGCACAATGAAGCGAGAAGTGACGGTCGAGATCAGCAGTGAGGGATTCATCAGGACGGGGGTCAGATCCGATATCTGTCAGGTAGGTTGTTAACGGGGGTCAGATCCGATATCTGTCAGGTAGGTTGTTAACGGGAAGGAATCAGATCCGATATCTGTCAGGTAGGTTGTTAACGGGAAGGAATCAGATCCGATATCTGTCAGGTAGGTTGTTAACAGGGGTCAGATCCGACATCTGTCAGGTAGGTTGTTAACGGGGTTCAGATCCGATATCTGTCAGGTAGGTTGTTAACGGGGGTCAGATCCGATATCTGTCAGGTAGGTTGTTAACGGGAAGGAATCAGATCCGATATCTGTCAGGTAGGTTGTTAACGGGAAGGAATCAGATCCGATATCTGTCAGGTAGGTTGTTAACGGGGTCAGATCTGACATCTGTCAGGTAGGTTGTTAACAGGGGTCAGATCTGACATCTGTCAGGTAGGTTGTTAACGGGGTCAGATCCGATATCTGTCAGGTAGGTTGTTAACGGGGGTCAGATCCGATATCTGTCAGGTAGGTTGTTAACGGGAAGGAATCAGATCCGACATCTGTCAGGTAGGTTGTTAACGGGAAGGAATCAGATCCGATATCTGTCAGGTAGGTTGTTAACGGGGGTCAGATCCGACATCTGTCAGGTAAATTGTTAACAGGGTTCAGATCCGATATCTGTCAGGTAGGTTGTAAACGGGGGTCAGATCCGATATCTGTCAGGTAGGTTGTTAACGGGAAGGAATCAGATCCGATATCTGTCAGGTAGGTTGTTAACGGGAAGGAATCAGATCTGATATCTGTCAGGTAGGTTGATTACGGGAAGGAATCAGATCCGATATCTGTCAGGTAGGTTGTTAACGGGGGTCAGATCCGACATCTGTCAGGTAGGTTGTTAACGGGAAGGAATCAGATCCGATATCTGTCAGGTAGGTTGTTAACGGGGTCAGATCCGACATCTGTCAGGTAGGTTGTTAACGGGTTCAGATCCGATATCTGTCAGGTAGGTTGTTAATGGGTTCAGATCCGATATCTGTCAGGTAGGTTGTTAACGGGGGTCAGATCCGATATCTGTCAGGTAGGTTGTTAACGGCAAGGAATCAGATCCGATATCTGTCAAGTAGTTTGTTAACGGGAAGGAATCAGATCCGATATCTGTCAGGTAGGTTGTTAACGGGAAGGAATCAGATCCGATATCTGTCAGGTAGGTTGTTAACGGGAAGGAATCAGATCCGATATCTGTCAGGTAGGTTGTTAACGGGATGGAATCAGATCTGACATCTGTCAGGTAGGTTGTTAACGGAATGGAATCAGATCTGACATCTCTCAGGTAGTTTGTTAACGGGATGGAATCAGATCTGACATCTGTCAGGTAGGTTGTTAACGGAATGGAATCAGATCTGACATCTGTCAGGTAGTTGTTAACGGGATGGAATCAGATCTGACCTCTGTCAGGTAGGTTGTTAACGGAATGGAATCAGATCTGACATCTGTCAAGTAGGTTGTTAATGGGATGGAATCAGATCTGACATCTGTGAGGTAGGTTGTTAACGGGATGGAATAAGATCCGTCAGGTAGGTTGTTAACGGAATGGAATCAGATCTGACATCTGTCAAGTAGGTTGTTAACGGGATGGAATCAGATCTGACATCTGTCAGGTAGGTTGTTAACGGGATGGAATAAGATCCGTCAGGTAGGTTGTTAACGGGATGGAATCAGATCTGACATCTGTCAGGTAGGTTGTTAACGGGATGGAATCAGATCTGACATCTGTCAAGTAGGTTGTTAACGGGATGGAATCAGATCTGACATCTGTCAAGTAGGTTGTTAACGGGAAAGAATCAAATCCAAAATCTGTCAAGTAGTTTGTTAACGGGAAGGAATCAGATGTGACATCTGTCAGGGAGGTTGTTAACAGGATGTAAATCGGATCATGCCAAGATTGCCGATATATCCGGATGATTGACACTTTCTGACCTGTCAGTAGTTATATTTTGAGCTAATTATCATGTGTCCTTAATAATTGTGTGCTATGTCTTGGCAATGGGGGTCACAGGTGGCCTAAGGTGCCACTATTTGCTGTGTAGAGTTGCGTCCCTTAGGCATGCTAGTCACGACAAAATCGGCTGAGTTTCCCAAATTTTATGGGACGCACCATACCGTTGGGAGTCCCAGGCCGACTTCTCTGGACCTCTTGATCCATAGGACTCTGTTATGAACGTATACGATTGCGTTCAGACAATGATAGGACATTCCAGATCATTTAGGATAGTAATCAGACTTTTTCACTCTTCATGTCGTAGTGCTGTCTGATCTCAAACGGGAGCCATAATCGGCACTGTGTGAACCTGGCCTGAACAAACAGGTTTATTACAGTGTGAGGTCTCCTTGCTTTGTTTCAGCACGCGATGTTGCTGCCGGTCCTGTTCTGCCACCTGCGATTCCACCGATGTCTGGGAGTCTTGGAGAAGCATCTCCAGTATGACTTCAAGGACAGGGGCCTCCTCCAGGTGAGACTTCGTCTGCTGTAGCATCACCGACGAGGAACTGCAGGTTGTTGGCCGGAGGGAATTAAGTTTGTAGTCTTGAGTCTTGACGGGACTTGAACATTATGGCATGAGGGAAAGATAATATGGAATTCTTAGTTGCAAGAAGTTGCAAATGTCAGATCATCTCGGTGAATCTTTAGCTGGAAGCGATGTGACAAAAAACTGTCTGACATTGTGAAAAAATTGTTTGATGATGACATCTTTGGTTATTTGCAATGATATATCATATATCCTAAATACAACTATGAATCATGCCCACCTAAGGCTTTTATTATACATTTGTAATCCTAAGATATATTTATGATATATAAACACGCTTGGCTGATAGTCACTATTTTTTTTTCCTGTTACAGCTTGCGTTGACCCACACTTCCTACCGCGTGAACTACGGGACCAACCCGGACCACGCCCGCAACTCCCTGGCCAACTGTGGAATGAGACAGGTGGAGTACGGAGACAGGAAGATACACTACGTCCACACCAGGAAGAGAGGTGACGTTTAAGTGAAGCAGTACCAAGAAAAATTAAAAATTGTTTATCATCCAAAACTGGCTCCCACAGGAGATATCGCTTGGGTGAGATCAAGCGATATCTACACGTAGATATCGCTGCAACGAAATTACATCACAATGCTTTGCAGACCATTGTGACGTCACTGGTTACCATGACGTCACAATCAAATGACATCACTAATGGCTCTGCTGCTAAAGCTGTTAGCAGTACTTTTTACACTTAGACACTGGTAATTACTGTCTACGAATAGAAAAAGTTGGAAGAATGATGTTGGATGATAAATAAAATCTCACCCTCGTGTCTTTGGATATCAAATATATCAACACTCGTTGATAAAAATGGCAAATATCCTCGGCAAGCCTCGGAATTTTTCCACTTTTATCAACTCGTGTTGATATATTTGATACCAAAAGACACTCGGGTGAGATTCTCTATTTCCTCGGTTCAGATAGAGATGACTGCCTCCATGGCCTAGTGGATAACATCTGACCAGAATGAGGAAGGTTGGTGGTTTTACCCCCAGCCACATCATACCAAAAGAAGTTAAAAAGATGGTACTTGTTGTTACCCTGCCTGGTGCTTGGCGTTAAGGGGCTAAGGCAAGGACTGGTCGGCTCAGAGTCAGTATACTATGTCTGAGTGGGGTATTCATGTTAAACTGAAGATTGGTATCTCAGGGGGCTAGCACTGTAAAACCGGCCTTTGTCTGGACTACTACAAGCAGCCACACACACTCACTCATGCACACACACACACACACACACACACACACACTCACTCACACACTAGCACGCACGCACACACACACTCACTCATGCACACACACACACTCACTCACTCACACACTAGCACGCACGCACACACACACTCACTCATGCACACACATGCACACACACACACTCACTCATACAGTAGCATGCACGCACGCACACACACTCACTCACTCATGCACTCACACGCACACACACGCACACACACACAGCAATCTATGTGCTGTAAACTGGAAGGCAATGTTAAACCCCATTTCACCCCATCCCACCTCCTTGTGGGCTACTGTAAGACCCATGAAGATCTGGGTTAACCCATGCTTGCCTTAAAAGGCGACTATGCTTGTTGTAAGAGGCGACTAACAGGATCGGGTGGTCAGGCTCGCTGACTTGGTTGATGCATGATCGTATCCCAATTGCGTGGATCACTGTCATATAGCTGGAATATTGTTGAGTGTGGCGTTAAACAACAAACAAACAAAAGCCTACTTTAAAGGGTGCAAGGCTTGTTTACTCCTTTGTCTGTTTCCAGGAATCAACATCCTGATCGACATCATGTCCCGCATGGGCAACAAGCAGGAGTCCATGTCCATGATCCCACACAATGAGAGGCTGGAGTTCCTCGGAGATGCCGTCGTCGAGTTCTTGTCCAGGTCAGTCTGGAGATACTTCACAGGTCTGGCTTGTGCAGTGAGTCATTATACCCATATGGAGGGATCAATGCTCACAACATCAACCACTGGTTTGACGAAACACTTGCAGACTTTGGTCCTGTGTGAACGTGGAAAGCGGGGTAGATGTTCACAAGCTTGACTCCTGTCCAGGCTTTTGTCCCTCCCAGCATGTAGCATGTGCCGTTGCCTCAGACACATGACTTTGTTTGAGATATGCCTCTCTTAACTCAGCAGTGAATGGGTACCCGGTAGGTTGAGATACTACAAGGTAATGTGAATAAAAACTTTGACAGCCTTAAAAGGCAGGTTGTGTTGTATACTCCCCAGGGAGATGAGAATGGTGAATGCTATGATATTGCTGAGACAATGCAATGATATTGCTGAGACATTGTGATGATATAATGCGATGATATTACTAACATATTAACAAGGTAATGCAAAGAAAGTGCTATGATATTGTTATGATATTGTTATGATAGTGAAGATGCTTTTTAATGTCCATGCACTCACTTATTACAGAATTTCATAAAAAACATTTATCATACCTACATGTCCGAATGATGAGATCATATTGGTCCATGTAATCTTGATAAAATACTGTGTATCCTGCCTTGGAGGGGAATAAATCTCTTACACCCCACCACGAGCAAGTCAGGCTTCACATGGACCTCTGAGAGGCAGAATAGATCCCTTATTCCAAACTTCAAAGCAAAAAGCCTCACGCTTTTTCTGAGTCAATGGAAGTCACGTCGGATAGCATAAGTTATTGATCCGCAGTTCAATCAAACAGCTGTTTTCTATAAATTTTGAATTTGTTTGTATTCTTTACAATGTCAGAATAAAACTTGTTGTAGCAGGATCATGAGGGTACGCAGGGTTTTATGCGTCCCTATTTAGGTTTTATAGCTAACCTAATATAAAAACCTAACATGGGATGCATAAAACCCTGTGTACCAGTCGTGATCCTGCTAAAACTTATGTCCCCAGTCCTCGAGTTTTATTGCAATGCATTTTTGTGTCTGTTTCAGTGTGCACCTGTTTTACATGTTTCCCTGGCTTGAGGAGGGAGGCTTGTCAACTTATAGAACAGCCATTGTTCAGAATCAACATCTGGCTGTTCTAGCAAAGGTAATTGCTTTTTGTCATGCTCAAATCACAATGTTCTTGGAATAAAACTAACACACAAATAGCTGTTTTTCTTAAGTATTTAAGTGATGTTGCTCATGATGTCAACCACTGGTTTGACAGAAACTCCACCTACAAGACTTCATGCTGTACGCCCACGGACCAGACCTGTGTCACGAGTCCGATCTCCGCCACGCGATGGCCAACTGCTTCGAGGCACTCATGGGTAGGTGCATCTGTTACTTATGCGAATGTGATTTCTAATCATGCAACCTCGAAAACTTTAACACGGGGTATTCCGAACGAATGATTCGGCCTTAATGACTGAATCCATACAATCCAGACCATCTATTAGTCTTTCCAGAATGTTCTTTTGTTCAGGTTTCAAATTTTGGATCGAGAATTTGTCATAATACATTTCGAAAGCGTAATCGCAAATTTGAATTAGTGTCTTAAAGCGTGAGAAAGCTGTCTCTGAGTGGCTAATGTCAGCTTCTTGTCAGTCATTCCATTGGTCGGTCAAAGTTTGTGAAAAGGTCGGTCTGACGTGACCCGTAATGGGATGACCTCAGATCTTTGTTCAGCCTTAGCATGCTTAGCAAGAACTAAGATCTGATTTTGATGAGATTGAGTTTCCATCCTTGCTGAACTAGGCTTGAATTTTGTGGGTCAATCATAACGCCATCAGTGGCTATTATGAGTTATGTGCCATCTATGTCCCTCATTGAACAATCAGATTCCACCTCCCATATAACTTGCATTTGCTTCAAACAAAATGGCAGCGCCCAGTGACGATGATCTGATCAATAATGTATATTGAAATAAAATGGGTCTTACTTCTCAAAGTGCAGAAAATCACATGACGCTAAGTTGATGGTACACATGGTTTGCAAATCCGGCAATTTACGAATTTGATGTTGATTTTGTTACACGATTTTGATTGGACTTGGACTGCTGCATCTGGGAAAGATGCCAGAGGAGTGTTCAGGAGGATGAGCGACCCCACAAGAGTACTGCAAGGCAATATGATGTCTTTCTGAACGGGAGGCGTATGCTTGCTCTCGCGGCAATGCATCAGCCGTGTTCAACACTGCGCTCACGTAATATCGCGAGTGCCCTCCCTCCTGAACACACCTCAGGTGAAACATTCTGCTTAGCATGGAGCATACTCATTTTCACTAATTTTTATCCCCCCGGCATATAATATCAGCCAGTCTGTCTGTACGTCTGTAATCATTTCCTTTTCCGGGGCTATCAGTCACATACTGAATTTGTGCCTTTTGTTATATAGGAATTTAATTTTTTTTTACGTTTCCATGGCAACAGGTTGGACTTAGGATCTATAAGGGTGATGTTCATTTCCGGAGCGTAACTCAAAAACTGTTAAATACTTCCTTACAAAACTTTGCATGTCTACCAGGCACATACTGAACTGGTGTCTTTTGCTATTTAGGAATTTAAAAAAAAAAAAAATATGTATCCATGGCAACAAGTTGGACTTAGGTTCTCTAGGGTAGAGTTTGTTTCCGGAGCATAACTCAAAACCCATTCAAAACTTTCTAACAAAACTTTGCATGTCTATCAGACTCATGCTGAACTGGTGCCTTTTGCTGTTTAGGAATTTTATAAATTTTTATTTTTTTACGTTTCCATGGCAACAAGTTAGAATTAAGTTTTAATATAGGGTGGGTTCACTTATGGAGTATAACAAATAAACAAATAAACTGTTAAATGTTTCCTTGCCAAACATTGCATGTCTATATATAAAGCACATACTGAACTGGTGCCATTTGATATTAAGGAGTTTTAGAAATAATTATTTTAGAATTTCTATTGCAGCTATTTTGACCTGAGCTAAGAGAAATGTTGGTTCAGTTACCTGGTTTAGGACCATAACCTGTTAAAATGGGCAGGGGATATAGATGACTTTGTTGACTATACGCTTGTTTAGTTATTGTTTCTTGTAATTTGTCATTTGCTTAAAAAAAAACCCACAGAAACACACTTGTTTTACTTTCCATTTCATATGGATGCGACCATGGTGGATCTTTTGTGGGTAAAGAATGTATGCTTCTTCAAGAACATTCAACTCTTGACTCATTACATACAGAATTGCACATTTACTTGTGGCTACTTTACACACAGCTGCCGGGGACATCTTTCATCAGCTGCAGACATCTTTCTGATGACTTTTGTTACTAATGTTTACCTACTGTTCACCAATGTTCACCTACAGTTCACCAATGTTCACCTACAGTTCACCAATGTTCATCTACTGTTCACCTACAGTTCACCAATGTTCACCTACAGTTCACCTACAGTTCACCAATGTTCATCTACTGTTCACCTACTATTCACCTACAATTCACCAATGTTCACCTACAGTTCACCAATGTTCATCTACTGTTCACCTACAGTTCACAAATGTTCATCTACTGTTCACCTACTATTCACCTACATTTCACCAATGTTCACCTACTGTTCATATACTGTTCGCCTTATGTTCACTAATGTTCATTCCCATGAAACAGTTGATGAAATTGTCTGCATGACGTCTTCTATACTGACAGGGGCGCTGTTCATAGATGGAGGTATTGAGCTTGCTGACCAGATCTTTGCACGCACCCTGTTTGAGGAGGAGCACCTGCTGAGTGTCTGGAATGACCTCCCCTTGCACCCACTCCAGGAGGAGGAGCCGAATGGTGACAGACACTGGATTGAATCCAGCTTCGTCCTACAGGTGAGGATCTTCTGTGTATTCCAGGGTAGAATTGGTCCCGTCCTACAGGTGAGGATCTTCTGTGTATTCCAGGGTAGAATTGGTCTGGTCCTACAGGTGAGGATCTTCTGGGGATTCCAGGGTAGAATTGGTCTGGTCCTACAGGTGAGGATCTTCTGGGGATTCCAGTGTAGAATTGCTCTCATCCTACAGGTGAGGATCCTCTAGGGATTCCTGGGTAGAATTGGTCTCCGGCCACCTAAGCTGGCCGTTTGAGGTTAGTTAATGGATTGGATGGAGACGCCAAATGCCACCTCCTACCCAGAGTTCCATGCAGCAATCATAGTTCCTCTGTCACAGGCCAGCGCCATGTGTCGATTCGTCATATCCAGTCCATTCAAGATATTGCATTTGTTTTTAATCTGTTTCACTTTGTCACGAGTCTACACGTTTAGATAAACATGGTCATAGAACGGTTAACTTTTATTGAGAAATACCCTAAGACATGAAAAACTATTTCCATTTGCATAGTTATCCATTGTTTACATTGGTTGTACGTCTCCACATGCTGACATGAAGCCCTACGGAGAGCTAGCGATACGGTCCGTGTGATGTGTAAATATGTATTGTCATGCAACTCACTGTCGCAGTTGTAGGAGCATATCTATAAGATTACTCAAAACAGTATCTAAAGAGCCCGAAGGGTTGCATTAGCCCGGTCTGTTCTGATTTCACAATAAGTGTGTTTGTTTACAAACAAGAGAAAAGTCCAGTCACATGATATGCAAATTAGCCTGTGGCGGCCGTGTTATGCTGAGTCACCACTGTGACTGTGACTTGGTTGATTGCATTGTGTAGATTGTTGCTTGTAACATCAGTCACTGGACTGTCAGGCCCAGGCTCAATTATATACAGGCCACTTTCTGACAGAGAGAATATTGCTGCTGAAAAGAAAACACAAGGAATGAAAGAAATGTTTTTTCTTATCTAGAAAATGTGAAATGAACCATTAGGAGACATCGTTCAGTTATGTTGTTATCAGGGTACATGCCTTCTACTGTAGTTACAAGGGAGCACAGGTTTCTGTTAGTCTCTAGAGTTGTGTCCCTTGTTCATGCAAGGATCTGCTGATCATGGGTTTGAATCCAAGATTTGTCCTGATTTTGAGATTTGCTTTGAAATACTGTTCAGGAATGCGTTAAACTCACTCTAATGCTGATCCATCATGTAATTGTTCAGGACTGCATCAAACTCACTCTATCGCTGATCCATCATGTAATTGTTCAGGACTGCATCAAACTCACTCTAACGTTGATCCATCATGTAATTGTTCCGGACTGCATCAAACTCACTCTATCGCTGATCCATCATGTAATTGTTCAGGACTGCATCAAACTCACTCTATCGCTGATCCATCATGTAATTGTTCAGGACTGCATTAAACTCACTCTATCGCTGATCCATCATGTAATTGTTCCGAACTGCATCAAACTCACTCTATCGCTGATCCATCATGTAATTGTTCAGGACTGCATCAAACTCACTCTAACGCTGATCCATCATGTAATTGTTCAGGACTGCATCAAACTCATTCATCGCTGATCCATCATGTAATTGTTCAGGACTGCATCAAACTCACTCTATCGCTGATCCATCATGTAATTGTTCAGGACTGCATCAAACTCACTCTAACGTTGATCCATCACATAAATGCAGTATTGTCTGTATTCAGAAACTCCTGACGTTTGAAGAGTCCATTGGAGTGAACTATACCCACATTCGTCTCCTGGCCAAGGCTTTCACTCTGAGGAACGTGGGCTACAACCTGCTGACACTGTAAGTTGACCTACCCCACCCGCTATGATAAATGAGCAGTCATTTAGGTAGATTGATCAAAGTGTTTCATAATAAACCCAATCAAGTTGTTGTGTATGTATGCTGTAAATTGAGACTTGGATTAGGAAGATGAGGAGAATCAGAAATTTATAATCTGTTTCTCCTCAAACTAGACACAATTTATGGACTTGTTTAATTGCTGTAAAGGCGACGTTTTCGTTATAGATCCTTATACCGTTGTCAAGCAAGACTGTCAACTTCTTAGACATGCCTACCTATCAAACAATTCACTGTGTTTGTTCTCTGACAGTGGTCACAACCAGAGACTTGAGTTTCTAGGAGACACTGTCCTGCAACTGGTGGCATCGGAGTACCTGTTCCGGCACTTCCCCGAACATCATGAAGGTCATCTCTCGGTACGTCAAACCCTAACATGAACTGGAAATAATGATGATGATGATGATAAAAGTGATGATTATAATGATGATGATGATGATGATAATAATAATTATGATGATAATAATGATGATGATAATAATAATGATAATGACGATGATAATAATGATGATAATAATGATGACAATAATGATAATGATGATGATAATAATAATAATGATGACTACACAAATTCAGCATACTGTATGTAGGTATATTCAACAGAGAGGGGACAGTGAGATAGTAAAAATATACACATTCAGTTGTAGCGTTCAAAAAGGTATGTTTTAAGTCCAGACATAAACACAGTGTGATACTAGGTGCACCTTTGTGGCTGAAGGGAAGGGAGTTCCATAGAGAGGCACCAGCATGAGAGAAGGATCAAGCACCGAAGGACTTGAGTCTGTATTTTGATAGAGACAGAAGTTGGTCATTTGATCCGAGATTTATGGTAGATTTGTACATGCAGGCTGGCAGCAAGACACTAGGAATCATTGTCAGAGAGCCTCAGGGAGTTATTGTTTTTTGTCAATCTGCCATTGTTTATGTTCTTGTTGTTTAATAAGTTTGACAACAGTGTCTTATTGTGCCAGCATTAGAAACTGCCACTGGTCATATCGTCCTTGCCAAACTGCCCAATTGTTGAAGTATTGTAAGGACGAGTAGAAATTTGCCGTTTTTAAGGGTTTTGCTACATGTTATTATCAGGACTAGTTGACTGAAACTAATGCTCTTGTGATATTTGATAACATTACTACGCTGATTTGGGTGAAACTTGACTGCTCTTATGCAACATAGATTTTTGGTTGTTTTGGGGATATAGCCATGATATGAACCTGTTCGCTGCATTTCCTATTTTGCCAAAGGTATATCATATATGTCTTTAGTTTCCTACATAACAACTCCTTCATCTTCCTGAGGTAAGGGAGTTAACCGACTACAAAAGTCCAGTTTCCACCCTGGCTGAACTATGCTGGAATTTCGTGGCTCAATCGTATTGCCACAAGTGGCTGTAATGAGTTATGTCCCTTCTGTGTCCCGCCTATTGACTATTCAGATATAAACTCTCATATCACTTGCATTTGCTTTAAACAAAATGGGGCGGTCGGGTAGCCTAGTGGTTAAAGCATTCGCTCATCACGCCGAAGACCCCGGTTCGATTCCCGACATGGGTACAATGAGTGAAGCCCATTTCTGATGTCCCCCGCCGTAATATTGCTGGAATATTGCAAAAAGCGGCGTCAAACCATACTCACTCAATTAAAACATTTCTGGTGTCCCCCGCCGTAATATTGCTGGAATATTGCAAAAAGCGGCGTCAAACCATACTCACTCAATTAAAACAAAATGACAGCATCTAGTGAAGAGGATCTGATCGATAAGCAACATCTATTGTAATAAAACAGGTCCTACCTCGCGGGCTGCATCAAATCATGTGAGCACCTTCATTAAAGACATGAAAAGATTTTGGAAAATATCCGTGTCCTGTATGTGTCCTCTGCAGCTGCTGAGATGTTAAATACGTCTGTATGTGTCCTCTGCAGCTGCTGAGATGTTAAATATGTCTGTATGTGTCCTCTGCAGCTGCTGAGATGTTAAATACGTCTGTATGTGTCCTCTGCAGCTGCTGAGATGTTAAATAAGTCTGTATGTGTCCTCTGCAGCTGCTGAGATGTTAAATACGTCTGTATATGTCCTCTGCAGCTGCTGAGATGTTAAATACGTCTGTATGTGTCCTCTGCAGCTGCTGAGATGTTAAATACGTCTGTATGTGTCCTCTGCAGCTGCTGAGATGTTAAATACGTCTGTATGTGTCCTCTGCAGCTGCTGAGATGTTAAATACGTCTGTATGTGTCCTCTGCAGCTGCTGAGATGTTAAATAAGTCTGTATGTGTCCTCTGCAGCTGTTGAGATGTTAAATACGTCTGTATGTGTCCTCTGCAGCTACTGAGATGTTAAATAAGTCTGTATGTGTCCTCTGCAGCTACTGAGATGTTGAATATGTCTGTATGTGTCCTCTGCAGCTGCTGAGATGTTAAATACGTCTGTATGTGTCCTCTGCAGCTGCTGAGATGTTAAATACGTCTGTATGTGTCCTCTGCAGCTGCTGAGATGTTAAATACGTCTGTATGTGTCCTCTGCAGCTGCTGAGATGTTAAATACGTCTGTATGTGTCCTCTGCAGCTGCTGAGATGTTAAATACGTCTGTATGTGTCCTCTGCAGCTGCTGAGATGTTAAATACGTCTGTATGTGTCCTCTGCAGCTGTTGAGATGTTAAATACGTCTGTATGTGTCCTCTGCAGCTACTGAGATGTTAAATAAGTCTGTATGTGTCCTCTGCAGCTACTGAGATGTTAAATATGTCTGTATGTGTCCTCTGCAGCTGCTGAGATGTTAAATAAGTCTGTATGTGTCCTCTGCAGCTGCTGAGATGTTAAATATGTCTGTATGTGTCCTCTGCAGCTGCTGAGATGTTAAATACGTCTGTATGTGTCTTCTGCAGCTGCTGAGATGTTAAATACGATTGTATGTGTCCTCTGCAGCTGCTGAGATGTTAAATATGTTTGTATGTGTCCTCTGCAGCTGCTGAGAAGCTCACTTGTAAACAACCGCACCCAGTCTATCGTCTGTGACGACCTCGGCATGCCAGCGTACGTCATCTACGACAAACAGGGTCGAGAGAAGATTGAGATGAAAACAAAGGAGAAAGCTGATCTCTTGGAAGGTATGTAGCTTGTGATTTCTGTATTGTTTTCATGGTCAACTGTCTGGTTATTTACCTATTAAAAAGGAACGCAGTTTGAAAGGGAAAGAAACTTGGAACTGGGACTTTCACTTCAACCCAAGAACACATCAAACCAGAATCAACCTACTTTAGTCAAAAGGTTTGCTGTGTAAACAACTCAAAGATGGGCTAGTCTGTTAAGTTCTAGGCTTCACATAATGCCATGATTGTGTGTGTTTAAGATGCAACATTGATGATTAGCAGCCCGGTGAATAGGACTACTTCAAGGTTTTTTAGTGAATCGACCACGATCACCGGTGACTTTTCTTATGTCTTTTGCCACATGTCATGTAAAGGTCAAAGGTCAAAGGTCAAAGGTCAGGGTAGCAAAATATATAGTGAAATCTTTATTAGGTCCCTTTTTGATCATTGTGATATTTTGCTGTGTTTTATGCACCATCTTCCTCCAGACATTTTAGGATTCTTTTCAAGTTTAGGGAACAGTTTCTATACTAATAGGAGAACAGCAGTGTAAAGTTTGATTATGATTTGTGTATTTTCTGAAAAATGATGTTTTTCATGTCGTGAACTTTTGCTTCAACATTTGTGCGACCTTTAACTTGAAAACTTGTTTTTACACCCAAAGATTCATAAATAATATGTATGAGCAGACAAAAACATTAAGACATCCTCTTCGTTTTGACAACTTTTATCAAGCATGACCTTTGTATATCGATATCTTTATTTGGACAATCATTGTTCCTGTGTTCATAGCCTTGATTTGTTTTTTAGCTTTGCTGGGGGCCCTGTTTGTGGACAAAGATCTGAAGTATTGTGAGGTGTTCTGCAATGTCTGCTTCTTCCCCAGGCTGAAGGTCAGTTTAACTGAAGTCATTCTTACCAATTAACAGGGCGGTCGGGTAGCTTAGTGGTTAAAGCGTTCCCTCGTCACGCCGAAGACCGGGGTTCGATTCCCGACATGGGTACAATGTGTGAAGCCCATTTCTGGTGTCCCCCGCTGGAATATTGCTAAAAGCGGCTTAAACCCAACTCACTCACTCCTACCAATTATAACCTCAAGGTAGGACAAATCTTGCTCAGTGGAAAGCTCTGTGCAGAGTTGTGCCCTTTGTTTTACCAAGGTGATCAATATTGAAACTCCAACATTTAGGTTTTTGTACTGCCCTTCCAAATAAAGAAATGGCCACCTAGATATGCATCACATTCATAAAAACCTCCATTTACTTGCGTTATTAAAATAGTCATCGAAAGATCTGCAGTTCACTTGACAGAATTTCGTTGTGCCAGGATGCAGCCCGCATTGTGATCCATGCTTTTTAGGTTTGCTGATGCTGCAACAGTATTCCAGCTATGTATCAGCAGGCCAAACAAGTACAGCAAATGGGACAGTAGAGTACTGCCCAAGACAGGGTCACTTGTACATGTGACTGCAAGTCAGTAGACTACAGATGTCTGCAACGAGCACAAAAACGTCTATTATTATCATTTATCAAGAATAAAAAACAATGTTAACATGATTAAGTACAACTTTGGAAATTATACTTCTTACCATATTGTGTGGAATAATTGTTTTAGATATAACAATTAAAGTCAAATTTTGAGAAACAAGTTGTTGTTTGTTTTCAATCTCCAATAAGCTTCTGAGAACAATAACTTTAATGTTCGTAGAGAAGATTTAATCATAGTGTGGCAACAAAGTTCGTTGTTGACACTAGTACACAGGAAGAGGCTCAAGCAGCAAGATACTATTACTTGCACAACTGATTATTGATAGGTGACAGTGAAGAGGACTTCTGTTGAAAATTTGAAGATTTATTTAGTGTGATGACAGCCATGGAAATGATGTAACAGAGATAGTTTCTTAGAATCATAACAATGATACCTATTGTTTTGATGTTTGAATAGGTTAGGCTACACATTTGTTATATTTTTGTTTTACAGGCTCGCTGCCCCTACTGAAAAGCAGCCAGTCTAAGAATGTCTCCCGCTAGAAATACAAACCCTCTTAGATGATAACCCTGTTATAATTTTATATATAGTCCATGTCTACTTCCACTGATTCAAAGGGCCACCTGCAGTTTTAAGTCTACAGCAAAATGACTTTCATATAAATAAATAAATAATTAATTGACATTTATTTTATTTCAACTGACCATGTGTGGAAAAGCTGAAATATATCTGTGAAACATAAGATTAAAAAGTGTGGCCTGATGTATACAAGGAATGACAGGGAAGTCTTGTGTAAATGTTGTGTCTGTGACTATCTGTAGTACCCATATGGTAGAACCAAACCCAGGCCTAAGTGTAAGGAGAAAATGCCTCAACCACTAAGCTATACAACTGTCCTGATTTTATAGAAAGAAAAAAAGAAAGTAGCCTTATTGATATGTCAGATATGATAATAAAAGCAAACCAAATTGCTCTTCCAGATGTTCATCATGAACCAGGACTGGAATGACCCCAAGTCTCAGTTACAGCAGTGTTGTCTGACCCTGAGAGAGCTGGACGGTGGAGAGCCGGACATACCTGTCTATAAGTAAGTGTTGTCTGACCCTGAGAGAGCTGGACATACCTGTCTATAAGTAAGTGTTGTCTGACACTGAGAGAGCTGGACGGTGGAGAGCCTGACATACCTGTCTATAAGTAAGTGTTCTCTGACACTGAGAGCCAGACATACCTGTCAATAAGTAAGTGGTGTCTGACCCTGAGAGAGCCGGACATACCTGTCTATAAGTAAGTGTTGTCTGACACTGAGAGCCAGACATACCTGTCGATAAGTAAGTGGTGTCTGACCCTGAGAGAGCCGGACATACCTGTCTATAAGTAAGTGTTGTCTGACCCTGAGAGAGCCAGACATACCTAGGGGCGGTCAGGTAGCCTAGTGGTTAAAGCGTAAGACCCGGGTTCGACTCTGACATGGGTTCAATATGTGAAGCCCATTTCTGGTGTCCCCCCAAGATGATATTGCTAGAATATTGCTAAAAGCATCGTAAAACCATCCTCAGTCACTCACCCACACATACCTGTCTATACGTAAGTGTTGTCTGACCCTGAGAGAGCCAGACATACCTAGGGGCGGTCGGGTAGCCTAGTGGTTAAAGCGTTCACCGAAGACCCGGGTTCGATTCCCGACATGGGTACAATGTGTGAAGCCCATTTTTGGTGTCCCCTACCGTGATATTGCTGGAATATTGCTAAAAGCTGTGTAAGACCATACTCACTCACTCACCAAGACATACCTGTCTATAAGTAAGTGTTGTCTGACCCTGAGAGCTGGATGGTGTAGCGCCAGACATACCTGTCTGTAAGTAAGTGCGCCGCGATTTGCTGTGCAGAGTTGCATCCCTGTGCTCGTGGGTTTCACCGAAGTGGTAAACATCTGAGACCTGCATCACTTTAGGCTTTCCTCCCACATTATGCTGACAAGCCATGACATAACTGTAATACTGCTGAAAGCAACTCACTCACTGTAAGTAAGTTTTGTCTGACAGTGAGAGAGACAGACATACCTAAATAAGTGTTGTCTGACCCAAAAACTATGGCAGGCTTTAGAGAAAGCTCCAATCTATGTGGTCTCCCTAAGGACATGAGAAATCCTACACAATTGATATATATATTATACATGCATAATCTGCCCTCAAGAGCTTGTGAGCATGTTGATCAGGCATATGTGGAACACGTGTCATCATTATCACAATTTCTCCACAGGGTCATAGAGTCTCGTGGTCCGACCAACACGAGGCAGTACGTGGTGGCAGTGTACTTCCGGGGCGAGCGGCTAGCCACGGGCATGGGTCACAGCATCCAGCGGGCAGAGATGAAGGCAGCCACTAATGCTTTGCAGAATAGAGCAGGTAAGGAAGGGTTTGTGTTCCCTGTGGGAGTGCGGTCTGCCCCGGTACCCCAGGCATGTGGGAAGAGCAGACTGGTGGGGTTAGAGCGGTTACCCTGTGTGACCTGACCTGACTGGTTTTCTGACCTGTGTGGCTGTGTGACCTGACTGGCTCTGTGACCTGACTGGTTGTGTGACCTGACTGGCTGTGTGACCTGACTGGTTGTGTGACCTGACTGGCTGTGTGACCTGACTGGCAGTGTGACCTGACTGGCTGTGTGACCTGACTGGCAGTGTGACCTGACTGGCTGTGTGACCTGACTGGCAGTGTGACCTGAGTGGTTGTGTGACCTGACTGGTTGTGTGACCTGACCTGACAGTGTGACCTGACTGGCTGTGTGACCTGACTGTGTGACCTGTGTGGCCTGACTGGCAGTGTGACCTGACCTGACAGTGTTACCTGACTGGCTGTGTGACCTGACTGGCAGTGTGACCTGAGTGGTTGTGTGACCTGACTGGTTGTGTGACCTGACCTGACCTGACAGTGTGACCTGACTGGTTGTGTGACCTGACTGTGTGACCTGTGTGGCCTGACTGGCAGTGTGACCTGACCTGACAGTGTTACCTGACTGGCTGTGTGACCTGACTGGCAGTGTGACCCGACTGGTTGTGTGACCCGACTGGCTGTGTGACCCGACTGGCTTTGTGACCTGAGTGGTTTTGTGACCTGACTGGTTGTGTGACCTGACCTGACAGTGTGATCTGACCGGCAGTGTGTTCTGACTGGCAGTGTGACCTGACTGGCTCTGTGACCTGACTGGCAGTGTGACCTGAGTGGTTGTGTGACCTGACTGGTTGTGTGACCTGACCTGACAGTGTGACCTGACTGGCTGTGTGACCTGACTGGTTGTGTGACCTGACTGGCTGTGTGACCTGACTGGCTCTGTGACCTGACTGGTTGTGTGATCTGACCTGACAGTGTGACCTGACTCGCTGTGTGACCTGACTGGCAGTGTGACCTGACCTGACAGTGTGACCTGACTGGTTGTGTGACCTGACTGGCAGTGTGACCTGACCTGACAGTGTGACCTGACTGGTTGTGTGACCTCACCTGACTGGTTATGTGATTTGACTGACTGTGTGACCTAAATGGCTGTGTGACCTGACTGGTTGTTTGACCTGTGTGGCTGTGTGACCTGTGTGGCTGTGTGACCTGTGTGGCTATGTGACCTGACTGGTTGTTTGACCTGTGTGGCTGTGTGACCTGTGTGGCTGTGTGACCTGTGTGGCTGTGTGGCCTGACTGGCAGTCTGACCTGACCTGACAGTGTGACCTGACCTGACAGTGTGACCTGACCTGACTGATTGTCTGACATGACTGATTGTCTGACATGACTGATTGTCGGACATGACTGGTTGTGTGACCTGACCTGACAGTGTGACATGACCTGACCTGACTGATTGTCGGACATGGCTGGTTGTGTGACCTGACCTGACTGATTGTCGGACATGACTGGTTGTGTGACCTGACCTGACAGTGTGACCTGACCTGACTGATTGTCTGACATGACTGGCTGTGTGGCCTGACCTGACAGTGTGACCTGACCTGACTGGCTGTGTGACCTGACTGCTGTGAGACCTGACCTGATTGGCTGTGTGACCTGACTGCTGTGAGACCTGACCTGATTGGCTGTGTGACCTGACTGCTGTGAGACCTGACCTGACTGCTGTGAGACTTGACTGACTGTGAGACCTTTCAGGCTTCCTTTATAACTGGAATACTGCTGACTGCTGCGATAATCGAGTGACTATCACTCATGAATAGGTACTCAATTTTAGAACGAGGTTTTAATTAGTGCTTGGTGAAGTGATAATCATTAACCCCTAGTTTTATGTTCGTCATCTTTACAAGTTCATTTCACAGCATAGCCCTCTATGTGTGTGAAACTATTGGGAGTTTTGCAACTGTGAGAGACTGTGAATAAATTGTACATTGTTTATAATTATTAATGACACATCCGGTTACCGATATCTAAATCAATAATGTCTCTTGTGGTATGGCTAAAAATCTATATTAAGGGTCCAATGACTTTTTAGATCCCATCCGAGCCCCTATTATGTGATACCTTAATGGAAACTTTTCTACATGAATTTTGTATTAAGATGTTGAAAGCTACTGTGAAATTAGTGAATAGATTTTGGGTAAATCCATCCTTAAGATTTTTGCCTGCAATGATCATACATTCTTCATCTTGTATGCGTTAATAAGTCCTTTTTTCGTTTTGCAGAATTGTTCCCAATATTGGCTCATCAGAAACGGTACCTGCAGACAAGGCACAAGCGGAAACGAAAACAGAGCAAGCGACAAGGTGACAGCTCACATGACTGAAAAATTAAGAAAGGAAAACATGTATGTACACAAAGGAAGAACCAGAAAGACTTTGTCTTGTCAGCAGGGACAACAAACAACTGGATGTATTCTTGTCTGAAGATGAATGCAAACTTAAGCGAGGGACTTATTATATCCAGAACACAAAACTATGGAAATTTTTGTGTTTCTGTTATCCAGAACATGAACCTAGGGGAAAGGAAAGGCTTTCTCTTGTTTGGAACACTAAACTAAATGAGAAGCTTTCTGTTTTTCCAAAATATGCACCCGAGGGAAGGGAAGGTCTTTCTCTTGTGTGGAAAACAAAAGCTAAGGAAAATGCTTATCGTTGTCGGGACCATCACTGTGAGGGAATGCTTTCTCGTGTCCAGATTACAAAAACCAAGGGATAGGCTTTCATTTCTCCAGAACCTAAAATAAGGGAAAGGCTTTCTTGTGTATGGACCACAAAACTAAATAAAAGGTTGCCTGTTGTCAGGAACGCAGGCCTAGGGGAAGTGAAAGACTTTCTCATGTCCAGATAGGCAAGCTATGAGAAATCCTTTCTGATGTCTGGAACATGAGAGTAGGGGAAAGGCTTTCTCATGTTTGGTACACTAGACAAAGGTGAGAGTCATTGATCCAAAGAGAAGGGGCGATTTATCGCATCAGGTCTCCAGTAAATCACAAATGAAATCATGTAAACATCCAAGATGCTGTTGATGTGTTCTATATCAGAGTGCTAGTATATACATATGTGTCTGTCTTGTAGCATCAGCCACAGTTCTGTGAGGTGTGCCAGTTGTATGTCAGGTTGAACAGTGAGTGGAAGTGATTATTTTGTGAAACCTGCAATCCTGTCTTCGATGTATTTCCCCTTGGGTGTAATAGCAAAATGAAATGGACGGATGTGAGAATAAATTGTGCTGTCTCTTCCCTGTAAACATGATGTTTTTGAATCATGCAGCTGTGCTGTCTATTTTATATCTATTTTGCCACGGTTTACTATTGTTCATTGTACATACATCACATGGTCTTTTGATGCCACAGTAAAAACGCTTATTGTAGTCTTGTGTTGTTGTGATTCTCCAGACATCAAGACCACTTGGTGGGGGTTCAGGGACAGTATCCCTCCTCAGCATCTCTGTTTTAAGATATACTACTCAAAAGAAGTTAAAAGACCACCTTATGCTTTCATATTACTATAGTTAATCTGTCAAGGTAATAAGGGACGGCCAGGTAGCCTAGTGGTTAAAGCGTTCGCTCGTCACACCGAGGACCCGGGTTCGATTCATGACATGGGTACAATGTGTGAAGCCCTTTTCTTGTCTCCCCCGCCATGACATTGCTGGAATATTGCTAACCATAATACTAATATGAAAGAATCGGGTGGTCCTTAACTTCTCCGAAATAGTATAGTACTGGTGAAGTCTTGTTGGTTACAAAGTGTGACGGATAGCTGACATGCTGTGATATAACTGAAATATTGTTCAATGCACCTTTCAATCAAATCCCGAATGATTGGAGTGATAAAGTTATTGCCTCAACAATGTATCTCACAACTCATCACAAAGACACTGGAAGGATGAAGATAGGACAATGGAAGAACTTTATTTACATTGATACACGTTGGTATCAACAGTTCTCACTTGGTATTAGCTGACAATATTTACTGACATCAGTGCAACCAGATGGATAGGACGCAGATGGATGCAAGTGCCGGAATTGTTCTAGTAGTTTTTTATCAGTTTATATTTCTGAAATTGACAGTAATGTACTAACAACATACATCTTGATCAAGGGATGCAGAGGATGAGGCCCATTTTGCAGTTTAAGCATATTGAACAATGATACATTCGTAGTTGACTGTATAAAAAATTATAACAATGTCAGGTTGACATCTACATATATGTATATCAATAATAGTTAATAGTCGTGATCTGAGGACAAGACAAAATGGTGACTTATCCATGATTCGACACATCCAACTCGACAACAGAATGTACCACATTGATTTTTGAGTAAATAACATTTGCATTAGCAATAGATTTGGCAATAGTCATGTAGTCCTTGCCAAAATGCCCACTAGTTCAAGTATTGTCAGGACGAGTAGAATTTTTCCCTTTTAACAGGTTTTGCTATGTGTCATTATAAGGATTAGCGGACTGAGAGTGTTAGTTTCTATTGCTGAGACAGAAAACGTCAAAAGCATTTAAACATGTCAATGATCAGTATGATTCCCAAAATAAACATGGGGATTCAGAAGTTGAAAGAAGATGTAAAAAGAGGCAAACTTTTTAGATAACTGCTGCTCCAGGTACAAGATTGATTGAATGTATTTCGTGTTGTTATCAATTCCAAGCAGGCACATATATACAACCTTATGACTGCCCCCGGCACACCTGAACAACAATAGCATGTATCCCTGTAGTGTACGCATGATCCGATATATCAGACATTTAAGACAAAGATATAGAAGACTTCTAATGAAGCCAGGAACAGCATGTGTGCTCCATGAACTCTGCCATATGCAATCTGTTTATGAACCTCATTCTTTACATTTTCATCATGGATGACATATTGTGAAGTATGTCAAGATATCTCATCTAGCTTCACTGCATGTAATAAGCGCCCAGTATAAAGTATACAGACAGTTTTGTCAAATTTTGAGTAATGGCATGGATCTTCTTGTCAAATACATACAGTAACGGTTTTGGTAGTTATATAAAATATATACACTAATGGTTTTGATAGTTACCATATTCATTAGGAACCTCTGCCAGAAACAAAGACTTACTGGTTTAGATAGGTATATAACATATATACAGTATTCACTCGAGTCGATATGTTAAATCTATTTACAATGATAGATCAGATAGTCATGTCAAATATATACGATAATGACTCGGTTATCTTAGATATACAGTTATGGCTCAGATAGACTGATATAGATAGCTATTGATATATTCTTTACATTTTCATCATGGATGAATATCGTGAAGTATGTCAAGATATCTCAGCTGTTATCAAGCCTTACTTCATTATATATATATTCATGGAAATATTCATTTATTTCCTTGTTAATAGATTCTTTGCTTCAAACATCTAAATGGACATTCATTTATTTTCAAAACACACACACACATACACAGAAATGAATGAGTATGTCCTTTACAATAATAATAAATAATCTGATAATCTTGTCAGATATATACAACAATGACTGATGGTCTTTATATACAGTAATGGCACAGATAATTATTTGAAATATACAGATAATCTTGTCAAATATATACAGTAATGGATCAGATTAAAAAAAATTAACATACAGTGATGGCTCAGTCTTGGTACATCGTACAGATAGTCTTGTCAAATATATACAGTAATGGCTCAGATAAATATTATTAATATACAGTGATGGCTCAGTCTTGGTACATCGCACAGATAGTCTTGTCAAATATATACAGCAATGGATCAGATAGTTGTGATGGTATTTAAAAAAATACAGTAATGTCTCAGATAGTCCTGTAAAGTATATATACAGTAATGTTTTAGATAGTTTTATAAAATATATACAGTAATGACTTTGTTATTTTAAATGTACAGCAATGGATCAGATAGTCTTGTCAAATATACACAGAAATGGTTCAGATAGTTACATAAAATCTATACAGTAATGGCTCAGATAGGCCCAGCAAATATACCAGTTTACAGTTAAGGCTAAGAATGTCCTTAATCATAAACACTATCTGCTCTGGTAGTCCTGTCAAGTATAAAGTAATGGCGCAGATAAATATTATTAACATACAGTGATGGTTCAGTCTTGGTACCTCGCACAGATAGTCTTGTCAAATATATACAGTAATGGCTCAGATAAATATTATTAATATACAGTGATGGCTCAGTCTTGGTACATCGCACAGATAGTCTTGTCAAATATAGACAGTAATGGCACAGATAAATATTATTAATATACAGTGATGGCTCAGTCTTGGTACATTGCACAGATAGTCTTGTCAAATATATACAGTAATGGCTCAGATAAATATTATTAATATACAGTGATGGCTCAGTCTTGGTACATCGCACAGATAGTCTTGTCAAATATAGACAGTAATGGCACAGATAAATATTATTAATATACAGTGATGGTTCAGTCTTGGTACATTGCACAGATAGTCTTGTCAAATATAGACAGTAATGGATAAGATAAATATTATTAATATACAGTGATGGTTCAGTCTTGGTACATCGCACAGATAGTCTTGTCAAATATATACAGGAATGGCACAGATAAATATTATTAATATACAGTGATGGTTCAGTCTTGGTACATTGCACAGATAGTCTTGTCAAATATATACAGAAATGGCTCAGATAAATATTATTAATATACAGTGATGGCTCAGTCTTGGTACATCGCACAGATAGTCTTGTCAAATATAGACAGTAATGGCACAGATAAATATTATTAATATACAGTGATGGCTCAGTCTTGGTACATTGCACAGATAGTCTTGTCAAATATATACAGTAATGGCTCAGATAAATATTATTAATATACAGTGATGGTTCAGTCTTGGTACATCGCACAGATAGTCTTGTCAAATATAGACAGTAATGGCACAGATAAATATCTTTAATATACAGTGATGGTTCAGTCTTGGTACATTGCACAGATAGTCT
The DNA here is from genome assembly GCF_022045235.1 of Haliotis cracherodii. NCBI lineage: Eukaryota > Metazoa > Mollusca > Gastropoda > Lepetellida > Haliotidae > Haliotis > Haliotis cracherodii. The sequence continues at coordinate 5,369,842 of NW_027266282.1, read as the reverse complement.
TGTCAAATATAGACAGTAATGGCTCAGATAAATATTATTAATATACAGTGATGGTTCAGTCTTGGTACATCGCACAGATAGTCTTGTCAAATATAGACAGAAATGGCTCAGATAAATATTATTAATATACAGTGATGGCTCAGTCTTGGTACATCGCACAGATAGTCTTGTCAAATATAGACAGTAATGGATCAGATAGTCTTGTACAGTAATTGTTTAAATAGTACTGGCTCGGAAAATCTTGTCAAATGTATACAATAATGACTCATATAGTCTTTTCAAATATGTACAATAATGGCTCAAAATGTCCTTCAATCATATACTCTATTTGCTCACATGGTCTTGTCAAGTATAAAGAAGTGTTTCAGATAAATATTATTAATACAGTGATCACACAGATAGTCTTGTCAAATATATTCAGTAATGGATCGGATAGCCCTGTCAAATACAAGTATACAGTAATGGATCAGATAAATATTATTAATATACAGTGATGGCTCAGTCTTGGTACATCGCACAGATAGTCTTGTCGAATATAGACAGTAATGGCACAGATAAATATTATTAACATACAGTGATGGCTCAGTCTTGGTACATCGCACAGATAGTCTTGTCAAATATAGACAGTAATGGCACAGATAAATATTATTAATATACAGTGATGGTTCAGTCTTGGTACATTGCACAGATAGTCTTGTCAAATATAGACAGTAATGGATAAGATAAATATTAATAATATACAGTGATGGCTCAGTCTTGGTACATCGCACAGATAGTCTTGTCAAATATAGACAGTAATGGCACAGATAAATATTATTAACATACAGTGATGGTTCAGTCTTGGTACATTGCACAGATAGTCTTTACAAATATATACAGTAATGGCACAGATAAATATTATTAATATACAGTGATGGCTCAGTCTTGGTACATTGCACAGATAGTCTTGTCAAATATAGACAGTAATGGATAAGATAAATATTATTAATATACAGTGATGGTTCAGTCTTGGTACATCGCACAGATAGTCTTGTCAAATATATACAGGAATGGCACAGATAAATATTATTAATATACAGTGATGGCTCAGTCTTGGTACATTGCACAGATAGTCTTGTCAAATATATACAGAAATGGCTCAGATAAATATTATTAATATACAGTGATGGTTCAGTCTTGGTACATCGCACAGATAGTCTTGTCAAATATAGACAGTTATGGCACAGATAAATATCTTTAATATACAGTGATGGCTCAGTCTTGGTACATTGCACAGATAGTCTTGTCAAATATATACAGTAATGGCACAGATAAATATTATTAATATACAGTGATGGTTCAGTCTTGGTACATTGCACAGATAGTCTTGTCAAATATATACAGAAATGGCTCAGATAAATATTATTAATATACAGTGATGGTTCAGTCTTGGTACATCGCACAGATAGTCTTGTCAAATATAGACAGTTATGGCACAGATAAATATCTTTAATATACAGTGATGGCTCAGTCTTGGTACATTGCACAGATAGTCTTGTCAAATATAGACAGTAATGGATAAGATAAATATTATTAACATACAGTGATGGTTCAGTCTTGGTACATCGCACAGATAGTCTTGTCAAATATATACAGTAATGGCTCAGATAAATATTATTAATATACAGTGATGGTTCAGTCTTGGTACATTGCACAGATAGTCTTGTCAAATATAGACAGTAATGGCTCAGATAAATATCTTTAATATACAGTGATGGCTCAGTCTTGGTACATCGCACAGATAGTCTTGTCAAATATATACAGTAATGGCACAGATAAATATTATTAACATACAGTGATGGTTCAGTCTTGGTACATTGCACAGATAGTCTTGTCAAATATAGACAGTAATGGATCAGATAGTCTTGTACAGTAATTGTTTAAATAGTACTGGCTCGGAAAATCTTGTCAAATGTATACAATAATGACTCATATAGTCTTTTCAAATATGTACAATAATGGCTCAAAATGTCCTTCAATCATATACTCTATTTGCTCACATGGTCTTGTCAAGTATAAAGAAGTGTTTCAGATAAATATTATTAATACAGTGATCACAAAGATAGTCTTGTCAAATATATTCAGTAATGGATCGGATAGCCCTGTCAAATACAAGTATACAGTAATGTCTCATATAGTTTTTGTCAAATATATACAATAATGGCTCAGATGTTCTTGTCAAATACACAGTAAAGGCTCAGATAGTCTTGTCAAATATATGCAGCAATGGGTCAGATGATCTTGTACAGTAATGGTTAAATAGTTATTATATAAGGACATGGCTCCATTATGACAGGCTCCGCCATCATGCATGATAGCGGAGCTTCAAATTAAGACAAGAGATATTATTGGATGAAATGGTCGCGGATGTGGAGGTACTGGTGGACTACAGCAATGAGCTTAACCCCTGTTAAGCAACCCCAACTGCAGCAACCGCTGCCCTGCAACAACCGTTGCCAAGCAACCCATGTTGCTTACCAATGCAGCGCCTGCTGCCCTGCAACTACCGTTGCCAAGCAACCCATGTTGCTTACCAATGCAGCGCCCGCTGCCCTGCAACTACCGTTGCCAAGCAACCCATGTTGCTATGCAGCTATCGCTGCCAGGCAAGTACCATTGCCAAACCATGAGCGAGGGCAACTATTGTTGCCAAGCTGACCATCCGCTGTAAAGCGGACGCTAAGCCATCTGCTGTAAAGCAGAATGGATAAATTGGTTCCTGCTGTAAAGCGGGTAACCCTATCCTAAATAATTTATAATTTGGGATGTATCCCAAGACGCCAAATGTAACTTGTAATGCAGTCCACCAGCACCCCGCCCATCCGCAACATTTTATTCATGACAACATCATTATATACAAACATTATGCTCCAGTAAAATTCCACCAATTGACAACTGCAAAGCTTGAATAACTTGGAATTAAGGATAACAGGGTGGGTGGGTGGGTGCAACGAACTCTAGATGAATGCTCGAATATAACTATGTGTTGTACGGCTGAAAGCTGGAGAGCAAGTGCTGCGTGAGCTGATGTCACGCTACAACAGGTCATAGAAAATATAAACAAACGCTCCTTTACCGGACGTGCCAAGAGCGGATCTAGGCCAGAGACGATGGCACCATGCAAAACGGCACGTAGCCGCACGGAATGAAGGTATTTCGCTGTAATATTATTAGCAACTGTGCCAAGCCTAACATAAAGGCATTTAGTTCTAATCACTAAATGCTATTATATAAGGACATGGCTCCATTATGACAGGCTCCGCCATCATGCATGATAGCGGAGCTTCAAATTAAGACAAGAGATATTATTGGATGAAATGGTCGCGGATGTGGAGGTACTGGTGGACTACAGCAATGAGCTTAACCCCTGTTAAGCAACCCCAACTGCAGCAACCGCTGCCCTGCAACAACCGTTGCCAAGCAACCCATGTTGCTTACCAATGCAGCGCCTGCTGCCCTGCAACTACCGTTGCCAAGCAACCCATGTTGCTTACCAATGCAGCGCCCGCTGCCCTGCAACTACCGTTGCCAAGCAACCCATGTTGCTATGCAGCTATCGCTGCCAGGCAAGTACCATTGCCAAACCATGAGCGAGGGCAACTATTGTTGCCAAGCTGACCATCCGCTGTAAAGCGGACGCTAAGCCATCTGCTGTAAAGCAGAATGGATAAATTGGTTCCTGCTGTAAAGCGGGTAACCCTATCCTAAATAATTTATAATTTGGGATGTATCCCAAGACGCCAAATGTAACTTGTAATGCAGTCCACCAGCACCCCGCCACAAGCACCAAGGTGCTTCCCCACAACCACGACCATTCGCGCTCATGTACACCCACCGTGTTATCCTATACTGAAAATGTTTCCTACAAGCATACCGCGGAAAGGGAGCTGCCAATATTTTGTGTGAAAAGATCAAGTCCGGCCGGTGACAAATGAACCCCGTCACGCAGGTACAGTTGCTGCTCCTGCCGGTTGAACACTGTGTGGGGAACCCGTATCCCCCCAAGCTCACGGGCCCTGTTCCCGACTCGTCTGTTCAGCTTCTGCCTGGCCCCGTCCAGGTCCCGGGCACGGCTGGCTACATGCCAGTACCTTCGTGGCAGCATGTCTGACCACAGAATGACCGCACCAGGTAGGAGGAGGTGTATCCTCAGGAGTGCCAGCTTGATCTCATGATATAGCTGACACGTGGTTACCTTTCCCAGGTCGTTCGAACCAAGGTGAATCACCACCGCCTTTGGTGGTGTCTGCATTGCTTTGACCTGGGCATCTATCAGCTCGGTCAGCTCCTCCCACCTCATGCCGCCCCTTGCCAACCAGAGACATCCCCCTGGAATACCGAAGTCACTGTCCTGTAGGTGCTCTCTCGCCCGGGTCAGGAAGCTGGACCCAATCAACCATACTGAAAACATGAATCAATAGGAAGAAAACCGTTCTTGTATGGTTGGCGATTTAAATGTTTGCAGGTATGCGTATATAGCTTTTATAACATTCTGACCCCCACCTACCAAAGTGCTGTATCAAATCTGAACTCACTCCGTTACCGGCTGCTGTTGTTGCTGCGCCAATCCTGAAGGAATGCGAAGAGTATGCTGCTGTGCAGATGCCGCTATGCGCCAGTGCTCTTTTTAGCACGGCCTGAAATTGATACCTGGTCAGGGGAGATTTATCAAAGTGTACGAAAGCTTGAGTCTGACCCTGTGATCGAACTATTAGGTATGCTTTAACTGCAGCCACTGGACACAGATTGTGGCCAGGTATGGCGGAAATGGAAACAACTATGCCATGTGAGTGCCTGTCCGTTTTTGAATGCCTTAGAGCGACTGTTACTGTCTTAGACGTGTCTTGGACTTCTAGGTCCAAGAAAGCGCACCCTGGCTGAGAAAGTTTGGTTTGCACGAGTTCACTCACCCGAAAGAAACCAAAGAAGGCCAAGCAATATACTGCTTTGAACAATCTTACTTCATAGGTAGAAGAGCAGACAAATTGCAGGTTGTTTACAATTACTTTGAGCAGGTCTATTGTTATTGGTTTTCTGTGATCCTGCCTCCCCTGACACTTTTGCATCCCCGTAATCATTTTAGTAATAATAAAGTGGCCGGTGCGGTCTTCCATGCTGTGTAGCCTATGGTACGTTGAGATACCGGCCATATACGTTCTTACCGTACTCGGTGCATGTCCTGACACTGACAGGTGAGCAATGAAATGTACCAGATGAGCTATTGGAACCGGCCAGACATCTCCCAGGTTTTGTGATGCCCTGAATGCTTGCAATGCTTGGGTTCCTGCCTGGTAAGTTGCCCACGTGTTTGCCGCCAATGATCGCTGAAGGAGCCTCTCTGCCTCGATTGTTAGCCCTGCCAGAGATTGTCTGGAAGTGGTGTGGGATGCAGATTGGCTGATGGAGCTGCATTGCGGAATCGTTCCCACTGAAATCTCGACAGTGCATCTGCGATAATATTGTCGTGTGTTGTTATATATCTGGCCTTGAACAAAATGTTGTGTTTGAGGCACTGCAGCACTAGCTGCCTAATCAGTGACATGATTCTGGGTGCCTTTGAAGACTGTTTATTTATTATTGACACTACCGCTTGGTTATCACAAAAGAAAAGTACTTTCCTGTTAGCAAAGGCTGTCCCCCACAGACAAACTGACAGCACAATCGGAAACAACTCCAGCAGTGTCATGTCACGAGTCGAACCGTCCTCCACCCACTCACGGGACCAGAGCCCGTTTGCCCAGTTCCCGTTATAGTATGCGCCGAACCCCACAGTGCTGGCTGCGTCAGTAAACAGCTGTAGACATGTATTGTCAGCCCACTCTTTATTCTGAAAAACCGACACACCGTTAAATTCCCCCAAGAACCCGAGCCAAACCTCTAGGTCCTCCCGAACTCCCCGCGTGATGCGAACACGGTGTGCTTGATGACTTACCTTTGTATAGGCGTCAATCAGTCTGCGGCAAAACGGTCTACCCATGGGTATTGCCCGGCACATGAAATTTAGCTTACCCACCAGAGACTGCAAAGCTTTACGGGTCACTTTGTGCTTACCTGAGGCCAGCATATCGTGTATGATGGCGTTGATATTTACAATCTTTTCCTGTGGTATTCTAACCTGCATCCTGACTGTGTCGATTTCAAGACCTAGGAATGTTAAGCAGGATGCTGGACCTACTGTCTTCTCATGTGCTACGGGTACGCCCAGCTCCTGGAAAGTACTGAGACATGTATCAAGGTTGTCACCACAGTCTTTCGTTCCTGCAGTTCCGCCTGTGAGAAAATCATCAAGGTAATGCATGAGTTGGCCGTTAGGCAACTTTTGCTGGACACACCATTGCAAAAAGGTGCTGAATTTTTCAAACACTGAGCATGATATGGAACAGCCAAACGGCAAGCATTTATCAAAGTAGTATTTACCTTGAAAGCACAAGCCTAGCAACTCAAAGTCCTGAGGGTGTACCGGCATAATCCTGAAAGCCGATTTCACATCAAATTTTGCAAGTAGAGCATTTGGACCAAGTTGCTGTACCATACTGACAGCCTCGTCGAACCGTGCATATGACACGGAGCATGCTTCGCTGTCTATGTTGTCGTTGATTGATCTGCCTTGAGGATAAGAAAGGTGGTGTATTAAACGAAAATCGTCTGTCTCCAGCAAGGACTGATTCTTACCCGTTTGCTTTTTGGGTACGAGACCGATGGGTGAAACTTGTAGGTTCAGCAGGGGCGGCGTTTCAAAAGGACCTGCCACCCTACCTAATTGTACTTCCTTTTTCAATTTGGCAGCTACTATCTCTTGTAAAATGGGATCCCTGGCTGAGCGTAGATTCTCAGACCAACGACTTAGGCGTGCCCCACTATATTCCAGTTGAAAACCTGATTCCAAACCTTGTAATAAATAAATGGCATGGGCATGGTTAGAATGCTTGTACAGTTGCAAATGTCGCTTTAATCTAGTGAGTATGAGTGGAGTTGGGGCCAGTGCCTTTAGCATGGGTCGCCTGTGTGGAGTTAAGTTGTTTGGAGGGTCTACGACCCCCCTTTGCGCGAAAGCAAGAATAGGCGGGATGTTGCTCGCCACAATTGGAGCATTTATGAATAAACTTGCATTCTGGCCTGGCGCACCTTGACCTGTTGTAGTCCCAGCATGCGTTGACTGTAAAGTCACGGCCCCTGCTGAAAGGCACTGTAAAGCGTTCAGTCTTATTTTCTTGAACACGGGACATAGTCGGTGTCATGTGCTTCAACCACAATTCACCGTCTATCTTGCCCCACTCCCGAATTGGGTCTCGTGCCATACGGTGTCGGAATTGCTGGTCGTAGTTTGACCAGCCAAAACCCCCGGAGCGGACTGCGGCATTACGGATTGTTTCCATGTATGCCAACATGCCCTGTATGGTGGACTGACAAAAATGTTTCACCACGTAAATGCTCATATATATGTGGAAAGCTGACGTCCATTGGCCTATGCTTAATGCCCTGGCGTTAGCCGGCTTGGTCGGCGAGAATCGCAGATTACCCGACGAATCCATCTGCATCTTAAATGCATCGTCATCGTCATGCGACTGTGCGCCTGGCAACAATGTAGTCAACTCCACAAACTCCCCTCTCCATACTCTCTCCCGTACAACTTGACGGACGTGAGCGCTGATAGCATCCGCCTGGAAGGTCAGGGAATCCCCTGTTCCCTGATTGGTTGACCCCGCTCCTGCCTCTGCACGTGGTGTGACGTCACGGGAAACTCCCGGCTCGCCCGAGTGTGCACTGCTAAATGACAACACATCGGGATTTCTTGATACCACCGACCCCGTTACCCCCAGATCATTTGTACTTACCCCTCGCATGCCAGTAAAGCTCCGAGAAGTATCTTGGGCCATCCGTTTGCCTAGCATATCCAGTATGCTGTTGAGTTGGCTCGATATAGCTAGCATCGACGGAACGGGCGACACCACTTGTTGGGGCTCTTCGATGTCTCCGTGATCGACTCGCGGGAGAACGTTTGAATTGTCCGAATCATCTGCTTCAACTAGCAAGTTAGCAGCTATTTGTACACTTGGCAAGGGGGGTCCGTGCAATGGAGATCTAGCTGATCTCCGTGACTTACCAGTAGCCGATGTCGCTTGCCGGACACTTGGTTCCCTCCTGGCAATTTTCCCGCTCCTTACGAGGCGGTGATTTAAGGCGGCCCGTCTTTTTGGTGGCATTCTTAATGGTAATTGCAACGAACTCTAGATGAATGCTCGAATATAACTATGTGTTGTACGGCTGAAAGCTGGAGAGCAAGTCACAGATAGTCTTGTCAAATATATGCAGCAATGGGTCAGATGATCTTGTACAGTAATGGTTAAATAGTTATTAATAACATATAGAGGATGTTATTTGAGTGTTCATATCATACAATATTAACGACACGAGACATTGTATGACATAACGCGAATCGAATGTTCTGTTTATTACCGAGGAAGATGTCTACATACAGAGCCGAATTTAGTGTTTACCAGTATAAGGACAGCAAGTTGCAACAGTAGCGGAACCACAATTTGTCAAATGATATTGACAATCTTCAGCTATTACTTTGTTTATAGTGTGACATTCCGACCTCACATCACAATAAGATTCAAATGACGTAAACATTGCCGTCCGGAAGACTGAAACAATAGACAGTATCATGACGAGATGTGACCCTAGGGCACATAACATTTTTATCAACCTGATATGTTTGCCCCCGTAGGTAATAAATACAGTAATGTCTCAAATAGTTTTTGTTAAATATATCCAGTAATGGTTTGGATAGTTGTGTCAAATATATACAGTAATAGCATAGACAGTCACAGTAAATATATCCAGTAATGGCTCAGATAGTTGTATCAAATATATACAGTAATAACATAGACAGTCACAGTAAATATATCCAGTAATGGCTCAGATAGTTGTATCAAATATATACAGTAATAGCATAGACAGTCACAGTAAATATATCCAGTAATGGCTCAGATAGTTGTATCAAATATATACAGTAATAACATAGACAGTCACAGTAAATATATCCAGTAATGGCTCAGATAGTTGTATCAAATATATACAGTAATAGCATAGACAGTCACAGTACATATATCCAGTAATGGTTTGGATAGTTGTGTCAAATATGTACAGTAATGGCATAGACAGTCACAGTAAGTATATCCAGTAATGGTTTGGATAGTTGTGTCAAATATATACAGTAATGGCATAGACAGTCACAGCAAATATATCCAGTAATGGCTCAGATAGTTATATTAAATATATACAATAATAGCATAGACAGTCACAGCAAATATATCCAGTAATGGCTCATAAATATTTTAAAAAATACAGTAATGTCTTAATTGGTCCTGTAAAATGTATACAGTAATGGTTTAGAAAGTATAAAAAATATATACAATAATGACTCAGTTATTTTTAATGTACAGTAATGGTGCAGATAGTCTTGTCCAATATATACAGTAATGGCTCAGAGAGTCTTGTCAAATATATACAGTAATTAAATAGTGATCTGTTGTTTTTTTTACCTTTACTACAGAATTCTCCTTGCAACTTGTATTAGAACATGTTATTGACAAGAAACAGCCAACATCCTGTATGTATGTAGTGTACACTAGGTCTACTTCTAACTACAGGATGTATATACCGTATTCGACGTAATAAGCGCCCACGGCGATATTTGCTAATATACTGGCTAGTGAACAATTCCAATTAGCACCCCTTCTGATTGATAAATGTACACAAGGCTATTTATTCGTGCATAATACGTTTGTTATATGCACCCTTAATTATGGGCAATTAATTTCTGGAAAAATATATCTGTCGTTTATAAACATTTCAGCATAAACCACGAAATTTACGCTCTCTGAACTCAAAAATATATATTCTAATAAGAGCCCCCTATTTCTAATTTTGAGAGCGCCCTGGGCGCTTATTATGTCGAATACGGTATACAGGATATGTAGTCAACCGTTCCAAATGTCTACAAAAACAGCACCATTTTAAATAAAAATAGATAACTATTCAAATATTTTCTGCAAAAATACTGGGGTCTAAAACACATTTGAAACAAGTAACTAAATTACCTCAATATTTCTATATCTACCTGTACAACACTGCAAAGTACAATATATATATGGCCATACAATTTTGCCAAATGTTTAAAAAACACAAAAGAAACCCTTAAAAATTCTCATGAAATACATCTCCCAAAGTGACACAGAAAACATTTCCATGGATACTTCTACCATCTACCATCACGGCAGAGATAAATCAAGCTGTCATTAGCAAAGCACATCGGCAAAAACATGTGTGATAATAACATAAATTACAATATCAAAGATCGTCCATCCACAATAACAATACACTATTTGCCATAATAAGCGCCCTGGGTGCTTTGAAAATTTACAAAGGGGGCAATTATTAAAACCATACATATCGAGTTCCATTTTGAGTCAAAACTAGCAAACTTAATTCGAAAGGTCGGTGAAACTAACATGTTTTTCACATTATCCCTTCTACCCTGTTGTTTCCTGTGTTAATAAAATGTGTAATATACAAAAGAAAATATATGGCCTGTTGTGTAAATTTTCTGTCTTAGCTTGGGGGCACTTATATAATTACTTACAGATTTGTCTAGAAGTTGGTCATCTTCCCGTGGCCAGAGAGTTAACTGATTTTAAAAGTCCAGTTTCCACCCTTGCCGAACTAGGCTGGAATTACTGGGTTTGATTGTAGCGCCAACAGTGGCTATCAACAGTTATGTTCCTTCTAAGCCTCTCCTATGGACTAATCAGATTCCACTTCTCATATCACTTGGGTGGTGCCGAGTCAGGATGATCTGATCGATAATCAAGATCTATATTGTGATAAAACAGGTCTTACATCGCGAAATGCATCAAATCACGTGAGCACCTTGATTAAAAACATGAAAAGATTTGGAACGGGTTGGCTGTGCACATGCTTTGCAAATCCTGCAATCGACCGAAATCTGCACAACAATTAACGAACAGGATTTCGATTTCGGTACGCGATTTTGATTGGACTATGCATAGACTTGTTAGCCCAGCCAAAATGTAACTCCATAATACCAGCCAGGTTTGGCAAGGGTGGAAACTGGACTTTTATAGTCAGTTAACTCTCTTGCCTCAGGAAGATGGAAGTTGGTCAGGAGGCGTTGTTTATAGGAGCAGGGCGCTGTATACTGTGAATGCGGTATACATAGTTATACTGAGTAGATATCTACACATATTGGGTACATGACATGATGCTCTACATTCGGAACACAAGCTTTGTACCTGTATCATAGACGGAACCAACTGTATTGTACACTTGTACATCTAAACTCAAAGTTACATGTTTCCTCTATACATATATATACATTGAAAATATCAACGTATCAGTCTGCATATAAGCAGTCACATTTGATGTAAATGGTACACTTATTGCCTGAACAGATCATGTACCAGGAACAACACAGTTTAGATCAATCAGACTCTCTGCTGGGTTGGTGTCAGCAGACAAGAAAGAAAGAGAGCTGCACATGCATTGTCTTCTCATGAACAGGATAGAATCCGGATTATTTTCTTGGTAACTTGTGTGGGGTTGCCTCAGCTTCCTGGGAGCTTTCCTGTCTTCTTTTTCTTCCACACCTGTGGACAAATAACAACAAATAAGTGGAACTTACAACGATTGATGGCAATGTATAGTTTGTTTCATTGCTTCTTGTTTAATGCAATGCTGAGCAGTATATCAGTTATACAGTGGCAACCTCCAAGGCGATCACAGTATCTTGACAAGACGATCCAGGGATTGATATTATGAGCTACAATCCACACCATTGCGATGACACGCCATCAACCAAGTCACCGAGTCTGACCACCCGATCCATTATGTCGCCTCTGTCCCAGCATCCCCACGGGGCAGTAAGGTATTTGATTCTTTAAGTCTTTCATTTACTACCCGGGTACCCACTGTAGGTCACAGGAGATGTCTCAAAATGTCTGGTTGGGAACATTTTTAGCACAGCCCTGGCAAAACTACTTGTATGAAACAATCTGGTCACTCATACACTAAAGTTGAATTATGTTATATCTTTATTCAACCATATGAAAAATCAGAAGGAATGGGTGCATTGCCAGATAGAAATGCGAACATTATTGACTTTAGTGTAACCATAGAGTTCAAGATAATTTTTGTCATTAAACAATATATCACGTGACTAACCAAGGGTTCTGGTAGTCCTGTGGGTACCCGGGTCGGGTGGGTACTGAGTAGGACCCTGGTACGAAAGTTTTTTCCATGTCCCCATGGTGATAATGTGCACCATGTCAAAAGATCAAAGTCCCATAACTCTGTAAAATATTTTTTTTCCATATTGGTTTGCAAACTCGCTGAAAGTATCACATGATAATGTAGAAAAAATGTCTTCCTTTTGTCCTTAGCTGTTTCCGAGAAAATGTGTCATATTTGAGGGTACAGTCTACTATGTCCCAATCTCATTAAAATCAGATCTTTGTTCTCGCTACCGCTAAACAAAGATCTGAGGACATCCCATCACGGGTCACGTCAGACCGACATTGGGCGAACTTTAACCGACCAATGGATGGACCAATCAGCAGGGAGCTTTCTTGTTCTTTACGGCACCAATTTCAAATTGGCGACTAAGTTTCGAAACATATTTTGACAAATTCTCAATTACAAATTTGAAACCTGAACAAAAGAACATTCTGGAATGGCTAATAGATGATCTAGATTGTATGGATTCAGTCGTTAAACCCGTAAGTATTGTTCAGAATACCACTTGTTATGCATTTTGAGGTAGAAATCACATTCCGACTGACACTTTCATAATCTGGTAAGCGACGCTCTGATTTGTCGGATGAAAGGTCGTTCTGACACAACCCCTTATGGGATGTCTTCAGATCTTTGTTCAGCGTCAGCGAGAATTAAGGTCTGATCTTAATGAGATTGACTGTGTCCAAACAAATGCATCCTAAACATATTTAAAATATTAATTTGTGATGCCGTGTTTCCCTTAATAGTTTATGCATCCTATAGCAGTTTCCACAAATAATTGTCAAACTAATATCCCTGCGCTATTTCTTTGTGGGACATATCATATTGTGAAGAATTCAAGATTTGCGTATTCAAGATTCAAGGTTATGTATCTGTTATACAAAGAGTTGTTGGATCACTCGGACACACTCCTGTCTACTTACCTTTTAAGGATGACGTCTTTCACCCCTTGGCTGCTACACACCTCCAGCGGTGATTTCCCATGGACATATCTGATGTCAGGATCTGCTCCTGCCTCCAACAGTCTCCACACTATACCGTCATGACCTCCTTGACATGCATAGTGTAGCGGTGTACTGTTATTGGCATTCACAGGTGATGGCGAGGCCCCATTCGCTATCAACAACTCCACAGGACCTTCTTTTCCTTGTTCACATGCCACATGCAGGGGGGTGTCTCCACTGCCAGTTCTAGCTTCCAGCAGAGCCCCGGCTTGTATCAGAAGAGCAACACACTCGGCATGTCCTTCATAGCAGGAGATGTGTAAAGGAGTCTGTAGCTGACCCCTACTCTCTGTCTCCATCTGGCCTCTGTCAGTATGACTTGTGCAACTGCCCTCTGTCTTGTCTCTGTCAGTATGACTTGTGCAACTGCCCTCTGTCTTGTCTCTGTCAGTATGACTTGTGCAACTGCCCTCTGGCATGTCTCTAGTTATGTTGCTTGTATCAGACTCGCTGGTTCCATGATTAATATTAACATCATACTTGAGTAATACCTTCACTGTGTTGAGGTAGTTGTACTTGCAAGCCACACGAAGACAGTGATTTAGATTGCTGACATATGTTTTCTTCCGCAAGTCACCCTGGTTCTTGTCCTGTAAACACTGAAATTGTATTTGCACCCATGATCTGTGAAGCAATAACTCCAAAATAGACCCATGTTGTCGTTCACAGGCCAGCATAAGTGGGGTCTTTTCCAGTTTGTTTGTTGATAGGATATCACTCCCCATGTTGAGAAGTGCCTTGACGGCATCAGCATGTCCCTCACCACATGCTATATGAAGAGCAGTATTACCATGAACATTGCACTGTGTGTCCCTTGCTCCCCACTTGGCCTGGAGAACCATGACATCACCTGCACCTGATCTAGCCGCCAAATGCAAAGGTGTTTCTAAACCATTATCTAATGCATTCATATCTGAGCCAGCCTTCAACAAAACTTCAGTGACATCTTTTTGTCCTGCCAGGCATGACAAATGAAGTGCTGTTTGTCCCTCGTTGGTTTCAGCCAGGAGATTATGGTCATATTCTAGCAGGAGTTTCACGACATCCACGTGTCCCCTCTCACTGGTTGTATGCAAAGGTGTCATATTGTTAGAATCACGCACACTTGAAGGTGATCCTCTTTGCAAAATCAGTCTTGCAATGTTTGTACTACCACTTGAACATGCATTAAACAATGGTGTCCTTTCTTGCCTATTTCTGGAATCACAGTTGTACCCTCTTCTGATCAAGGTATTTACAAAATCTAAGCTCCCGGTTTCAGCTGCGTAGTGTAGGGGAGTATTACCATATTGATCAACATCAATCTTTTCAGCCATGATCAGTCTTATAAAGTCTTCACTGCCAACCTGTTTGATAAACTGCTGAAGACGCAGCACAGACAGGTCCATGGTAGGAAAGTGACAGTATGCTGTCATCATGTAATAGGTCATGTCATAGTGTTCATGGTTGACTGCTTCATGGAGAGGCGTTCTTCCTTCATAATTCTTTGCAGTGATCGCTGCATCTGAGTTGTTTATGAGCATTAACAATGGTAGGTTGCCCTCCTTGCATACAATATGAAGAGGGGTATTACCACCTTTATCAACAGCTAAAATACTAGCTCCAGCTCCTAAGAGTTGTGCAACTATGTCGGCATTTCCACTATAGCATGCAATGTGCAGAGCAGTTTGATCAAAGCTGTTGACTATTTCAACATCAACATCTTTATCCAAAAGAATACACACTTTTTGTAGATTCTGTTCGAATGTTACAATGTGAAGTGGAACATTTCCATTTTTGTCACGCAGCGATAAAACCTGGGCTAAATCGTCTTTGTTCAGAATTGCATCCATCATAGCTTTAAGACAAGGCGATGACCCACGGCAAGCCACATGCACTGGTGCATCTCCCCGAGTATCCACCACAAGCAACCAGGCTCCAGCTATTATCAGTAGCTGAACTATCTCTTCTGATCCTTCAATGCAGGCAATATGAAGAGCAGAATTTCCATCACGGTCTTTTTCAGCAAATATAACCTCAGAATTTGAAAGTAACTGTATTTTGTTGTCCCGGCAAATATGATGAAGAGATGTCATGCTTATTCTTGGACGACTTTTCGTCATTGCACACCAGAGGTCATACAAGCATGTCACTCCATAGTGCTTATTAACTATAGCAAGATCAAGTGGACTCATTGCTCTCATGTTCTTTTCATTGATACTAAGTCCCTTCTTGATCAGCACCTGGGCTATTTGAAAGTGTCCATGTGCACATGCTGCATGGAGAGCTGTATCTCCCGCTGTGTCCTTAGCCTGGACATGTATTCCTTTACCAATCAAGTAATTAACGAGTTCAATATTCCCTATTTTGCTTAAAACATGAAGCATTGTTCCTCCTTGTTCTGTTGTCTCTGATAAATCAAATCCTAAATCTAAAACTGTCTCTAATGTGTCCATTTCACAATCTTCCATTTCACATAATATGTGCAATGCATTCCTTCCAAATTCATCTTTCAATTTGATATTCAACCCATTATCTGCAAGTACAGGTAGAAGTTCAGAGTGCTTTACACTGATGACAGTTGTGACAAGAGAAGTCATGGAAGGAGATGACATAGAATTGTCTGGGATAAAATCTATCAACCTCTTCACTATGTCTGCATGACCCCTTGAACATGCCCGTTCAAGCAATGACACAATGTTATCGGTTTTATCAAGAAATTGTTTGGTTTTGTGTAGTAACTCGTTGACAATAGCAAGGTTGCCCCATAGAACGGCATGGTGTAATGGAAGCTTCCCATTGTTATTTACTTTCATTGGATCAGCTCCACAAGAAAGCAATAATCTCACAACATTTTTGTGACCCCCAACACATGCTTTATGTAATGGAGTATTGCCTCGGTATCCTGCTACATTGGCACAAGCTCCAATCTCCAACAGGAGTGCGACACAGCCAATATGCCCTCCTTCACATGCATATGAAAGTGGTGTGTCACACTTCTCAGAACGTGGTGCAATGTCCGCTGATGACTTTATCAAAGCGTCAGCAATGTTTCTTTGTCCATCTCTACATGCAAGATGCAGGGGAACTAGTAAATGTTTATCAGGCACATTTACATCCACTTTACTTTTAACCAAGAGTTCAACTATTTTCAAATGACCCTCAGCACATGCAATATGGAGCGGTGTCTGCTTGTCTATGTCAGTCATATTTACATCAGCTTCCTGTGCCAAAAGAATGTTCATGATGTCTTCATTTCCATTCTCTGCTGATTTATGAAGTGCACACTCCTGATTCTTGTTGCAAGCCAGCACACTTGCTCCTCTTCCACAAAGTATATCTACACTTTCCACATCACCCTTCATACATGCCATATGCAGAATAGTATTTCCATCTGAATCCATCCCATTTATGTCATGTGTCACTGTACAAAGAACTCGGAAAAATGTTTTCACTTTCATTGCATGATAGACAGGTGTGTGTCCATCATTATCAGTCACAAATACTGAAGCCTTGTACTGAAGTAGTGATTTCAAAACTCCTGTACGTTTTTCTCTACATGCAACATGAAGAGGTGTTTCTCCATTATTATTTCGATAATGAAGAAAATCACGAACACACTTACAATTAAGAAAGTGTTCTTGTTCTTGATCATGATATCCGTTGTCTGTTTTCATCCAAATATAATGTAGAGACAGCTGAAGTAATACCTCATGACAAGGCATAGACAAAGAGTGTAGAACTGTGTTTCCATTGATATCTTGTTTTGTTATATCCGCACCATGGCTTAACAGCAGTTTGGCAATGTTGACATATCCATAACGACATGCAATAAACAAAGGTGTTTCCAATTGTTTGTTGGTTTGTGATACATCAATACCTTTGGCAATAAATGTCTCAACTAAGCTCCAC
The DNA here is from genome assembly GCF_022045235.1 of Haliotis cracherodii. NCBI lineage: Eukaryota > Metazoa > Mollusca > Gastropoda > Lepetellida > Haliotidae > Haliotis > Haliotis cracherodii. The sequence goes on along the minus strand of NW_027266282.1, from coordinate 5,352,590 downwards.
TCCCCTACTTCACATGCCAAGTGCAGTGATGTGTTGCCATCATCATCACGTGCATTCACATCTACACCGTGGCTAAGAAGCAACTCTACAAGAACAACATTTTTCACTTTGAGTGCTTCAGTCAGACATGTTCCAGAGTGAGTACAGCCACATCTTAGCAGGACATTACAGACTTGTACCAATCCATAATGACATGCTTTTTTTACTAAGTTATCACAGGAATCATGAACATGTGGGATGCCATGCAATATCTGAAACACTGCAATGTGACGATTTTCTATAGCTTTCGACATCAGACTCAACAGGCGATCATTTGAGACCACTCCTGTCATGCATTCTTTGAGCAACTCAACACCATATGCATCGCCATTGGCAACAGCTTTCTCCAGTAGAGACGACATTAGCATGCCTGGGAAAGTTTCCACATCAGATTTATCACATATGTCTTTCACTATATCTAGATGTTCAGAAGAGGAACACCACTCAATTAATGTGTGGCAATAGTTTGAAAAAGGAGCTATGAGTCTAGGCAACACTTCTTTTAGCACCACAGATGCAATTTCTCTCTTACCTTCGGTACTCACTTTCTCTAAAATAGAGTGAAAACAATCTACAGAGATGTTTAACCTATCTTTAATAAGTTTGACAAAATCAATATGTCCATTTTCACAGGCCCATAACAGAGGTGCGTAACCATCAGCAGCAGCAGATACATCAGCTCCTTTCTCTATCAGCAGTTTGACAATATCAGTATGACCCTCCCTACAGGCACATGACAGAGGTGTGTAACCACCAGCAGCAGCAGCAGACACATCAGAACCTTTCTCTATCAGCAGTTTGACAATATCAGTATGACCCTCCCTACAGGCCCATGACAGAGGTGTGTCACCACCACCACCAGCAGCAGACACATCAGCTCCTTTCTCTATCAGCAGTTTGATAATGTCAGTATGACCCTCCCTACAGGCACATGACAGAGGTGTGTCACCACCACCACCAGCAGCAGACACATCAGCCCCTTTCTCTATCAGCAGTTTGACAATGTCAGTATGACCATTTTTACAGGCCCATGACAGAGGTGTGTAACCATCATCATTATCATCATCATCATCATCATTATCATAATTAAAGGCAGCAGATACATCAGCTCCTTTCTCTATCAGCAGTTTGACAATGTCAGTATTACCCAAGCTACAGGCCAATGACAGAGGTGTGTAACCACCACCACCACCAGCAGCAGACACATCAGCTCCTTTCTCTATCAGCAGTTTGACAATATCAGTATGACCCTCCCTACAGGCACATGACAGAGGTGTGTAACCACCAGCAGCAGCAGCAGATACATCAGAACCTTTCTCTATCAGCAGTTTGACAATGTCAGTATGACCCTCCCTACAGGCCCATGGCAGAGGTGTGTAACCACCAGCAGCAGCAGCAGACACATCAGCTCCTTTCTCTATCAGCAGTTTGACAATGTCAGTATTACCCTCCCTACAGGCCCATGACAGAGGTGTGTAACCACCAGCAGCAGCAGCAGACACATCAGCTCCTTTCTCTATCAGCAGTTTGACAATGTCAGTATTACCCAAGCTACAGGCCAATGACAGAGGTGTGTCACCATCATCATCATAATTAAAGGCAGCAGATACATCAGCTCCTTTCTCTATCAGTAGTTTGACAATGTCAGTATTACCCCAGCCACTGGCCCAATACAGAGGTGTGTAACCACCACCACCACCAGCAGCAGACACATCAGCCCCTTTCTCTATCAGCAGTTTGACAATATCAGTATGACCCTCCCTACAGGCACATGACAGAGGTGTGTCACAACCACCACCAGCAGACACATCAGCCCCTTTCTCTATCAGCAGTTTGACAACGTCAGTATGACCATTTTTACAGGCCCATGACAGAGGTGTGTAACCATCATCATCATCATCATCATCATCATCATCATCATCATAATAATTAAAGGCAGCAGATACATCAGCTCCTTTCTCTATCAGCAGTTTGACAATGTCAGTATTACCCCAGCTACAGGCCCATGACAGAGGTGTGTCACCACCACCACCAGCAGCAGACACATCAGCTCCTTTCTCTATCAGCAGTTTGACAATATCAGTATGACCCTCCCTACAGGCCCCTGACAGAGGTGTGTAACCACCAGCAGCAGCAGCAGACACATCAGCTCCTTTCTCTATCAGCAGTTTGACAATGTCAGTATTACCCAAGCTACAGGCCAATGACAGAGGTGTGTCACCATCATCATCATAATTAAAGGCAGCAGATACATCAGCTCCTTTCTCTATCAGTAGTTTGACAATGTCAGTATTACCCCAGCCACTGGCCCAATACAGAGGTGTGTAACCACCACCACCACCACCAGCAGCAGACACATCAGCCCCTTTCTCTATCAGCAGTTTGACAATATCAGTATGACCCTCCCTACAGGCACATGACAGAGGTGTGTCACAACCACCACCAGCAGACACATCAGCCCCTTTCTCTATCAGCAGTTTGACAACGTCAGTATGACCATTTTTACAGGCCCATGACAGAGGTGTGTAACCATCATCATCATCATCATCATCATCATCATAATTAAAGGCAGCAGATACATCAGCTCCTTTCTCTATCAGCAGTTTGACAATGTCAGTATTACCCCAGCTACAGGCCCATGACAGAGGTGTGTCACCACCACCACCAGCAGCAGACACATCAGCTCCTTTCTCTATCAGCAGTTTGATAATGTCAGTATGACCCTCCCTACAGGCACATGACAGAGGTGTGTCACCACCACCACCAGCAGCAGACACATCAGCCCCTTTCTCTATCAGCAGTTTGACAATGTCAGTATGACCCTCCCTACAGGCACATGACAGAGGTGTGTAACCAGCAGCAGCAGCAGCAGCAGATACATCAGCCCCTTTCTCTATCAGCAGTTTGACAATATCAGTATGACTATTCTTACAGGCCCATGACAGAGGTGTGTCACCACCACCAGCAGCAGACACATCAGCCCCTTTCTCTATCAGCAGTTTGACAATGTCAGTATGACCCTCCCTACAGGCACATGACAGAGGTGTGTAACCAGCAGCAGCAGCAGCAGCAGATACATCAGCCCCTTTCTCTATCAGCAGTTTGACAATATCTGTATGACCCTCCATACAGGCTGAATTAAATAATTGCGTATTGATATAATTGTTTGTTCCTGACCCGAACAAGGCACTGACAATGTTTGTACAGTTATTTCTCACAGCCATTTCAAAATGTGTGTTTCTGTCAGCACAAACTGATCTACCAGCATCATGCTGCAGCAGTATGTTCACAATCTCTGGGTATCCATTCTTGCATGCTGTATGTAAAGGAGTTTTGTAACCATCACACGGCAATGGATAGGATATTCTATCAAGCAACAACTGTAAAACACTGGAATAACCATTGCTACATACAACATCTATTGGCGAACAGTTGTCAAAATTTAGCATTGTGAGATCTGCATTTCTATTAAGTAGAATATCCACAACATCTGCCCTTCCCTCTTGGCAGGCTAGGTGGACAGGTGTGTTTCCATCTTTATTCCTGGAAGAGATTTTGCACACATTTGCTAGTATCAAAACAATGCCTCCATGGCCTGCTTCACAAGCTAAGTGTAGCGGAGTCTTTAATTTGCAGTCGACAAGATTGAGATCAGCATTGCTTTCCATCAGACACTTCAGTACTCCTGTATGTCCTCTCTGTGCTGCTACGGCAGCTGGTGTGGATCGCGCAGCAACTTGTCCTGCCTCATCACCCTGAGGTTGCAGCTGGAGATTCACATCACATCCATGCTGGAGGAGCAGCTGAACAATATCTGTGTGTCCGTAGTAGGAGGCGAGATGCAGTGGCGGAAGATGGTGAGATGGGAGAGACTCTGGTTGCCCCTGACAACTGTCAATACCATGGACTACTTGTAACCTGGGTGTCGATGACAGCAGTCCATCCAGTTCCATGTCTTCTAGGAGCAGTTGCAGTATTTCTGAATTGCCACTCACACAACAAGGTATGACACAATCTTTCCTCTCCTCCTCTGGTATGTAGCTCGACAGCACTTTGTATAATTCAGCATTTTTTCCAAAACACATCCAGCTTAGGAAGTTACCACCATGAATTTTATCACATATCTTAAAAAGTTCTTTCACATTTCCTGTGGCAGTACACATTCTAATCAACGTTGAAGCAAAAGTATGCTTTCCACAGGCTTGATGAGTCAAAGTAAAAGCAAAGTTGTGTTTTTCTATCTCCCCTACAAAGCGTAGCCCCAAATCCTTCTGTCTGTTCTTATCTAGGTAAAGGGTGAGTCCTTTACCATTGCTCAAAGAATCCCTGCTACCCTGCACCTTCACATGTCTGTAGATAAACAGGGGGTCTACATCATGGATGTATTCAACAGCAGTAGTCATGAGGATTTCTTCTATATGAGATTGTGTTTCTTCATGCCTGAGCTGTACTGCTGAACCCTGTGATCTGAGTAATGATCCACTCAGGCTATGCAAGCACTGTCTGAACTGATCCCCACTCATTTCATCTGTCCTGGTCAACTGACATGCCCACTTCATGTGCATCTGTAGAGAACAGTCTTCAGCTGGACCATCCAAGTCTGACAACATCAGTTTTCCTTTCTCCAAACAAAGTAGTGTTAGAGCTGTAAAGTTTGACTTCTGATTTTTAAATAATGCCTCACACTGTGACTGTAGTGGAACATGATCTGCAAAACACAATTGTGAAACTTGACATTTATCTTCTTATACCATGACACTACCAGGAATGTTTGGGGTTAAATATTAAATTTGGGGTCCAACTCTCAGCAGTTGGTTGGTTGGTTGGTTGGTTGGTTTGTTGTTTAACGCCGCACTCAGCAATATTTCAGCTATATGACAGCGGTCTGTAAATAATCGAGTCTGGACCAGACAATCCAGTGATTAATATCATGAGCATCGATCCACGCAATTTGGATCGATGACATGCATCAACCAAGTCAGCGAGCCTGACCACCTGATCCCGTTAGTCGCCTTTTACGACAAGCATAGTCACCTTTTACGGCAAGCATGGGTTGCTGAAGACCTATTAGTCCAGGACCTTAGGGGAATATTGTGCAGATGTGTCTACAAGCACCAAATATGGCATAGATGTAGACCAGAACATACTAAATCCATTTTTGGAGGGCGCCAAAGCCGACGCTCACTGGGGCGGCCATGTTGGCAAAATCCAAGATGGCCGCCAGTCCCTATTTGATTTTGTCCTAACTTCAAAACCAAGAGTCATAGGATCATGTATTAAGGCTTGTTCACAGGTTTTAGACCTCAAGGCTTTCAAATGTGATCTTTGTTTTGATGTAGAAGTGCGTTTTGGCCAATTTAGTGGTTGAAAACATATTTTATTCAAACGAAATATATTTTTTATGGTCATTTTACCTCACAGAAAAAGTTCACAACTGAGAACAACATGAGAAATTTAAAAATACTAGCAAGCCTAAATATTTCTAGTGTAAGTTAAACATCACTGTGGCAAGGTTTAATCTAATTGATCGAGGTATCGTGATTGTTCACACATCCACCTTCACATTTGCATAACCCCGTGCAGCGGACTCCAGCTCTACTGCATTTACAGTTTCCAGTGCAAGACCTTTCACAACCGCAATGCAAAAGGAAGGAACATGCTTTACTGGCATCCTCGAGAGGTGTCCAGTATGGTGACCAGATACCACCGTCTTCCTTTTGCCACCCCCATTCACCAAAGTCCGGGATTTCCTGGTGAACTGAGGCTGCTTGATTCCAGTAAAAGCTTGCCTGAAGAAGTGCCCTTTTTATGTGTTCAAACAAGGCTGCCTGAGTGGGTGGTATATTCTCAAGCGTTCTTTTACCAGTTGTAAAAAGATGATGTCTGGCTTCATTGACTTTAGCCAAACCACACCCCTTACTATACATGATAACCACAAATCGTTCCAGCCTCTGCATGTGAAGAGACTCAAGACTGAACAGTTCTGGTTGATTGGTTAGTGTCACCAGTGTTTCAGTGAGTCCTGGTGTGTTTTGCCAAGATGCCCAGGCAGTTTTCTTGCCACACCCAAGGAGCTGTGATGTCGTGTCGCACCCTGTGATGGAATGGAAAAGCGGCAATGCCAGAGACCTTGAAGGCCCAAGATGAGAACAGATATCATGGATGGGAATATCGCGAATTTTGTTCCCGCTACCAAAACACACCCACAGCTCTGAGAGACCAAGTGTAGAGAAGAAGCGTACGGCAAGAACTACCACATCACTATCAACAGTACGGACATAAGTTGTTTGATGCCCCTCTGCTACAGCATGTGCCAGATGAAAGAATATCCTTGTATCTGCTTCAGAGTGGTTACAGGGTTGGAGAGCTGATACATCGCATGGTCCATTGGAAAGAACACTCTCAAATTTGGTACTGAGAAGGAGTCTCCCACCCAAATCTTTTTTGACAAGCTCCTCACTGAGGAAAGAGAATAACTCCTTTTTGTTATCCACGTTTTTGAGAAATCCACTGTTCCAGTCATGCTTTGGGATTCGTGTGTGGCCATTCCCAATCCTAGTCCGTGGACCTGTACCACGACGCTGATGTGTGAGGGATTTGAGGTTGTTTTCTGGGTAGTTATCCCATATGGCATCTAAAAGTGCAACTGTTTCGGTTATCTGGGACTCCAGGAATGGCACAATGTGCTGTGTAACATACTCAGCAAATGTCTTCGCTGATGTGGGCCGCACCATGTTAACAACAGCTGCCATGTCAAGCACAACAACTGTGGCTAATTTGGCTGGAAGTGCTCGACTAAAGGCGCTTTGGTGCATTCCAGAATATCAGACTTTTTGCCGAGTCGAAGTGAACCACGATCAGCCAAACTTGGTGGTTCCCTTTGATTTTCAAAACGAAAAAACTCTTCCATATCTACATCTGGTCGTGATTGCAGTGAAAGGAAGAGTGTTGTGATCAGAGTCATATTTTTCTTCTGTAAACCACTGGTTTTGTTTCCTTTTTTGGTCAGAACAGGACGATTGGCGAATGTCAGGATTTTATTACGTCGGATAGTGTTTGACACTGGCACTGTCACCTTATCAAGTGTCTGTGAAGCGTATTGTGCATGAAGGTCTTTGCCAACTTCATGAACCCTAGAGAGAGATGTAACGACTTCCTGTTCCATAATTTCTTGTGTGTCGAGTGCTACAAGTTCTTGACCACTAGTAAAGGGATTGCCTAGCTGCTGAACAATCTCAACAAATGACAGGACATCCTTCCTATACTTAACTTGCAAGCTATGTGCTTCTTCGTGATGAACAGTGCTAGACTTTGGTGTGTCTAGGACAGCTTCAAACTCTGCAACACATCTCGAGCAGTCTGGACCTATCAACATGAAGAGTCTTAGTGCTTCAGGGTTCTCATAGAGTCCTGCTGCTACGCCATGTGCCTGTAGACTCTTATTGGATTGTTCGTGTGACTGATCCTTTCCAATGAGGCTGAACTTGTGTGGTGACTTTTGAACGACAAAGTTCCCTTTGAGAAATTCAGCATGTATGTTCGGGTGTTTCTCTGACAGCTGGACCATATCCCGCACATGTATTGGTAGCCATCTTGCATAGTTTGTGTGGTCCATCACATGAAACCATGGGCAGAGCTCATCACATACTTGGACATAGAGAAGGAAATCTCCCTCACGTAGAGACCGAATGAAGCGATACATCAATAGCTCAAGCTCCATGATGGTAAACCAGAACTTGAACTGCGGATTTTGTGTTCTGGAGCGTTGATCCCACATCTCCTGTGACTCAGGTGGTCCATGAACATTCAAGCAGCAAGTAGAATATGCCTTGTGCTTAAGGAGGTGAAGAGACATTACAGATACTTGGTGGGCATAACGTGTGCGCTTGATGTGCTGCTCATTAAGAACTGACTCAGCACGGCCAGATGTTAGAACCTGTGCCTGAGAAAGTACTGTAGTCCAACCTGAATCACGCAACAACTTTCCAATCATATGATGAACTTTGTCTTCAATATGCAATGCTCCCATCATCAGAACCAACTTATCTTCTCCTAAAATGTCTGGAAATGTCCATTGTAGTTGCTTTGCTATAGCATAAATAGGCTGATCTGCACCCAGAACACCCATCTGACCGGGATTCAGGAACTCTGTACCTTGCATGGTGAGTTCCATTGTATGTTTTATCATGGATGGAGATGCTGCTTTGTCTGGAAAGAGAGGAAAAACCCCTATCACTGCCTGAGGCTTCAGAGAGTCCTCACTCATGAGCCGAGAGTTGTACCCTGACCATGTGATGTCTTCTTCTGAACAAGTGCACTGCTGGAGCACTGTGGTGACATGTGCCATCCAGGATTCGTCCTTCGTCTTGGTCCTCTGCACCATATCATGACATGGTCGAATTTGGCTGTTGATGCTTCTAGGTACAAACAAGGGAGTGTTGTGTAACTTAACTGGATGTATGATAGCATATGATTCTGGAAGTTGGGGCACAGATGTATCAGAGAGTATCAGAGTATCCAGTTGAATAGGAGCTCGCTCTACTCCTTGGTTTTCCCAAGATAGATGGTTCGTTGCACTCAAAGCAGTGCCATGAAACTCATCCTGTGAAAAGTTTCCCTTGTTATGACTATCCAAGTTGTCCAACTGTTGGCAGAACAATTCCATCCTCAGAATGGTGCTTGCAGACTGCTTGTGCAATAGCTTGTTTCACCTCCATAACACGGCTATAGGACACTGATAGGCCGAATTCGTGGGCATTCTCGATCTGTTTCTTAAGTCGTGCATCTCCGTGCATCTTAAGGCCTTGGTAAAGGGGGAATGGTGTCTCATGCGCTTGTCCATGTCGTATGGTGCTTGAGAACGAGAACTACACGAGAACTACTACAGTAGCTCCTACACGTTTTGTGATACTTAGCATTATTGGATCGGAGTGTTGCTGCAATACCTGATCCATCATTTAGTTGATCAAAGGCGACTGTAATACCAGACGGAACGGCATTGATTTTCTTAAAGTCAGTCAGGTCTCTGTCAAGAGTCAAAAGTCCTTCCTTCTTTTGGTGTTTGCAACTGTCCACTTTTATCTGACTGGCAAAGACAGCAAAGTTCCCAATTGAAACTTTCCATTGTTGGCGCAATATCACAGGTACAATTTACTATTATTTCACCAGCACCACTGTTCTCGCCAATTCAGCTAAACACAAATTCAAAGATGGAAAAATATGAACACATTCACTGGACAAGTAACCATATAGGCCACCTATGTGTGAGTAATGTCCAATTAGTCATGACAACCTTTCTCAGCGTTTCTGGAAGAAGAACAAAATACATGCAAGGAACAATTTATGTGACCTTTTTGTGTTCAATAATATAAACCATCAACCACCAAGCAGTGCATCATCTCATTTGCAGACCAGAAAATAACATTACTGTGTCGCATCAAAATTAAGCCTGAACTAGGAAGTTTTTGCCCTCAATACTCTGACAATTAAATTGTCCAAAGCATATTTTGTATGTCAAAACAAAGCACAGTTTGTTATGTTGTTTTTTTTATATTTCTTATGTTGTTCTCATTTGTGAACTTTTTCTGTGAGGTAAAATGACCATAAAAAAGATATTTGATTTGAATAAAATATGTTTTCAACCACTAAATTGGCCAAAAAGCACTTCTACATCAAAACAAAGATCACATTTGGAAGCCTTGAGGTAAAAAACCTACAAAAAGAGCCTCAATTCAGGATCCTATGACTTTTGGGTATGAAGTTAGGAAAAATCAAATAGGGATTGGCGGCCATCTTGGATTTTGCCAATATGGCCGCCCCAGTGAGCGTCGGCTTTGGCGCCCTCCAAAAATGGATTAATTATGTTCTGGTCTACACCTGTGCCAAATTTGGTGCTTGTAGACACATCTGCACAATACCTCATAATGGCTCCCTAAGGGCCTGGACTATATGTTCTACCCCAGAATCTTCATGGGTCTCTCAGCAGTTAATTGCTGGGGTCGCAATTTATTTTTTAAATGGAGGTTCCAGAGAAATGTTAGAATTTGAATACATTGAGGATGTATATATATATATTCTTTTCAAAGAACATGTACTTCTCATAGAGTGACTTGACAAAGTCCATGTTTTCATGACAGGTGGAGCTTTATTATTTGCTCGGGTTTTTTTTATTTTATCAAATACGTAATATCATATACAAGTTTTACAAGATCATGAAGCATTTGACTGTCGTGTATTTATTTTATGACAATGTCTGGAAATTAATCTTTAGTGGTAACAAATTATGAAATCGCATCTTTTTCTCAACATGCATACACAATTTCTACATCCCAGTGTATACACTCTGTATTTTTTTCTGCATCCATTTTACATTTGTATGCGTACAGGATGCAGGACTTCACGTCCAGTAAATGCAGTAAATACTTCTAAGTAGACACAAGAAGGGTACTAATGGTAGTGCTCACTGCTTCCCAAACACCTTGTGTCTTCACTGTAATAACAACTGTAACATCATTGCTATTCTGAGTGTACCTGACCTGTGATTAACCCATTAAACCATCACCAGTCAATGCCCTAGAAAATGAACCATTGTAAGCCATGTGTCCTTGTCATGATGGCAAGTGTAAAAGTGAATTAAGTTAGCGACTTATTACACCATTATTCGTTTATACCATTCTGACCATTATCACATAAAATATTGTCATTTCAAAAGATCTAACATTGAGATATTATCTATTAAATATTGAAAAACTATTTTGCTCACTAAAAACACTTCACTCAAAGATAACTCACCAAGTGGGTGTTCCCAAGACATGGTTGAATCATCAACGAAAGTTCCTGATTCCATGGGCCCTGACTGATCCTGTGCATTATCGTCTGCTGTGATGACCTTCATATCTTCCTCTCCTGCCTCAGTTTCATCAACACTTTGGATGCTACTGTCAACACTCACGTTCCTGTCTCCAGTTTTCTCTACCTCGTCAAGTCCAGTGGCATCTAAAGCAGCCTGATCAAGTTCACCCACTGAAGGATCTACATTCTGACCTCTAGATAATGAAACACATAGCATTTCCTCTGAAGATTTCACATTTTCATCTTCATTCATTTCACAATCAATGATAGATGGCTCCCTGCCAGACACATCAGTCGATGTCTGTGCTTGGTCCTCTGCCTGGGAGACTACCATCAGCATCTCAGGGTCTGCGTTCTCACCTGCAGCCCCAGTAGGGGCCTCCACCGCGCGTGTCGTCTCTGCAGCTGACATCAGTCTCTGTTTCACATACTGTCGGTACCCCGCCACATGGCAGTTCCTCATCACGCCTGGCGCCACTCCTGCAGCAAGAGCCTCTGCAGCCTGAAACATGTTCACAGAATCACAAATCAGGAAAATAACCATGCTGGTGGGTTAACCATTTCTATTTCCTGTTTAGTATAATATACCATTTGTCATAATATACTCCCCTCAAAATGATATTGTGCATTGTGTAAAAGGATATTTATTCCACCTGGAGATTTCCAGGTGGAATAATGTCCAAGGTAAAAACGTCCATTGGAAGACAGAACTTACTGCCCCGGATCAACGCTAATCATCTTAACAGCACGGATATCTTATAGCTTTGACAGATACTAGTTTTGCAGGACAGAATTAATGAAGAGAAGCAGTAGAAAGTGACAGTTTTCACAGTGATAAAGGGAGATATTCAGGGTTATACAATCGTCTTTTTGCCAGGTCTGCTAGTCACCCTTCATCTGTTTATACCACAGTTTTTTGTTTAATTAGATTTTATTGATATTTTTTTTTGCTCATACTATTATATGTGTAGTTGCAAAACCCACACTCATTTGACAGACCTGTGAGGATCCAGGGGTAGAATAGGTCTTCAGCAATCCATGCTTGCCGTCAGAGGGGACTATGCTTGTCGTAAGAGGCGACTAATGTGATCGGGTGGTCAGGCTCGCTGACTTGGTTGATGCATGTCATTGTATCCCAATTGCGTGGATTGATGCTCATGATGTCGATCATTGGATAATCTGGTCCAGACTCAATTATTTACAGACCGCTGTCATATAGCTGGAATATTGCTGAGTGCGGCGTTAAACAACAAACAAACAAACAAACCTCGTTTGACATATCACTTATTGACAATGTCATATAAATTTTGTACTTGCAGATTTTTGTCATATAAATTTTGTACATGCAGATTTTTTGTCATATAAATTTTGTACATGCAGATTTTTGTCATATATATTTTGTACATGCACATTTTTTTCACACAATATGAACAAACTAAACATCTTGTATTTGTGTGCAACTGAATTGTTGATAACAACAACAACACTAAGAATAAGTATAAGAATAACATACTCATTAAAAAGTTAAATGACTAAAAATGTTTGTGGAAATTGTGGATAATTTATATAGTAATGCTAATTTGAAGTCTCAAGTCATGAAGTGATGAAATAACAAACTGACTTATTTCAATATGTTCAAGGGTTGTTGTGATTTGGTGCTGCTCATCTTTCTATTGTAAAACTACCTTTACTACCAGTCTGGGGAATTTGTAGGTGTACGCATCAGTTTATTGTTTTCATTAGTTTTATATGTTCAATATGTTAAATTATTGCTAAACATTTAAAGAATTTGGAGTATATTGTCCTGACAAACATAGTAGTGAGTATAGTGAGTACATGGTCCCCATTGACTTAGACAGTATATGATCTTGTCACCATGAGAACGAACACTCCACAGCTGCTGCCGTCAGTCTGTGGGAACACTGGGCAATGAACCAGCTTCCACGACCTGAGTTCTTCCTCTACCGCCTGACTCCGGTACTCCATATACTTCCTACGTGAAGAGCAAAAGTAAATGTTATCACTCACATTCAATATGCCTGTGAAATTATAATGAATGCAAGTACAATGTTCAAAATACTAGGGTACACCAGACACTTCTCACTTTTATCATCCACATTCATTTTCTTGCAAATGTACCATGAATACAAGACCAACATGATTGTTATGAATGTGTCAACTTACATCCAGTGCTGAGTAACTTCCGTTTCTAGATCCTTTGAAGGCTTAGAATTAATGACACACACTGTTCTATCCAGTACATTGGCTGCCAACAAGACCCAGTGACTGTTGATACAGATGGGCATCAGCACCAGGTCGCACTTCCTGAGCTGAATCTGTAACGCAGTTGTTTAAGTGTATGTGGAAAGGAAATAATAATGATCATCATCATTACATGTGTGTCAGTTAAATGGGAGGGATAAAGGCTTAAAATAATAGAAGTCTCTGACATTTAACAGTTTCGTGACCTTTTCCTTTATAGAAGTGTAGTTGTATTTAACTGGGCCTAAGATGGACTCCCATACTTGATGTTTCTTAGTACTTATTCAGATTTCATATTCTTATCAGCCATCTTTGAGTCTCTATACCTGTTCATACAACCACTCAGAGTAGTTTTGCCTTTCCCAGAGTTTATAGTGGAAACATTCCAATATCCTGACATCCCGTGTCCTGGCATCGCTGTGTTGCTTCTGGACCAGGTACAGATACGCATGGATGACCTGCAACACCAAACACAAGTCTTTGTGAAAAAAAACTTAATTAATTAAATGAGTACAAATGGAGAACAACATAAACTGATACTGAAAAGTTGTTCATAGCAGAAATATACTCTCTCACCCACCCACTCATTCACATTGAAATGGTCTTAGGACTTGAAATGTTAACACGGCCAAAACACTACCAACATTAAAACCTAATATCGAGAGCTGTTCGTATAATCACGAGTGGATTATAACTGTTTGTATTGCTAGGACACCCCAGGAAATGAATTTGTACAAGATAACTGACTTCTTAAAATCAGCTGATAAGGTAGCTGATTCCAAGGTTTGCAATCTTCATTTCATCAAAACATTTCATCAAAACAGTCACTCTAACCACCCGCAAACATGAATGATGAAACATGAGATCCAGTACCTGTATGATTATTTGTATCCACAGGCCATCATACTCACACTATCATCCAGCCAGGATGTGCCCTCTAATCTCAGGATGTCACTTCCAGAGATTGTGTAGTTACCAATCCGGTACCGAGCATCAGGATCAACGTCTGTAGCTCTCTTTTCAATCCATGTCCTAAGCAGATGACATGGATAAACCTTCAAGGTCTCCAGAAATGTTAAACAATCAGATTTGGTTTCATAGGCGCCAACAATAACTGCTGCCAGCGCTTCCATCAGTGAAACATTATTTAGGATGTCTCTTCCTGGGAAATCTGATTTGAGTATTAACTGTCGTGCCCCTTTAAAGTCTCTTGCCCACAGCCTGGATACTTGTGCAATAAGAGAAACAGCTGTTTCTGGTAGGGGTGTCTTGTCTTGTGAGGTTGACTTGCCAGTATATATTACAGGTAAAGTTTGAGAACATGCAGATTCTGAGCTTGATGAAGAGGTTAACTCCTTGTTTTCAAACTCCACTTCCGTCTTCAAGGTTTCTTTCATCAGTGCAATGACATCAGTCAGCTGCCCAGTGTTTTGAGTTTCAAAGAAGCACTCCATGGAGCCATGTGTGGTTTCAGCTACAGAACTGACCTTTAGTGGTTGAAGAGTATCACCGTTAGAACCAGTGGCCTGCAAATCTACGTCCATCACAACTGTTTCAGCAATGTTATCAAGTGTTTGTCTTTCAACAGAATCTGTGACACCATCACATTCCACTGTACCGGATGAGGATACCCCGCCATCTTGAATGATCAGACAAATATTCTGTGGTGCTTCCATTTCAACCACATTACTAAGGTTTGCCATATCAATGTTTACATTATTTGCTGGTAAAACACAGTCAGCGTTTTCAATTTCCATCAGCGAAGTTGTTGCTGGATCCTGAGAGGACTGTTGAGTGCTGCCAGAGAACACATGACCTGTGTTTGACTGTGCAGACTGCATAGAGCTGCATGTTTGACTCTCAGTCCCTGAAACATTTCCCTCATCAATGCACATCCTATCATCACAACTAGCCACTCTGTTAGGTTGCCTTGCCATGTTTTCTTGGTAAATTGTTTCACACAGTTCCGCAAGTTCATTTAATTTGGATTGTGGAGACATGACATCGGTTGCCTGAGGAATGTCACCTTCAGTACCATGGTTTGAAGACACTAGATTTTCCTGAGTGAGATTATTTGAAGCGGCAGTAGGGTTGTCTTGTTCCAACTCTTGACAAACTCTCTTCTTCTTCTTCTTTCTCCTTTTTTCCTTAACTTTCTTGGGTCTCCCCTTCTCCCGACACCTGGTGTTGCTGATCTGGGACAATGATCGGGGCGTCTTTACCTTAGAAACAGCAGACGTCTGTGCCTGATCCTGGAGCTGTTGTAGAATGTCTCTTGGTTTGATGGTGATGTCCTTAATAGCCTGGATGACCGAAGGACAGAGACGTGTATATAAATTGGAGGCATTCTTTGAATTGCCATGAGGAAGATCCACAGCAACACTTTCATCCCCGAGATATTGAAACAGGACCAGGTTATTGTGGTCTCCCATCAAAACGTAAGCATGTTTCTTGAATCGTTTGTCCTTGCCTCGACTGGTTCTCAGTACGAAGAAGTTTTTGTAAAATTTAGGATCAGCTCTGGGCTGCTTACGTATGCCATCATGTTGAAAGTGATACTGATCACATCTCCAGTCATCTGGAAAGGAGAAAATAGATCATAAAAGTATGCCATATGTGCAAATTAACACTTGCAACACTGTCATGAACAACAAACCCTCTGTCTAATATTACATAATGTCAGGATGTTTGAAATATTGTCTTTTATTGGGGTACTTCAATTATATCTTTTATGTCCGTCTATTGCTGGTGTGATCAAAGCGTTGCAGGCGAGAATAAAAGACAGAGTAAAATCGTTAAAGGCACAGCTTCATATATCAAAGAAAAGGTAAATCCCAAGAAGTGAGAAGCCTTGACAACTAATTTAAAAGTACTTCTGTTGTATCTGATTCGTTAAGCAATATACATATATTGCGTTCATTAGTTTATTGAGATACGCAGATATACACTATGTGCACACCTTGTTTTTACGTTTATTTCATATATGAGATATCAACATTTTGTACAGTCTTTTCACAATTGTCAGTAAAATGCACAAGCTTTGGAAACTTCTATCCGTATTTATACTATGATGATGACTCCCAGAATACCATCCGACCTCGGCAGTGTCGGAAAAGTCCATTTTATGTACAGTGGGGTTCAGTTTGGTATTCTCACAATGTTAACGTGGATTATCTGCACCTTTTCTCCCACTACTGATTGTCATAATCTCTCCCACTTTTGAGTGTGATCCGTCAGCTATTGCGTTCATCTACGTTGTCCAGCTACATCTTACCTGACACTTAATTCCCTCCAAAAAATAACGCCGTCCAATTTACGTCATCAAGTTGCGGTCGCATGTTCCAGAAATGACGTCATGATAGAACATTGTTTTATCGTGAAACGAACAACGCTTCGTTCATCTTTGTTCTTTGCAATTTATCGCATATATATACGTATCTTATATACCTCCATAGAGGTAAACATTATTGAAGTCAATGTTTAATTAAATACACCGACATGTTTGAAAGCCATTCGGTCACGGCTAGTTGTATTTTTACCTTTCCTGCCGTCATCCTGGTAGTGGAAAAGAAACACCTCCCCCGCCCTGGGCTTGACGGGCGGTTCTCGGATCACCCTCGACCAGTCGGGGCGGTGGAGTATGTCCAACACCTCGCGAGAGGTGAAGGACGTCACGCTGTACTGGTATGGCATCGTGCCCCGGGTTCATAGTTTGTTCTGTTAAAAACACGAAAGAAAGGCAAAAAGGTATATTAAATTATCTTGAAAGACAAAAGTGGTATGGAGAAAATCGCTACACGGCCAACTCTTTCAAAGGTTTAGATTTCGGGTAAGAATGTAGGTCTCCAGCAACCAATGCTGGTCGCAACTTGCGACTGATTAAATAGAGTGGTCAGGTGACCTCTTTGATGGATGTCACAGTGCATTTCATGATGTCAAACACCGGACTGTCTGGTCCACACAACCCAGAGTCCGACTGGAATATTGATATTGCGTTAAAGAGACAAATTCAAAAGCACATACATTGGTAAGACAAACGATTCACACAAACACACACACATGAGCTCACACGTCGCTATAGAAGTGCACTCATCTTGAGTGCGATGTATAACCCCATTGAATCTCATCATCTACTTGTCATATAAACAAATAATTGCTGTGAATGCCGCCAACAACGTCCTGATTGTATCATTTTGGCCTGAAAATGGAATTGAAAGAAGTTAATATCCTGATCCTGCTGCTTCACGTTTCATGTGACTGGTGACCAGTGAAGATCCGGGGTAGAATAGGTCTTCAGCAACTCATGTTTGCCCTAAAAGGCGACTATGCTTGTCATCAGAGGCGACTAACGGGATCGGGTGGTCAGGCTCCCCGACTTGGTTGATGCATGTTATCGATCCTAATTGCCTGGATGGATGCTCATATCAATCACTGGATTGTCTGGTCCACTCTCGGTTATTTACAGATCATCGTCATGTAGCGGGAATACTGCTGAATGCGGCGTTAAACAACAAACCAATCAACCAAATCATGTGACTGGTAAACAAAAAACTGGGAAGGAACTAACGTCAGACTAATTGTTATGTTTGATCCATTAACATATTTTCCCCGGTCCCCCGTGGACAGTTCGACAATGGCATAGGTACCCTACTTCCTCGACACTCTTTACCCCAGGCGTTTAATCGATACCCAGCAGGGCTCCAGATAAAGATACAAGGCCGTATCGGCGTATGTACGGATGAAAATATGCAAGATGCATAGAAAAATTATCAGATACGTATCACAACACACATGCATGTACAACGAAAAAAGTTTTATTCATTGTTTACTGACCTGTTTACACAAGAGTAGCAAATGCCCAGCATTTAATTGAGGAATTGCGGCATCCACAAAATACCTACGCAAAACATCTGTGCCAAAGTATATCATAATGTGTTTGTTTGTTGTTTAACGCCGCACTCGGCAGTCTGTAAATAACTGAGTCTGGACCAAATAATCAAGTGATTGGCATCATGAGATCGATCTAAGCATTTAGGATACGATGACATGCATGAAACCAAGGCAGCGAGCCCGATCATGACCAACCGATCCTGAAGTAATACCATGAGTTATGTTACATGGTAGAAGTTGCCATGTTGTTTACAGGAACACTAAATGAGATTGGCATGGTGATGTCAGCTGAGAAATAGAGAATGTCATCCGTATGAGGTTTTTTTATTAAATAGATCAACACGAGTTGATGCTTGCCGAGGATTTTTTTCACTTGTATCAACGGGTGTTGATCTATTTGATATCAAAAGACACAATATAGATATCGCTTGATCTCACCCAAGCGATATCCCCTGTGGGAGCCAGTTTTTTTTTATAAATAGTGGTATAGAGTAATGAGAATGTATAACCGCATGGTCAAATTCAGTGAGATTTGTTACATTTTACGGATTTCCATTAAATCTTTTATATTTATATTTATGTATTTGTTTATTTCTTTGTTTGTTTGCTTGTTTATTGTTGCCACAAATATCTTTCGTTATATATGTTACGGTGGCCTTAAATTAACGAGTCTTGGCCAGACAAACCTGTAGTTAATATAATGAGCAAAACCATACACCGCCGGGGTATATTATGACATATACAGTCAACCAAGTTTTATTACCCGAACCATTTAAATTAAGTTAATGAATGCTTGAAATGGATACAGTTTCACACGGGACCTTACCTGTCACTGCAGTCTCTTTATCCACAGCGAAGAACACAACCAATAGCTAACAATACAAACAAGTCATGGAAATTCCATGTGCTAAAAATACCCATTGAACGCGCGCTTGGAAATTCCCATCTATAAATAGGACCCCGTCATGACTTTGTGCAGTTGCAAAATGGCAAAGTAGACACGCATCGATAACCATTGAGTAAGTAGAGAAGTAGGACACCTGTTGCGTGACTTTGTCACTGTATCTGTCAAAATAGTGTCAATAGACTCGATAAGTGGAATATGGTCAAGGGCGTAATTCAGTAGAGCGATACTTAGACTAACGCCCATACTTAAACATAAACCTTCGACAGTCGTGGCTCTAACGTCACTCTGTGGAACGATACCAGGAGTCACATACCTTTACATCCTGGAGTAGTCCGGGGCTCACCTGCACAGGTGCGCAACAATCCACTTTGTGTGCTCGTTGCGAGCTTAACGCGTTTCTATAAGGCCACTGAAACGATCACGTGACTAGAGTCGCCAATCCATTTGCGTAGACTGCTCATTGATCTGATATGACGTAGGATTCGAACAAAAAAATGCTGCACGTTGACACCAAATGAAATCATAGCTCCCGGTCCGTGCTTTGTAATCCGCAAATTGTTATACTGAATTATTTCAATATCGCCCCCTAACTCGCATGACTTTTATAGAACGTGAATACAGCCGATTTTAGTGATTCGGACAACCATGGACACTTAATACAACTATGACAACACATGCTATGGCATCGTTCGATGTCCAGTAGACAATACGGTGTCTACATTATGACAAATGTCTTATGGCTATAGTATGGTTCATACTGGCACAAGGCTTGTTATCCCAGAATATATAAATACATTCTTATTTGCACTTTATTGAAGTTTCTTGACTTTGGGTTTGTCCTGATATGCCAAGTATATTTGTCATGTACATATTATGTTTGATAGTATCCCTAAGTGAGGATAATTCATTACTTTTATATTCACATTTTTTGACACAGAGTATGTGAGCTGCATTTTAATCGCCTTGAACAGCATTTCACCATACGTGCACGTGGTAAGATTGATGCGGGTCTTTAAACGTTTACCAGTTTGGTGATCCCATCAATCAAGGATCATCATCATAGCTAATTTGGGATTCGAACTCGGGATCTTTAGATGTCATGCATACGAAAACGCAACTCTGCACAGCGAATTGAGGATCCTTAGGAACTTGACCGACCATACCACTCGCCAATCCCAAGTATCTGAGTGTTACCTCCTGCAGATATATTGTAATGTTAAATAAATATACGGATTTCATTTCAATACATAACATACAAGTATTTGTCAATTTGAACACTACATATGATTCAGAATCAACAACAAAATTACATTCAAAACAAAATATGTTTTTATATTATTAATAAATAATAAGGGGTCACAGTCCGCGCGCGCGCGCGTGCGTGCGTGCGTGTGTGTGTGTGTGTGTGACTCATACAACTATGAAAACATATGTTATGGCATCGTTCGGTGTCCAAACAATAATGCGTTGTCTATACACCATGACAAATAACATGGTTCATACTGGTACAAGGCTATTTATCACATGCAGTCAATACACATGTGTCACAGTCTGTAATTAGTAAATTGAAATACAGATTCCGCAAAAAACACAAACCGTTTACGATCTTGCCCGATCAGGACGTAGATGTCCGTTGTATCTTTCAGCCAATCAAAACGCCAGGGCTACTGACCTAGGAGTTTGCCAGCAACAGAACCATCGGTGGTCCGTACTGTTATAAATATATGACGTAAAGAAGCATTTGTCTCATCAATTTCTATTTAGCGAATATTGGAGAAATATAGCTTGAGTGCCTGGTGTTGTAATCCGCAATTTGTCATTTCAATTTAGAATTAAGTTAATCTTGCATAACGTCGATAATATCTCAGTTTGTCAATATTCAATGTCAGAATGTTATCTGTTTCTAATAAGGGAAACGTTCATATTCAACACATCATTATGATCCAGATCCTCAATTATCCAGTGTATCATACATCATTTCTATGATTATATATATCCTAGACCTATTCACCAACATAGCTATATCCGTCTCCCACATCACTAACTTTACACAGAATTTCTCTCGCTGATAAGCTCGAGTTGTGAAAGATGTGCAGTGGAAATCACATTCGCCATTTCCAGCTGCATTTTACATTTCACGGATCATTCTTTCCAATCAGTAATAGAAATTCAAATAATCGTCATATAGTAATAGTTTAAGGTTTTATTACGATTACAGCTTCATAACATACTCAATGTTTACACAGTATAGAAGAAATAAAGGGTTCTATATCCAAGTAGGGGTACATCAACATTGTTACAATAATGGAATCAAGTGAGCTATCTATCTCACCAAAGTACCGCACACATGAAGTCCATCTTAAGCAATCAATCGTTAAAGTATGTAAAACATCTCAGGGAGCTGCATGTCCCACATAGGGGTACATAGTCCCGTTGTCTTGGGTAATGTTACATTTCACGGATCATCCTGTATATATTAGTCAGTGTCTATAATCATGCAATATGTATATGACCATTGGCACTTGAGCTCAGTGATAACAGTTGAAGTCAATTTACTACCATTATCACTCTGCAAAATCCGAGGTGGACCATGCAATAATAAACTGCCCATCAGCCCTCCCCCCGCAGCACCTTCAGATGTCAGTGGACGCAATACACAATACTTCGTGAGATAGTCCTGATATACACTATCCACTTGTACGAGCCCTTAACCATTGGCTACCTGTCGACCAGGTCGATCTGGCCCCGAGATGACATCAGATTGCTTCCAATATATTGTGTAAACTGCTTACTCAAATTGTACGAGCAAAATAGATCCAGATTAAAATGAGATTAAATTAATAAGTATATTGACTGAATATTTTCAGCCAATATCGATGTTGCCTTGTTTATAGATGAGGCAGGTCCATCACGCAGACAGGAATGCTGTGGGGCAGGGCTTGCTCCAATAATTCATTCACCCTCTCCAACTGTACATTTCAAGGATCAGTCTTTCCAGAACAGTAATAGAAAAGTCAAGATAATCTGCATATTGTAATCCTTTTAACGTTTTACTAAGATTAGCGTTTCATAATATATCCAATGTTTTCAAAGTATAGAAGAAATAAAGAGTTCATAATCCACGCAGAAGTACATGAATAATTGTTTACAATGACAAAAATATTCAAGTGAGTTATCGTTATAACGAAACTGCTGCACACATGTAGTCCATGTTAGGGAAACATTCGTTAAAGCAGGGACACTATACTAAGATATATACAGACTACCTGGTTAGAATATGTAATATATCTGAAGTTTCTTTCTGCCACATGAGTATATGATCTTTGGTAGTGTTACATTTCACGGATCACCCTGTACACACGAGGCATGTCTACCGTGCAGACAGACATGCTGTCGGACAGAGCTTGAACCAGTACTTTAACAGTCGCTTGTCTGCCCTTCAGTTGTCTCCACGTGTTTAACATGACGAATATCTGCATCTGAGGTGATGACTGTGACAGCGTGCATCTCTCCACACTGACATACGAAAGGCCCAGTCTCAGTCCCAGGACCTGGAAAGCCCCACCAATGTGTTGGGACACCTGCATTAGTGCCCTCTCAGACACACAGGACCTTCTTTCATCTTCTGTCAGGCGGTCCTCGTCCTCCAGGTCCTCGTCTGGTGGCACCAGCTGGCGACAGTGGGAGAAACAGCGAGTTCAGCATGTGACATGAGTAGATAGAATATCAGTAGTTTTATTTGCGCCAAAAGTAACGTTCAACTTCGATGGGGAATAAATTAAAGTATTGTCAGATCAATATGTATCGATACACAAAGTGACATTGGTAAAGGCGATATGTTTGTAGGGATTGGGAAGAAAAGGGTATTTTAAAAATGAATTTATAAATGATATAGATTCATTCCTTGAAATATTTATCATACTTTACCTTCGATGGGTATATACATTCAAATACCAAACATAGATGAAATGTGATTGAAAACTGGTTATTTCAGGGCTACTTATTATCACTTTATAAATGGATCAACTCAACTTGGGGGAGCTGTTTTGGGATAGGAATTACGACGGACGAAACAAAGTAAATTAACCACAGAAATTGAGGACATATAGCGGCAGGTGGAGTGACCTACCTGATATCCTGACCAGACACAGCAATACAGGTTCATCGTGTTGAGGCATATTCTTCCGAAGGTTGACAACCTGTTACATCTTCTGCCTGCCATGAGTATAGGACTCCGGGAGCGTGCTCTCCACCCGACTACAGATCATCTGACAGGCCCAGTAATAACTCTCCGTCATAAATCGCAATACCTGAATCGACGGATCTTTTGGTTTCACAATTTGACCATGTGCATATAAAACTGGAAAAGTTAAACAGGTAACTTTGTACTGTTATTTATAAGTGATCCGTTAAATGGTCAGTAAGCAGATCAACCTGGACAGACACAGTTGGTATCACGTTTACACACAGAGTGAGATACGTTTTCATTTTATACTTCGGTAATGTTACAGTTCACGGATCACCCTGTATACAGGCGGTATGTTTACCGTGCAGAAAGGCATGCTGTCTTTTTTTCCAAAACAGTTCTAAAAAACTCACAAGAAAGTAGTATTGTTGTACTTTGACGTTTTATTAGGATTACAGCTCCATAACATATCCAATGTTTACACAGCAGAGAGGAAATAAAGGGTTTAAAATCCAAGGAGGGGTACATAAACATTATTACAATAATAGAATCATCAGGCGAGTTATCGTTTTATCCGAAGAGCTGCACACATGAAGCCATGTCAAAGAAACATTCTTGAAAGCATTTAAATATCATAGGCAGCTGAATTTTCTTTCTGCCACATGAGTATATGGTGTCAGTCTTTGGTAGTTTTACATTTCACGGATCACACTGTACACACGAGGCATGTCTACCGTGCAGACAGACATGCTGTCGGACAGAGCTTGAACCAGTACTTCAACAGTCGCTTGTCTGCCCTTCAGTTGTCTCCACGTGTTTAACATGACGAATATCTGCATCTGAGGTGATGACTGTGACAGCGTGCATCTCTCCACAC
The DNA here is from genome assembly GCF_022045235.1 of Haliotis cracherodii. Taxonomy (NCBI): domain Eukaryota; kingdom Metazoa; phylum Mollusca; class Gastropoda; order Lepetellida; family Haliotidae; genus Haliotis; species Haliotis cracherodii. The sequence continues at coordinate 5,328,578 of NW_027266282.1, read as the reverse complement.
TGACATACGAAAGGCCCAGTCTCAGTCCCAGGACCTGGAAACCCCCACCAATGTGTTGGGACACCTGCATTAGTGCCCTCTCAGACACACAGGACCTTCTTTCATCTTCTGTCAGGCGGTCCTCGTCCTCCAGGTCCTCGTCTGGTGGCACCAGCTGGCGACAGTGGGAGAAACAGCGAGTTCAGCATGTGACATGAGTAGATAGAATATCAGTAGTTTTATTGGCGCCAAAAGTAACGTTCAACATCTATGGGGAATAAGTAAGTGTATTGTCAGATCAATATGTATCGATACACAAAGTGACATTGGTAAAGGCGATATGTTTGTAGGGATTGGGAAGAAAAGGGTATTTAAAAAATGAAGTTATAAATGATACAGATTCATTCCTTGAAATATGTATCATGCTTGGCCTTCGATGGGTATATACATTCAAATTACAAACATAGATGAAATGTGATTGAAATCTGTTTATTTCAGGGCTACTCATTATCACTTTATAAATGGATCAACTCAATTTGGGGGAGCTGTTTTGGGATAGGAATTACGACGGACGAAACAAAGTAAATTAACCACAGAAACTGAGGACATATAGCGGCAGGTGGAGTGACCAACCTGATATCCCGTCCAGACACAGCAACACAGGTTCATCGTGTTGAGGCATATTCTTCCGAAGGTTGACCTGTTACATCTTCTGCCTGCCATGAGTATAGGACTCCGGGAGTGTTCTCTCCACCCGACTGCAGACCAACTGACAGGCCCTCTAATATCTTTATGTCATTTAAGGTAAATGGCAATACCTGAATCGAGGGATCTATTGATTTCACAATGTGTACATGTACATATAAAACTGGAAAATTTAAACAGGTTAACTTTTTTTCTGATATTTATAAGTGATCCGTTAAATGGTCAGTAAGCAGATCAACCTGGGCAGACACAGTTGGTATCACGTTTACACACAGAGTGCGATACGTTTTCATTTTATACTTCGGTAATGTTACACTTCACGGATCACCCTGTATACAAGCGGTATGTTTACCGCGCAGAAAGGCATGCTGTCATTCTTTCAAAAACAGTTATTAAAAAAATCACAAGAAAGTAGTATTGTTGTACTTTGAGGTTTTATTAGGATAACAGATTCATAAAATATCCAATGTTAACACAGCAGAGAAGAAATAAAAGGTTTAAAATCCGAGGAGGGGTACATGATCATTATTACAATAATGAAATCATCAGGCGAGTTATCGTTTTATCCAAAGAGCTGCACACATGAAGCCATGTCAAAGAAACATTCTTGAAAGCATTTAAATATCACAGGCAGCTGAAGTTTCTTTCTTTCACATGAGTATATGGTGTCAGTCTTTGGTAGTTTTACATTTCACGGATCACACTGTACACATGAGGCATGTCTACCGTGCAGACAGACATGCTGTCGGACAGAGCTTGAACCAGTACTTCAACAGTCGCTTGTCTGCCCTTCAGTTGTCTCCACGTGTTTAACATGACGAATATCTGCATCTGAGGTGATGACTGTGACAGCGTGCATCTCTCCACACTGACATACGAAAGGCCCAGTCTCAGTCCCAGGACCTGGAAACCCCCACCAATGTGTTGGGACACCTGCATTAGTGCCCTCTCGGACACACAGGACCTTCTTTCATCTTCTGTCAGGCGGTCCTCGTCCTCCAGGTCCTCGTCTGGTGGCACCAGCTGGCGACAGTGGGAGAAACAGCGAGTTCAACATGTGACATGAGTAGATAGAATATCAGTAGTTTTATTGGCGCCAAAAGTATAACGTTCAACTTCTATGGGGAATAAATAAGTGTATTGTCAGATCAATTTGTATCGATATGCGTCTGTAGGGATTAGGAAATAAAATGTATTTAAAATATGAAGTCATAAATAAAATAGATTCATTCCTTGAAATATTTATCATGCTTGGCCTTCGATGGGTAAAGACATGTACATTCAAATTCCAAACACAAATAATTTGTGATTGAAAACTATTTACTTCAGAGCTACTCATTATCACTTGATAATGCTGATTTGGGATAGGAATTACGACGGACGAAACAAAGTAAATTAACCGCAGAAATTAAGGATGTTAACGGGATGGGAGTTATGACGGACGGAATAAACTAGATTAACAAAAGAAATTGAGGATATATAGCGGCAGGTGGAGTGACCTACCTGATATCCTGACCAGAAACAGCAGCACAGGTCCTTCATGTTGAGACCTACTCTTCTGAAGGACGGCGGCCTGTTACATCTCCCTGCCATGTGTACAGCGACTGCCAGAGCGTTCTCTCCCCTACTGCAGATCAACTGACAGGCTCGCTAATGTCTTTACGTTTTATCGTAAATTCTGATTCGGCGGATCTATTTTTATCACAATATCTACACATTTTAAATTGGAAGACTTAAACACGTAAACTTTGCGTTGTTATTTATAACTGATCCGTGTAATGAAACAAGCGTTATATACTATTGTGTCATGCCTTATCCGTTTGCCCAATATCGATGAATACAATTTGCGGATTCTGGGAGTGCAGTGACAGAATGTCTTCATGCTGTATGAACATGCACTGAACATCCTAAATCACGCCTAAAACACCCAAGACTAAAAAGACAACTATTTTTGTATCTATTACACACTGTGTTATGATTGTTTTAACGTAATTTGATATCAAAGCCCTTCAAAGGCTTTCAATTCCGTTAATTTTAAATGTGGCATCATGTTTTATGTCACCATCGGAAGCGACAGGAAACGAGTACATTATGACGGTCACAATAGATAAGCGGAATAATAAAACTGCTGGGGTCAGATCACCAGTTTACTCATTTTTATGAACTTCCTGGTTGATCACATAAGGGAGATAACTGTGAACAACACTTCGTGTATTTCAAGTTTATCAACACTGTTACTGTTAAATATTGTGTAGTTGAAATCAAATATTTAAAATATAAGGCGATGATGTTCAATAACATCCCTACAGAATGTTGAATACAGTGTGTGTGTGTGTGTGTGTGTGTGTGTGTGTGTGTGTGTGTGTGTGTGTGTGTGTGTGTGTGTGTGTGTTATTCAGGTATGTGTGTTTCCTCACTATCGGAGTCCGAACTAACGGGGTTTAACAGTAACAGTGTATCTATGGTAGTCTACTCTTGTTTCCCCGCGTATTACATAGACCCCATATAATTGATAACTTTATAATAAGTTCATCAGTTCCTAGTGAGTAGCATACACATTATAAACGGATACGTTGCGTGTGCGAATTCTTTAAAACTGGTTTTCAATGTTTACCTCTTTAAATGTTCATCTAAGAACGAATAAATTATATATAAGAAAACAATCTGTCTGTTTCCCTAGTAGAAGATATCCGGTAAGTATTTACAGTAAATGTTGAAGAACGTATCAATAGTTCTACAATGGGCATTTAATTTAATCATTAATTTAAATACGATCATTAATACGATGACCTCATTTGAATTGACCAATGTGGTATCCACAACGCCTGTTGGTGCCTGGAATGATTATCAAACACTACACTTAACTTTAACTTTAAGGGTTTTTATGGTTATATTTTCTCTTATGGAGTTTACCTTTTTGTGCTCGAATTATTTTTTTAAAGAAAAACGTAGGTCAACACCTGCCTCATTTATGCAGAAGAATTGCGAATAGCACCAATTTCGACACCAAACACATATAAGTATATAGAACTACGCCAGTGAACACGACCAATCCATGATTTAAATACAGAGGGGGCTCGTGTCCACAACCGTGGCTTTAAATCTGACACAGACTTCTGTATTGACGTACACGTAATTGTATTATTATATCCTAATACTAACCTGTAGTGGTCCCAGAATAAAAGTACATCCCATCATGTTATAGATCATCCATGGTTGGTAAAGGTATATTCTCTCTCAGTCCATGGATGAAAATGTTGACATAATGTACAAGCTAATTTAGTTTGGTTCAGAGTCGAATATCAAAGAAAACCCGTTTGTGCAATCCCGCCATATGTTGGTGTCGCAAGAATTCTTTTGTCACTATGCCAAATACTAAACCTGGATTCTCGGGGAAAGTGCATTTCTAGTGAAGGCTTGCGACTGACCTGGATGTGAATTGCATGCAGACCTAGTTTTGCACAATAGCCTCACTCTTGGCTGTGCTAATACAGGCAGGACATATGTCAATTCATGAATACATAGTTACCCATGAACGCAATTATGTTATCCATTAATTGTTTCTGAGAAGGTATCACCATGACACGACAATAAGTGACTTTATACTCAGTTTTAGGGCACAAAAAGTAATGCAAAGAAGAATAAGTGTGCAGTGGTCCACAATATTTATGTAACCAAACATACAGGGTGTGAAATAGCTGGCCTATTGCGTAACTGTGGCGTAAAAAACAACAACTAAATATTGATATATTTTCTATGTGAGTGTGATGAGTATCTATTGACTATTACATTTTATCATCCAAAACTGGACCGCACAAGAGATATCGCTATTGTAGATATGGCTGCAATAAAATTGCCTCACAATGCTTTGCAGACCATTGTGACCTCATTGGTTACCATGACGTCCTTTTTACTCTTACGACACTGCTTATTACTGTCTACAAACTGAAAAAATTGGAAGAATGATGTTGGATGATAAATAAAATCTCACCCGAGTGTCTTTTGATATCAAATATATCAACACTCGTTGATGAAAGTGGAAAAACTCCTCGGCAACCCTCGGACTTTTTCTACTTTTATAAACTCGTGTTGATATATTATATATCAAAAGACAATCGGATGAGATTCTCTATGTACATAAAATTACGTATTAGTATTAATATCTAAAGGCCTATCCACAGGACAATGTAGATCTAACTCATAATAATAATAATGAACAAACTCACACAAAAATTCGTGGACGAGGTCTCGTCTGCGAGTCTGTTTTTTTATTAGTAGTAGTTACATGGTCCTCTGGCCTATCGTGTTTATTCAATACATATAGATCTATTCTTGTCGTAAGAGGCGACTAACGGGATCGGATGGTCAGGCTTGCTGACTTGGTTGATGCATGTCATCGATCCCAATTGTGAGGATCGATGCTCATGATATCAATCACTGGATTGTCTGGTCCAGACTCGATTATTTACAGACCGCCGTCATATAGCTGGAATATTGCTGAGTGCGGCGTAAAACGACAAACCAACCAACCAACCAACTATGTCAGAGTACCGGGGGGTGAGGATGTTCTTACTATTTAAATGATAGCTATTCCTTTAGGTACTCAAAAAGTGATTTTGAAACGAAAGTCGTTATCATACAAATGCAAAATACATACGTTTCATATCTTCATAGTGTTGACCGTAATCAAACAGTAGATGCCTGTCATAAACAGGCTAGACGCCTGGGCGTATAAACCTAAGGCGTCTCTGAAATACTAGTAGGGCCTAAATAGACGTCCACCGTCTATTCAATGATTTGCGGTACCCCGAGGAACCGGTTGACAAAATATTTATCTTACCGGCATAATTTTCGTTCATAGAAAACGTTTTCATTCTATGGGCCGGGTATCGAATAGTTTCACGGACATCCTGACAGGTAGCAGACGACATAGCAAGACTGGTACCCTGCCCTTCGTCTTCTAGCGGCTGTGTTGCGACGAGGAGCGCAAGCGCTCTAAGACAGACAAACCAGTCTAACGACATAACCACATCCACAGTGATCTCCCTTGCATTACCATCGGAAATGCTCGGTTAAGTTCGCTAAACCGCATTTGATATGCGTCTTGTTTCGATGACACATTAGAAATTCGGCATTTCCAAGAGGGGTATGTGAAATTTGTACCAATCATCCGTCAGCGAAGCACAAGGGAGAAAATTCAGTAGAGACTATTTTCATGCACGGGAAGGTAAATATTTTCAACAGCTATAAAGTCTAACTATACATACGACACACTATATTTTGTGTCGGGATGTGCAGTGCTTATGTCCCCATTTCTCTACGACCACGAATATCCCGAATCACCCCGAATTGTAAATTTTCGTAGATAAATCTCAGTCATTTCTTGAAGTTCTTAATTGAATCTTATTTGATTCACAAACATTCGTACAGTTCGCGGGAGTTCGTCGAATCGGCGAGAAAGTTTTTGTTTGTCAAAAACTTTCGTGGAAGGGTCCCCGAATTGCAAATTCGTGGCTGTATCGTAATCCTTTCGTAATTAATTGTTATGTTCCGTACAGCTTCGTAATCGATTCTTTTGCATTCTTGACTATTCTTAGCGATTCGTGGCACACAAAATTTCTTGTCCTCAACCCGAAAACATCCCGAAACAGCCACGGATGTCCCGAGTCAACTACGAATCATGTAAGAATTAAGTAAGAACAACACGATTCCTCAAGGACCAGGACCAGAGCAACACGCGCTCTCCGTTGAACCTCTTTGGTGGAAATGATGGGTTGACCAGCCTTTCGGGACCCAAGAACATGCCGAAGTATCAGGAAAAGTACCGATTTTCGCTATCTACTCGTATATTATTCGTTGCAATCGTCCTGCATTCGTACATGCATTCGGCATATTCGTAACTTAGTCGTAGGTGATTCTTACAATGCGTGCATGATCCGTACATGACTTATGTAATTCGTACATGTTTCTTAACCCATTCCTGGCATTCTTCATATTTTTCAACCTAATTAGCCACGAGTTTTCGTAACTCCGTCGTACGTTTGTCGTAACCGCTTCGCACCTGCTACCAATTCTCACAAAAAGTTTGCATATTTGGCCGAATTATCACGATTTTCGAAAGTTTCCGATTCGGAGTGATTCGGGATATTCGTGGTCGTAGTGAAAGGGGGGCATTAGGCTGTTAACCTCCCGTGGGAACGTGGGATTCAGGGTCAGTTTAGAGACTCAGTGTATTCGGAATTCATAGTGTGGTACACGGTACGCAAAAAAAAATGTATTTGGTACGCAGCTTCAAAATCTAAAAAGAAAAATAATTCCCTTCATATTTTGTATTTTATCGATAGTTTGTCAGTAAATAAAATCGCACCCTTTTCTAAATGATTTTCAGATTTGTGTAAAGTAGTATTCGGGATTCAAGGGATGGGTGTTAACATCATCAGCACTGGAATCTTTTTTAAAAAGTGTGTTTTATAAATTCAGATTTTTCACACACACATTTTAAGTATTCCCTTAATGTCCTGAATGGTTTGTTCTGTTACCCTTAAAATATTTCATTGGAAAGAAAAACGGGTTATTATTGAAAAAGCAGTTCAAAAATAAAATATTCTATCTCAAAAGTCTAATCCAAGATCCCTTTACTGAGAATGTTAAATTTGTTCAGTCCCGAAGGTAGGGCTGGGACGAGTCAAAATTTACTCCCCGGGTGCCCATCCCCCTATTACCCGACCCAACCCGGATACCAGCTTTAGGTCTCAAGAGGAAGGTACAAACTGTCCAAATGAGAAAAGTCTGACCGTAGCCCTGGCAAAATGTGTTTAGATACACGTATAAAACGATCTGGTGAATACACTTGAACTGACTGAAGTTTTATTTTTATTCAAACATATAAATATCAGAGTGAGTGAGTGAGTGAGTTGGGTTTTAACGCCGCTTTTAACATTATTCCAGTTATATCACGGCGTGTCAGCTTAATGTGGGAGGAAAGCCCGAAGTGATGCAGGTCTCAGACGTTTACCACTTCGGTGAAACCCACGAGCACGGGTATGGTGCTGACAAACCTAGAAACATAATTGGGGCGAACCGGGATTCGAACCCACAATCATAGGTTTCTGGCGTGCCAAAGGGACGCAACTCTGCACAGCGAATCGCGGCGCCTTAGACGACTGGGCCACCCGTGCCCCCTATAAATATCAGAAGGAATGGGCGTAGTAGTCAGGAAGAACTGTGAACATTAGTGACTTGAAGTTTAAACATAGAGTTCGAGATAATGTTTGTCTTTAAACAATATTTCACGTGACTAACCACGGGTCTCGGGTAGTCCTGTGGGTCCCCGGGTCCTACTCAGTACCCACCCAACCCGAATACCCGAGTAACCCGTCCCAGCCCTACCCGTAAGTCACTCATTTGAATATTTATTTTTTTATTTGATAAAATCTAACTGAATCAGCCTAGACTGACAGAAAACAACGTACATTCTGAGAATAATTTTGACTTGTCACTGTTGGCATTTGTATGTTGTATATTTAATGACAAAGACAACAATATGTAGATTATCATAATCGCACTGCACTCCAACAACAAATATTAACACAATATATGCTAACTTCAAGAGTTCACGATGACAAAATGTATCAATTGCAAATTGTTCCGGAACATTTGATTGGCTGACCAAGGACTACTGATTCCTGATTGGCTGATAATAGAATAGACCCAGTGTGCTCATCGGCTTTAACATTAACACATCCACGAACACACACAAAACTATTACTGTCAATTCTTCAATGTTTCACAAGGCGTCCAATGGTTATGTTTACGTATTGTCTGAAGGTACTGGGCGGTCGGGTAGCCTAGTGGTTAAAGCGTTCGCTCGTCACGCCGAAGACCCGGGTTCGATTCCCGACATGGGTACAATGTGTGAAGCCCATTTCTGGTGTCCCCCGCCGCGATATTGCTGGAATATTGCTAAAAGCGGCGTAAAACCATACTCACTCACTCACTCACTGAAGGTACTAAATTCTAATTGAGTACTATTTCACCTCAGGTTCCCGTTTCACAAAGCGACCGCACGGCTACGACTGTTTCAGTCTATGTTTAAGTATGGGAGTTATGATCGCCTTGGCTACGATCGCTTTGTGAAACAAGGCTAGGGACACTAGTGAGTGAGTGAGTATAGTTTTACGCCGCTTTTAGCAATATTCCAGCAATATCACGGCGGGGGACACCACAAATGGGCTTCACACATTGTACCCATGTCGGGAATCGAACCCGGGTCTTTGGCGTGACGAGCGAACGCTTTAACCACTAGGCTACCCGACCGCCCCCCAGGGACACTAGTCATACTACTACTGCTACTACTACTACTACTACTACTACTACTACAGATAATTATAATAATAATAAGAAGAAGAAGAATATGAATAATAACAATGTTTCATAACACGGGTCAATGGACCAGTGTACACGCGTTTATCATTCTCAGCTTCCTAGGAAGTATACAGCACAAGCTGACTGTGAGGCACTAGAAGGTTAACTGCCACAATACCATCTCATCCTACAGAGTACCCATTCACTGCTGGGTGAGCAGAGGACAATTTCGAACAAACTCACTTACCCAAGGATACATCGTATAGTTATATACGTACTTACTAAGTGAATGTGGTGCTATATTAATGTACAATGTTTTAAGGCATTTATTGATGAATATAATGGTGAAATTCTCCAAGCGGTGACTAGACACGTCGAAGACCAGGGAACAATAAGTGAAGCCCATGCAGTCTTTGGTGTTCCCTGCAGTGATGTGACTGAAAGTTACAAGAATCGGATAAAGACTCACTCATACCCACATTTTCATTATAAAAGGCACAACTAGAAAAGCGGCTAAGGTGGCACATATATCTGTCAGTTTTCCAGTTACACGTTGAGGTGAGGTGACATAGGGTTTAGCGTCGTGTCCAAAATGATTGCACTAATACACTTTAGCAACAACAAAAACCGCACAGGTAGTATGTAGTTAATTGAACCTGACTACACAAAAAATCCGGGACATAAATTGGATATATGTTATTGGAAAATACTGGTGGCCTGAAAACGCAGCCATTGTCGATGTGCAATGTCTTAAACGGCATTGTTTTCACACTTGTTCCAAAATGTCAAGGAGAAAAACAGTAAAGCAAAATGCACGTGCAATTATGGGATTCGTAACTCGTGGTAGTGGCTATAAAAAGGCAAGCACAAACTAATAATTTGTCGTTCAATTGTCAACATTTATCAAGTTCGAAAATGCCGAGACCCAGCGCTGCCGATCGGAACATGGCCATAGGACGTATCCAAAGAGGGGAATCGCAGTCTCCTGTTGCACGCCACTTCAACATCCACCACAGCACCATTTGCCGCCTTTGGGACCGGTACACACAGTAACTGTTCAATTCCACTGCAGACCGTCCGAGAACCGGCCGACCAAGAGTTACCACCCCTGCACAGGATCGCTACATTCGACTGTTCCACCTACGTCATCGCAATGCCACAGCTACGGAGACTGCAGGACGCATCCCTGGTTTGAGGAGGATATCGGACCAGACTGTCAGGAACCATCTTCGCGAGGCTGGAATCCGACCCAGAAGACCAGTTATTGTCCCTGTTTTGCAACAGATCCACCGACAGCGACGCTTGCGTTGGTGCCATACCTCACAGCTTTGGAATTTGAAGAAACTGGAGACGAGCGTGGTTTAGCGAGGAATCACAATTTCTTCTTTACCGGCGAAATGGAAAACAACGTGTTTATTGTCGTCGAAACGAGCTTTTTCACGCACATTGTGTACGTGAATTCGACAATTTCGGTAGTGTCATGGTGCGGAGGCCATATCCTACACCTCGAGATCTGACTAGGTTGTTGTTCAAGCAAATTTGACAGCAAATCGCTACATGAATCACATTCTTCAACCTCACCTTCTTCCAATCATTGACTACCAGATGTAACTATTTTAACAGGTCAACGCTCCAGCGCACACAACTCGTGTCTCGGTAGTCTACCACCATAATGTCACCATCAACGACTTGCCCTGGCCGTCGAGATCTCCAGATGTCAACCCAATCGAACACCTCTTGGATGAACTCGATCGATGGGTACGTCAACGTCAGAACACGCCGCAGACACTCCCACAACTGGCCAATGCGTTACAAGCTTAATGGCGCAGAATTCCGCAGGACAGAATTCGTACACCTATCCAGCCAGTGCCGAGAAGATGCGCAACCTTGTGGCCTTATGTGACATGACAATGAACAGTTTTCAATGCCTTTGTACGACAACATGTGACTATTGAGCTCCCAAATTTCATATCTGTATGTATAATATTAAATCGACTTGTGTGTGTGTGTGTGTCGGATCGCATTCGGGAGAATCGGGACGCTGTCGGGACAGATTTGGTCGGTTTTTACCATGCGTAAGATACAAGTCGGATCACATTCGGATTGAGAATCGGGACGAATTCGACTGGAAACGGCTGAATCGGGACGCTTCCTGAACAATATCTGATTGTTTGTGAATTTCCCGCCACGAATCACAGGATCTTGACAAAACCTTTGACAAATTTTAATCGGGAATGGTCCTATCAAGGACGGCAGTAAAAATCCTGAATCTATGACTGAATGAATTGTGAAAACGACATAAATAATAAACTTGTCCAATAATCCCGTGACAACGTTTATGACTTTGCAAGTGAAAACTGCTTTTCAGTTTCCCAAGAAAGCGAATCATCGATATGAACTCAATAAAAAGCTTTGTGACTTTTTATCAGTGTAAAAGTACATGTACACTTTATTTACATGCAGCAACATGGCATACGTTTCATAATCCCCGAAAATTTATTATTCTTGCTTTTAAAATTTATGTTGATTAAAAAGATGCATGTGCAAGGTGAAAACAACCGCAATTAGTATGTTACTTCAATATTTCACGACCTTCATACATGCATGTACTTCAAGGCACATTCTTCAAGAAACAAGAACATTAAACATTCATTGGCCTGCGCTCTCATTGCCTGTCCCCGAGGCGAGGTGGAGTCATTGTTGAACGTGTACTTGATAACTTTGATAATTATTTTTTTCTCAGAATAAATAGACTGAGGTCTTTATTGATAATTATTTTCTGATAGCCAAAGATTTAGCAAAGGATTCCAGGTGAGATGGAAATTGTGTTAATTTTATATGTATGAATGTTTTTCAGCGTCGTTTGGAACTTGTTTATTTATTTTACAAAACCATTTCAAATAGCTCCCCCATGACCTAATGCCTACGGTTATGGCTACAGGGGATGGTTGTATACACGGTCATTGTTAGATGATCAAGACTCAGAGGAACCTGTTCTGTTGAATGCTGGCCTGATCGTCACATTTTTAAGGTAAGGTGAGGTTTGTCGACATCGGCTTGTGTAACGCCTCGCTGGGCAATATTCAAGCTATATGACGTCGGCTTGTGTAACGCTTCGCTTGGCAATATTCAAGCTATATGACGTCGGCTTGTGTAACGCCTCGCTTGGCAATATTACAGCTATATGACGTCGGCTCGTGTAACGCTTCGCCTGGCAATATTCCAGCTATGTGACGTCGGCTTTTGTAACGTCTCACTAGGCAATATTCAAGCTGTATGACGTCGGCTTGTGTCACGTCTCGCTGGGCAATATTCCAGCTATATGACGTCGGCTTGTGTAACGCTTCGCCTGGCAATATTCTAGCTATATGACGTCGGCTTGTTTAACTTCTCGCTGGGCAATATTCCAGCTATATGACGTCGGCTTGTGTAACGCTTCGCATGGCAATATTCCAGCTATATGACGTCGGCTTGTTTAACGTCTCACTAGACAATATTCCAGCTATATGACGTCGGCTTGTGTAACGCCTCGCTGGGCAATATTCCAGCTATATGACGTCGGCTTGTGTAACGTCTCGCTTGACAATATTCCAGCTATATGACGTCGGCTTGTGTAACGCTTCGCTTGGCAATATTCCAGCTATATGACGTCGGCTCGTGTAACGCTTTGCCTGGCAATATTCCAGCTATATGACGTCGGCTTGTTTAACGTCTCACTAGGCAATATTCCAGCTATATGACGTCGGCTTGTGTAACGTCTCACTAGGCAATATTCCAGCTATATGACGTCGGCTTGTTTAACGTCTCACTAGGCAATATTCCAGCTATATGACATCGGCTTGTTTAACGTCTCACTAGGCAATATTCCAGCTATAGGACGTCGGCTTGTGTAACGTCTCACTAGGCAATATTCCAGCTATATGCCATTGGTTTGATTAACGTTTCAAGAGGTAATATTCCAGCTATATGACGTCGGCTTGTGTAACTTCTCACTAGGCAATATTCCAGCTATATGATGTCGGCTTGTGTAACGTCTCACTAGGCAATATTCCAGCTATATGACGTCAGCTTGTGTAACACCTCGCTGGGCAATATTCAAGCTATATGCCATCGGCTTGTTTAACGTCTCACTAGGCAATATTTCAGCTATATGACGTCGGCTTGTATAACGTCTCGCTTGGCAATATTCCAGCTATAGGACGTCGGCTTGTGTAACGCTTCGCCTGGCAATATTCCAGCTATATGACGTCGGCTTGTGTAACGTCTCACTAGACAATATTCCAGCTATATGACGTCGGCTTGTGTAACATCTCACTAGGCAATATTCCAGCTATATGACGTCGGCTTGTGTAACGTCTCACTAGGCAATATTCCAGCTATATGACGTCGGTTTGTGTAACGTCTCACTAGGCAATATTCCAGCTATATGACGTCGGTTTGATTAACGTCTCAATAGGCAATATCCCAGCTATATGACGTCAGCTTGTGTAACACCTCGCTGGGCAATATTCAAGCTATATGCCATCGGCTTGTGTAACGTCTCACTAGGCAATATCCCAGCTATATGACGTCAGCTTGTGTAACGCCTCGCTGGGCAATATTCCAGCTATAGGACGTCGGCTTGTGTAACGTCTCGCTTGGCAATATCCCAGCTATATGACGTCGGTTTGTTAACGTCTCACTAGCAAATATTCCTCTCTCGGCAATGTTCCAGCTCAAGTTCGGAAAGACAAACCGGTGACCAATATCATGTGCAGCGTCCTTCTCGCAATGAACCAAGTCAGCGAACCTGGCAACACCGTCCGCCTCAGACGAGAAGTTTCTGAATGTCAGAGCAACACTGACAGTCCTTGTTTCTGATTGTCAGAGCAGTACTGACAGTTCTTGTTTTTGATCATCAGAGCAACACTGACAGTACTTGTTTCTGATCGCCAGAGCAACACGGACAGTACTTGTTTCTGATCGCCAGAGCAACACGGACAGTACTTGTTTCTGATCACCAGAGCAACGCTGACAGTATTCGTTTCTGATCGTCAGAGCAACACTGACAGTACTTGTTCCAAACTTTCAACCAACTGCTGCATAATATTAAAGTACATTTTGATATGTTTCAACCAAACGCAGCCTACATGACCCATTGTGAAAAAAATAATTCGGTTACTCATATATGTAAGAAATTGTTTTAAACCATAACAAATGTAATTCAAATGCAGAGCCATCTCTAATCGGTAAACGGGACTAAATCACTGTGACATTAACATTTGGCATCTGAGGTCACACAAATCACAGCAATCATCACGTGATTAGAGAGGTGGGGTTATCGGTATGATGCAGATTGGCTTACGAAATGTCACAGACCGCACACAGTTGCCACCACCGACCGCACACAGTTGCAACCACCGACCGCACACAGTTGCCACCACAGACCGCACACAGTTGCAACCACCGACCGCACACAGTTGCCACCACAGACCGCACACAGTTGCAACCACCGACCGCACACAGTTGCCACCACAGACCGCACACAGTTGCCACCACAGACCGCACACAGTTGCCACCACAGACCGCACACAGTTGCCACTACAGACCGCACACAGTTGCCACCACAGACCGCACACAGTTGCCACCACAGACCGCACACAGACCGCACACAGTTGAGAGGTTGAAAGTTTGGACATTCTAAAATTTGGCATCGTTTCTTTTGCCCGTTAGTTTATTGAGAAAACAGTTACTGTAATTCAGTCTTTGTTTTGTTTATCGTTTCTTTTGTTTGTTTTTTGGGGGGTTGTTTTTTTTTGGTTTAACGCAGCACTCAGAAATATCCCAGCTAATAATCGAGTCTGGGCTTGACACCATGAGCATCGATCCACTCAATTGGAATACGATGACATGCATCAACAAAGTCAGCGAGCCTGACCACCCGATCCTAGACTAACATCTAGTCTCTGAAATGAACATATCGTACAGAAAAAAACAGTTGTTCAGTTATCTTAATAAAAATATAATAAAAGGGAGCCCAGTGACTCTCTTCATTTTCAGATACTGCAGTAATCTAGACTTTTTTTGTTTTTTTTTGGTTTTGTTTTTTGGGTTTCTTTTAGCATTAGTGTTTAGTTCATACAAGTAATCTGACATGATGACGTATCCAAACATCCCATTGTGACGTTTCACTTTTGAACAGTGACCACCAGCCTGCTGACAGTGAAGATTTAATTTCAGAGCGTGGCTTTTTCGTCAAGACGTGGAAGAAGGTAGTCTCCGGTTCCACAATGCCAAGGCACATCCCATCCTTTCTGCTCCTTATTGACACAATAGCCAGACTGATCTACACGTCAAGCAGCCAGACGGTCATCGCTGAGTACGCTATGCGCCAGAACAGCTTCAGCAACAGGCTGCTGTCCCGGTTCCTCATCTCGAGCTCCACCCAAGGAAGCAAAGTGATGTGCCTACTGCATTGTCTGCGGGATGAGCGCTGCGTCAGCTTCACCTTCAAGAAGGCGAACAGCGGATGTCGTATCCACGGAGTATGTTTCTCCAAGCCCAGTGATGCGCCATTATCGTCTGGAACAGAACTGTTCTACCTTTCCAGGGGTGAGTATTAAACGTTCAGTAGTTACCTGGAATTGGTAGAATTTATGTTTGTTTGTTTGTTGTTTAACGCCGAACTCAGCAATATTCCAGCTATATGACGGCGGTCTGTAAATATTTGAGTCTGGACAGACAATCCAGTGACTGACATCATAAGCATTGATCCACGCAATTGGGATCGATGACATGCATTAACCAATTCAGTGAGCATGACCACCCGATCCCGTTAGTCGCCTCCTACGACAAGCATGGGTTGCTGAAGACCTGTTCTATCCCGAGTTTCGGGTCAATTAACAGTCCAAGGGAGTGCGAATCAATTGACAGTCCTAGAAAGTGCAAATAACGTCTTCTGCACAGCACAATTCTGGTGTTGTCATATGGTGTTGCGTTAATTGTATGCTTGTTGTTTAACGCTCCACTCAGCAATATCCCAGCTAAATGATAGTTATATAGATAGTGGAGCCCTGGTCAGACTCTTTGTTCCATATCTGTTCTCGCGGGTTTCATCAAAGGCGTAATTGTCCACCACGTGGATGACGCTTGGCTTTCCACATCCATCAAAGGGCCAACATGTAAGTGATATCCTGTTCGAGTGACCTTAAATAATACAACATACATAATTCCATAGGAATGCTCCATTTCAACTGTCTTCCCGCTTTCAGCCATTGGATACATCGGTTACCCATGTGGTTCCAACGCTGACTGTAAAACACCCACTAGTACCTGCAACGCTGGTGTCTGTGACTGCGAGATTGGCTACAGCTTCTCTGTCAACGACAGGGGCTGCGTCCGACGTAAGCATCGCCTAAGTTCCGTGTCCTCCATGTGTCAATTTCGAGGGGTGGGGGTCGGGGTGGTGGTGGGTGTTTGGGTGTGGTAGTGCCCTTAATTTCTTGTTCAGAAATAGACCTTACCGATGTCAGTTTTGTGGCAGACAATGGCTTCTTTTTTTAACAGTCTGAAGTATAATTATTACTAGACAATATATTTTGGGCAAATTACCTACCAACAATTTATGAATCACCATCAAATAGATACGATACCGTGTGTTCGCAAAAAGAGTGGGCGTAACCTGCCCCACCGGTGCCACCATCAAAAACACATGCAAAGGCAAATTCATAATTACAAATAAAAGTCAAAAATAGGGAATTGCAACGGACATCAGTTCAGAAATGTCCTCCACATATCTACCACAAAAAAGTTTAAAATCTTTTCTGAGACCCCAATGTACTAACCTTCATCAAACGACGTTTGAGCAAGAGTCGTAAATTTTCGTGACATTTCGTTGAAAGAGCAAGCTTGATTGTACCTCAAAAGTTGTGAAATGTAGGCATGAAAGCCTGGAGTTGCTGGAATATCGACATGAATTACACAATTCTGGTGTGTTGAGTTTGTCTTCTATGTCGCTGGTTTCATTGAGAGGTTGCTCATGAAACTGTTTGTTCCACCAGTATTGGTTCCCCATCCCTTCATCATTCTTCAAGATTCTTAAGGTAAACCTGTGTAATTTCGGTGTTCCCAGTGATACAAATATCTAGACGGTATTTCATACCATTGAATTCCAGTGTATGTTTAGATAGATCACAGAAGTGTGTTTCTTTTATAGTCTGACAATTTTCCTTATTTGTTCCTTCAACATAGAGATATTTTACTTTTTTTTTAGTTTTCACTTTCTTACTTTTTTAAGGAAATGATGAGAAAAGATTTGATTTTCCCCTTTGAGAATTAATTAATTTCGTTGTAGAATCACTCGTACATGTATTTTCATTGTCAACACCATTCTTGTCTAATATTGTTTCTATGTTTTTACTGATTTAACATGATATATATTAAGAACTCAGTGGTGTATTTACTTTCTAGTTACTTGTATTTTGTTATGTACAAAGAGCACTTACAAATGTCACAGTGAGAGGCAAGATTTATGTGTCAAATGGAACTTGTTTGTTTGTTTGTTTAACGTCGC
This sequence comes from Haliotis cracherodii, assembly GCF_022045235.1. Lineage (NCBI taxonomy): Eukaryota > Metazoa > Mollusca > Gastropoda > Lepetellida > Haliotidae > Haliotis > Haliotis cracherodii. The sequence continues at coordinate 5,310,979 of NW_027266282.1, read as the reverse complement.
ACTCAGCAATCTTCCAGCAAAATGACGGCGGTATGTAAATAATCGAGTCTTGGCCAGACAATCCAGAGATTGACATCATGAGCAACGATCTACGTAATTTGGATACGATGACTGCATCAACCAAATCAGCGAGCCTGACCACCTGATCCAGTTCGTCGCCTCTTACAACAAGTACGGGTTGCTGAAAACCAATTCCAACCCGAATCTTCACGGGTCTGTTAAACTTGCTTTATCTTGTGAAACAAGAAGTATCAGGTCTTGCCTATTGTCTTAGATCGTTTTCTCACCATGTTCATGTTGTATCCTGCTGGCTGCTATTTCTCCATATATATTCTAAATCATGGTTCTCAGCATCTTCTAAACCTGTCTTACAAGCTTTGGGATTGTTGACATGCGTGAAATTTTCTCAATCTAATGATATGAGTTTAGCCATGATACTCTTATGCAGTTGCCTAAACATATCAGTATAATACTGACAACTTTCGGAAGGTAGTTTCCAGAAAGCGGAAGCCACCTTGCCAGCTGATGGAACGGCCTTCTTCTTCCATCTCAGAGGCTGTTTCCACTGGTTTGACTTTTGTTTAGTCTGGTGGATGGAGATGAACACAGGGCTCATATGGTCAAAAATCGCTCAACATAATAAGCTGGATGTTCTTCAAAACGACGTAAAGTCTCATAAATGATGATGAACCGGGTCGTATCTGATCAGGCGTCAGAAGCTGGGTGAAATCTTTATCGTTCCGGGTCGTTTCTCAGGAGAGATGCCGACTGTATGTGCTTTATGACGTGTTGAAAATATACCTCATACACGCTTGATCATATACGACCCCCTGTAGCTACCAGTTTCCCATCTTCCCGAGGCAAGGGAGTTAACTGACTTTAAAAGTCCAGTTTCCACCCTTGCCGAACAAGGCTGGAATTCCTGGGCTCGATCGTAGCGCCACCAGTGGCTATTACGGGTTATGTCCTTTCTATGCCTCTCCTATTGACCAATCAGATTCCAGGTCTCGTATCACTTGCATTTGTTTCAAACAAAACGGTGGCGCCCGGCCAAAACGATCTGATCGATAATCAAGATCTATATTGTAATAAAACGAGTCTTACATCGCGAAGTGCCTCACATCACGTGAGCACAATGCTTAAAAACATGAAAGTCGACCGAACTAGGCATGACAGTTTACGAACCGGATTTCGATTTCGTTGCGCGATTTTGATTGGACTATGCATAGACTCGTAAGGCCAGCCAAATTGTAACTCCATAATACCAGCCTAGTTCAGCAAGGGTGAAAACTGGACTTTTATGGTCAGTTAACTCACTTGCCTCGGGAAGATGCCTGTTTCCTGAATCCTGACAAAGTCTGAGTCGCGACACTGGCCAAAGACAAAGATAACCTTCATGTGAAAAATAGTGACCCTCCCTCGCATACGTGGCGCCATATATTCAACAGTTCATCTGTTACATGTCCGTGATTTTGTATGATTGTTCAAAGAGGCACAATGGCCCACAATGGGTTATATAATGTCAGTCTAGGTCTAGGTCTGGACGATGCTATCACAAATTATATTTTCAGATGTAAGATATAAGGATGAAAATCGAAAACTTCGAACCTACAAACACCACTTCGAATGTGGTGTAACCCTCATAAGACGAGAGACTGGACGCTTTGAGAACATCCAGACGGATACAGATACTGTTTTAGTTGTCAAGGTCACTGTGTAGAAGACGAGGCTCGTGTTTTATTAAGTTGTCCTGTATATAGAGAGGTTATCACGCTTGTGTGTTTGGGGATGGTAAATATCTTGTATTAGGAATAAACATTGTTTTTCGAGACCCGCGAAGATCCGGGTTAGAATAGGTCTTCAGCAACCAATCCTTGCCGTAAAAGGCGACGATGCTTGTCGTAAGAGGCGACTAACGGGATCGGGTGGTCAGGTTTGCTGACTTGGTTGATGCATGTCATCGTATCCCAATTGCGTGGATCGATGCTCATGATGTCAATCACTGGATTGTCAGGTTCAGACTCGATTATTTACAGACCACCGTCATATAGCTGGAATATTGCTGAGTGCGGCGTTAAACAACACACCAACCACCCAACTACTATATACGAATATCATGACATGTTCACAACAAAAGTAACTGTGATCATTGATATCATTATAAAACTGGGACCTATGAATTATGATATGAACTATCAAATTAAGCAATATTGTGTGTACCAAACAAATCACTGTCACCAGGGTCTTTTGGTGGCGTTTTTAGCACATTATTGGGTAAAACGGCCAGTCAGGCCTCAAAATGTCTTTTCCCTTTCCAACTTCCGTATATTTTTAGTGGGGGGTTGATATATACACCAGACATTTCACCATAATCTGTGTATATCCCATCACAATTTGTGTATATTTCATCAAAATATGTGTATATTTCATCACAATATGTGTACATTTCATCACATATCATGCATTGTGTGTATATTTCATCACAATGTGTGTACATTTCATCACATTGTGTGTATATTCCATGACATTACGTGTATATTTCATCACATTGTGTGTATATTTCCATCACATTGTTTGTATATTTCATCACTTTGTGTGTATGTTCCATCACATTGTGTGTGGGGGCACGGGTGACCCAGTCGTGCCGCGATTCGCTGTGCAGAGTTGCGTCCCCTGGACACGCCAGAAACATGTGATTGATTTTCGGTTCGAATCCCGGTTCACCCCGATTATGTTTCTAGGTTTGTCAGCACCATACCCGTGCTCGTGGGTTTCACCAAAGTGGTAAACGTCTGAGACCTGCATCACTTCGGGCTTTCCTCCAAAATCAAGATGACACGCCGTGATATAACTGGAATAATGTTAAAATCGACGTTAAACCAAACCCACTCACTCACTCATATTGTGTGTATATTTCATCACATTGTGTGTATATTCCATCACATTGTGTGTATATTTCATCAAATTGTGTGTGTATTCCATCACATTGTGTTTATATTCCATCGCATTTTTGTGTATATTTCATCACATTGTGTGTATATTTCATCACAATGTGTGTATATTCCATCACATTGTGTTTATATTCCATCGCATTTTGTGTATATTTCATCACATTGTGTGTATATTTCATTACCCCCGATCAAGATGACACGGTTTGATATAACTCAAATACTGTTCAACACAGAGTTAAACCCAACTCACTCACTCATTCCAGATTGTTCAAGGTACGGCACCGACTTCACCGCCTACATCGAGCGTGGTCTGCGGGACACCAACACCTTCCGCGACTGGGGCTACAGCGAGGAGGCGTGTCTGGGTTTGTGTACGTCCGAGTCAGGGTATCTGTGTCTCACTGTGGAGCGTTACCCCGCTGACGGCTTCTGCACCCTCACCCACGCCACGTGGTTCGACGTCGCCGCCACCGACCGCGACACTGCGGCGTACGGATACGTGATGTATCACAGAAACTGTGCCCTCTGAAGGCTGGAGACAGGTGTCGTACAAAACAAACCTAACGCTACGACTGTCGTAAGTCTATGTCAAGGTATGGGAGTTAGGGGAGTAGATCGCCTTCACGCTGAGATCGCTTTGTACAATGGCGGCTAGTGCAGTGTCCAGGGTCCACTTGCACAAAGCGATCTTAGCGCTAAGGTGATCGTAACTCCCGTTCTTTAACATAGACTTACGATAGTCTTAGCGCTAAGATCGCTTTGTGCAAGTGGGTCAGAGGTATTCTGTTTGTTAGCGCTAATGGGGCCGTCACACCATGACGTTCTGGTCAGCGTTCTATGACGTTTGAGGAAACGTTGGTAGTCGCCCATGGTCGCTGGGATAGCGCCAGAAGAGCGTTGTGTGAACGCTAGTGAACGTCGGTGATCGCCGTGAATCGGCGGAGAACGCTGGTCCGGAAAAAAAGTTTTGAACATGCACAAAAGTTCAAACTGAGACCAGCGTTCTTCAACGTTTAATTTTAAACGCTGAAGAACGTTTAAGAACGTTCGTGGAACGTTTTACTAACGTTCGCCGAGCGTTGCACGCGCTCGACTATCGTTAGTCAGTCGTTACTCTAGCGTTACTAATCGTTTGCTTTGCATTGAACGACTCACTGGCGACCTGTCAACGACCGCTGAACGGTCCCCTAGCGCACCGTAAAAATAACACGCCAGCAAGACGCTATTCTGTCGTTATTCACACGTTAGTCACACGCTCAACACGCTCGTCTAACGTTGACAAATCGTTCGTGGCGCGCCAGTGGCACGTTAGCTCACGCTAATGGTTTTCAGGGGTATCTTACTTGGTCGCTGTTACACGTTTCTCGTGCGTTAGACACACGCTAGTCATGCGTTAGGCACACGTTAATCACACGCCAGATGTGTCATCCTCATTCTAGAACGCTCAAAAATTGAACGATTGAAATGTTCAGAGAACGTTGACCAGAACGTCATGGTGTGACGGCCCCTTAAGATGATCGTAACTCCCATTCTTTAACATAGACTTACGATAGTCTTAGTGCTAAGATCGCTTTGTGCAAGTGGGTCAGATGTATTCTGTATGTTGCAGTGCAGAACGCTGGATGTCATGAAGAAATGTTTAAAATTAGAACGCAGTTGTCAATGTTGACATTTATTTTTCGTCCTATTTTCTTGTAAAGAATGAAAAATCAATAAATGTTTTAGCCCTAAACTTATGAGCTCGCGTGGTCCTGCATTCTATTTGAACGCTTTACTTTTAACAGTTGTGTACACTGATTAACTTAAAAGTCCTTAAATTGCATGCCGGGTGCTTTGTTTGTTTGGTTGGTTGTGAGTGTTTGTTGTTTAACGTCACACTCAGCAATATTCCAGCTATGACGGCGTCTGTAAATAATCAAGTCTGGACCAGACAATCCAGCGATTGACATTATGAGCATCGATCTACGCAAATTGGGATACGATGTCATGCATCAACCAAGTCAGCGAGCCTGAACACCCGATACCGTTAGTCGCCTCTTGCGACCGACATACATAGTTTCCTTTTACAGCAAGTATGGGTTGTTGAAGACCTATTCTCTGCACGGATCTTCACGGGTCTGTTGGAGGGGTAGCTTGGGGGTGGTGATCGTGAGACCCCTACACCCAGGTCATTCAGGTTTTATCTGACGGCCTCTATGGTCTAGTGGTAGAACTTCCGCCTGGAGAGTAGAAGGTCCTGACTTCGAGTACGGACTACCGCTTATTTTATAGAGCCAGCCTTCGGAGATACCATGATCCAGTTTAACATGGATACCCCAGTCAAACACAGTATACCGACTCCGAGCCGACCAGTCCTTGTTTTAGCCCTTTCGTACCAAGCGCCAGACAGGGTAACAAGACATACCTTCTTTTAGCGTATTTTATATGACGCGGCTAGAAATGGAGCCCCGAACCTCTACCACTAGACCACTAGAGGCGGTCAGGTAAACCAAGCATCATAATGAAACCACCATTGTTGGATTCCGGCACATTTGAGGGACGCATGTATCCCCCCATGGCCTGGACCACCACAACACTATCCCTCCAAGACCCGTGAAGATCGGGGGTAGAATGGGTCTTCAGCAACCCATGCTTAGCGTAAAAGGTGACAATGCCTTTGGTAAGAGGCGACTTAGGGATCGGGAGGTCAGGCTCGCTGACTTGTATGATGCATGTCAGGTTTCCCAACTGTGCAGATCGAGGCGCATCATGTCAATCACTGAATTGTTTGGTCAAAACTTATTACTTGCAGACCGCCATCATAAACCTGGAATATTGCTGAGTGCGGCGTAAACAACAAATAAACAAAGAAAAAAACATCCAACACACATACACACAAAGAGAGAATGAAGACTTGGCTATTGATCAACAAAGTTTATTACAAGTATTATCTAATAGCACTTTAGCAGCAATCACAGAATGCCTTGCATCAAGGTCACGCAACAATGCTCCATACATAAATTGATTCCAACAAACATTTAACAACCACATGACCACACCTACAGAATTATCTATATCTCATCAAGTTAAATATATTCTACACTTCAACAAGTTACACAGAAACTTGCTATCAGTAACAAAAATCCACCCTAATCTTCCTGGGCTCAAAAAAGCTGGCAGATGTTATATAATAGCCAAAACATGTTACATTTGAGAGTACCTTAAGGTTTAGTCAGGACCCTCTTGCATAAAGCTAAACCTCCATAAATTATTATCAAAGTGGGAGTTAGCACTAAGAGTACTTTGTGAAACTGGGTCCAGATCACTCTTGTTTAAAGGATAAGCCTGACATTCAATATTGCAATTTTTCAAAGTAAAAAATAACATTTAGTGAATCATGTTTAGACTGCATTTTCGCAATTATATTCCAGACTGTTGTTAGTCAATGATATTCCAGACTGTTGTTAGTCAATCATATTCCAGACTGTTGTCGGTCAATCATAGTCCAGACTGTTGCTATTCAATCATATTCCAGACTGTTGTTAGTCAATCATAGTCTAGACAGCTGTTAGTCAATCATATTCCAGACTGTTGCTAGTCAATCATATTCCAGACTGTTGTCGGTCAGTCATAGTCCAGGCTGTTGCTATTCAATCATATTCCAGACTGATGTTGGTCAATCATATTCCAGAGATGTTAGTCAATCATATTCTAGACTTGTTAGTCAATCATATTCCAGACTGTTGATAGTCAATCATATTCCAGACTGTTGCTAGTCAATCATATTCCAGAATGTTGCTAGTCAATCATATTCCAGACTGCTCTTGGTCAATCCTATTCCAGAGTGCTGTTAGTCAGCACTGTTACTAGAGTAACTGTCTTGGGCTTCCTGCTACATGTACATGATCAGTGTAAGCCAGGCTGTATACAACATACCAACCATATATATCACCACATCATTCACTCTCAATCATCATCAATCATCTCAAAACAATAACAAGGCAAAAAGTGAGCAGGGTTCACTTTGACTCCAACATATTTCTATGTTAAAAGAGCAATATTTTCTCAGAAAATCCACCTATCAAAATCAAACTTTTTCACTGCACCTCTCCTATTGGCATAGAAACTGTACACCCAATTGGAAAAGAATCTATTAAGTAGATTTCAAGTTATAGGTCGGATAAATGTTGATGTAAATAAAATTCTACGTTCAAAACATGACAAAAATCATATTGTTTTTCGCAAAAAGACATATCACAAAGAAACTTAGCACTTCTCCTATTAGTATAGAAAGTGTTCCTTAAATTTGAAAAGAACCTATAGAGAAATACTCAAGTTATAGGTTGCACAGATGTTTAAATAAAAAGATTCTAAGTCAAAAAAGAAAGAAAAATAGCTATTTTTTCTGAAAACCCAAATGTTGAAATCAAACTTCTCTGCAGCTCTTGTGTTGTTATAAAAAGTGTTCACCAAGTTTTAAAGAATCTATGCAGTAGTTTTTAAGTTGTAGGTCTCACACAAAATATGCCTTCAGGACAAATGGAATTCCTTGGTATAACTATATACCCCTGTCCTTTTAGGTTGGGGGTATAATTAGAACTTGATATTCAGAGGCCTGAGAAGAATTCTGAGCACTTTTCAGCGAAAGCCTTGAGGAACCCCCATATATGGTCTCCTTTAATGTGGGACCTCCATATATGGTCTTCTTTAAGGTGGGACTCCCATATATGGTCTCCTTTAAGGTGGGACCCCCATATATGGTCTCCTTTCAGGTGGGACTCCCATATATGGTCTCCTTTAATGTGGGACCTCCATATATGGTCTCCTTTAAGGTGGGACCCCCATATATGGTCTCCTTTAAGGTGGGACCCCCATATATGGTCGCCTTTAATGTGGGACCTCCATATATGGTCTTCTTTAAGGTGGGACTCCCATATATGGTCTCCTTTAAGGTGGGACCCCCATATATGGTCTCCTTTAAGGTGGGACTCTCATATATGGTCTCCTTTAAGGTGGGACTCCCATATATGGTCTCCTTTAAGGTGGGACCCCCATATATGGTCTCCTTTCAGGTGGGACTCCCATATATGGTCTCCTTTAAGGTGGGACTCCCATATATGGTCTCCTTTAAGGTGGGAACCCCATATATGGTCTCCTTTAATGAAGGACCTCCATATATGGTCTCCTTTAAGGTGGGACCCCCATATATGGTCGCCTTTAATGTGGGACCTCCATATATGGTCTTCTTTAAGGTGGGACTCCCATATATGGTCTTTAAGGTGGTACTACCATATATGGTCTCCTTTAAGGTGGGACTCCCATATAAGGTCTCCTTTAAAGTGGGACCCCCATATATGGTCTCCTTTAATGTGGGACCTCCATATATGGTCTTCTTTAAGATGGGACTCCCATATATGGTCGCCTTTAATGTGGGACCCCCATACATGGTCTTCTTTAAGGTGGGACTCCCATATATGGTTTTCTTTAAGGTGGGACCTCCATTTATGGTCTTCTTTAAGGTGGGACCGCCATATATATGGTCTTCATTAAGGTGGGACCTCCATATATGGTCTTCACTAAGGTGGTATTCCCATATATGGTCTCCTTTAATGTGGGACTTTCATATATGGTCTTCTTTAAGGTGGGGGCCTCCATATATGGTCTTCTTTAAGGTGGTACTCCCATATATGGTCTTCTTTAAGGTGGTACTCCCATATATGGTCTTCATTAAGGTGGGGGCCTCCATATATGGTCTTCTTTAAGGTTTAAGGTAGGCTGACTGGACTGGTGGATTCGCTCAGCAGAAACAATCCTTGTGTGCACAAGCTCTCCCTGACCGAGGCCACAATTTCTTGACAGAAATATCAATGAATGGTCAACTACCAGACCTAAATTGGACAAAAGCATATTGATGAGATCCCATTTCACATTTTTCATATCAACAGGTTACAGTTACACTAACAGATAAAAAGAAAGGGAGCAGATCTCTTGGGGATATGCAGGCTCTACTGGTTGATTAATAGAGCATGAGAAAGATCATCGTCAATAGTGCTAATTATGTCTCCCTTGGGAGTTATCTCCCTTTGCAAAGTTTGTCACCTGTTCAAAAAATTACCGGTCTGCACTACTTTTTGTCAGTCCTAACTTTCCCCCAACCAAAAAACATGTGAAAATTAGCTGTTTCTAATTCTTTCAACATCATATTCAATGTAATGCGGCATCTCTGAAGTAACTTAGATAGGTCTACATGTCATTCACACAAAGTTCAGTCACAATTTTCTTTTTTTTTTAAATATTTGGATACTAGGTCGCTACAAATAGATGTATATATTAAACCTCAAAGCAAAGCGAAATGTTATTTCTCGCACTAAAAGTAGACAAGGGTAAACCCTAATGGTTACAGACAAGCTGACTTCTTTGAAAAATATACTTACATGAATATTGCCGATGTTTTGTTCAACAACAAAGATTGATATAAGGCAGTGTTAGAAATTGGCACTAGTTCCGTAGTCCTTGCCAACCTGACCAATAGTTAAGGTATCATAAAGACTAGACAAAATTTGCCATTTTACAGTTTGTGCTAAATGTATCATTATGTGTGAGTAGGTTGGGTTTAACGCCGCTCTTATTCAATATTCCAGTTTTATCACGGGTGTCAGCTTAATGTGGGAGGAAAGCCCGAAGTGATGCAGGTCTCAGACGTTTACGACTTTGGTGAAACCCACAAGCACGGAATATTATTATAAGGACTAGTGGAAGAAAAATGTTAGTTTCTACCGCTGTAAGGTACTTTATTTGCCTGTCCACCGGGACTGGCAAACACATGAATTACCAGTCCAAGCCTAATTTTACCTAAATGTAATTACCATAAACGGGATCACTTGTAATTGTGGAACTCTTTCTCTGTGTTTCAAGCCAACTGTTTCAAGCATTTGTCAAGGTTTCTCCTTTGCAATAAGGTCAGAAACGTGCTTACAATATGAACATACTGATATTAATATCCTTTCCTTATGCTTCAGTAAAATAGAGTAAAACAGACATACATTCATACCAAGACTCACATACAAGTGCCTGTTTCCTAACAACAACTCTTGTCCTGTAACGACATTCATACCAAGACATACATACAAGTGCCTGTTTCCTGACAACAACTCTTGTCCTGTAGCAACATTCATACCAAGACATACATACAAGTGCCTGTTTCCTAACAACAACTCCTGTCCTGTAGCAACATTCATACCAAGATATACTGTAAACAGGGAATTTTTTGCGACCTTTTAATTATTGCGAGTTTTGCGAACGAGACTCAATTGCAAAAATTAAAAACGCAAAAATAAGTATAAATAATACATACATACTTTATTCATTGCAACACGTCATCAAATGTTGAAATCATCAACCAGAACCACAAGTTACTCAATAAGTTAAAAACACAAATGAATGCAGAATGGTCACACAATACATCACAAATGACAGTGTAAACAGACCAATCAGTGTCACTGTTACCTCACAGTAATCCTGCCTTCTTCCAACCTCGCTTGATTGCGTCAGTGTCCTTTGCAATTTTGTCCACAATTTTGTTTGCATTCAAACTCACAGTCATGACACTGAGTTTAGTCAATTATTGTATTTGATAATTGGTCGCAATGCCTTCCAGTCAACTTTCCGGCCAACTCAGATTAACTAGCTTCTGAGAGAAGCTGTCTATTGTTTGGTAATCGAGAGGTCATCTCAACACGGCAACTCGCAAAACGCAAAAATATCTCGTCGCAGTATTGTCTTTGGTGTGCTATTCGCAATATTTTAACGCCGCAGAAATAAAGCTGTTTACAGTACATACAAGTGCCTGTTTCCTAACAACAAATCCTGTCCTGTAGCGACATTCATACCAAGACATACATACAAGTGCCTGTTTCCTAACAACAACTCTCGTCCTGTAGCGACATTCATACCAAGACATACATACAAGTGCCTGTTTCCTGACAACAACTCTTGTCCTGTAGCGACATTCATACCAAGACATACATACAAGTACCTGTTTCCTAACCCTTCATCACACGGTCTATTAACTATGAATTTCACATCATATATTTCAAAAGCAGTTCCCAAGCAGTACACACTTTATTCTATGGTTATGTATACAGGCAAACTACTTGGGTGCAAACGATGTCCTCTTTAGGAAGAGTGAGCTGAAGTCATTGAGGCTGGGTTTAGGGGCGAGTCCAAGCATGATGGAGAGTCGGGCTGCCAGGCTGGCTGGCTTGGCCATCTGCAGCTCCTCGTCCTTCATAACCTGGGACAAGAAAACAACAATAAACATCAGGTTTAGGTGAAATGGGGTTTAACGTCCCGTCCAAGATTATTGCACTTATGTAGGTGAGATGAAATGGGGTTTAACGTCACATCCTTAGTTATTGCACTTATGTAGGTGAGGTGAAATGGGGTTTAACGTCATGTCCTAAATTATTGCACTTATGTAGGTGTCATTTCCATAGTGCCAGCCCACTGAGATACCATGCGCCAGTTTAACATGAATGCCCACTCACTCACAGTATACTGACTCCGAGCTGATCAGTCCATGTTTTAGGCAGGGTAACAACAAATACCATGTTTTAACGTCTATTGGAATGATGCGGCTAGGTATCAAACCCCAGACCTTCCGCTCTCCAACCCACAGCACTGTAGCTCCAATGGTTATGTAGTCAACAGTTTGAAATGTCAACAAAGACAGCCACTTAACAAAAGTTGTTGTGAGCACTGATATTCAAATATTTTTAGCATTTACACTGAAAGGGAAATTCTAAGACTAAAATCTAACACTAAAATCACTAATGATCCAAGAGGAAGGGCAAATTAAGGTCGAAATTTCAAATATTGTGAAAAAAACAACAACATGTTGAGACCTTCCAACTACACAAAAAAACTACTGAAAAAAATGGATTGGGCAATAACCATAAGAGGTTTCAGGGTTATTAAAATGGTTACCTGGCGGCCATATTGAAATTACGGTTTTCATGCCTTGAACAAATTTGAACCCCCTCATAATGACAAACGTGAGTGAGTTGGGTCACAACATCGTCCTTTTTAACAGTATTCCAGTTACAACACAGTATGTCAGTTTGATGTCGTAGGAAAGCCCAAAGTGATGCAGGTCTAAGACATTTACCACTTTGTTAAAAGCCCAAAGTGATGCAGGTCTAAGACATTTACCACTTTGTTAAAAGCCCAAAGTGATGCAGGTCTCAGACATTTACCACTTTGTTAAAAGCCACGAACACAAGTATAATGCTGACCAACCTAGAAACATAGTCGTGGCGAACCGGGATTAGAACCCATGATAACAGGTGTCTGGCGTGCCCAAGGGACACAACTCTGCACAGCGAAATTCCAGCACTCTAGATGACTGGGCTACCCATGTCTCCCTGCTTGAGTGAGTGAGTGAGTGAATGATGCTCTACACTGCAGTAGCAGTCAGTTATCAAGCCTGAACCACTGTGAAACAATCACCATGCTTGTCGTAAGAGTTCACTAACAGGATTGGGTGGTCAGGCTCGCTGGCTTCGTTGATGCATATCATCATATCCTAATTGTATGGATTGATGCTCATGATATCAATCACTTGATTATATGGTCCAGGCTCGATTATTTGAAAATGAAAGGAAATATTGCAAACAAACAAACAAAAAGACACAATGATAATTCAGCCAAAGACTTGCATAATACAATTTATATTCCTAATATTTGATCTATACTATTCAAATGAAGTTAAAGAACACCAGATTCTTTCCTATCACTATAGTTAAACCCATCAAGCTATATCTTTAACTTCTTTTGAGTAGTATATATGAAGATATTTATCTGGGGTCTGTTCCACAAAGCTATCAAAGCGCTGAGGTGATCGCAACTTAAACACTGACTTATGACTGTCTTTGCCCAGCGAACAATTTGTGGAACAGTCGACATTAATACAAGTACTTCCAATGGAGCCTCCCTCTCTCCATCTACTCACCCGGTCGACCCGGTGTTTATGGACAAAGCCATCAGAGCCAACAGTGAATATGGAAAACCCATCGTGCCACCTGCAACCACAGAAACAACACTTGAGAACATCATCGATGAATATGAAATACAGCGTTCAAAAATAGCAACTGAAATCATGAGGCTGAAGTGTTGTGCAGAGATCCTTGCTTTTCTATTATTAAGATTCCCCAAATTAAAGGTCTTCGCCATTTCAAGGACTCATTGACGCCCATGCTTAATTTCAACAATCTCATTAAAATTAGATCTTTTACTCCGATATTATACCTCTGCATCAAGATCTGACGAGGTGGTGAAGTGAGGTGATATTGGGTTTAACGTCGCGTCCAAGTGAGTGAGTGAGTGAGTTTGGTTTAACGCCGCTTTTAGCAATATTCCAGCAATATCACGGCGGGGGACACCAGAAATGGGCTTCACACATTGTACCCATGTCGGGATTCGAACCCTGGTCTTCGGCATGACGAGCGAACGCTTTAACCACTAGGTTACTCGACCGCCCCTTCGCGTCCAAGATTATTGCACTTATATAGCGAGGTGCATGCACGTGTGTGAGTGTGTGTGGCTGCTTGGACTAGTCCGGACTGATGCTGATTTATAGTGCTAGCCCACTGAGATACCATGCCGCAGTTTAACATGAATACCCCACTCAGACACAGTATACTGACTCCGAGCCGACCAGTCCTTGTTTTAGCTACTTAATGCCGAGCGCCAGACAGGGTAACAACAAGTACCATCTTTTAACATCTTTTGGTATGACGCAGTCGGGGATCAAACCCCAGACCTTCCGCTCTCCGGGCGGACGCTCTTCCACTAGACCACGGAGGCAGTGAGAGCTCCACTGGAGATTCTTGAGTGAAAATCCAGCTGATGATTTTATCCTCTGGAGCTGTCCTCACATCTTCACACAGAGAGGGCCTTTTTTATACCGCACTCAGCAATATTCCAGCTATGAGTCTGTAAATATTCAAATCTGGACCAGATTATCAAGTGATTGACATCATGAGCATCAATCAACGTAATTGGGATACAATGACCTGCATCAGCCCCCCTCTGTATATTGAACCACCCAATCGTCACAAGCCCACAAGAATGTGATCCAAGGAACCTTTTTTCCCCGAGGGGTCATTGTCAGGCAGCAGCTACCCTCACTGCTGCACTTACTCTGAATTAGCATCTCGGTTTTTCCGATAGTTCCACGGCATGAACTTCCAGATGAGAAGCGTCTTGAGCTGTGGCAGACCGCTGATCCGCCATCGGATGCGGACTGTCCCGTCCTCGGGGTGATGGGTGATCTTCAGCACACTGAACTGAGCGTGGGCGTACATGAAGTGTGTCAGGATGCGGATCTTCGTCACCTGGGTCACGTAGGCTGTTATTCCCCTGAAGAAATGCAAATAAGAACATTTCCATTCACTGAGAATGATTTACATTTCACACCACACAACAACTCATTCTTAAACAAGGGCAAAAGTGAGCGTGGCTCACTAATTCCCCCTGACCTGCCTAGTGTGTCAGTAGTTTCAAATTAAATAATGGATAGGGTAAGGGTTTGAAAAATTAATAAAAAAATGAAAAATTAATGAAAGAATATTTTGATTTTGACTGCACCCATCCATATTACACAGATTATATGTACTAAGTTTGAGATGAATCCACTGAATAGTTTAAGAGAAATCGCGGGGACAAAGTTTTCGAAGGACGGACGGAAGGAACCTTGGTATAACTAATAAACCATCCGTATGAATAATGAGTATGGTGTTGCACCGCTTTTGTTTTAGCAATATTTCAGCAGTATCATGGTGAGGAGCCCCAGAAGTAAACTTCAGGCATTGTACCCATGTGACTTAAAAAACTCAGGGCTTTGGCGTGACGAGTGACGGATTTAACCACCAGGCTACCCCACAGCCCCATTCGTGAAAACAAAGTATTCTTAAAATATACAAAAACTACTTAAAATTCTCACCAAGTCCCTGAATTATGACATAAACATACAGAAAACAGGACATTTTAGTTGCAAAGCAGATTTCCTAAACACAGAGTAGACTGTTTATGAGAACGTAGTAATATTTTCCCCGCAAAGCTTATCATAAACTCCCGAAATAGAACACAAATTCAATAAATCATACTAAATCTTTCTGACAGGCTCCACATTTCCAAACATGTTAAGTCTGCCATGTATGAACTTTATTTCTTCATGCAAAGGTTGATCTTTCGGAGGCAAGAGTGTCCACTAGCCTATATCGAAGTCTAGTTTTCACCCTTGCTCTTTCAAGGACCTTCACACAAAGTGATAGTCCAATCAGAACATTTTACAAAGTCAACATTTCTGTTTCTCTGAGGCCAGTCATTGCGTGTTGAATTTACACTGAAATTACTGAGATGGAGTGCTATTTTTAGACAACCCATGCTGAGCGTTTCATGTTTTTGTGATGTGCAGTGAGTCACCTTAGAAATCAAAATTTTTAGTCCGCTAGTTCTTATAATGATAACACATAGCAAAACCCTTAAATGTGGCAAGTTTCTACTGGTCCTTATGATACCTTAACTTTTGGGCAGTTCGGCAAGGACTATAGGACTAGTGCCAGTTTCTTACACTGGTGATACTTGTAGCATGTGAGTTTCTACTACTGTAAGAGAGAAATGGGGAGGCAGAGCTGCAGATAAGCTGCATATTTGTGTAAAATACCCAAAAAAACTATTCAAATCCCAATTACCTTGAGTACAGAAACACACACATTAAATGAAAAACTCAAATGTATAAAAACAGCACTCGTAAATAGTATACTAATTCCCAATTAAGCTTTTTCAGCATGCATACAAAGGAGCTAATTTCCAAAACACAATTACGAGTTAATTTACTTTCAAAGTCAAGCCTATATATTTAGAACAGTTATATACATCTAAAACATTATTTCATTTTTTTTTTACATCTTAAAAATTTTACTCTTTGGAGGAAAACTCCAATAGAGTGATAAATAGATGAGTGAAAAAATATTGGTTACCCGATGAAAAATGACCAGGTCATTTTCAATGGCAGTCACAATCTTTGTGAAGCCATCCTGAATAAGCGTGAGTGAGTGAGTTGGGTTTAACGCCGCTTTTAACAGTATTCCAGTTATATCGCGGCGTGTCAGCTTACTGTGGGAGGAAAGCCCGAAGTGAGGCATGTCTCAGGCGTTTACCACTTCGGTGAAACCCACAAGACGGGTATGGTGCTGACAAACCTAGAAACATAATTGGGGTGAACCAGGATTCAAACCCACAATCATAGGTTTCTGGTGTGTCAAGAAAAGTCAGCTGGAAATGGCCAAGTGAAAACTAGACTTTGATATAGGCTAGTGGACACTCTTGCCTTGGGAATGGCAGAGGATTTCGTTACAGAATCAGAGTTGTGTCCCTTGGTTACCCAAGTCCACAGCCTGTGAGTTTCCATTTACTTGGATTAAGATCCTTGGTCTGTCATCCCTAACCCATGTAACCCTGTCAGTCTGTGTTTGTAGTTCCACAGAACTGCTGACATAGTCACAGTATCGATGACCTGAATGCCTCACCCCCACAGACATAATAAGTTAGCCACCCATCCTCTAAGATATACTTGTGTTACAGGTACAATGTCTTCACAACACTAGTTGGTCGGTCAACAAAACTCATGACGAGATTGACGACAGCATGTAGATAATCAAGTCTGAACCAATCAAATCCAATGATTGATATTATGAGCAACAATGGATTTCAACCTGCATATTTCGGTCGACTGCAGGATTTGCAAAACATGTACCATCAACTGGGCATCAACAGATATTTTCCAAATCTTTTCATGTCTTTAATTAAAGTGCTCAAGTAATTTGGGCAAGTCATTTTGTTTGAAGTCAATGCAAGTAATATGAGAGGTGGAATCTGATTGGTCAATGAGGGACATAGAAGCTACATAACTAGTAATAGACACTGGTGGTGCTACAATCAGGCCACAAAATTCCAGTGTAGTTCGGTAAGGGTGAAAACTGGACTTTTTAGAGTCAGTTAACGCCTGGCCCTGGGAAGATGCCCCAAGAGAGAGATACACCATGTTTAATGATAATAACACAACACGTAGCCATGTGGAAGAATTCCATGAATGGATACCCTCTAACTTTCCATCGTGGACATGAGAAAATCATTGGCGCCGCATTCAAATTAAGACCAAATCGTAAGCAGTCTTGTTTTACTTAAGGGGCAGTACGTAGACGGAAGTGTGTGCCTGGTGTGTTCTAAAATAATGCACGAAATAATTATTGAGCGTGACGTCACATGCCTGATTCAATTCTCAAACCAACACAATAGAGCTCTGCACAGCGAAGCCTACAACGCAAGTGCTGCGCAGAGTTAACTGGCTTCAGTCATGTTTCATATTAGTGGCAAACTGAAGAGAAAGCTTGTGTGTTTTTCTTACGGATGAGTAACAAAATACTAACAAGATGAGAAACCAGTGTTTATCAAATGCAAATCCTAGATGACAATACTAATATGCATCTGATTTATGAAGCCAATCACTCTTCTATTGAGAGTTTAGTGTGGCCAGCCTAGTACCTCTGCCATCGTACCATCGTCACATCCTACACAGTCTATTCATGTGTTTTTCGTTTACATTTTGGACGATATAAACTTTCACTAAAAAAATATCCCTAAACATGCAAAAAACTATTTCAAATGCTCTCATATAAACTCTATGGAAAGCAAGTCAATTTGATTTTGTTTGTTTGGTGTTTAACGCCGCACTCAGCAATATTCCAGCTATATGACGGCGGTCTGTAAATAATCGAGTCTGGACCAGACAATCCAGTGATTGACATCATGAACATCAATCCACGCAATTGGGATAGGATGACATGCATCAACCAAGTCAGAGAGCCTGACCACCCGATCCCGTTAGTCCCCTTTTATGACAAGCAAAGTCACCGTTTACAGCAAGCATGGGTTGCTGAATACCTATTCTACCCCGAATGTTCACAGGTATCACTTTGATGTGTAAAGCTATGTTGCCATGCTCCTCACTGTTACAGTTGTAGTAGTATATCTATATAATTATTCAAAACAATATGTAAAGCGTACCAAAAGGTTTGCATTGGACCCCTCTGTTCTAATTTCAGAATAAGTGTTTGTTTACGAACAAGAGGAAAGTCTGGTCATGTGATGTACCAGCTCCACCCACCATGCGGCCACTGGAGCAGAATATTCGGTTGCGGAATATGGCGAGCAGTGCAGAGTAAGCTCAGAGGTTATCGGCTATTGATGACAAACAAATTTTACAACGGTCGATGTCCTGTCCCTTAAGTCTTGATGAGATTTCCTGAACACTGCATTTGATAAGCATGATTATTTCATGTAATTACCCTGGTCATGCTGGTACAGGTTAACAAAACAAAGTCATGGTTACCATGGTTACTGGCAACACAAATATCATCAAGCAACTCAATCACTGAAGCAACTTACTGAGTTGAAACATTTTTCCCAAAGTAATTGTTCTCGAATATTATGTCTTTATGATAAATCCTGTAGTCTTGCTTTGATTTCAAGAAATCTGGCAACTGAAAAAGAAGAGGAAGTTTATTATCACAAAGACAATTTACCATAGCAGTAACCATGGTTTTGTGTTGATTGACAGTTTGTTGTTTAATGCTGCACTCAGCAATATTCCAGCTATGTGATGGCAGTAACCATGTTAACAACAGAACATCGATCATATCAATCATATTCACGATAATACTAACAATAATTGAAAGTCATCTCTCAATAAATGTTCTGCAATGTAGGAAAGGTGGAAACCCATAACAATATGTCAACAAGTTCATCATCATGATCATGTTCATAAACACGATAATCATTCATGTAAATTCACTTTTAGCATAATCATGATATTCATTCATGTAAATTCACTTTTAGCATAATCATGATAATCATTTATCTAAATTCACTTTTAGCATAATCATGATAATATTTCATGTAAATTCACTTTTAGCATAATCATGATAATCATTTATCTAAATTCACTTTTAGCATAATCATGATAATATTTCATGTAAATTCACTTTTAGCATAATCATGATAATCATTCATGTAAATTCACTTTTAGCATAATCATGATAATCATTCATGTAAATTCACTTTAAGCATAATCATGATAATCATGATAATGATGAGCACATAGAAATTTACTTACTATTTATTTCTTAACATATGTTGTTGAACACTGGAGTCAGCAATATTCCAGCTTTATCACAGTAGCCTCGATATAATAGAGTCTGGACAAGGCAAACCAGTGAACGATATTCAGAGCAACGTTCAAACTGCCTGAACACATTGACCTGCTATCAACCATGTCACACAGGGTTAGAACTTCTCACCAGCCCGGGGTTTGTACAAATCCCTGATGTGGCAGAGGTTTCCCAATTAGCCAATTTAACATCACAAAGACATTATCTTGACCTGAGCAAGTGAAGCTTTTGAGTTCAGACCTAACCCTGTCCCTGAGCTTGACAACCTGGTTACTCATTCGTCACAACCTAGCCCCTTTCCGTAACCTGCAAGAAGACATGTCCCCCTATCGATGAATGTTATGTGCGAAAATACGACACCAAACCAATCAGAATGCTTGGTTGGTTGGTTTGTTGTTTAACGCCGCACTCAGCAATATTCCAGCTATATGACGGCGGTCTGTAAATAATCGAGTCTGGACCAGACAATCCAGTGATTGATATCATGAGCATCGATCCACGCAATTGAGATCGATGACATTCATCAACCAAGTCAGCGAGCCTGACCACTCGATCCCGTAAGTCGCCTTTTACGGCAAAGTTGACAATTGTTTTAGCTATGCCCGTTTGCGCTAAGACAGAACCCGGTCGCAAAAATGGCCATGAGAGGGGCACGAGTCGCTATTCGGCTTGTCCCGGAATAACACGAGTTGGTCACGAATGCCGGTTACTGAGCATGCTGGGTCTATTCAAACCCAGGCTCCCCACAGGGATTTACTAGGTTAAACATGTTAAACTTGATAAAAACATATGGTCAACAAGAACTCTAGATAAGCTTTCGGTTATTTGGGAATTTTACCCAAAGGTTTGATTTTGATTGGGTATCCACAATTTTTAGTGGGTTGTCATTTTCTTTTTACACACATGTTTCTGGACATTTGGGTGTTTTAGTTAAATGCTTGAAATCTGTATGCTTGGTGTGCCTTCCAAAGCCCAGATGCTGGTACGAAAAATGCTAGTTCTCATTTTCTGACAAGAGCGACAACACAATCACGTTTCATTGTCTTTACACCTATATATCAGCCAAGGATATTTATACATTCATCTATTGTCTTTTTTGACACATAGTTACCGTCATGCTTTTTCCATGCATTAGAGTTGGTGACAGAGAAGATAACTTCACTCAAATTAGTACCCAAAACTCACTCTGACAAACAACACTTCTCAATCAATTCATCAAGAATACCTCTACCTAACTTATCATTGGGATAAGAACTCTTTCCAATGCTGAGATAGCTTGAAATTTTGTTTTGACCCGTTAGCGACTGCGTTCGACACTTGGTCATTGGGCGCTATTGTTATAAGCACCAATCAGCGGCTTTTTAAGATATACATGATATAGGCACGATATATTTGAGTCGCACATGTTTTTCTGAATGTAACAAACAATTGGTAAATGTTATTTTGCGATCGGCTGACCCGCAATCGTTTTATCTAACAGTTGTAATGTACCACTTGTTTTATTTCAGTAGCATATTTATATTTTTGTCGCATATTTGATACGCTGGGGATTTGATTTGTCTGCATATTTCAGTTTATTTAAAGCATATTTTATGCAAATACGCAGCTGATGTAGAACTCTGGTCAACTCTTGTCACTGATTATCCCACTTCGCCTGAGGAAACAAGTTGATCATCATGATTAATGCCTGACAAAATACTCACAGTTCGTTCGAAAAAGTTATGAACAACAAGCAGCTGCTCCTCCGATGGCCCTTGACCTTGACCTTTGTTTGCCTCATCCCCAGCTCCATCACAAAACACTGTGTGGACATCAGGCAAGGACTGACAGCTAATGTTCACGGTGTTCATATGGCTAACATTGTCCTGTAGTACTGTTACGTCATGATTTTCATGACTAATAATGTCCCTAGACATCCCCTGTGACCTGTTTTTGTTGCTTTCAAAAGCAAGAATGTCATCCTCTGAGTATGAAACAGCCTTGACGAATTCAGCGATGCACTGATTTTCCGCTTTTTCAACAACATTGCTCTTACTATGACCCTGAAACAGGTTTTCAAGGTCAGTCAAGGTCATCGGCAAGAAACCGTTTTCCAGACTTATTTCAGGTAAACAAGCCTTTCGTCCCTCCAATGACCTTGTTCCTTGGTCTGAAGGGCAAAGACATGACCTTGACCCGCATTGACAATTTTGGCTGAACTTTTCACCATCTTGAAAACCAATGTTATAAACTGACAACAACAAGCTAGATAGTGTGTCACTATGAAGTGACCTTGACTTGTCTTCTGATGACTTTGACCGAACTGTATTCTGTTGAAGCTTTGTCATATACAGATGTTTATCATGCAGTGAGGCTTTCTTACATACAGATGCTGGACAGGTTTTCTGAAAGGATCAAGAAGCAGTTATCAATTGGATACCGTACACAAATCTGGGGATGAAAGTTCATTGCCATTCCGAATCTGCCAATCTCTTAGACAATAAATCCAATGTACACATTCAAAAGTTTTATATCTCAACTAGAATATTTGACAGATAACCTAGTGATGCAATACTAACTTTTAACTCTCTCAACAGGATTGAAATTATAATATTATGTCTACTGCCTTAACATATGAGAGTTGTGTGTTCGGATTGAAACTAGACCTGATTTTAGTTCAGACACCCTGTCCACATGACAAATGGGGTTAACCCTGTAAGCTAGATGACAAGTCACAGATGACATCTGTGGAATGACTCCATGGCAAGAAATGTTATAGTTTGGCTAGCTATTAAAATATGTGAGTGAGCAAGTTTGGTTTAACCCCTCTTTGACAAATATTTCAGATGTAGGATGGCGTTTCAGCTTGATGTCACAGCAAATCCAAAAGTGATTCAGGTCTTATGACATTTACCACTTTGGTAAAACCCATTGGCATGCATGATGCTGACAATTCGAACCCACGATCTTGGGTGCTAAATAAGTAAAGAATAAATTGGTAAATGTGACAACACATTGTGCAAATTAGACCTGAAAGGATGTATTACTAAAAGCCACTTATTACATCGACGATGCTGACTGGCGGACAAAAACTATACGAAACATGTGAATGACATCATAGACATTCAAGACTTGACGGAATGACTGCACATGGTCTGACAAGGTAATCTGTTGACATCTTTAATAACATGTCTCGAAGTACACACCTTGTGTAAATAGTATTCGTATAATGCAAAATGTTATCTCATTATTGATTTGTGTTACAAATATAAGAACTGATCGATGCTGAAAGGAAACACGAGAGGTCATGCCTCTGCAAAGTCAGCGACTGAGATTTGGATTGATTGACCGACTCTTACATAAACATGTTCTGTAGAAGGATCGGCTTGTCTTCGTTCAAAAACTTTGTCATCAGCCTGAGTTGCAAAGGGTAGAGCCCTGATTTTTGACAGTTTGAATAGATTATGATTTGAAAGTCGAACGTGAAATGCCATTTTTCGGGCACACTTGCATGCTCTTCTCCGAAAGCAGACAAACCGGATGTCAAAGTCACCCACGTTCACATGCGCACAACTGATTGAGACTGGTCCTCTGCTCTAAATGCTTCGCCCAAGCCAGCATTGTGTAGCATAAGTGAGCGTGCGCAACAGAGGCAGGAGACCAGTCTAATTACTAATTCTATTTCCCGTAAAACATATTCTAGTCAAGGGAAATTCTGTGGCACTCTACTGAATTCACGCTTAAACATTATCACTCACAAAAGATGAAACCATACATCAAATTCCACTTACAGGGAAGGAGGGGGTGGTGGTGGTGGTGGTTGTGTGTGTGTGTGTGTGTGGGGGGGGGGGGGGGGGGGGGGGGGGGTATTCGAAAGCAACCATATAATTACTGAATTACAAATGGTATCGGGTGTTGATTTTGGATAAGCAAAGGCAGAGACCATATAATAGATTATATGGTCTCTGGCAAAGGGAGGGACTGGGTGTAACATGACAATCAGGACATGATGGCGATGTATATTGTAAGTCGTCAGACGACATGGAGACGTGGAGACGTTGGAGATGGCTTGACAAGTAATGGGTCATGCCACACGATTTGTCAAACGTTCGTTTATACGGCGTGGCATGCTCCGAATCAATCTCCCTATGATATTTTGAGGGTGTCTTGCGAATGGCCCAGTTCGGCTGACGTAGCGGGTGGCCTCTGAGGCCGGCGAACACATCCTTCGATCATGTCACGGACGTGCTCTATGGGAGAAAGGTCAGGACTCATGGCTGGCCATTGGTATCTGGTAATGTTTTGCTGCTGGAGGTGAGTGAGTGAGTGAGTACGGTTTAACGCTATATCGCGGCGTGTCAGCTTAATGTGGGAGGAAAGCCCGAGGTGATGCAGGTCACAGACGTTTACCACTTCGGTGAAACCCACGAGCACGGGTATGGTGCTGACAAACCTAGAAACATAATCGGGCCGAACCGGGATTCGAACCCACAATCATAGGTTTCTGGCGTGCCCAAGGGACGCAACTCTGTACAGCGAATCGCGGCGCCTTAGACGACTGGGCCACCCATTCCCCCGCTGCTTGAGGTTGTCACTTGTAAGAGCACATCCCACTGCATGAGGAACCAGATCATTTCGTACCCCAGTAGTTTTGTATCTCTTGTGTCCTTTCGTGACTTGGAAGTATTGTATCTTACGGGTCGTTTTTTGGTAACCAAGTTGTTTAGATGAAGGCTTTTTTTACAAGGACGGGAATGTCTGCTATTACCTGACAAAAAAGGTCAGCTGGCTTTAGTCATAGTTTTAGTATACACGTGACACCCCATGTAGAGAATAGGTAATCAGCAACCCATGTTTGCCGTAAAAGGCGACTATGCTCGTCGTAAGAGATGACTAACGGGATTGGGTGGTCAGGCTCGCTGACTTGGTTGATGCATGTCATGGTATCCCAAATGCGTGGATCGATGTTCATGATGAACAACAAACAGACACAGTTTTAGAAGTAACCAAGAGGTGCAATCTCATTAAAATCAGATCTTAGTTCTCGCTGTGGCTAAACAAAGATCTGAGGACATCCCATTACGGGTCACGTCAGGCCGACCTAGCGAGAACTTTGACCGACCAATGGAATGACCAATCAGAAGGCAGTTTTCTCGTGCTTTACGGCACAAATTTCAAATTGGCGACTACGCTTCGAAACATATTTTGACAAATTCTCGATTACAAATTTGAAACCTGAACAAAAAACCCATTCTGGAATGGCTAATAGATGGGCTGGATTGTATGGACTCACCCGTAACTATCGTTCGGAATAAAGTTTCCGAGATTGCATGATTAGAAATCACATTCCGACTGTCACTTTCATAATCTGGTAAGCGACGCACTGAATGGTCGGATGAAAGGTCGTTCTGACGTGACCCTTAATGGGGTGTCTTCAGATCTTTGTTTAGCGGTAGCGAGAACTAAGGTCTGATTTTAATGAGATTGCCAAGAGGTTCCTATTAAAACACCGAAACAGTACCTGCCGTGCCAATGAATATGGATACATTTTGTAACATTTTTACATTGGACTTGTCTCCAATCATAATAATTTCATGTAACGTTTTTATGAAATTGAATTTGTGAAATTGTTAACCACAAATAGATGTATTATAATACATAAGCAGTCTGGGGAACGAAACGACAGGGGAGTTAATGCACTGACTGGGATATGTTGTTTGTTGTTTTGTTGTTTAATGCCGCACTCAGCAATATTCCAGCTATATGACGGCGGTCTGTATATAATCGAGTCTGGACCAGCTAATCCACTTATTTATATCATTAGCATCGATCCACGCCAATGGGATTGATGACTTGCATCAACCAAGTCAGCGAGCCTGACCACCCGATCCCGTTAGTCGCCTCTTACGACAAGCATGGGTCGCTGAAGACTTTTTCTACCCCGGACCTTCACGGTTCGACTGGAATATGAATGACACGGGACCCTGAATCAGACCGCGTCATCATAATCATAAATGAATGTTGTTTATCGGCGCAGACATTCAACAACATTCCCTCTTTATAACGGATTCGTGTAAGTAATGGAATCTTGAACAAGCTAACGCGTGGTCGAAAGCATGAACATCTATCCACGTCATCCGGGAACGCTGATACGCCATCAGCAATATCACCGATCCTGGTCATCTGATGCCTATTGATCAACTGTTTGTGTTGGTTCTTACGACAAACACTGGATCTTTACGTCGTAAATGCTGCGTGTAATATGTTACAGTGTTTAACGAGGAACAAAATGAAAGAAGGCAAGGAAATCTGATATCGTTTTCGTCTGGTCTATTTAGTTTTGTTTTAACGCGGTTGGGTTTCAGCCTAATGCAAAAAATAATATCTGAAACGAAAATAATTTTCATTTCATGTAACGAACAACCTTTATATACCAATTGTTAACCGGTTCGTTTAAGATCTAGTAATTTATATAATACCAGCGAGTAGGCGTAAGAATATAGTAGACAAAAACATGCCACGTACTTTCTCGCGAGACTTGTTTCACTTCTGACATGGCAGGCCAGAATGAAAACATTAAAATGACAGCCTCAAAGTAATTGAATATACAGTCTTCCATTAATAAAGACCGGTAATCCCACGACCCGGTTGGTTAGGAGAAACATGGATCGACAACATACAGTCATGTTTGTGATGTTTATTGCTGTTGTAATAATTTTACTTGATGATTCTGCTTTGGCCTTGTCATCGACAGAAAAGAACAGCGTGAAGTAAGTCATTATGGTTATGAAAATATTCGTAACGATTTAAAAAGTCATTACCATTATGTAATGTGATATTGTGTGATTTAAAATGAAATACGCTCATGTATCAGCTTATCGTGAACTAGAACAGTGCCTCCACTTATAGATGAAATGTGATACAATAGTTAACATGTTTTTGATTAAAATTGAAAAAAGTGTCAAATATACTATTTTGTCATAAGGTAGGCATGTAACTATGCATGGTTCTTGTCTTCAAAGACTGTGTACAAACAGTGGAAAAATTGGTAAACTAGTTTCATGATGACGAGAGCCATTGCTCGTCGATACAACTCAAGCATGTTTTGTAGTTATCATTGTCATGTTAACTCAAGAGGTGCCATGCATCATGATGGATTGAGGAACAGGTGCCTCATAACATTTTTTACCAAAAGGGGGTTTGGAGTTATTAGAAGAGGACTGGGGTACTTAGGTCGAAAGTAATAGAATTTTGTCAACATATCTCATGATTATGACTTACGCACAACCTACATCTATATATTACAATAGTCATTGTATTAGCGTCAGGTCCAATTAGTGCCTTCTAACAGTGTATGACCAACCACCAGACCAACTGAGAGTAACCTTATAAGGCAAAACCAAGTTATTTACTTTTCTTATGGAACCTGTCAGTCAAGTTTTTCCCTTTCCCAAATTTCATGATTTTACCATATTCACCATTATTAAAAATTGAAGGTTTCGCTCGTTAAAACCATTCGCAGTCAGTTTTGTGACTTGCCAGCAGTAATGATTATGTGTTCATTTTGGGAAAGTATCTAAATGTTTGCGTATATAATCATGATAATATGCACCCCTTATACAGCATGTATATTTCTACATATTTGTATTTTCTGTAAAACCCCTTTTGGGATTCAGGTTTAGAATAGGTCTTCAGCGACCAGCCTACCTTTAGAATACATTACCACAAACATTTTAAGCAATCAACAATACCCTATGAAGTAATTTGTAGTATTTTGTAGCCATTCACACCAGCGAAACAATGCCCTGTGACGTCAGGGGTCATCGAATGTGCATCCCAGTGATCTATCATAGCTGTATACAATATCATTGAATACGCCCAAAGATGTTGAGAGTTTTGAATATTTGTTTACTTAATATAGCCTGCAGTGGCACATTTTATAGCAAGCACTAGTTTTATTCAATATATTTTTTATTTCTTTTTTTGTTAATAATTCAAGTGGCTAAAATGGCTGTAATGGGAACTAATATACATATATTATTTTTTCAGTTTATTCATTTTCATTATTATGCACAAGAATGCAGTTTATTAGGTATATTATATCGGCACTGAACACATCCAAATGTCACTGGTGTTAGCATGTTTAATCAAGGTGCTCACCTGATCGGATCCACTTCATGAAGTAAGACCCATTTTATCACAATATCGATCTTCATTATCGATCAGATTGTCTTGACCAGGCCAAGCAATTTTATTTGAAGCAAGTGCAAGTGAAATGAGAGATGGAATCTGATCACTTGGAGGGACATAATCTGAAATAGCCACTGGTGGCACTACAATCGAGCCGCATAATTCCAGCCTATTTCAGCAAGGGTGGAAACTGGACTTTGTCAGTCAGTTAACTCCCTTGCCTCGGGAAGATGACCTGCCTGTAGAACAGCGTTAGAAATTGGCACTAGTCCTGTAGTCCTTACCAAACTGCCCAATGGTAAAGGTATACTAAGGACTAGTAGAAATTGCCCTGGTTTAAGGATTTTGCTATATGTTATCATTGTAAGGATTAGTAGACAAAAACTGTTAGATTCTAACCCTGTAGAACATGTCAGAATGTTTAGCATGTAGAGGGAATTTGCCTTCCTGTCAGTTAAGTTCATAATTTGTTGTCATGATTATTAAGATTTAATTCTGTAAACATGGTAAATGTTCGTATTTGCATGATTTATGATTACATTTTCTTCTCTTGCAGATTAAAAGTATTAGAGATGTTCGACCATGCTTATGGCTCTTATATGGTAAGTACTAATCTTTTTGCATCCCTTAACATTTGGTGTCATTAATCAACCAAATAATCCAGAGCAGACCTTTATCAATATGTAGGCACATAGGTCATGTAGGAGTCGGCTTGGAGTCAGTATACCATGGATACTGTGTCTGAGTGGGAGTCCATGTTAAACTGCAGCATGGTGTCTCGGTGGGCTAGCACTATCAAACAGGTGTTAGTTCGGACAAGTACAAGCAGACACACATGTGCAATAATCATGATAACCTTAAACGCAACATTAAAAATTAATGTCCTGAAAAAAGCAGATCAAAGGTTATCAACTTCACTGGATGTAAGCATCTACCATTTGTCTGCCATTTATAGTGATTCCCTTGTACTGAATTAAGCCATGATAACCATAATGTTCATGGCTGCCTCCGTGGTCTTGTGGTAGGGCATCTGTCTGCAAAGTGGATGTTCGATCCCCAGCCACGCCTGTCTCCGTGGTCAAGTGGTAGAGCGTCTGCCTGGAAAGTGGATGTTCGATCCCCAGCTATGCCATACCAAAGATGTTAAAAGATGGTACTTGTTGTTACCCTGCGTGGTGTTAGGGGCTAAAACAAGGACTGGTCAGCTTGGAGTCGGTATAATGTGTCTGAGTGGGGTATAATGTGTCATGGTGGGCTAGGGGGCGGTCGGGTAGCCTAGTGGTTAAAGCGTTCGCTCGTCTCGCAGATGACCCGGGTTCGATTCCCGACATGGGTACAATGTGTAAAGCCCATTTCTGGTGTCCCCCGCAGCGATATTGTTGGAATATTGCTAAAAGCGGCATAAAACCATACTCACTCACTCATGGTGGGCTAGAACTATGAAATGGGCTAGTACAAGCAGCCAAATACACACACTCACACGTGCATGCTCCCTATATAAGTGCAGTGATCTTGGACACAACGTCAAACCTCATTTCACTTCATCATAATGTTCATGGGTATAAAGTTAGTGTGTCCCTGTCAGTGTGTAAAATAATTGTTCAACAGTAGTAGCAAGCCAGGCTAGCAAATAATATTTTACCAGGCAATTTTAGACTCGAGTAGCCAGGTATTTCTACACTACCAAATAAAAGGTGAAATCTGGTCATGCTTGTAGCAGAAAAATTTTTTATTCAATTTTACGTTTTCATCAAGGTTAGAACTTCAATCTGAGTGTTTATCAAACAGGTTTCTGTAAGAGTCAGAACTAGTAGCAAGCGACCATAACAAGCGCGGTAAATGGTACAGTAAATCCCTGATGTCAGAAATCAGTGAAGATTCGGGTTAGAATGTACAACAACCTATGCTTGTCGTAAGATGTGACTAACAGGATCAGGTGGTCAGGCTTGCTGACTTGGTTGATGCTTGTCATGATATCGCAATTGCGTAGATTGATGCGCATGATGTCAATCTAGATTGTCTGGTCCAGATTTGATTATTTAGTTACAGACTGTCGTCATATCATGCATATAGCTTAGATATTGCTACGTGTGGTGTTAAACAACAAACAAACAGAAATAAGTCTTTTAAAATCTTACCATTTTGTTTGGAAATATATATTTGACACTTGAATAACATTATTGTCAGGATTTTATCACAGTAGAGAGAAAATGAAGCTACCCACTCGTGGCTAATTACATTTTATTTTTAGATAAAAAAGAAAGCTGCCACAGGCTACCAGACAGGTACTTGTTTGGCACACTGGTTCATAGGATAAAAGGCTATAGGATTAGGAGCAAACATCCACATGCCCAAGGACCCTGCGACATCCATTAATTTTGCAAAAGTTTCCACACTCATGTCAGACTTGTTTAGGATTTAATGTAAGTGCCTGTGTCAGGCAAATTTGGAAAAAAGGCATTATTTTGTTTAAAGTTAAATTCTGAGGTTTTAGCATTGCATTCAGTGCAATAATGTTGAAATAAGCATGAAAAAATAATCATTAATAATGACTTGTAGAGTGTAACAGAAGCCCTCAATAATGAGGTGTTTCTTTATCTTCAGTGGTGATGTTATATGAGCATGTGTCACATTGGTAGAACTGGGTCAAACACAATGGGACAAACACAATGATTGCAGCAACCATCCAGAAATTCAACCTTTATGTTCATGTGGGGAATCGAACTCAGCTCTTTGGTATGACAAACGAACACTTTAACCACTAGGCTATCCCCCTGCCCCCTGCAATGATCAGGACGGTGGGGTAGCCTAGTGGTTAAAACTTTTTGCTCATCTGGCCTGGGTTTGATTCCTCACATGGGTACAATGTGTGAACAGTATGTGAAATAATTGGGAATCTATTGCTAAGTCATTGTTTTCCTTGTATCTGTTGTTGTATGAGAGTGCCAGTGACATGGTTAAGATTGTACAGGTACAGTAAAAATAGGTTCCTTGTGCCTGATAGTGGTGTAATGACACAGCGATAAAGTATTGTATTGTTATACAAGGCCCATGGTACAATAGACCGCCTCCGTGGTCTAGTGGTAGAGTGTTCTCCCGGAGAGCGGAAGGTCCGGGGTTTCGATCCCCGTCCGCGTCATACCAAAAGACATTTAAAGATGGTACTTGTTGTTACCCTGTCTGGCACTCGGCATTAAGGGGCTAAAACAAGGACTGTGTCTGATTGGGGTATTCATGTTAAACTGCGGCATGGTATATCAGTCAGCTGGCACTATAAATCGGCATCAGTCCGGACTAGGACAAGCAGCCACACAAACACACACACGTACATGCACGTCGCTATATAAGTGCAATAATATTGGACGCGACGTTCCCATTTCACCTCACCCGTCGTACAATACATCAATTTACAACTCAAGTATATCGATACATACACTACATTACATTACATTACAGGTTACACTGGTGTAAAAACACATGAAAGATAACAGAAACTGTTGAACAACCAGCTTAGTTATGCAGATTCTCTAGTATTTCCGAGCTGGCTAATATCAGCATAACATTCACAATGATTCACATGCAGTACCCTGTGTTTCTGACCCACAATTACCCATCTAGGTCTCTGAAATTTAAACATAACTGATTCAGTGTTATGATTCACCTTCAAGGAGAAAGTATATCAACTAATGAAATAAAAGTACTCTGTGCAAACATTTAGAGTGAATATACAAATATGCTTTATATACTTAGTGCTTGGAATAATTAATAAAATAAGCCCCAGGATTCTAATTCACTATGATGTTTTCAGTCTCAATGAAACTGATTGATTACAACTGCTTAATATCTACAAGGTTCATACAGGCTTGAAAAGGCCTTCATATTTAAGGTCCTTCTCGAACATGTTGAATAGCCTTCATTTTTAGGGTCAATCTTGAAAAGCCTTGAAATGAAAATCTCCAGAATAGCTCGAAAAGCCTTGAATTTGTATGAATAACATATACTTGTTTTTTAAAGTATCAAATTTCATGGCTTAATTTATTTCTTTTGTTGGTTGTGAAAATAAATCTTGTTGGGAAATTTGTGATGTTTATACAGGCATTACTGCTTCTTTGGTCTCACGAATAAGATGATGGCGGAAGCCTTGAAAAAACCTTGAATTTTAAGTCTCTCAATCTGTTTGAACCTTGACCTTGTTCATGGTGATGACCTTCAACAGGCATGAATGGGGATCAAATGTTTTCTTGTTGTTGCACTCTTACATTCCAAATGGTATACCTTAACTTCTTTGTAATGGTTGCGGATGATGACAGTGCCTGGCTTGCCTGGCTTATTAGAACAAGTTGGCAGAAAATGTCATTAAAAACTTTCAAATTCATGTTCATATGGAAAAACATGATAAATAATATCTTATTTTCTAATGTAATGGCTTTTATAGAAATAACCTATATTTAATGGGACCAGTATATAGCATGATATAGAATGAGGTTTTTATCATGTTTATGCTTAGTTAAATAAAGGTAGATTGTCAATCTATGTATTATTATTGCTCTATGTATCCTATGAGGCGGAAGGATACAGGGGTCAATTAAACATATTTTGCGTGTTTACAGCTATGTATTCCTGTGGGTTAATGAAGTTATTCTTTAAATTATCCGACAATATGATTGATTGATCAGTGATGATATAAGCTCCATGGGCAAGTGAAGGTTTGACATGCCATTACCTATCTGTAAAGTGGCCGAAAAATTATGTCTAGATATTCGTACATGTTATATACCAAGTATTGATAATATTTACTTGTATATGACCAGATTTAATTCATAAATAATCATGATAATCAACTATCTATTCTATATACCATATAACCATAATATTTGTCTTTGTGTCTAGGATTACTGTTAAACCCAAGAGTCATAAGTTTTCTAAAATACACAGATTAAACCAAGATTCTAAACTAAGTGCCCAGACAGCCAAATTAGGAACAAAATGTTATTTTGTTCAAAATTTGGAGGTATTGTAACATTGTACTTTGAGAGTTTTTTTCAACCAAATAAGGAATAATATCACTTATCGGTCAAAGATCATCTCAGATAAATGCAAACTGAAATAGAAAACGTATGACTGGTGGCATGACCATGTAACGATGTGTTCAATCCGATCTTCTGGGCTGACGCAGTCTTGGTGCAATTTTTGTTAAAATATGACAAAGAAATATCAAGTGCATTTATCCTGAGCCAACATAATATCCCTTAATTTCATTAAAAAATAGTTTGTTTTTTCTGCCTATTGTAGTCTGTTAATAGTCTTTCATATTTGGAAGTGCATTATGTTTTTACTACGATTTAAAAATGAAAGTGCCTCATTGTCGTTGTTGACCTTTCTGACCTAGACGTGTATTAATCTCATCAAATTAGATTGCCGATCTAGGATTAGCCAATCAATTTGCGTAAAAATCATCACATGATTCATTCTCGCGAAATATGAAAAGGTTTGATGTGTTGATATTTCTGTGCAGACGAGTCACGATGTCGGCTAAAAGGCAAATTAACCTGAGGTTTACTTTAAACTTTGACTTTGAAAGCCTATGAGGAACTGTGGTCGTGTAACTTGTTATTTAGACTGCCGAATCAACCAATCACTCATAGTGTTGTTTCTGAAGTCGGCACTTGCTGGTCATATTTTGTTTTCATTTCTGAGAGTCTAAAGGCGTAATTTTGAGGTATATTGACATTTTAGCTTAGTTTGTAATATATCTGATAACCGATAAAGTCATGTATAACAGTGCCGGTCATATGAATTTAAGTTTGTACCTAGCTGTTATGACTATCCATTTTTTTATACAGTTTACAATGTTAAATCCTAGGGTTGAAACGTTACAGTGTGGTCATGATACGATGTGTATTGCAATACGCTTATTTACGTCAAATCTTGACTATGAGTATTTCAGAGGTAAAGCTAGTTGTAGACATGTGTTCATAGCAGCTATTTTTATGAGTGAATTTGAAACCCTAATTACAACACATAACATATTTGACTGACAAAAATGCTGGGTGTCATTCAACGAGTAGTAAGTACATGTAATGTATTTTTGCAAGTTTATTGTCTTGTATCAATACAGAAAACAACGTATCATGTATCGTATCATAGTATAAAAACTCACATTGCACCAGTGCAACGATGTATCATCTCAGCCATATGGATTAAATTACCAGTTGGTTACTTGTCAAACGGTCAAAATGTTCAAATGTTGACAATGATAGTAATTAGTATATAGAAAATTAGAACTATTGACAACAAATGAACGATATTTTTTCTCAATTTGCCTGCAAGGCTCTTAGTTTGGGATCTTTGATAAGGCATTCCCAGCACATAGGGGATGTAATGTCCCTATCAGCATGATCAGGGAGAATGAGTCACTCTAGTGATGCACAGCGTGTCTTTGGTATATCATTTGGGAAAGTAGAAACATCTGATATTTTATCCTTTCATTGCCTAGAGCTGAGAAGCATCTTGTGTTATCAATGCCATCAATATTAGTTGTTTGGGTTGTGACAGCTGTGAGGGGACAGGAAAACTTGGTACAGTTGCTTCTGATGGTCGATGTAGCATGATGTAGCGTGATGTAGCGTGATGTAGCATGATGTAGAGTTACTGCATCAGCTATTAACTTCAACAACTTAGATAAACTCATTCTCTGTGGTAGAAATTAACATCCTGAAATGTTTTCTTGTCTGAATATATATATAAAAATATATTTCATGTTACTCATTTCCTCTAAAATTGCTCATGGTCATATCAGGGCTCTAAAATTTCTCAAACCGAACTTGTCCAGGGCAAGTAGATATTATTTTGTACGCGTCCTGCAATATTTTCTCTTGCTCTTTTAGATTTTATTAAGTTGCATGTTCTCAGTTATTATTACCATTTTCTGGAATTAACCTTTATAAAGTAAAAATTCACAAACATATTCAGTGATTTTGCATGATGTTGTGCAGACTGAAGTTAATTCCTAGCTTGTTCATGTTCACAGCATTGAAGACCTGTGAAGATTCCGGGTTAGAATAGGTCTTCAGCAACCCATACTTGCCGTAAAAGGCGACTAACGTGATCGGGTGGTCACGCTCGTTCACTTGGTTGATACATGTCATCGTATCCTAATTGCGTGGATCAATGCTCATGATATCAATCTCTGGATTGTCTAGTCCAGACTCGATTATTTTACAGACCGCCATCATATGGCTGGAATATTGCTGAGTGCGGCGTTAAACAACAAACAAAAATCACAGTATTGAGAATATTTCCTACTTTCCCTTGACATGTTGATGTTTCATTTCTGAACTAATCATCATTTAACCCAATCACTAGTCAAGACTTTGGATCTAATAGTTGAGGATATTTATAACAGACAGTACAAAATAATTCTCTGTCCCTGAATCCCTGTCCCTGCCACTACAATCATTTCGCCAATTCACTTAAGACAAACATTATAAATATGATAACATTCCTTTTAAAAACTTTCTGTTTATTTCTTTAACTGACACTTGCCAAGGATGCCATCTATTAATGATATGAGTGACACGTACATCGTCATTATTTCTGAGGACTTGCGAGAGATAAATACTTATTATAGATTTGACATTATCTTGCAAACTGTACCTTTTTTCTACCTTGCACACTTTCTTTCCCCAAAACACAGCTGTCTTAAGAGGGATGCACATTATACATGCCATCATCATTTTTTATGTTTTTCCCCCAACACAAAGACATTACTGTGAGCATGTAACAAGTGAAATACTATTCACAAATCTTTTCTGAAGTACGCAAATTAATCTTGTAAATGTAATTAGACTGTCTGGTTATAAAAAGTGTTCATTGTATATCTGGACTAATGTTTGTAACCTATTTAATTAATTTTATTCAAAATTTCATTCAGCCTGAATTTCAGGGAAAGGGTTTGTGATGTGATCAGTAGATCACACAACTCACTGTTATTTACAGCAACCATGCTCAGGTTACAAATATTGACATCTTGAAACAAATTTTATTTGACAGAGAATGGAAAAGTATATCATAAATGACTTGTTAAAAGTCATATTTGTTGTACATGTTGTAGTTTGACTATTATATGTCAACATGATCGCGAGCACAAGAGCCTCGATGATGAATGATTAAATTGTCCCATACGTAAAGAATTTCGGGCAATAGCATTCTCAGCTGTACAAAAGAGCTTCACTTTTGATTATTATTTTATATATATGTATTTTATTGTATATATATTTTTTAAACGATATTGGAATATGTTATTCCTGATAAGTACTAAAAGGAATATAGTAATTAGCTTGTCTGTCTGTCCAGCCATCGCTCTGACAGGTATTCTTTCATGAAACTTTGCACACACAAAGACCAGGTTGTCAATGGTGCCTTTTGCTATTTAGGGATTTATAGAATTTTTATTTTTTTTCCGTTTCCATGGCAACAAGGTTGATTTTGACTCTGGTCAGACCACAAGATTATCTGGATGACTATTCACCAGTGAAGGTAACCAAGGTAACAGAAGGGAAACGTTCTGTGAAAATATTTATATCTACAGGTTTCATGTATAAGCTTGAAAAAGCCTTGAATTTTAAGGTCCATCGTGAAGCCTTGATTTTTAGTGTCAGCATTGAAAAGCCTTGAAAATCACCAAAAATAGCTTGAAAAGCCTTGAACTTGTACAAAATGACATATATTTGTTAATCAAAGTATTAAAAGAAACAAAAATATGTACCAAAGATGTTTACGTGAAATTTATCACAATGATAGATTTAGGTGTCAATTTATTTTTTTTCAATCTTGTTGGAAAATGGGTGATGGTCATACTGACTTTTAGGTCTTGTGACTAATATGTAGTGTACTGGATTTTATAAAATATTGACAGACTAAGGCTAAAAAGACAACCATAAACTACCTTGAAAAAGCTTTGAAAAGACCTTGAAGTTTAGTCTCCCATATCCGTGTGAACCTTGATCTATATTTCTATTAAGCTGCAATATATATGATTTTGTAAGGTTAATATGAAAGGTGAGCGTCAGTAACTATTGATATCTATAGTTGGAAATGCAACAGCATAAGCCTTGGACCAGTTGTGCGACATCCACAAGCTCATCCTCTATATCTCCAGGGCTCGCATTTCTGTAAACCTACA
This sequence comes from Haliotis cracherodii, assembly GCF_022045235.1. Lineage (NCBI taxonomy): Eukaryota > Metazoa > Mollusca > Gastropoda > Lepetellida > Haliotidae > Haliotis > Haliotis cracherodii. Next base: position 5,274,407 of record NW_027266282.1, on the reverse strand, counting down.
CTAACCCCTGGACCAATCACCAAGGTTTTCTTTGCAAAAAAGGACATTTCAAACAAATATAAAGTTCCAATCCCAATTCCATGGTATTGTTTAGATAGCTAAATAACTACAGACATGTATGCAGACAGACAGATTAGATAGGAATACTCTTATTAAGTTGGACAGATCGCTCTTGTACGAATTGCTGTAACAATCTGATGATTTGTTCTTTCAAATTTGTGGGCTGAAATCCACCAACAGATGTATGCTCACAGTCACAGCACTACTTTATGATTACCTTGGTCAATGGATCAGTGTGCACTCAAATGTCATTTTCACCTCCCTGCAGAGCATACCACCCAAGCTGTTTGTGAGGCGCTAGAAGGTCAATAGTCAAGCTCATCCTACCTGGTACTCATTTAGTGATGGGTGAACAGATGCATCTTTCAAACAAAGTCTCTTGCCTAAGGAGACACCACATGTAACGTGTTTAGTGTGGGGCAGGACCGAGGAACTAGAAACTTTCAGGAGTCAAGATGTTGAACCCGGTCACCCATCCACCTACTGTCCATGACCAACGTTGCTTAACTTTGCCTGATTTGTGTCCAGTACACAGGGCCTTTGCCACCACATCAATACCTTAGACTAACGTCTACAGATGTGATACACAATGATAGGTTCGGGTTAGTAGGTTTGTAATTTTGTCACAGAGTGTAATCCATATTAACGATCATACACGATATCCTCATTTGACATGCACCACCACATGCAACTGTTTAGATAAATATAAAATGAGTTTCATTGATGTTCCCAACACAGAACTCGGCATCACTGATCAGTGCCTCTGTTACCTAACACTGGCTCTCACTTTGTAGGTGCATTACAAAGTGATTAATGTTTCATAAGCGATTGCTGAAAATCCAGGCTGACCTGGACGTGGCAGCTCGCTGGAGTCCAATGTGACTGAAGAATGCAAGTCTGGGTTCAACAAAAACATGAAACATTAAAATTGATTACCGTTACTGATCAGCATGTCCGTCTGTCCGTTTGTTTTCCATTTTCCATTTCTGGAGAAGAACTCCAAAACTGTTGAACACATCTTGTGGAGATTTGCTATACAGATGAGTCTGTTTGTGAACTGTTGCCTTTGGATGATTTGGGATTTAAAGAAAACAAAATTATGATTTATTTTTTTATGACCATGAACATGATGAAGACGACAAGATGGACTTATGCTGAAAATGAGGGTAGTGCTCGTTTTGGAAACAAAACTCCAAAACTGTGGAACATTTTTTTATGAAACTTGCTATACAGATAAGTCTAGTGGGGAACTTGTGCCTTTTGATGATTTGGGAAGTTGAAAAATAATGAACAGCATTATTTTTTCTTGTGCTGAACTCAACATACCAAATCATGCCAAATAGCTAGTGGGGTATAAGTAGCCAAACTCCATTTCAGAGCTGCACCAGACCAGGGGTATGGTATATGTCATCTCCTGATGATTCTTCTGGAAAAATTAATTTTGTTTTGAAAAATGGGAAGGTATGTCGAATATGAATTTTATTTTGTTTCGTTTTCCCAACCATTCAAAACCAAATTCACTATTGTACCAAATGGTTAAAAAACATTATCATGATTAACAGCTAGAGAGTATGTTCATGTGACACATTTCATGTTTATATGCCAGTGATGGTCATCATAATGGGTTACTTCAAAAAGCGCAACTATGGAAAGGAAAATAACTTGGAAAATGGAAAGTAAGAACAAATTTGCATTACCAAGAAATAAAATAAAATCAGAGATTAGAAACAATTGTTTTTATGTGGCCTCAACATTGCTCAAAGAACCAGTTCAAAAGTTCAATAGGATAAAAAACTAAATTCCTTAAACATGTTAAAGTTTTTGATAGGCATTTAGAAGTTGGAAGAACATGAATACATGTAATTTTTTATGGTTTAACGTTTTTTTAATTCTTTGTCATAATCATGGCAATGTTTCAGAGCTATTTCTTGCTGCTTAATCAGGTGAATATTCAGGTGACTAGCAAGAAGTAGATCTGAAACATCGCGTCAAAGAATATATAATAGTAGTTATCCTTAAAAAGGGTCATGTAGTGAAGTGGATTTTTTTATTTCCAGAAAATGTTAAGTGCTCCGATAAATTGCGAAATATACAGATTGTTATTACAACATGTTCAAGTCTTGATTTAGACTATCATCTAGTCTCTGAAATGAACATATCGTACAGAAAAAACAGTTGTTAAGTTATCTTAATAAAAATATAATAAAAGGGAGTCCAGTGACTCTCTTCATTATTGCAGTAATCTGGACTTGCCAAACATTATAGACTTGCATGGGCTGTATTTGTTATATATTTGTATCAGGGTCTGTAAGACAGACTAGTCTTGATTCTACAGATTCCACTTGACTGGGTTACACGACCCTTTGACATTTGTGGACAGACTCCATCATGTGTCCATGGTCCAGTGGATTATAGTGTCCGCCCGGAGACAGGAAGGTCGGTGGATCAATCCCCGTCTGCGTCATACTAAAAGACGTAAAAGATTATGTTTTTAGTTCCCCTGCCTGGTCCTCTAGATTACCATGGTTACCCAAGGACTGGTCGGCTCAGAGTCAGTATACTGTGTCTGAGAGGGGTATCCATAATAGGCTGCGGCATGGTATCTCAGTGGGCTAGCACTTTCTAAACGGCATTAGTCCGGATTTGTACAAGCACATGTACGTGCACACACCACCATATGAGAGTATTAATGACATTTGTCATTCACATGTAAATGTGTAGATCTATGTTTCTGTCAATATTTTATTGAACATCTATCAATATTTTATTAAAAAGCAAATGCAATAAGCAAGGTTAAAGCTAAAAAAGCAGAGGAACATACATTATTCAGCATTGTTCTGTGTTCAGAAATGCATGGTGGAGGACAAAGGTTCTGTTACCATGATCACTGTTAAGTTCAAATTGATGTAGACATTGCCAGGAGTCATAATGCAGCAGAAATCCTTCTTTTCTTTGGTTCTAATTTTGTTTCATGTCGCACTCCCAATATTCCAGCTAAATGACAGTGATCTGTATATAATCAAGTCGGACAATCCAGTGATTGATATCATGAGCATTGATCCACACAATAGGGATATGATGACATGCATCAACAAAGTTAACAAGCCTGACCACCCCGTTCCATTAGTCGCCTCTTACGACAAGCATAGTCACCTCTTACAAGAATAGGTTGCTTCAGAAATCTGTGAGGGCTTACGAACACTGTTGATCTGATGTTGTTGATAGATGCCGAGCATGTCTTTTGCGCAGAGATCTCTACATGGTTACCATGGTTACCAACAGTTAGCATGTTGCTATGGTTTCACACAAATCTTTCACCATGTTTATCACTGTATGTGAGTTTCACTGTCAACAGATTTCCTTTTATAATTTGACAGTGATCATGATGTAACAATGATAATGTAATTTCTCTACACTCTGTAGCCTTGAAGATGACTTTTGTAACAAGCAAGACTATACATGCTCTTCCTCATTTTAATAGGAAGGTTGTGTTTTTGTAGACCATCTTCAGTAATCCTCATGATCCTCATGATCCTATAATGATAAATGCCCTGGACCAAAGCTTCGTTTCGGAAGTGCTGTCAACATTTCTATCTGTCTGATCACCCTCGTCACCTCGCTGATCACCCTCACCACCTGTCTGATCACCCTCGTCACCTGTCTGATCACCCTCATCACCTCTCTGATCAGCCTCATCACCTGTCTGATCACCCTCGTCACCTCTCTGATCGCCCTCCTCACCTCTCTGATCACCCTCGTCACCTCTCTGATCACCCTCATCAACTGTCTGATCACCCTCATCACCTGTCTGATCCCCCTCGTCACCTCTCTGATCACCCTCATCACCTGTCTGATCACCCTCATCACCTCTCTGATCCCCCTCATCACCTCTCTGATCCCCCTCATCTGATCACCTCTCTGAAAACTCTCATCACCTCTCTGATCACCCTAAACCTGTCTGATCCACCTCATCACCTGTATGATCACCCTCATCACCTCTCTGATCACCCTCATCACCTGTCTGATCACCCTCATAACCTCTCTGATCACCCTCATCACCTCTCTGATCCCCCTCATCACCTGTCTGATCACCTCATCACCTGTCTGATCACCCTCATCACCTCTCTGATCCCCCTCATCACCTCTCTGATCCCCCTCATCACCTCTCTGATCACCCTCATCACCTCTCTGATCACCCTCATCACCTCTCTGATCACCCTCATCTGATCACCTCTCTGAAAACTCTCATCACCTCTCTTATCACCCTAAACCTGTCTGATCCCCCTCGTCACCTCTCTGATCACCCTCCTCACCTCTCTGATCACCCTCATCACCTGTCTGATCACCCTCATCACCTCTCTGATCACCCTCATCTGATCACCTCTCTGATCACCCTCATCACCTGTCTGATCACCCTCATAACCTCTCTGATCACCCTCATCTGATCACCTCTCTGATCACCCTCGTCACCTCTCTGATCACCCTCATCACCTGTCTGATCACCCTCATAACCTCTCTGATCCCCCTCGTCACCTCTCTGATCACCCTCATCACCTGTCTGATCACCCTCGTCGTGTCTGATCACCCTCATCACCTCTCTGATCACCCTCATCACCTGTCTGATCACCCTCATCACCTCTCTGATCACCCTCATCACCTGTCTGATCACCCTCATCACCTGTCTGATCACCCTCATCACCTGTATGATCACCCTCATCACCTCTCTGATCACCCTCATCACCTCTCTGATCACCCTCATCACCTGTCTGATCACCCTCATCACCTGTATGATCACCCTCATCACCTCTCTGATCACCCTCATCACCTCTCTGATCACCCTCATCACCTGTCTGATCACCCTCATCACCTCTCACTCATGAGTGTGGTCTGATAAGATGACTATTTTTTGTGTTGTGATTTAAGTCAGGCTCAAAATGAACAGAATGAGTCAAGCATATGATACAATCGAGGATGTACTTAGACTTGTTGAAGTGCTTAAAGTGACAGAAAATCGACTGTTCTAAAACTTGGTTTGTAAACAGTAGCAAACAAATTATTTCATGCATGATTTAAAAACACACAGAACCATCAACATACGATCCCTTTAAACTCTGCATGTTCAGTCTGTTTGGACTGGTGCTGAGCGTGTATCCTTCAACTTTCCCTGCATCTATTGGTGATGCAAGCTGAGGTGCAGCCCAAGGAGTCTCCAGGTCATCAGGGGCACAAGGGAAACGGGAAACACACCTACTTATGTTTTTGGCCTTAGGGTAGAAGTGTTGTGGATGAAGATGATGATGATGATGGTTGTGGGCAGCTACAGTATGATGATGATGTTTGTCATTCCAGAACCATGCCTACCCCGGGGACGAGCTGATGCCCCTGAGTTGTAAAGGCCGATACCGGGGGACCCAGCCGAGCAGGGGCGACATTGATGACTCTCTTGGCAAGTAAGTAGATCACTGTGGTGCATGACACATAGTCGGGTTGGTAATATCCTTGTGTCTTTCAGGGATGTGAAATCTCTGCGGAAAAGCGGAAAATCGCGTTTTTTAAGACAGTAGTCCTCGGGAAAAATCATCTTCCGCGGAAAAATATGATCAATGATTATCAGAAAAACTCCGAAAAATATGATCAAAAACAGGACAACCGTCGCGTATTGTCCTGTTTTCGATCAGAGCTTTCAGCAACAGAGGTTTTCGGACATCAAACGTTTTCTGTCATGAATACTTGCACTTTAACATGGGATGTGGCGTCAAATTGTAAATACTCAGAGTCAGATGATGGCTTGTTTCTAAGACTTTAAAGACTCTTTATTATCAGATCAGATTATGAGATCATTAGCTATGTAAAACGTTATATGAGAAAATACTAACTTATACTTCTGTCATAATATTCTTGAATTTGTTCTTCAGTTTCACCCTTACTCTTATCGACACTCTGGACACTTTGGCGGTGAGTACAACAGGCTTTCACATGCTTTTACATACAACATGTACAACAGGCTTTCACATACAACATGTACAACAGGCTTCCACATCCAACATGTACAACAGGCTTTCACATACAACATGTACAACAGGCTTTCACACATACATGTACAACAGGCTTTCACATACAACATGAACAACAGGCTTTCACACATACATGTACAACAGGCTTTCACACATACATGTACAACAGGCTTTCACATACAACATGAACAACAGGCTTTCACACATACATGTACAACAGGCTTTCACATACAACATGTACAACATGCTTTCACATACAACATGTACAACAGGCTTCCACATCCAACATGTACAACAGGCTTTCACATACAACATGTACAACATGCTTTCACATACAACATGTACAACAGGCTTCCACATCCAACATGTACAACAGACTTTCACATACAACATGTACAACAGGCTTTCACATACAACATGTACAACAGACTTTCACATACAACATGTACAACAGGCTTTCACATCCAACATGTACAACAGGCTTTCACATACAACATGTACAACAGGCTTTCACATACAACATGTACAACAGGCTTTCACATACAACATGTACAACAGGCTTTCACATACAACATGTACAACAGGCTTTCACATACAACATGTACAACAGGCTTTCACATACAACATGTACAACAGGCTTTCACATACAACATGTACAACAGGCTTTCACATACAACATGTACAACAGGCTTTCACATACAACATGTACAACAGGCTTTCACATACAACATGTACAACAGGCTTTCACGTACAACATGTACAACAGGCTTTCACGTACAACATGTACAACAGGCTTTCATAACATGTACAACAGGCTTTCACACATACATGTACAACAGGCTTTCACATACAACATGTACAACAGGCTTTCACATACAACATGTACAACAGGCTTTCACATACAACATGTACAACAGGCTTTCACACATACAACATGTACAACAGACTTTCACATACAACATGTACAACAGACTTTCACATACAACATGTACAACAGACTTTCACATACAACATGTACAACAGGCTTCCACATACAACATGTACAACAGGCTTTCACATACAACATGTACAACAGGCTTTCACATACAACATGTACAACAGGCTTTCACATACAACATGTACAACAGGCTTTCACATCCAACATGTACAACAGGCTTTGACATCCAACATGTACAACAGACTTTCACATACAACATGTACAACATTGAGGAGCCCCTGTAGACAGACAGTACATGCAGTAGACAAGAGGGTTCTTGAACATGTGTAATCCTGAGTGAAGACTGGAACACCCTCCATCATGACACCAGCATCTGAGTGTGCATCCCCCTTATCATGCTTATGTTTCTGTGCTACAGGTGCTGGGGAGGATAGAGGAGTTCGAGCATGCTGTCAGACTAGTTGTTCAAGACTCTCGCTTTGATGCTGATGTTGTTGTCTCAGTCTTCGAAACCAACATCCGAGTTCTTGGGTAAGCGTTGATTATACTCATGAAGACTCCCAATCAAACTCAATCCTGAGTTTCTGTAACTGTTGCTCTAGTACCCTGGTATTCTTGTAGAACCTGTCACCCAAGATGAATTATTTGTGATAGGTTTGTAGGCACGTCATCTCTGAAGAATATCGGCATGAGGCAAATGTTGAAACAAAAGTAAAGCAGTTCCTAAAAAACACTAAAGCCATTGTCTTCACATGTTACTTTGGCCATGGTTTTTAGTGTTGAAGAAAATTAATGCGTTATTGCAGTGATTAAATCATTCATTACCTACAAGGGCAAACATATTGGGGTTCATAAAAATCAAATGTGCCCTTGGGTCCTATCACGTAATGAGACAACAGTGTATTGTCATCCGGACTGCATTGTTGACGCCATTCGACTCTTATTGTGACATGAGGTTGGAATGACGTCACACTAGAAACGACATCAAAGTTGAAGATTGTTGACGTCATTCGACAAATTGTGGTTCCGCTTCTGATGCAACTTGCTGTCCTTATAGGTGAACAGTAAAATTTATCTCTATGTAGACATCTTCTTCAGTAATGTATTCATGTCATACCATGTTGACAACACTCGTGCCTAAATTCCGTTAATATCCTCTATTTCTGAAAACATTCATGACAACCTCAAAGGGTAAAAAATGGTGTGACCAGGGAAAGTCAGAAAGATGCCAGAATAGATTTTTAGCGGTTCCATTTTCAATGGAATGTTATAGTCAAATATTTTCAGCATTTGACATGACTGTACAATTTCATAAAAGATTCATAATTCTTTTACTTTTACATGTCATGATGACGATGGTGATGATGATGATGATGATGATGATGATGATGATGATGATGATGATGGTCGTGGTGGTGATGATGATGATGGTCGTGGTGGTGATGATGATGATGAGGATGGTGATGGTGATGATGATGGTCGTGGTGGTGATGATGATGGTGATGATGATGGTCGTGGTGGTGATGATGATGATGATGATGGTGATGATGATGGTCGTGGTGGTGATGATGATGATGAGGATGGTGATGGTGATGATGATGGTCGTGGTGGTGATGATGATGGTCGTGGTGGTGATGATGATGATGATGGTGATGATGATGGTCGTGGTGGTGATGATGATGATGATGATGGTGATGATGATGGTCGTGGTGGTGATGATGATGGTGATGATGATGGTCGTGGTGGTGATGATGATGATGGTGATGATGATGGTCGTGGTGGTGATGATGATGGTGATGATGATGGTCGTGGTGGTGATGATGATGATGATGATGGTGATGATGATGGTCGTGGTGGTGATGATGATGATGGTTGTGGTGGTGATGATGATGATGATGGTGATGATGATGGTCGTGGTGATGGTGATGATGATGGTGATGATGATGGTGATGATGATGATGGTGATGATGATGATGGGTATTATGTATCATGGTAGACACCAATCCAATTAAAATTTACTTGAAGAATGAACCCTGATCCAAAATGAATGAGCCAATGTCTAAGTGTATTGATGTGAAACACTCTAGCTTACAAAGGTTTTGGTTCATTGAGCTGTTTTATTCTAAGGCTCTGCATCTAACGTCATAGTCTTAACAGGTATATTCACAGCCAGTGTTTAATATTGATAGGTCTTCCGTCTCCTCTGGGAGTGGCAGTGTTTATACCTAAGGCTGTAGAGTCTACTACTAAATAAAACATACCATTGAGAGAAATAAGGTACTGTTTGTTTCTAATGCTGATTGCTTAGCCTTTGTAAGACATATGATAGGTCATTTGAACTAACATTTTTAGCCCACTAGTTGTTATAGTGGCAAACCCTTAAAAGTGTCAAATGTCTACTGGTCCTTATGATACCTTAACTATTTGGTTGTTTGGCAAGGACTGTAGGACTAGTGCCAGTTTCGATCACTGAACACTGATGACGCTGATAAAACTAACATATTCAGACATCAGTTCGAAAAAGTTAAAACAGATTGCCTGATAGCCAACTTAGAGTTTAACACTGAAATCTGTAAGCCAAGAGTGTGGTCTGACCTGATTACGGCAGACGGTGGTTACGAGTTAATAGTTAATGACATGGGTGATGGCAGGTGTGATGAGGCCGGCGGGCACACCCTCTGATGGGGATGCTGGAACAGGATATTGTCATGGGATGAGGGAATTGTGTATAGTCAGGACAGTGTGGAATTGTGCAAAGACCATTGAAAGGGCCTGTTCAGCACAGGGTCTATCTTTAACATGTTTAACAATGTTTAACATGTTATGGTATTGAGCATGTTATATTCTGGCTGTGGTGGGGAAGGGGTTGCTGGGACCGTTGTGTTCTAGGAAGTACTGGAAAATTATCCTGTTGCCCCTGGCTTTACACACGCACAAAGAATTGATCACTGAACAAATCACTGAAAAATATATGCTGTAAAACTTTAATTTGTTTTTGTCCTTTCAGAGAAATAATTGTATGTGATGCAGTTACAGAAAAAAATGAAAATATTCTGTCTCTAACAAAACTCCCATCCATTATCTAGAATATTCAATTTTTTGTAAGACTGGAATAAATTTAAAGAATTTGATTAATATTTTCTTTAGATGATTCAGCAGAAAAATATTTGATTTAATAAATCTTTGATTATTCTGTCCTAGCCAAGTGATTGTATGAAAGGAATTTTATTGTACACCAAAGTGCTGAATTTGCTTTGTTAAACATTCATCTCATTACGATGAAATACAACTGAGTGAAAGTAAATTTGAATAAAAATAATATAAAAAACGAAGATCCGGGGTAGGAACCCATGCTTGCCGTAAACGGCAACTATGCTTGTCGTAAGAGGCGACTAACAGAATCGGGTGGTCAGGCTCGCTGACTTGGTTGATGAATGTCATCATATTCCGATTGCGTAAATCGATGCTCATGATATCAATCACTGGATTGTCTGGTCCAGACTCTATTATTTACAGACTACCGTCATATAGCTTGAATATTGCCAAATGCGGTGTTAAACAAAAAAACAAAAGAACAAAGAATAATAATAAAAAACAGTTGATCAGCTGAAACATGTTCTAATAGCAGGGATAGAAATAAGTGCTAGCCTTCCACCTCGGACCAATTTGGTTAATGTTAAAGGTATCCTGAGGGCTAGTAGTTGTAGCATTCAAACATGTTAGGGGGTATTGCTGTTAGGGCCGTTATGATTCACTCATGTATTTTGTGAATCGAACCATGTCCCTTCATGAATTGGATTTGTTATTCTTGGACACAAGAATCTAATATTGACAAAAAGAAAGAAAAATGAGTTCTTTAACCTAAAAATATCCACAAGAACTCATTATATGCATACCTAGATTTCTTCAAAGACAACACTCTTATATATATTTAATTTGACAGTAATGTGGTCACTGGTCATTGTCGCATTTAGCCACTTTTGCAGATACAAGTACCTGGATAAGTGCAGTATATGAATTTATTACTTGCCCGTGAAGAGATCACCCGTTTAATAAACATACAGCTTTATTACACATTGTGTAATACCAAAACGCGTGCTTATGTACTCTCGGAACACGTTTCACGAACAAATATTGAAAGCTCTCAACATCCCTTGGCGTATTCAACGACATTGCGTGTGGAGATGATAGATCACTGGGAGGAGCTTATGGACACGTCACATTGCTTTGACTCGCCGATGGATCTTGCAACAAAATTCAACAAATTACGTCATCGGGTATTGTGACGTGATTGTAAACTTTGAGCTGCAAGGCCCCGTTCCACAAGGCGATCGTACTCTAGCGCAACGAGAGTCTTTAGTCTAAGTTAAATTATGTGAGTTGTGATAGCCTTAGCACTACGATAATTTTGTGGGACGAACGCCTGAATTCTAAAGGTGGACCATTGTATGATATTAAATTCATACGTTTCAACTTTTGACGTGTTTGAAGTATTATTCTGTTAAACTCAATTGGATTATGCCATGGATCGTGTAGGTGTCGGCCTATTTACACTCAACAGTATAATTCTAAAAACATTATAAATGACAAGTAATAAATAAAATACTAAACTCGCTCTCGTGTAAAACCAATTTTATGAAACTCGTGAATAGTTCTGGTATCTGACGAGCGAAAGCGAGTCAGATACCAGAACTATTCACTCGTTTCATAAAATTGGTATTACACGGGAGCTCGTTTAGTATTCTATATGTATAATATAATAATAATCATTTACACTGTCAACATGGTCACCCCATGTCAAAAAAATATTTTTGTTATTGTTTCACTGAATATAATAAATAATACATCAACTTTATTCGTGCATAAATATTCATATTGCCCTATATTCGTGAAACATATCATATTCGCCTCATAGCGTATTTTTTGCAGCCCTAATTGCTATAGTATATGTCATCACTGTTTGGGCAAGTAGACTTTCTTGGTTACTTTCTGCCCCTGAATAGAATAGTCATGTCAGATTCCTTGTTCAATTAGTACCAGTCAACTAGTTTAACATGGACGCACATCATCACTATGATCATGTGGTGTATCCAAGATGATGCAGCCGTGAAGATCCGGGGTAGAATAGGTCTTCAGCAACCCATGCTTGCCGTAAAAGGCCACTATGCTTGTCGTAAGAGGCGACTAACGGTATCGGGTGGTCAGACTCGCTGATTTGGTTGATGCATGTCATCGATCCCAATTGTGTGGATCGATGCTCATGATGTCAACCACTGGATTGTCTGGTCCAGACTCGATTATTAACAGACCGCCATCATATAGCTGGAATATTGCTGAGTGCGGTGTTAAACAACAAACCAACCAACCAACCAAGATGATGCCATCAAACTCTTTCCCAGATCACTGGAGATACCAGTTCAAAGTTTCTAGTTGAGTCCACCAGGACTGATTCAGGTTGATGAACAATTTCAATATACTTTTGAAGATAGAGTTTGATGTGTGTAAATATTTGTGTTGCAGAGGCCTCTTGGGCGGACATGTTGTGGCCTCCTACCTCAAGAAGAAAGGGAAGGCCTTGTTGTGGTACAACAGTGAGCTCTTGGAGAAGGCCAAGGAAGTCGGCGATCGGCTGCTGCCGGCCTTCAATACCACCACCGGCATTCCATACCCCAGGGTAGGTTCACTGTGAACACAGGCATTGCATGCACCAGGGTAGGTTCACTGTGAACACAGGCATTGCATACCCCAGGGTAGGTTCACTGTGAACACTGGCATTCCATACCCCAGGGTAGGTTCACTGTGAACACAGGCATTGCATGCACCAGGGTAAGTTCACTGTGAACACAGGCATTGAATACCCTAGGGTAGGTAGATACACATGCATTGAATACCCAAGGGTAGGTAGGTACACAGGCATTGAGTACCCCAGGGTAGGTAGATACACATGCATTGAATACCCAAGGGTAGGTAGGTACACATGCATTGAATACCCTAGGGTAGGTAGGTACACATGCATTGAATACCCAAGGGTAGGTAGGTACACATGCATTGAATACCCTAGGGTAGGTAGGTACACATGCATTGAATACCCTAGGGTAGGTAGGTACACATGCATTGAATACCCCAGGGTAGGTAGATACACATGCATTGAATACCCAAGGGTAGGTAGGTACACATGCATTGAATACCCTAGGGTAGGTAGGTACACATGCATTGAATACCCTAGGGTAGGTAGGTACACATGCATTGAATACCCTAGGGTAGGTAGATACACATGCATTGAATACCCTAGGGTAGGTAGATACACATGCATTGAATACCCTAGGGTTGGTAGGTACACATGCATTGAATACCCAAGGGTAGGTAGATACACATGCATTGAATACCCTAGGGTAGGTAGATACACATGCATTGAATACCCTAGGGTAGGTAGGTACACATGCATTGAATACCCTAGGGTAGGTAGGTACACATGCATTGAATACCCAAGGGTAGGTAGATACACATGCATTGAATACCCTAGGGTAGGTAGGTACACATGCATTGAATACCCAAGGGTAGGTAGGTACACATGCATTGAATACCCAAGGGTAGGTAGGTACACATGCATTGAATACCCTAGGGTAGGTAGATACACATGCATTGAATACCCTAGGGTAGGTAGGTACACATGCATTGAATACCCTAGGGTAGGTAGGTACACATGCATTGAATACCCAAGGGTAGGTAGATACACATGCATTGAATACCCTAGGGTAGGTAGGTACACATGCATTGAATACCCAAGGGTAGGTAGATACACATGCATTGAATACCCTAGGGTAGGTAGATACACATGCATTGAATACCCAAGGGTAGGTAGGTACACATGCATTGAATACCCTAGGGTAGGTAGGTACACATGCATTGAATACCCTAGGGTAAGTAGGTACACATGCATTGAATACCCAAGGGTAGGTAGGTACACATGCATTGAATACCCTAGGGTAGGTACAGGTATTGCATACCCTAGGGTAGGTAGACAGGCATCGCATACCCCAAGGTAAGTACACACAGGCTTTTTATCCCCCCGGCATATAATGCGGCAGGATATAGTGATCAGTCTGTCTGTCTGTCCGTCTGTCCGTTTGTTTGTCTGTCCATAATCATTTCCATTTCTGTGCCTTTTGCTATTTATGAATTTAGATATTTTTTTTCCTGTTTCCATGGCAAGAAGTTTGACTTTGACTACCACTTTAAAACTAATAGGTATTCTTCCTTGAAACTATGCACACATATGACCAGTTTGTTATCTGGTGACTTTTGCTATGTAGGGATTGTTAGAATTTATATTTTTTCTGTTTCCCTGGCAACAAGTTTGACTTTGACTGTTCATGTTGGTGTGTACCTGACATAGAAATACAAAGTTCCGAATCCATGGTATTGTTTTGAAAGCTCAATAACTACCCTTGTATACTGACAGACAGATCTGACAGAAATTCTTCATCAAATGGACTTAACAGGCAGATAATTTGTTCTTTCGAAATTGTAGGGGCCCGGGGGATTTGTCATCTTCTGATGACTCTTGTTTGCATTCCCCAGGGTAGGTACATGTGTGCCATCCTACATTATGCTAAGTACCAGATACATGTGTGCCATCCTACATTAGGCTAAGTACCAGGTACATGTGTGCAATCCTACATTAGTCTAAGTACCAGATACATGTGTGCCATCCTACATTATGCCAAGTACCAGATACATGTGTGCCATCCTACATTAGGCTAAGTACCAAGTACATGTGGGCCATCCTACATTATGCTAAGTACCAGATACATGTGTGCCATCCTACATTAGGCTAAGTACCAGGTACATGTGTGCAATCCTACATTAGTCTAAGTACCAGGTACATGTGTGGCATCCTACATTAGGCTAAGTACCAGGTACATGTGTGCCATCCTACATTAGGCTAAGTACCAGGTACATGTGTGGCATCCTACATTAGGCTAAGTACCAGGTACATGTGTGCAATCCTACATTAGGCTAAGTACCAGGTACATGTGTGGCATCCTACATTAGGCTAAGTACCAGGTACATGTGTGTGTTGCAGGTGAACCTGCTGCGTGGAGTAGACAGCGCCATCCTGTCTCAGCACAAGGACACGTGTACTGCTTGTGCTGGCACCATGCTGCTGGAGTTCGCTGCCCTCAGTCGTCTAACAGGGGAGCGGATATATGAGGTGGGACATCATGATGCCTAGGCACAGGCCACATGTCAGGAGGGGGCCAACCGCCAAGGGGGAGGGAGCAGGGGCTGGGACGAGGGCCAAGAGGCAGGTCAGGGGGCAGGAGACAAGGACCAGGGGCGAGGGTCAAGGACAAGTGGCAGAAGCAGGGGCCGGGGGAGGGACAAGGGCCGGGGGAGGGACAAGGGCCAGGGCAAGGGTTAGAAGCAGGGACCAGGGGAGGGACAAGGGCCAGATGGAAGGGGTCAGAGGTAGGGACCACGGAAGGGGTCAGAAGTAGGGACCAGGGGTGGGACAAGGTCCAGATCGAAGGGGTCAGAAGTAGGGACCAGGGTGGGACAAGGGCCAGATGGAAAGGGTCAGAAGTAGGGACCAGGGTGGGACAAGGGCCAGATGGAAAGGGTCAGAAGTAGGGACCAGGGTGGGACAAGGGCCAGATGGAAGGGGTCAGAAGTAGGGACCGGGGGTGGGACAAGGGCCAGATGGAAGGGGTCAGAAGTAGGGACCAGGGGTGGGACAAGGGGCAGGGGAAGGGGTCAGAAGTAGGGACCGGGGGTGGGACAAGGGGCAGGGGAAGGGGTCAGAAGTAGGGACCGGGGGTGGGACAAGGGGCAGGGGAAGGGGTCAGAAGTAGGGACCGGGGGTGGGACAAGGGGCAGGGGAAGGGGTCAGAAGTAGGGACCGGGGGTGGGACAAGGGCCAGATGGAAGGGGTCAGAAGTAGGGACCAGGGGTGGGACAAGGGGCAGGGGAAGGGGTCAGAAGTAGGGACCGGGGGTGGGACAAGGGCCAGATGGAAGGGGTCAGAAGTAGGGACCAGGGGTGGGACAAGGGGCAGGGGAAGGGGTCAGAAGTAGGGACCGGGGGTGGGACAAGGGCCAGATGGAAGGGGTCAGAAGTAGGGACCAGGGGTGGGACAAGGGGCAGGGGAAGGCGTCAGAAGTAGGGACCGGGGGTGGGACAAGGGCCAGATGGAAGGGGTCAGAAGCAGGGCGGGGGAGGGACAAGGGCCAGGGCAAGGGGTCAGAAGCAGGGACCAGGGGTGGGGCAAGGGGCAAGGCAAGGGGTCAGAAGCAGGGACCAGGGGTGGGACATGGTCCAGATGGAAGGGGTCAGAAGCAGGGACCAGGGGTGGGACAAGGGGCAGGGGAAGGGGTCAGAAGCAGGGACCGGGGGTCAGATCAAAAATGGAAATATGAATGTATTAGTCAGGTGCTGTCAAATGATTTATTGAAGTCCAGATGACTCAGGATACTTCTTTCTCATGTAGAAACATCGTGGCTTTCTTGAAAGGTTCGAATGGGGTTGCTTCTATATTTGCCTGTAATACAACACCTGTCTATCATGTTTGTGTAATAAAAATATTTGTATTTCAACCTTAACAGTATTGAATTTTATGTATGTGTTTCTAAGATATTTGCCAATGTCATGATTATTGTAACATTCTTGTGGATGCAGGATAAGGCTAGGAAAGCAATGGACTATTTGTGGAAACAGCGCCATCGAACAAGCGATCTCATGGGGCTGGTTATCAACATACACAATGGTGACTGGATTCGCCGAGGTTAGTGTTAGGGATGTAAGGATGTAACAACAACGTGACACATGACATTTTACCTAATCTGATGCGTATTGTTAGATTAGAATAAGGCCTAGTGATGTCTTGAGTCAATGTTGTTTATTCGGTTATGTTCAAGAACAGACATGTACATGCACACACAGCAGCACTCATTCCCCGGCAACCTGTCTCACTTACGTCACATCTGCCATCGACCGCCTTCACGGTCTAGTGGTAGAGCATCCACCTGGAGAGCAGAAGGTCTGGGGTTCGATCCCCGGCTGCGTCATACCAGAAGACGTTAAAAGATGGTGCTTGTTGTTTCCCTGTCTGGCACTCGGCATTAAGGGGCTAGAACAAGGACTGGTAGAATCGGAGTCAGTATACTGTGTCTGAGTGGGATGTTCATGTTAAACTGCGACATGGTATCTCAGTGAGCCAGCACTATATATCGACATCAGTCCGGACTAGTACAAGCAGCCACACACACACGTGCGTGCACGTCGCCATATAAGTGCAATAATCTTGGACGTGACGTTAAACCCCATTTCACCTCACTACGTCACATCTACCATCATATGGAACATAACTTACCAGTAACAAGTTACCCTGACGACATCGATGTGACCACTCACTGGGTGCCGCCATCTTGAATGGAGTCTTGCTCTTGATATGTTTTTACATTTACAAACTAACTTTTAGCATGTATCATTATTTCAATTTTGCAAATTTTACAAAAAAAACGATAGCAGCATTATATTATATTATGGTTTACAACAATGCTTGCTCCTACTGTCTCCTTACTGAATGCTTTGATGTGACCTGATAGTAGAAGACAGACTGTTTGAAATGTGGTTTTCCCTCCTCAACAGAGAGTGGCGTGGGTGCTGGCATTGACTCCTACTATGAGTATGTGTTGAAGTCCTACATCCTGCTGGGGGATGAGACCTACTTGGACCGCTTCAATAAGGTGAGCGCTCATTGAGTGTATCCTGTAGCATGGTTGGATGCAGTGTTCCTGTCCTTATCATTAATAGGCGTTTGTCAGAGGCCTATATTCGGCCCCAAGTTTACAGCAAATGTCATTAATAATCCCCAAATTAAAATGAAAAAGGTAGATATATAATTAATTTTATGGTTTTGTAGAGATAACCTGTATTTCAATTATACCAGGGACCCGTTCCACAAAGCGATCTTAGCGCTAAGACTGTCGTAAGTCAGTGTTAAAGAATGGGAGTTACGATCGACTTAGCGCTAAGATCGCTTTGTGGAACGGGGCCCTGGACTAATAAAGAGGACAAGTTTTTTGTTATTTGTTTGATATCATTACATTGAATGACATCTCAAAATACAATGTTAAATATAAACATTAATTTTTCTTTCTCAGTTTGCCTGCAAGGGGAAGTTAGTTTAGAGTCGTGATTCCTGAAAACATCTCGCTATCTGATTATGACTAGTGAGTCAGTATCATGTAGAGAAACATATAAATCGCCGGTGTTCTGTACAACACCATTCAGCTCATGAAATCCCACACACCCTGGCGACTGGCAACTCATATTTGACTTAGAATCTGGTGTATAGGACACTGTGAAAAAGAGTTGGGGTTAAGTTGAATGGATGTTTGGTAGTGTTTGGTTTGGAAAGAGTTTGGGGTTTATGGTTTATTCCGTGTACCTGCAGCACTACAGTGCCGTGATGAGGTACGTGAGTCAGGGCCCCCTGCTGGTGGATGTCCACATGCACAAGCCCATGGCCGCCTCCCGGAACTTCATGGATGCTCTGCTGGCCTTCTGGCCCGGACTGCAGGTGGGTGAAACATGGCTCAGTTCAACACAGCCGTCTTAGCAGTACGGTTGTTCTAAGTCTGTGTTATGGTATGGAGTAATGATTATCTTAGCACTAAGATCGCTTTGTAGAACAGGCCCAGGATTATTATGTTTGGTTAAATCTCAAGCTCCATTGCTCGGCGACCACCTCCGTGGTCTCGTGGTAGAGCGTCCGCCCGGAAAGTGGAAGGTCCGGGATTCGATCCCTGACCGCGTCATACCAAAAGATGCTACTTGTTGTTACCCTGTCTGGCGCTCAGCATTGAGTGGCTTAAACAAGGACTGGTCGGCTCGGAGTCAGTATACTGTGTCTGAGTGGGGTATTCATGTAAAACACTATAAATCGGCATCAGTCCGGACTAGTACAAGCAGTCACACAAACATACACACGTACATGCACATCGCTATATAAGTGCCATAATCTTGGACGCGACGTTAAACCCCATTTCTCCTCATCTCCATTGCTTGGCACGATGTGGCTGAAATACTGTCGATGTGACATTAGATATTAACTCATTCACTTACTGAAGCTCCATTGTATGTATGTGTGGTCCCATTCATCTTCCCGAGGCAAGGGTGTTTAACTGACTCTAAAAGTCCATCCTTGCTGACCTAGGCTGGAATTATTTTTTAGGCTGAACTGCATAGTCCAATCAAAATTCTGTAACGTCGACATCTGGTTCATAAACAACAAGGCAACTACCGTGCTGAATTTGATCGATTGCAGGATTTGCAGAGCATGTTTGCCATCAACTGGCCGTTGACACATATTTTCCAAATCTTGTCATGTTTTTAATCAAGGTGCTCAAGAGATTTGATTTTCTTCACGTGGAAAGCCTGTTTTATTACAGTAAAAATCTTTGCTATCGATGAGATCGTCTTGACTGGGCGCCACCATTTTGTTTGAAGCAAATGTAAGTGATATGAGAGGTAGAAGGAGATAGAAGGACATAACTTAAAGTCAGTTAACTCCCTTTCCTTGGGAAGATGGTTCCTATTTGGAACGTCATTTTTCTTGAATCGCGGATAGCTTAAAATAATTTTGGTTGTCACCTGGTCTTTAAGTCAATAGTCAATCTACACTGAAATGAGTCATTGTGTCATTGTTGTCGGAACAGTGATATAAATGAACAGGTTGCCGTTGTACAAAACGACCCTAGCGCTACGACTGTCGTAAGTCTGTAAGATATGGGAGTTATGATCACCTTAGCGCTAAGATTGCTTTGTTCAATGCCACCCAGGGCTTTACATTGTGCCCTGACAGCATGGGATGTTGCTCATGTTATAAGCCTCTTATTTCTCTGGGCTGGGAGTGACTCATGTCTCAGTGATGTAACTGAAGTACTTCTGATTGCAGTGTAAAACAACATTCACTCACATTCCTGCTGATGGGCTCAGGCTTTTTGTTATTATGCTTTACGATACACAATATAGTTTCTTTGAAAGGAGACAGTCTTCTTTGGGGATATGTTTTATGTGCACAATGTTTTTCTGCCCAGTTAGAAAAATACGGACATGTCTGTTTACCGTTTCTGGACTAAAACTCTGAAACCATTGAAAAGGTCTTGGTGAAATTTGCTATGTGTTCAGTCAAGTGGTGAACTGATGCCTTTTGATGATTTCGGAGGTTTAATATTAAGAATTGCCTTTCATTTTCATGACGATAAGTTGGATTTACTGAAAATGAGGGTAGTTTTGGTTTCCGGAAAGGGAAACGCCAAAAATCGTTGAAAATTTCTTGATAAAATTTGCTATGCAGATCAGTCTAGTGGTGAACTGTTTCCTTTTGATGATTTGAAATATTGAAAAAGACTACAGCATTAATTTTTTTTCACTGAACAGAAGGCAGCCAATGGCAATGAGCCAAAAGTGGGGTATAAATAGCCAAACACAATTTCAGAATTTGACCAGAACTGAGGATATATCACCTCTCAGAGTCTTGTTGAATAATGAAATTAGATAATATCTTGAATAAAATATATTCATTAATAAGCCCCCTCCCTCCCTCTCACTGAACGTCAGTCTGTCCTTAAACAGCGTTGATACAGGACTATTCCTGTGCTTCCCATGACTCCCCGTTCATTCAGGCTGGCATTATTATCCTTGGTCTTGAATTTTACAGTTGTTTTGAAAAGGCCTTGAAAATACAATAAAAGTAATTTAAACTTTGTACCTGATTTTGGGTACCTCATTTGCATGATGATTGCTTGAATGTTCTACCGAATGAATGTGATTGCAACCTGGGATGCAGTACAACTGCCTTGAAGTGCCATGAAAAGGCCTTGCATAAGTCTTGAATTTGTTGAAGACAAGTCTGGACCAAGCCTCACTGCCATGTGGGTGTTTTCCAGGTGCTGAAGGGCGACATCCGGCCGGCCATCGAGACACACGAGATGCTGTACCAAGTCATACAGAGACACAACTTCTTACCAGAGGTATGGAACACTGCCTTGTCACAGCAAGATATTGAACTCTCTCCAGAATTGACTTAATGAATCTAGGAAAATCCTCATGAGTCAAAAACTAAAAATGGGTATTATCAATTTCTATAAAAAATGAAGGGGCCACCTAGCTCATGTTGATATTACATTCACAGAGATTTGACAATGGATCTGAAGTATTGTTCTGGTTGGCACACATAAATACAAATCAGCACTTCTAAATATAGCTATGAGTGACCTGTAGCACACCATAAGATATACGTCTGTCATACACAGGGACTTGCAGCCCTTACATTTACCAGTCTATTTTAGCACTCAATATCTTGTTTAAACCATAGAAAGGAAACACTGTGTTTGCTGAATTGAGTTTGACACTAAAATACTGTATAAAGATGCTTTCATAAAAGGATTCTGTATCCAGTGATTTAGGTATTTTACTATTCCTAAGTCAGGATGCTTATTTTTACAGGCTTTCACAACTGATTTTCGAGTTCACTGGAGCCATCATCCTCTGAGGCCCGAATTTGTGGAGTCCACCTACTTCCTGTACAAGGTGGGTACTGCTCTTGCTGCAGGGATCGTGTAGGGTACTGCTTGCTGCAGGGATCGTGTAGGGTACTGCTTGCTGCAGGGATCGTGTAGGGTACTGCTCTTGCTGCAGGGATCGTGTAGGGTACTGCTTGCTGCAGGGATCGTGTAGGGTACTGCTCTTGCTGCAGGGATCGTGTAGGGTACTGCTCTTGCTGCAGGGATCGTGTAGGGTACTGCTCTTGCTGTCAGGGATCGTGTAGGGTACTGCTTGCTGCAGGGATG
Source organism: Haliotis cracherodii (assembly GCF_022045235.1). NCBI lineage: Eukaryota > Metazoa > Mollusca > Gastropoda > Lepetellida > Haliotidae > Haliotis > Haliotis cracherodii. Next base: position 5,252,538 of record NW_027266282.1, on the reverse strand, counting down.
GTGTAGGGTACTGCTTGCTGCAGGGATCGTGTAGGGTACTGCTTGCTGCAGGGATCGTGTAGGGTACTGCTCTTGCTGCAGGGATCGTGTAGGGTACTGCTCTTGCTGCAGGGATCGTGTAGGGGGGGCTCTTGCTGCAGGGATCGTGTAGGGTACTGCTCTTGCTGCAGGTGTCACGTAGGGTACTGCTCTTGCTGCAGGGTTGGTGTAGGGTACTGCTCTTGCTGCAGGGATTGTGTAGGGTACTGCTCTTGATGCAGGGTTGGTGTAGGGTACTGCTCTTGCTGCAGGTGTCATGTAGGGTACTGCTCTTGCTGCAGGGATCGTGTAGGGTACTGCTCTTGCTGCAGGGATCGTGTAGGGTACTGCTCTTGCTGCAGGGATCGTGTAGGGTACTGCTCTTGCTGCAGGGATTGTGTAGGGTACTGCTCTTGCTGCAGGGATGGTGTAGGGTACTGCTCTTGCTGCAGGGATGGTGTAGGGTACTGCTCTTGCTGCAGGGATGGTGTAGGGTACTGCTCTTGCAGCGGGGATTGTGATTGTGTAGGGTACTGCTCTTGCTGCAGGGATTGTGTAGGGTACTGCTCTTGCTGCAGGGATTGTGTAGGGTACTGCTCTTGCTGCAGGAATCACGTAGGGTACTGCTCGTCTTAGGGATCGTGTAGGGTACTGCTCTTGCTGCAGGGATTGTGTAGGGTACTGCTCTTGCTGCAGGGATGGTGTAGGGTACTGCTCTTGCTGCAGGGATGGTGTATGGTACTGCTCTTGCTGCAGGGATGGTGTAGGGTACTGCTCTTGCTGCAGGGATGGTGTATGGTACTGCTCTTGCTGCAGGGATGGTGTAGGGTACTGCTCTTGTCTTAGGGATCGTGTAGGGTACTGCTCTTGCTGCAGGGATTGTGTAGGGTACTGTTCTTGCTGCAGGTGTCACGTAGGGTACTGCTCTTGCTGCAGGGATTGTGTAGGGTACTGCTCTTGCTGAAGGTATTGTGTAGGGTACTGCTCTTGCTGCAGGGATGGTGTATGGTACTGCTCTTGCTGCAGGTATCGTGTAGCGTACTGCTCTTGCTGCAGGGATCGTGTAGGGTACTGCTCTTGCTGCAGGGATCGTGTAGGGTACTGTTCTTGCTGCAGGTATCGTGTAGGGTACTGCTCTTGCTGCAGGTATCATGTAGGGTACTGTTCTTGCTGAATGTATGTTGTAGGGCACTGCAGACTGCCCCAGTACCCCTGTATACAGAAATGTACCCCAGTATCCCCTGTATACAGAAATGTACCCCAGTACCCCCTGTATACAGAAATGTACCCCTTCCCAGATGAGGATTCAGGAAGCCAGGTCCGAAGTGGTTCCAAGGAAGCGATGCCTGTCCTGAGGGGGAGCTGAATGGCTGGGGTAGTCAGACTTGGTGATTGGGTGCATTGTATGTGATCGTACCCTGACAGTGCGGGATGTTAGACAAGATACTGATCACTGGTTTCTTGGTACAGACTCTGTTATATACGGGCCACTGACATATAGCTGGGACATTGCTGAGTATGACAGTTAACAGCAACAAACAAACAACCATCATTATTATGATGTGTGTAATTATGATTCGTGTTTGCAGGCTACAGGTGACCCCCACTACCTGGAAGTTGGCAAACAAGTGGTGGAGAATCTCGACAAGATGGCCCGGGTACCCTGTGGATTTGCTGCCATCAAGGATGTCACCACGCTTAGACATGAGGACCAGTAAGTCTTCTACTACAGCTACTACTACTACTACTACTACTACTACTACTACTACTACTACTAGGGGCGGTCGGGTAGCCCAGTGGTTAAAGCGTTCGCTCGTCGCGCCGAAGACCCGGGTTTGATTCCCGACATGGGTACAATGTGTGAAGCCCATTTCTGGTGTCCCCCGCCATGATATTGCTGGAATATTGCTAAAAGCGGCGTAAAACCATACTCACTCACTCACTACTACTACTACCATGACTACTACTACTACAAGAACTATTACTACCACTACTACTGCTAGAACTACTACCATGACTGCTACTACTACCATGACTACTACTACTACTACCATGACTACTACTACTACTACAACTACAACAACTATTACTACCACTACTGCTGCTACTACTACTACTACCATGACTACTACTACTGCTACTACTACTACTACTACTACCATGACTACTACTACAACAACTATTACTACCACTACTGCTGCTACTACTACAACTACTACTACTACAACAACTATTACTACCACTACTGCAGCTACTACTACTTCTACCATGACTACTACTACTGCTACTACTACTACTACCATGACTACTACTACAACAACTATTACTACCACTACTGCTGCTACTACTACAACTACTACTACTACAACAACTATTACTACCACTACTACTACTACAACTACTACTACTACTACTACTACTACTACTACTACTACCATGACTACTACTACAACAACTATTACTACCACTACTGCTGCTACTACTACAACTACTACTACTACAACAACTATTACTACCACTACTACTACTACTACTACTACTACTACTACTTCTTGTATTTCCCGAGTAAGAGCCAGGGTAGAACACAAATTCTTAAACGAGTTTGGTAAAATCAGTATGACACACATGCTAGTGTAAAAAAATCTTTTTACCCATCATTTCTTAATCCTTTCGAGCTCTCCTTTTGCAAAATGCGCTGATCATGACATCAACAATCTTCAGCTATGGTGTCATTTCTAGTGTGATGTCATTCCAACCTTACATCTCAATAATATTTAAATGACGTCAACTAAGCTGCCCGGATGACGTAAACAATAAACTGGTGTGCGTGAAGTGATATTTGCAATAGTGCACATTTTATGAACTCTGGTATTTGTAACCCTATGGGTAATAAAGTGAACAAATATTACAACACAATGTGCCATCAAAATATTCCATGTGGAAGATGTTAGTGTTGCGTGTCCTGTATTCATCACCTATTATCACTTTTGTGGTATTTTTGTTCTCATGTTACAGCTGTGTTTGTATGTCATAGAATGGACTCCTATGTATTAGCGGAGACGTTCAAGTATCTGTACCTGCTGTTTGCTGAGAAGGAGGAGATGGTTTTGGACATCGACGACTACATCTTCACCACCGAGGCCCACCTCCTGCCCCTCACGCTGTCTGTACAGAACACGTCCAGCATCCCCAAGGTGAGTCACAAGAGCAGCATCTTGACGTCTGGCAATCTTGAATCTCAGTGAAAATAACTCCATAATAATTAATTTTCCCTTAAACTCTTCCTGAGTGATAGGCATTAATGTAAAGAGGTAAATCTTGAGACTCCTAATCTCATTGACCATTAATTTCAACTCCTACCATGTGACAGATTAATGCAGAGGCTTACCGCAATCTGGAGAAGACTTTTCGCTCAGAGCAGACAACTGACCTCAACCCCAAACAGGTGGCGAGAGAAATGGAGGACGAGGATGACGAGTACAACACATGCCCCAACTTCCAGGTGCAGATCCCAGGCGGCATCACCTACGCCCACTCTCTGCGGAATCAGATGAAGAACCTTGTGGACAGAGTCAGCCCCCGACCTCGCAGGTATGTCAGCAGACAGAGGGACTTCTCCTCCACCACGCCCTGTAGTCTTATCCCAGATGTCAGCCCCCGACCTCTCAGGTATGTCAGCAGACAGAGGGACTTCTCCCCCACCACGCCCTGTAGTCTTATCCCAGATGTCAGCCCCCGACCTCGAAGGTATGTCAGCAGACAGAGGGACTTCTCCCCCACCACGCCCTGTAGTCTTATCCCAGATGTCAGCCCCCGACCTCGTAGGTATGTCAGCAGACAGAGGGACTTCTCCCCCACCACGCCCTGTAGTCTTATCCCAGATGTCAGCCCCCGACCTCGTAGGTATGTCAGCAGACAGAGGGACTTCTCCCCCACCACGCCCTGTAGTCTTATCCCAGATGTCAGCCCCCGACCTCGAAGGTATGTCAGCAGACAGAGGGACTTCTCCCCCACCACGCCCTGTAGTCTTATCCCAGATGTCAGCCCCCGACCTCGAAGGTATGTCAGCAGACAGAGGGACTTCTCCTCCACCACGCCCTGTAGTCTTATCCCAGATGGTACTAGAATCTGTACTTTACTAAGAAAGTGTTATCCCAAATATGACATTTGTTACATTTGACCACTTTCCAAGTTGCATTGTGTATTCATAGCTTTCTGCCATGGGAGTTGTGCCAGTTTTACATTTGTCCGAGGGAAGTGTGTGATCTAGACTACCAGTTGTCAGTCTTTCATTTTTGTGAAAGCCTTGGTGGCTTTGTGTGCTGTTGATAGGTGCTTCACTCTGGGAGTGTGGATTCCAATCCCAGATCGGACTCGGTCCAAAAAAGTACTAGAATCTGTACTTTACTAAGACTGTGTTATCCCAAATATGACATTTGTTACATTTGACCACTTTCTAAATGGCATTGTGTGTTCAATGGTTGACTGATTGCCAGGATGATAGTGGTGACTGTTTGTATGTTAGTAGGAACCAGCCAAAGCTGCAGGCGTCGGAGTTCATCGCAGGGAACAAGGCACACCTGGACATGCTCCATCAGATGGGCATCCGCATTGCCACCATGTCTGACGGACGCATACAGCTGCTGCACACAGCGTCCGAGGTAGGAGGCAGCAGTGGGTGATTTGACTGGAGGCAGCAGTGGGGGAATAGACAGTGGACAGCAGTGGGTGATTAGACAGGAGGCAGCAGTTGGTGATTAGACAGGGGACAGCAGTGGGGGATTAGACAGGAGGCAGCAGTGGGTGATTAGACAGGAGGCAGCAGTGGGAGAATAGACAGTGGGCAGCAGTGGGAGATTAGACAGGAGGCAGCAGTGGGGGATTAGACAGGAGGCAGCAGTGAGGGATTAGACGGGGGACAGCAGTGGGTGATTAGAGAGGAGGCAGCAGTGGGTGATTAGACAGGAGGCAGCAGTGGGTGATTAGACAGGAGGCAGCAGTGGGTGATTAGACAGGGGGCAGCAGTGGGGGATTAGACGGGACAGCAGTGGGTGATTAGACAGGAGGCAGCAGTGGGTGATTAGACAGGGGGCAGCAGTGGGTGATTAGACAGGGGGCAGTAGTGGGGATTAGACAGGAGGCAGCAGTGGGGGATTAGACAGGAGGCAGCAGTGGGGGATTAGACAGGAGGCAGCAGTGGGGGATTAGACAGGGGGCAGCAGTGGGGGATTAGACAGGATTGCTTCAGGCTTCTATATTGACTATTTGGGTGTGATATTGCTTCGAGCCTCTTTATTGACCATGTGGTGTGATATTGCTTCGAGCCTCTTTATTGACCATGTGGATGGTATATGGCTTCAGGCCTCTATATTGACCATGTGGGTATTTTATTGCTTCAGGCCTCTATATTGACCATGTGGGTGTTGTGTTGCTTCAAGCCTCTGTATTGACCAGGGGCGGTCGGGGAGCCTAGTGGTTAAAGCGTTCGCTCGTCACGCCGAAGACCCGGGTTTGATTCCCGACATGGGTACAATGTGTGAAGCCCATTTCTGGTGTCCCCCGCCGTGATATTGCTGGAATATTGCTAAAAGCGGCGTAAAACCATACTCACTCACTCACTCACTGTATTGACCATGTGGGTGTTGTGTTGCTTCAAGCCTCTGTATTGACCAAGTGGGTGTTGTGTTGCTTCAGGCTGCCACTCCTGATGATGCAGAAGATGGGATGAAGTTTATGCAGGAGATGATTGAACTCTCGAAGACACAGTCACCAGAGGGTAAGCCAGACAAGCTGTGTAGATGTTTAGCGGTTAATTTGCTGGTATGTCCATGGTTTGTTTGGTTGTTTGTTGTTTAATGCCGCACTCAGCAATATTCCAGCTATATAACGGCGATCTGTAAATAATCGAGACTGGACCAGAGAATCCAGTGATTGACATCATAAGCATCGATCCACACTATCGGGATCGATGACATGTATCAACCAAGTCAGCGAGCCTGACCACCCGATCCCGTTAGTCGCCTCTTACGACAAGCATAGTCGCCTTTGACGGCATGCATGAGTTGCTGAAGACCTACTCTACCCCTGATCTTCAGTTATATCCATGGTACAACAGTTTTTCATGGTACAGGAGTGGCATGTACATGGTACGGCAGGCTCAACTTTCACCAGGCAAATCACGATATGGACCAGGCGACTTATTCCTCACCCTTGTTCTGCTAAAGGAAGACATCAATGTGTGATCACACAGGGGAGGACAATTATAAAGGCTTTTGTCTGTTATTATCTGTCAGAGGATGTGAGTTATCTTAACTGTAAACAGGAGACAACCTGTGACTAAGTAGTGGAGATGATGTCGCTGTCCACATTATGAAAGCATTAGTAATTTGCAGACATACGTTTTCAACTTTTGACAGTTGTTTCATGTACATGTTGCGAAAGTATATGTCTTGTTGCCATGGTTACAGCCCAGCATGACCCAATGTTCGTGCAGCTAGTGTCGGCGCCATTCTACGGATCTGTGTTCTACAGAGCAGGGCCAGCACAGTTTGGATACGATCTCAAAGTCTCACCACCGGTAAGTTGGTAGAATAGCTTTCCTGTTTCTGTTTCTCATAGTTTTAGTATAGTAGGGTATGGAATTATCAGAGCCCAATTCCACAGAGAGCATCAGAGCAATGTACAGTTCTGACTGTCATAAGTCAATGATGAAGTGTGGGACATAAAATCGTCTTAAGATGTCTTTTTGGAATGGGATCAGTTTTGACTATTCATTTTAGGTATGGTCATCTGAAAATATAATCATTTTTTTCAGCTTATCTGTAAAATTGACATACTGAATTATATGAGATGAGTGAATGACGGGCATTATTTCAACATATCAATCCCCACATGGGTGCTATTTTATTTACAATTCTCGCTGATCATAAGTATTCAAACAACAGTCCAGTTAATAGTTCTATTACATATTTTTAATGTCATCATAATTATGCTTGCGACCATTTCAGATTCAGGGCAAGCTAGCTATAGCATCCCCGTTCAAGGCTTGCAGCCCCATGGCGAGCCCCCACACAGTGCAGGGGAAGATTGTCCTGCTGGAGAGGGGAGACTGTATGTTTGTGGACAAGGTACACGGTTCCTAAACATTTTAGCAGCAAGACTATATGTATGATTTATTAACCATGGAATATGTTAATCTGGATTACTTTCTTGGAAACGGTACCACCCCACTGCAGTACTTCCTGGGCATGTAGATACTAGGTACCTCACAGACCTGCCCCACATGGAGGAGATTCTGAGTATGATTCGGTCCCTTGCAACTTATGCTTGTCACTAGAGGCGACTAAATGAATCAGGTGGTCAGTGTCCTTGTCCATTGGGTGTCATTGTAGCCTGACTGCGAGGATCGGTGCTCATAATATTAATCACTGGATGGTCTGGACCAGATTAAATAATTTACATGCTTCATTTCCTGAGGACCTGTGAAGATCCGGGGTAGAATAGGTCTTCAGCAACCCATGCTTGCCGTAACAGGCGACTATGCTTGTAAGAGGCGACTACCGGATCGGGTGGTCAGACTCGCTGACTTGGTTGATCATGTCATGTCATCATATCCCAATTGCTTGGATCGATGCTCATGATGTCAATCACTGGATTGTCTAGTTCATTATTTACAGACCTCAACATATAGCTGGAATATTGCTGAGTGCGACGTTAAACAACAAACAAACAAACATTTACAAGCAGCTGTATTATAACTGGAGTTTGGAGTGTGTCTGTACTCATGCTAAGAGGGGATTCCTTTATGTGAAAGCAGTTGGATAAATTATGTTTTGTCTCCCACTGTAGTGAGATTATAGTCATTGAAGAATAAGAATTATTAATGTAAGACAAACAGCATACACTGTGAAGCCTTGTTGGTGTGGAGAACAATTACAGGTATTGGGAAGCATTGCCTTCGGACTGATTCCTGCTGGGAGCGATGGAAAATATAATAAGGGGATTACTCCCTTCTCGTGACTCATTAACTTTTGTTGAAGGAAAGAAATTGTCGAAGTTGTTTTTAAGTTTCTTTTCATTTTGCAGGCGAGAAATTTACAAAAGGCTGGAGCTGTCGGAGGAATTGTTCTGGGTAAGATTTCGGAGACGTGTTGTCATTTTGTCTTCAGTGAACATCTGTGATTGTGATGAAATGCTTGAGTTCACTTCCCCACAGCATACTGTGTGTGAAACCTTTCCTTGTTTGTCTCTGATTATTGCATTATCATAGCATAAATATCGTAAATTAGAAAAGAAAATTGTATTGTGCGCACCTTTGGCAAGCATAATACATGTTTTATTCTTGATATATGATATTTACAATATGGAAACACACAAGGGTAGTAATCTATTTATTTACTTTCATTCTAAGAATAATCAAAATTTAAGACATATTTTCATTCACTAATGGGGGGCACAGGTGGCACGGATGGCCCAGTCGTCTAAGGCTTAGCGATTCGCTGTGCAGAGTTGCATCCCTTGGGCACACCGGAAACCTATGATTGTGGGTTCGAATCCTGGTTCTCCCTGATTATGTTTCTAGGTTTGTCAGCACCATACCTGTGCCCGTGGGTTTCGCCAAAGTGGTAAACATCTGAGACCTGCATCACTTCGGGCTTTCCTCCAACATTAAGCCAACACGCTGTTATATAACTGGAATGCTGTTACAGAGCGGCATTAAACCCAACTCACTCTCTCACTAATGAAACTTCAGGAATTGCGCAGAAATATAATGCCAAAAGTTAGCTGCCCCATTTTTTATGAAGTACCAAATGTTTTGCAGCCATCGCTCACACGATTGGGAAGATACACTGTGTGATCAGGCTGATTTATGTCCCTGTGCCCTGACAGCAGGGATTGTTGTTCTTGCTGTCAACCACTTGTCCTCGTGACCAGGGTGCTGTGACATAGCTGGAATATAGCTGACTGAGACTGAAAACAACAGCCTTGCTCCTTGACCAGCAGATATAATCATGGTAGTGGATGTAGAGGTCATTTGCTGTATTTTCAGACCAGAATGACGGCAGTACCAGTGAGAGCCAGACTCTGTTCGCCATGTCGGGGGACGGACAGACGGACATCACGATCCCCATGGTATTTCTCTTCAAGAAGGAAGGCAATGCAATCATCTCAGCACTGTCTCAGGACAATGACCTGCAGGTGCTGCTGACAAAAGAAGCCAGGTCGAGGGGTAAGTTGTTTCAGGTAGAATAAGGACACTTTAAGGACCGCTACTACCGACTAATTTAAGAAATGACAATGTTTCAGGGGTCTTCGTATAATTGAGAACTACCTTTTCTTAGTTTCATGACTAAGATCTGTCTTTTAGCTATAATCTGCCTTGTTTGTTGTTTGTTTATCGTACGCCACACTCAGCATTATTTCAGCTATATGATGGCAGTCTGTAAACAATCGAGTCTGGACTCGATAATCCAGTTATTGATATCACGAGCATCGATCCACACATAATGGATACAATAACATGTATCAAACATGTTTGCGAGCCCGACCACCCGATCCCTGTAGTCACCGCTTATGACAAGCATGGATTGCTGAAGACCTATTCTAACTTGAATCTTCATGGGTCAGCTACATTATGAAACCTTATTAATCTGGATGGTAATGTTTCCAGAGGAATCGTCCAGAGGATTATCAAATTTCAGGAATAAATTATCACTGGTTCTGGACTAATCAGCTGATAAGATTTCATTGAACTTGTGTTTAAGAGAAGTGTGTGAAAGAAAGTAAAAGGGTCAATGTTTCAACATCGTCGTGAGAACTGACTAAAGAGTATCGGGCTGTCATCACAACAACTTGACTTATCTTGTGTCACGTCCAGGGTCCCATTTCACCAAGTAATCTCAGTGCTACGAATGTCTGTGTGAAAGTATGGGAACTACACTTGTCTTACTGCAACAAATGTTGTAAATGTGTGTCAAAGTATGGGAGTTACGATCGTTGAAGGGCTACGGATGTTGTAAATGTGTGTCAAAGTATGGGAGTTACGATCGTCGTAGGGCTACGGATGTTGTAAATCTGTGTCAAAGTATGGGAGTTACGATCGTCGTAGTGCTACGAATGTTGTAAATGTGTGTCAAAGCATGGGTGTTGCAATCGTCTTAGTGCTACGAATGTCATAAATCTGTGTCAAAGTATGGGAGTTACGATCGTCGTAGTGCTACGAATGTCGTAAATCTGTGTCAAATTATGGGTGTTGCGATCGTCTTAGTGCTACGAATGTCATAAATCTGTGTCAAAGTATGGGTGTTGCGATCTGTTGTGTCTGTTACAGACTCGTATTTAGATGTAACTGTGTCGAACAATTGAACTGCAGCATATAGAAACATTTCAAACACACATTCACTCATGATGCTAATCTGCTGCTGCCGTTGTTCCAGACACATTCAATCCACCCCCCGAGAAGACCCCTGCTGGACCACAGGTGGGTCAGCGAGACGTTCACCCAGAGAAGGTGCCTGATCAGACTCCCCCACCCCACACCCCCCTCCGCCACGAGCCCCCACAGGGAGCCAGGGTGGGTCTGGACGAAGTCTACTCATACCAATCCTCCTCCCGGAAAGTACGCATGGAGATCAAGGTTTCGGGAGAAGCGGATACAGAGGTGTTTCATAGTGTTGAGGAAGGAGAGAAAGAAACAACGGAATCTGTTACTGCAGAGGAAAATGTGTTACAATTTGACACTTTACCTGATGGTTCAAAACAGTTGTCCTTCAAGGTCGACAAGAACCAGCAGGAGGATAAAACACAACCAGAGTTGAATCAGATTTATGTCAACTTGGTTCAAGCTTTACAAGAAAAAACTAATTTTGAAAAATTAAGCAATCAGGGGGATTACCTTATAGCGATAGCCCGGTTTTTAGAATCGGCCTACTTTGGGATGGATCGGGTAGATAACAAAGCTCAAGAATTAATAGAAAAGTTAGCAGTTGAGTTAAAGTTTCTAACTGAGAAGTCCACAAAACCTAGTGCAGAATCACAAAGTGTGAAAAACGAGCATATGGATTTTGAAACTGCCAAACAGCTTCACTATGCAACTGTTGAAGAATTATATGAAACCAACTCAGGAAAAAGGACAGAAGATAGCTCAAAACGCAATCCATATATTCAGACCAAATCTGCTGAAGAATCTTCTAAACACTTTGGTGCCAAAGTGGATGATGAAGGTGTACTTACGTTTACCATAGAACAAGGGGAGGCAAATGCTGCGGGATTAGCACAGTCACATAAATCGGATTCAGGTATCAGGGATGACTCACAACATTCGAAAGAGAAAGGGACTATAGGTGAGGAAGAGGCTAGCACATTAGAGGTTATAACAAAGGATGGTGTAGTGAAAGTTATAGAGAGGAATTCCCAGGGACAAGCAATAAGGACTACAGAAACAGTGGCCGACATTCCTTCAGACGCTCAGGAGTCCTTCACCACACAAGATGCCAATGATTCGCCAACTGCTTCCATGGATCACAAAGATGAACTTTGAACATGGTGTTAGTCCAAATCTCATTAAAATCAGACCTTAGTTCTCGCTACCACTAATCAAAGATCTCAGGACATCCCATTAGGGGTCACGTCAGAACGACCTTTCATCCGACCAACCAGAGCATTGCTGACCAGATTATGAAAGTGACAGTCGAATGGGATTTCTAATCATGCAGCCTCGAAAACTTTTAACTCTTGAACGATAGTTACGGGTTTAACGACTGAATCCATACAATCTAGACCATCTATTAGCCATTCCAGAATGTTCTTTTGTTCAGGTTTCAAATTTGTCATCGAGAATGTTTCGAAGCGTAGTCCCCAATTTGAAATTAGTGCCATAAAGCACGAGAAAGCTGCCGTCATTCCATTGGTCGGTCAAAGTTTGTGCAAGGAAGGTCTGACGTGACCCGTAATGGGATGTCCTCAGATCTTTGTTTAGCTGTAGCGAGAACTAAGATCTGATTTTAATGAGATTGGTGCTAGTCCAACCGTGTCCACGGGCCTTGTCAAAAGATCATGTAGCTTAATTGTGTTAATTTTGTCAAAAATAATTTATTCACAAAAGTAAAAAAAGGGTTGTGCACATTATGGGCCCTCAATTTTGCTCTTGTGGCTTAAGTGCATAAGATATATTCATTCTTTACTATCAGGTTAACAGGCAGGTGTAATAGCCACTTCCTAGTTTCAAGAGAATTATGTTGATGACTGTAAAATGGGTTGCTACATGTCACACCTTCAGCTCAGTGAACATTATTATAGCATTGGCCACAGCTAATTCATTTTAGGGTTTTTCTTAATTGAAATGGTTGATCTCTATTCCTATCTTTTTAAATAATAATTTAGAGCACATTTAGCTAATCTTGTTAAATAACATATTTGTCCTGTTGAGCAATCTGACAACTGACATTTTCATGAGTGGTGCAGCCGCAAGTGAAAATGTCAACTTTGTGAGTTATTATTGCTTAATGCCATCAACCATTTTGAAACAATTTTGTGGTGAGACAGTATGTTATTTGGCAAGAGATGCTATTGATTTTTTAGGTATCTTGATCTTCATCTGAAAACAAGCTTTTCATTGAAGCAGGCTGAAAGTAGTTTCAGTAGAAAGTGTTTCATTTCTTTTTAGTAAAATAAGAATTTTCTATTTTCCAAAAATGTAATATGTCATGACTACATATTGACTGGTGTTATGTTACCCTTGCCCATTTCCGGTTTAAGAAACAGCAAGAAGTTTTTCTTTCTGGGGCCTGTTTCAGAAAGTGCTAAGGGGATCATTATTCCCATACCCAGGCTTACAGTAGTGGTATTGCAAGATCACTCTGTGGAACATAATTCTTGTGGCCAAATGAAGAAAGATTTGGAGTTTTAGCTCACCTGACTGGAAGTCAAGTGAGGTTATGACGTGATCTGTTTGTTCGTTGTCCAGCGCAGATATCTTCTCAGAAATCACTGTACCAATGAAGCAAAAACTTCACATGCATGTTCCCACCAATGATGACAACCCCATTTGCTCAAGAGGTTCAAGTCTATTTTCAATGTGTGCCATATTTATAAACCTATTTGTCCATTACTGGGCCATTTATTTTTTAAAATGGAATAAAGTTTGGTACCAATGTAGTTTGTGGGACTTAACACAAATCTTCCGATTTTTAAATATTTTAAAATTTGACCTTTGCACTTTTTATGAGTGTGACATTTTAAGCTGTTGACTACATATCCAGGTGAGCTACAGTGTCAGTGGCACTATTTCTATGTTAGCATCATTCCCCATGCTAGTTGACTTTTGACATGGCCCATTAGGTTAGCCAACATATTTAGTTGTGCATTCAGTCGAAAAGCAAGTGCTTCCTTATTTCGTTATGCAGATGTATAACTTATTATAACTTTGAGAATCATTTTTAAACTTCATTTGTAATGGAGAGTATGTTAGTAACAATTTCACACAGGCGTGTATGCATACAGGGATATATTTTGTTAGAATCGTTTACATTTGTTGGTTTGTGGTGTTTTGTTGTCTTTTCTTTCTTTTAATCTTATACCTTATGTTCTCCCCTGAACGTCCGGCTGTATACAGACGATGATGCAGTGATGAAACACTCACACTATCATTAGCATTGCAAGGAACTGTTGGAGCAGGAGTTGGCATGCCAATTGAAGGCAGTTCCAGGTGTCGGGGATTTACCTGGGTCCATTTTCAAATCTAGGGTGTTTTCAGTCATCACTTTCCAGGGTCCAAAGCATGAACATAACAGGCGGTTCCAGTCTGGCCACTATACATGTGGCAGGATTCCTTGATCTCCATATTAGATCATGTCATCTCATTGCATAGAAGCCTATTGTAGATATGGATGGCAATGTTTATCTTGGAGTTAACTGACCATCTTAGGGAGCATCCATTTGATTTACAGGAGGGGAGCTGGAATGTTTTCTTAAAAATCAACAAAACTTAACCCTAACATTACATATGCCTCACATTATAAAAAGAAAAGAAAATCTGCCTGTTTTGTGCAGTCAAGTGTCTAAAGAATACAGATTATTTTATTTATTAAAAAAAAATACAATTGAGCACCTGTTGGGAAAATGTAATAAAATATCTATTACATTTTCCCCCCACAGTCTGTGTAACTTGAATTCCTATATTTTAAAAACTATAATTGTAAGCATCGATTGCAAAGTCACAGATTAGCATATGTTGTGACTCTCACTTGACAGGGGATCGAACATCCAACATTTTCGGAAAGGAAAGAGGGCTACCAGGCTTTCTTCATGTGATCTGCAGCTTGTTGTTTTCTGTGTTCTTCCTTGTCATTTTTATCATAACACAATGTCATTAAAATCAGATCTGCTATGGAGGGTATGTGAAAGAGGTGTCTGATCCCAGTAGAAGATCTGATTTTAATGAGGTTGTAGCACTGCTTCAGCCGTGGCCAGTAAGCAATCCTTGGCTGAATGGTGTTGAGATTCCTGGTGACACATACAATTACTCCTTAACTGAAGGAGACTTCTATTGGCAAAGTGTTCATAGTTGAGTTTTCTGTCTTTGTTTTCAAATTATGTTATATTTGTTTGTGATCATGTTTTAAATCATTTTAGGAACAGTATCAAGAAGTTTAAAATACATTGTGGGCATTATTAAGCAACTGATTAATGACCTTTGCTAATCAGAGTATAATTCGGAAAACTGTGAACTTTGACCAAATTGATGACGTTAGTTTCAGTGCAATATATTTTAGATCCCACAATTCCTAAACTTTGTTAAATGTTATTAGCCTACGCTCTTTCATTGAAAATCAAATGTTTAATGTTTCATTCTGGAGAAAAAGGATAATTCTTTTTTCTTAATTGAGTAGCTTTTCTTCTGTGACATGTGATAAATGCTGAGAGTGTTCGAAGTCCTTTTCTCCCTACAATATAACAAGTTTCATATCTGATGTGTGGAGAGGATATTGCACTCACACTATCTGGAGATAAGTAGTTTAGAGTTATCTCCCTTTATGTCACTGGTCTGAAATGTGTATTCTTTCATAACCCATCGGCATACACTACTTTCATAAGTTGATATCATTGTTTGGGTGAAATCCATCATGGTTGATCCATGCGTGTCTTGCTGTATGTCGAGATGTATCTACACAGAGAGTGTTGTGATATTCATTTTGTACAGAAGTACACAGACATGTAAATGCTGTAATTATTATGTACATAAATTATACTGTCTGTCATTGTTGTAAAAATCTTCATGTAAATCAAGTGCCATGACAGGATGTTTCCATCTTCGTCACCTGTGTGGACCTGCAGCACCCAAATCCAGGCTTGGTGGCCCCAAACATAAAGTTGCAAAGAGCAAAAATAAAACATAAAATATAACATACCAGAGGATGAATATTTTTTAACTAGCTTATCTACATGGAGAAATTTGGATGAAACAAAGTTCGAAGGCTCTTTGATTTTCTCTTTGATCTTCTGTCCTCTGACAGTTGAAATATTTCCAAAGTTGTTTTTTTTTTTTACTTGTAGATCAGCTCACTGCATGGCCACATTAATCTGGTAGAGATGGACATCTCAGTCATGCTGTCTCATTGTATATGTCATTGTGAAACAGGAGAGAGAGGAATAAAAGTATACGTCTAACAAATGACTCTTCTACTTCATACTTCGTTGTCATGTCTTCACAGCAGTGAGTGGCTCCGTGTGGCAGATTACTTCCTTGGTCACCACATCATAACCGTTTGTTTATTATTGCATCGATGCATCAACCAAGTGAGCAAGTCTGACTGCCCGATCCCAACAGTAGCCCCTTTCCACAAGCATAGTCGCCTTTTACGACAAGCATGGGTTGCTGAAGACCTATACTTACCTGGATCTCCATCGGTCATAACAACACTGAACCTACTGGGAGACATCTTTGAAGGGATGAGAACCCCAACTGAATGATATTCAGGAAAGTTAACATGAAAGAGTCTAGTACTTCTTGTACTGTACATATCAGAAATCAAACAGTTTATCACCATTATCAACATATTTGAGTTATTTCTCAGACTTAAACCATTTAATTGTTTCTTCTTTTTCCTAGTGACCAATAGTTGTGTCAGTTTAACTTGTTCAGAAAGGTCAGTGAATTCCTGACTGAGAATCAACTGCAATAGCATGACCTCATCATAATAGTGAAGAATCTACCATCTGATCTGGCTTTAGTCTCGTGGTGTTCAGCTCACAGATTCCTGTACCTCTCCCTCGTGTCACACATGACTCTATATCTATACATGAAAATATGCCTGGAACAAGTTGCTGTGAGGGAACAGCCTATCCCAGCCCGAGCACTGTGATCTGTGACAGTGTTGGGAATTGTTGGTCCAGCTGTCGGAAACGATGAGCACACTTGTTCCTCTCGGAGTGGTATCCCAGGTCATTGTACAGCCTTGCCTGGTAGTACAGGGCATCCTTCACGCGGTGCTGGGCCTCCATGCCCTGGTACAGGGCCACCACCTTGTTCATCAGGTCCACGCCAGACAGCAGCGCTGCAACACAGGCACAGGCGAATTCCATTTGATTCCAGGACAAAATGCCCACATAAATATATGTGTCCTCTCCTACCATGTTAAGCCATTTAAGCTGGATAACAATAGTTCAAATCAGTATTACCTCGCTGGGACCTAGGGGGAGGGGATAATGAAGGCAGGAAAGCTATCCAGCTAAAAATAATTATATATTTCATACATTAATTCAGATTCTGGTCCTTTTCATTGTTCAACTTACTAACAAATAGGTTCCCATACTATTTTGTTGTGATGTACCTGGATGAAACACACAAAAATCTTAATAAATGCATGAAATTTTCTGCTTTCCTGTAATGATGAGAGTGATCTGGGATGAAAACGTGTTGTATCTCTCATTAAATGCGTGAGTGTTGACAGGTAAGTAGGAGTCACCACAGCGACTCACCTGCCTTCCGCGGCCCCTCCCCATCCTTTGCTGCAGCTGCAACCCGGCACTTGGCGTAGACATACAGCGTCTTGGCCTGGTCCAGACAGCTGCCATTGGTCAGCACGGTCAGCAGGTTGACCTCCAAGAGGCTCAGCGCCTGCTTCGGAAGTTTCATGTGGAACTGCAAGGTCAAGGTCAGGAAAAGAATGTAAGATTCCTCGACAAACACCAAATATATATTTCATTCACTAAAAATTTACTGGCTGCAACAAGATGTAGACTTTTCAAATGTTAAAAAAATATACTAACATAGAATGATTTGGCCATTGTTACCTGTATAAATGAAAGGTGTACTGTTGCTATAGCAACCAGGTACTGCAGATGATGCTGTTTGGCCCGAGTGATGCAGTCTGTGACATGAGTCAAGGCCGTGGTGTGATTTCCTGTCTGGATGTACAGGTCGGAGAGGGCCAACAGAACTCTGAAACAATACATCAGTATTCTCCATGTGCATGTCAGGATTATGTCAGATTTTCACACCTGCCAGTGGACAATTTTTTTCAGCATTGGAATCTGTTGCAAAGTAATTGGTGAAGACAAATTCAAGATGTGTTATTGACAAGATTCTGCACAATATCGCTCACAAGAAGGATCCAGTTCGATGACCTTGAAACAAACAGTTTTTGACATCAGGTGACCCAGCTGCAAAAGAATTCTATTTTCAACTATTGGGATTTTGATGCCTTGTGGAGGACAAGATCATGTCAAACTTACGTAAAAGGTATTACCAATTTGCCAAATTTTCCTTCCGGAACCATGGACTATTTAGCCAGATCCATCAACGTTAGTTTCTCCAAAGTGGTAACCCTTTACAACATGCTTTGTTTGTTTGTTGTTTTAATGCTGCACTCAGCAATATTCCAGCTGTATGACAGTAATCTGTAAATAATCAAGTCTGGACCAGACAATGCAGTGATTGACATCATGAGCATCGACCCATGCAATTAGGTTAGATGACATGCATCAACAAAGTCAGCAACATGCATCCAACTGTAGATTCCTACCCAAGTAAATAATTCTTGAGGCGTCACTCTTTTGTTTGAACTGCAAAACAGCTGAGTGAGTATTCTTTTACGCCGCTTTTAGCAATATTCCAGCAATATCACGGCTGGGGACACCAGAAATGGGCTTCACACATTGTACCCATGTCGGGAATCGAACCCGGGTCTTCGGAATGATGAGCGAACGCTTTTACCACTAGGCTACCTGACCGCCCCCAATTCCATTATGAGTGAGTGAAGGAATGAGTGAGTGAGTATGGTTTTACGCCGCTTTTAAATTCCATTATGATTCATTCACCACGTGCGACAAGTTTTCACAAACGACATCTCGAACAGCATATGGAACCGCCTGTTTCATTTTAGAACGGGTGTAGTTGGTTGTGTTTGTGCATTGGCTCCTCGTTAGCGTTGAATTATTTCGTCAAAGAAAAACCTAAAAAAAGTGTACTTGTAAAATAATTATTTGTCATGTAAACACTTTTTCAATCTTTTTTTCATGACAAAAAACTGCCATGATAGTTCTGAAAGATTGTTCAAGGCAGCTTCAGAAAAATACATTGCGCACACGTCATTGAGCCTTGATCACAATCAGCCCATGTTGATAATTCCTTCAGAAATAGCTGCAGAATACTTTAACTCTTTCGTAGGATCAATAACAACATTGTTTTGCACTGACCTGCAAGGGAAGTCAGGTGTAGGCTCTTCACACTGATCTGCCTTGGACGCCAACAGTGTGTGGAGCTGAGTGAAGGCTGCAGTTACCTCCCCTTGCTCTTTCAACAAGATTGCATTCCTGGGGAAAAACACATTTTTTTTTTAAAATCACTAACATGCCATTGATCCCACATGAATCACACAGCTCTTAAAGCCCCACCCTGACTATAAATAGCCCGCAAGGTGGCGGTGTTTCAGTTTCGAACAATGACTGACAATGTAAACACAACCGAGTGTCGGGAGAGGTTTTTTGAAAACCATACGGGAACCAGATCACCTTTGACCGTCAAACTTCGTATCAACTTGAATGACAAACCATGGATACAATAAATGGCTCCATATCTATATATAAGTCAATACATCTTCTGTAGTTTTATCATAAAAAATCGAATCGATCGTGTTTGGCGTCTGCATCAATCACAGTGGGCGGAGCTTAATTACGTTAGCGCTATAAATAGCAAAGCACATGGTCATGTGTACATGTGACACATTTAATGCATTTGTGGTCAAAGTGTATTGTGTTGTATATTTTTACGGCAGAACATCAGTTTCGGTTAATGTAACAGTAACGATACTTAAATACGAAATTGACGACGCGATTCTTTCAGTTCTATCCGAAAATTACAGATACTTGTTTAGTTTTGGTCATTTGCATTCAACAGTTAGATTTGTGCCACACAATAATCAGTTTATATTCATAAAACGTAAATTATTACAGATATTTCAACTAGTGTTTAGGAAGGGGCCTAACTTGAAGCACCAGAAGTTACGCCAATATTCCTCAACTTGACTACAATAGATGAATATGTCACGTGTATCAAAATAACAATGCACATAAGCAACTGGTAAATAAGTAACGAAATATATTTGATGATTTGACCTATAGAAGGCGTATCCAGATAATATTGTACTTACGATAAACGAAAACTCCAATACACATATTCCAAGACAACTTTAATTATGAACTTCCTTCACTTTCACAGAATTTTCACACACAAAACTGAGTTTGATCATTAGATCCACACTTGTCCCATGTATTTTTGTTCGGGGTATTTGGATACACTTAGCGCACAAGTTTTAAAATACAATCTGGGATCCCTTTCCCGTTTTGTCCACACCAATCCTTCATCTGCTCAGAGACCATATAATATTATATGGTCTCTGATCTGCTGCAACGTTTAATTCCGTTTCTTCAAGTCCAAGTATCTACGATCTCTCCAAACACTTCGTCCAGAAGCAATGTGCTCGAATCGACGAATTTCTGCAACATGCTGGCCGCACTATTCCTTAACTGCGATTGCCTGTGCCGTGTCACGCATGGTTGACAAAAGAAGTGCGAACATACATATTCGGCTTCATCTGGTTCCACAATGAAATCTAGCTGTGACACTGATTCACTAATCCCAAGAATCGTCACTGAATTTATCAAAGTTTCTGTTGCCCTTACAAGGGCGGGAAGAGAGGCGCCATCTTGTCGATTCGAGTTGTGAATCGGAATGATGTCATCTTGAACTGGAACTTTCTCCACGATAAAGTCACCAATGTCATAATCGAAATGACATAAGGCTCCCTGATTATCTCGAACAATTCTTCGTCAAAGTAGGCTTCACATGAAAATCTTCTGTTGCTCATATTGAAGACAAGCGAAATTGCAAAGATCTTCACAGTTGTAAGCAGCAACTCGATGCGCTCATGGGGCGTGGTTGCTAGGAGATCGCGTGGTCAGAAATGCGAAAATAAAAAGTTTTAGAAAGTAATATAAGAAATACCCAGTGCAATGAAAAAGTACCATCTACGGGATATTTTTTAATTATTATATTCACGAAAAAAATGCAAAATAATTTATTAATTTATCCCAAGGTCGTAACCCTGATCACATGGTGGAAGAAATCTTTGCGATGACGCCATGAATGAGGTCGTGTGTATTACATTGTTGAATTCAACTGCCCAGGAAGATTTGTTGAGGCACTGACATTATGACAGATGCTCGTAATGGATGGAGAGAAAAATGTATCTGAGAGAAACATTGTTGCTTTGAGCTTCGAGACAAAACACGACTGCCAAAGTAGCAAGCGACCTGAATGTAAGCTTGATGAAAGTAATGATGAAACCCATTTTCACGCACATGACAGAACTAATGTGAACAAATATTTATCTGAACATCGTTTCGAAGTCTGTGAGGCTGTCCGTATTTGAATATTTTTATCTCCATTCCGACGTGAAATAATATAATGTCTTCGTGTCTCAATTTTGCTGCGGCAGTGGAAAATTGCCCACCGATCTAATAAAAGAAATACTTCTACATCTACAACTGCACCGTCATAAAACCAGGTCAACTTTATCTTTGTTCCGTTGTTTATTAAAAATTCGTTTCCGAAGCAAAGCGAATCGATCTACATCATAAATTAATTCATAGACTTGATTCTAGTATCAAGTGTTTTTTTTTAAATGTCATAACATTACTTACACAATTATGAAAAGGCATTTTTTGATAAGTCATATATTTTATTTCGTCCGCCCGCTCTCTGATTAGTTGAGGCTTGAGGGGAGAAACACATACAGACAATATAGATGGCCTTATGCAAATGACACTTGGCATGCCAATCAAAAGGGATCTGGGTCACTCGGACCCGCCAAGTTTCACGGATCGAGTTACTTCGGCATGAGGAGCTTCATCGGACAAGTGAGACTTTGTCAAAATACATTGCTACTGGGCAATGAAAAAACGACAAGAAACTACTTTGATCAATTGAAAATATTTTTGACCAGGTTTTTTTACACGATCGTTGTCATCCAGATGAGGCAAGACGAACACAACGAAGAAAAACATTGTTGAAATCACCGATTGCCGTATATATTGTGAGAAATGCTATTTATAAACTGCAGATATACCGTACACCACAGGATAACGATTGGTGCCCCAACACATATTATGTTTCTTGTTCATTTACACTGCTCATATGCATTACGACAAACATATTTCGTTCTAGTCTAGAAATCTAGAACTATAATTTGTGTGTTGGATAAATCGTGGACATTCACACGGTATCATTTTATGAAGATGTGAATACGACATGGCAGGTAAGTTTTGAAACCAAAGATGAACGCGTTTGTTGAAAAGTCTTGGAATCGTTTGTTAGATATTTATATTACCATTAAAACTTACGTCCTTGTTGTCAAACGGCCCACGTGGGTGGGTGTTTACATGACGTCACCCGTTTACGCATTAACCAATGAAATCTATGTGTTTATGATGACGTCATATTGACCTGTCAGATCACTTGTATAAGCTCCGCCCACTAGAGTGCGGTAGTTACTACCGCAGATGGGGCTTTAAGCTGGTAAAGCCAGACATAACATATAGGTGATCATCACAATATTCAGGTGCACACAACAAATGAAGGCTAATCACTCGAAGGGATGTAACTGTGGTTTCTGACCATACTAGATAAGGGTGAAATGATACAGCAAAGTCACAATATGATACATATCATGATACATAGGTCACAATACGATACGTATAGCGATAGGTATATTTACGTAAAAACTTCTTGAGAATAAATATTTCAGAGCAGGTTGAAAAAGAAATGCTTGCTGTAGACACATGTTCGTTGCGGCTATCTTTCATAGTGAACTTGAAACGCTAATCACAAAACATTTTGCAATATTTGACTGACAATAATGCCAGGGGTCATTCAATGAGTAGTAAGTAATTTATGTCAGCAAGTGTATCGTCTTGTATCAATACAGAAAAAAAGCATCGTGTATTGTATTGTCACATGAAGACTCATGATGCACTGGTACAACGATGTATCATTTGACCCCTAAATTACTAGACCATATACAAATTGACATAATTGGGAGTTTTTAACAGTTAATTTTTGAAGGCACTACATTCAATTTTATTTATTTATCATGGTACAGACTAATATTTGGTACATGATATCATCCCACATCATTAGAGGAAAAGAACTGTAATATATTTTTTTCAAGCCAATTTACAATGGTGGCCAATTTAAAGGCAGATTCGAATTTAAGGCCTCTTTCAAGACCAGACAAACAAATTTAAGGCATTTTCAAGCCTGTGCCTTGGTTATGCAATCACCTTGCATAGGTGTTTTCACCAAATTCTTAATATATTTCAGTTAATCCTATTGGTGGAATTTGATTCAAAATATCCTGATTGTGGTAAAGTTTGGCATCTCTAAAAGTGGAATGAAGACGGCTCTATCAGCAAGCAGCACTTGGGACCAACCATGCTGCACAACCTACCTAAGATTGGCTTCATTCTGGTTGACAGCTCGTAAGTTCAACACTGCTTGTTCTGCCGCCTTGTGACGATGGTTGAGGACAGCTCGATCAAACAGTATCATCTGCTCACAGGCCATCCACAGGTGTGCGTGTTGCGTGTGGCTCGGGAAGCGCTGCTTGGCGTTACCCACCACGTCTAGAGCAGCAGTGTACAGGCCCTAGAACAGATACAGACATCCATGTGTGCGTGTTGCGTGTGGCTCGGGAAGCGCTGCTTGGCATTACCCACCACGTCTAGAGCAGCAGTGTACAGGCCCTAGAACAGATACAGACATCAATGTGTGCGTGTTCGTGTGGCTCGGGAAGCGCTGCTTGGCGTTACCCACCACGTCTAGAGCAGCAGTGTACAGGCCCTAGAAAAGATACAGACATCCATGTGTGCGTGTTCGTGTGGCTCGGGAAGCGCGGCTTGGCGTTACCCACCACGTCTAGAGCAGCAGTGTACAGGCCCTAGAACAGATACAGACATCCATGTGTGCGTGTTCGTGTGGCTCGGGAAGCGCTGCTTGGCGTTACCCACCACATCTAGAGCAGCAGTGTACAGGCCCTAGAACAGATACAGACATCCATGTGTGCGTGTTCGTGTGGCTTGTGAAGCGCGGCTTGGTGTTACCCACCACGTCTAGAGCAGCAGTGTACAGGCCCTAGAACAGATACAGACATCCATGTGTGCATGTTCGTGTGGCTCGGGAAGCGCGGCTTGGCGTTACCCACCACGTCTAGAGCAGCAGTGTACAGGCCCTAGAACAGATACAGACATCCATGTGTGCGTGTTCGTGTGGCTCGGGAAGCGCTGCTTGGCGTTACCCACCACGTCTAGAGCAGCAGTGTACAGGCCCTAGAACAGATACACATTTGTGCGTGTTGCATGTGGCTGCTTCAAATTAAAACCAAATCAAATCGAAACCAATCAACATTAGCTGTAAGCTGAAGCGGCAGAGAAACAGGTTCATGCTTGACTCACCATGTTGTTGTCTTACGTATGATCATGCCCAATAAATAATACAGCCATTGGGATACACTGACACACAGATCTGGATAGAGAATAGCTAGGTCTTCAGCAGCCCATGCTTGCCAAAAAAGGCGACTATGTTAGTCGTAAGAGGCGACTAACGGGATCGGGTTGTCAGATTTGCTGACTTGGTTGATGCATGTCATTGTATCCCAATTGCGTAAATTGATGCTCATGATGTCAATCACTGGATTGTTTGGTCCAGATTCGATTATTTACAGACCGCGGTCATAGAGATGGAATACTGCTGAGTGCGGATTTAAACAACAAAGAAACAATTCCACACAAAAAAACTAACCAAGCCACCAAGTCACCGAGTCTGATCCCAGTTATCTCCCTTACCCATTTTCTCGACTGTCTGTTTGTCTGAATGCGCTCATTCTGTACGTGTGAGTCAATAAATTTGATAACAAAGAGTTCTCTCGTGTCCTGAATCCTAAGTCATACAGTTCCATCAAGCCAAGCTGGCGTTACTACCTTGTCAGACATCTGTTGAGCCAGGTTACACAGTGCTATACACAGGGACTCTCCGTTGTGGAACACTCCGCTCTCAGACGTGTCCAGATTCAACACCAGCTGGCTACACATTGATGAGCTTTCCCTGAAACACAACGTGAAGTTTCACACCTACATCATCACACAGAGAGAAGCCACCAGTAGGAAAAAACGTCATCCTAAAATACCCTCCTAACAGGGACATCCCTACAAAATAACTAAAATCAAAATATGTTTTACATTTGCATACTTAACCTGCATTACTGCATTTTTTTACAGAAAGACAAAGCTGTCTGAGGTCCAGCTGAAGAAGTTGTTCCAACTAGTTGTGTGGCTAATCCCATTACAAAGTGCCCACAAGATCATGGAAGTGATGACGTCCATATCTTCACCAGGCTTACAAGTCCTGTAGAATAAAGTATCCAGCTTTTTTACAGCTTCTCCTGCTGGACCTCACACAGCTTCATCTTTCTGTCAAAATCAGCTGTAAATTCCTTAAGGAGTAATGCAGGATTAGTTAAAAAATTATCCAATAATCATGGGAAAAGTCATTTCACGTCTTTTGGTATGATGCGGTCGTGGATCGAACCACCAACCTTCCGCTCTTTGGGCCGACGCTGTTTTGTAAATGATTGGTAATCACACAAAGGTAGGTATGAGTGAAGGGTCTCACCTCTTGCCGTACATGTGCCAGAGAGCAGCCTTCTGGGCGTAGCTGACACACATGAGTCCCGCCACCGAGTGCTGGCAGTTCAAGATGTCACTCTTCAGCAGGTACTCAAAAATACTGCAAACAGACACACAACATCATTTTTGTTTGTTTGTTTGTTGTTTAACGCCACACTCAGCAATATTCCAGCTATATGATGGCGGTCTGTAAATAATTGAGTCTGGACCAGCCAATCCAGTGTTTGATATCATGAGCATTGATCTATGGGATATGGCAATGGGATACGATGACATGCATCAACCAAGCCAGTGAGCCTGACCACCCAATCCCGTTAGTCGCCTCTTACAACAAGCATAGGTTGCTGAAGATCTAAACATGAACTCACAGATACATTCAGATCAAACTGACTTATCATGAAGTCACGCATGGCAGTTTCCATCCTCGTCTGTCCATTCTTTTCCTAAGGACAACAACAGGGCTTTATTTAGCTATACCTATTATTGAAAAATGCAACCTATTATTTATGTCAACATGCACCAAGCGCATGGCAAAAAAAAAATCAAAATTTGTGTTTCCTAACCCTTGCTTGTCCATGCAACACATCTTTGAACAAACACAATACCTCGAAGGTTTATTTCCCACAATGCATCAGTAACCTCAGAAAAATCTCATGATTTTGTGAGCTTGGCATCTTCAAACTGCTTGTACTTCAAGATTAGGTGTACATGTTGATATTACGTTTTACAGCAATACACCATTAACTAATGTGACGCAGGAATCAGATAGATGTATGTTTCAACTTTGAAAAATCTATGGGACCAGGGTGCAACCTGTCTTTGTCTGGTGCAACTATGTTTTCATTTCAACATACACCTGGTGCAAGTTAAATCAAGTTCCTTAAATCGAGCCTGCAAGAGGATCCTTATAGCAAAGATAGAGTCACATAGAGAAGTTACACATATATTTAGTCTGAGGATATAGTCTTGTTGTCTGACCATCAACTTGCCCCAAAAGTGCTCTCTAAACTGTGTGTTGGTGACCCATTCCTTGGTACCGCCATGATGAGTTAGCCACAACAAGCTGTACAGCTGCCTAATAGTTTATTGAGGTAATATTACCAAGCAGTTCCAATGCATTAGTGGGATTGCCTTACCTTGCAGGTTTTGCATTGGCGAATGCATTGTGTTTGGCCAGCGCCTGGACTCCGAGAGACATCAAGTACTGAAAATAAGAACAGGGATTTATAAATGTGTCCAAAGTTACAGGTGTACACAGGCACAGAACCCTCCATGACAAATGGCTTGTTCTTGTAAATCTTGATCCACATCCCACCGGGTACCCCTCCACAGAGTGTGATCAGTGATTGGTTTGTTTCTTTGTTGTTTAACGCCACACTCAGCAATATTCCAGCTATATGATGGCAGCCTGAAAATACCAGATACCAGACAATCCAGTGATCAATATTGTGAGCAACGATCCATGCTATCAGGGTACGATGACACACAATCGAACCACACCTGACCACCTCATCCAGCGTAGGTTGCTGAGGATACTTCACAGCGAAATGTCTCAATTTGTGCCATGCATCTAAGTAACAGGCAGCCAAAATCACAGGAGATTGAGTTTGGTTGAATTTCACTTTGAACAGTATTTTAAAATTATCACAGTATGTGTTGACAAACAGTGTGGTAATGAAAAACCTAAAAATATCCTGCTGCATCTAGGATTCGAATCCCCAATTGCTGGTAGGCTCACGGGATGCACACCTGCACAGTGATCTAGATGACCAGGGCTAACTGTGGCCCATGGAGAGACATCGGAACAAAGGAGACTCAAAGTTTGACTCACGGGCAGCGAGAGTTCCCCACTCTTGGACACGGACCGCTCCATGAGGTTGGCAGCTTGACTCACGCCCTTCTCCCCCAGACGATGCAGCCACGACTGATGACACAGATCAACAACGGGGCATTAGTCAGGTACAGGGTTGTACAAACTTGTCCTCAACCAATTCAAGTCCTTTTCAAGGCGCTTGTAGTCAAGTCAAGGCAAATATCATCACGGATTGCAATCGCATTCATTCGGTAGAACACTTGTTATCATAAAAATGAGGTATGCAAAATCAGCTACAAAGTTTTCAATTACTCGTTATTATGAAGCATTTTACATGTGTAGTATACATCCAGGACATTCACAAACACATTTGTATTTTGTATATTAATAATAAAGAAATTGATTTGCAGTTAAGGTGTTGTCATGTTATGAATACACAATGCTATTTAGAAAGTGGTCCAATGTAACTAATGTTATATTTGGGATAACGCTTTCTTAGTAAAGTACAGATTCTAGTACTTTTTTGGGTTGAGTCCCGTCCCGTAACATTAGTTACATTTGACCACTTTCTAAATGGCATTGTGTATTCATAGCTTTCGGCCATGGGAGCCGTGCCAATTTACACTTGTCAGGGGGGTACTCAAAGTACGTGATCTAGACTACCAGTTGTCGGACTTCCATTTTTGTGGAAGCCTCGGTGGCTGAGTGGGTTAGATCGCTGACTTTGTGTGCTGGCGATTAGGTGCCTCACCCTGGCAGGTGTGGGTTTGAATCCCGGATTGGACTCAACCCAAAAAGGACTAGAATCTGTACTTTACTAAGAAAGTGTTATCCCAAATATAACATTAGTTACATGTTGTCATGTTGTTTATTTTCAAGGTCTTTCCAAGACAAATTCCACGCCACGCCACGCCACGCCACAATACACATACACGCCACTCCACACATACACACCACACCAGCCCACACCACACCACACACCACACCACCCACACCACACCAGCCCACACCACACCACACACCAGCCCACACCACACCACACCACACACCAGCCCACACCACACCACACACCAGCCCACACCACACCACACCACACCACACACCAGCCCACACCACACCAGCCCACACCACACCACACCACACACCAGCCCACACCACACCACACACCAGCCCACACCACACCAGCCCACACCACACCACACCACACACCAGCCCACACCACACACCAGCCCACACCACACCAGCCCACACCACACCACACCAGCCCACACCACACCAGCCCACACCACACCACACCAGCCCACACCACACCACACCACACCAGCCCACACCACACCACACCACACCAGCCCACACCACACCACACCACACCACACCACACCAGCCCACACCACACCACACCACACCAGCCCACACCACACCACACCACACCAGCCCACACCACACCACACACCAGCCCAAACCACACCACACCAGCCCACACCAGCCCACACCACACCACACCACACCACACCAGCCCACACCAGCCCACACCACACCAGCCCACACCACACAAGCCCACACCACACCACACCACACCACACCAGCCCACACCACACCACACCAGCCACTGACCAGGGCATGTTGTAAACAGATGTGATCGTTGGTCTCCTGGGCCATCCGAATCGCTTCATTCAGTGCTGCCATCGACTCGTCTCTGGAAACAGATTTTTATGAGTTATCTCCCCTACATCATCAATCATTTCAAGAGCCTCTCAGGACAATGTTCCTAGAACCAGGGCCCATTCAACCAACGCCCACACATACCATGAGCCAACTGAGACACTGTCAAACAATTAACAGCTAGATGGATATCATCATAAAATATGAAAGAAGGTTTTCAATTAATGCAGGGGCATAGCTGGGGGAAATTAAAATGAAAGCATATTGCATTACATATTTTTCTTAAACACTCATACACTTATCAAACCCAAACACAAGCAGGCAGTATGTCTAAAACAGAGATATCACGAAATATATCCTTGCCACGTTCTGTAATAACACATTTTGAGTGTAAAATATAAATTGTCAATTGAAGAGAATAGCCATTCCAGATTATCCACTGAAACAGATTCCATTTGGCATAATGGGCAAAACATCTGTGAAAATTATATGAATGGACCACTGAAAATTAGTGATGACACCAGGTGTTCGCAAAAGGAGCAAAGGAAATGTAGCAACCAAATAAGAACATCGAAGCAACTCCTCACTGGTAGGCGGGTCAACCTTAACCTTTGACCTTATCCTATAATGAAGAAGCCTTACTTCTGACCATGTACCCCTTGTGATCCTGCTACAAAGAATATATGATATTGTAAAGGAATTTAAACAAATGTAAACTTGATAGAAAACAGCTGTTCGATTGAGCTGACGTTAACTTGTGCTGTCACGTGACTCTTTGCTTCAAAGCGGGGTTTAAAGGATTTATTCTGCCTCACAGAAATTCATATGCAGCCTGTATTGCTCATGGCGGGGTATAAGAGATATATTCTCCCCTGAGAAATTTATTTCCCTCCAAGGCAGGATACATAGTATTTTATCAAGATTCCAGCTATATGATGGCGGTCAGTAAATAATCAAGTCTGGACCAGACAATCCATTGATTGACATCATGAGCATCGATCCACGGAATTGGGATCAATGACATGTATCAACTAAGTCAGCGAGCCAGACCACCCGATTCCGTTAGTTGCCTCTTACGACAAGCATAGTTGCCTTTTATGGCAAGTATGGGTTGGTGTAAAAGGCGACTAAACTATCCTGAAACACCTGCTGCTAAGAATGCTATTCCCCTAATCTCCCCATGACTCACTTGTGGCCAAATCTGTACTGCAAGGCTGCCAGGTTGAGGGCGGCATATCTGCGACACACATCTTCCTCACGGTTCTTGTTTGCCTGGCCAGTTGTCTCCCCTGTCAGGTTGGCGTTGCGGTCGAAGTAGTGGTACAGGTTGTGTACCGCTGTACAGTACTCCTTCACTCGGAGGCTGTTCAGGTAACTCAGGAAGTGCTGGTGGGGAAGATACGTCAGTCAGAACAAATAGCAACATCAACCGCATCCTCACCCAGGACGAGTTTTCTTGTTTGTTTGTTGTTTAACATTGCTCTCAGCAATATTCCAGCTATATGACGGCGGTCAGTAAATAATCAAGTATGGACCAGACAATCCATCATGAGCATCGATCCATGAAATTGGGATCAATGACATGTATCAACCAAGTCAGCGAGCCCGACCACCGGATTCTGATAGTGGCCTCTTACGACAAGCATAGTCGCCTTTTACGGAAAGCATGGGTTGCTGAAGACCTATTCTACCCCAGATCTTCACGGGTCCACTCAGGACTAGTGGTAGGAAAATACACCTGTGCATCGGGGAATCGCAAATATTTACTCCTCCATACAATCATCAATCAAAGTCACACATTAGGTTAAAAATAACGATATACACCTTAAATGTTTGCTTTAATAACTGCTACATTGAACAGTGGAAATTACAGTGAAAAAAAAAATTTCATTCATTTCCATACTTGACACTTCAAACTAAAACGTCAGTGTGCCACTTATTTGGTCATTCAATCTATGAAAAACATGGCTTACGCACCACAGATAAGAGCACATTCAAGTACAGTAAACTACGGTTATAACGAACTCAAAGGGACTACTAATTTTAGTTTGTTATATCCGTGGTTCGTTATAAGCATATATACAGCAAAACTACAGCAAATAGTCGGGACTAAAAAGTAAGTTTGTTATACCCGTCAGTTCGTTAAAAGCGTGTTCATTATAACCGTAGTTTACTGAATCATGATATGTACCAGATCGTAAACATGGTATATGTATTGGATCACACAGTTAGTGTATTGTCTCAGGACTACGCAGGACATATTTTTTATATTTCTTTCCTAACAAAACACTCATGAAAAATCATTTTAAATAAATGTAAAAAAATTACAATCAAACATTATTTTTTATTTATGTATTTCTTCTTATGAACTGTACATGTATAGTTTATGGTAAGTAGTTAACAAGCTTACTGCTTCTGCAAGGTCAGGTTTTGCTTTCAGCATGCTGGTGATCTTCTCCTGGAGGCGCGTGGGGGGCAGGGCCTTCCCCTCGTTGTGCAGCAGCAGGAACGCCTGTGGCAAAACACAGACTCATTGTTGACTTGCTGGATTTGATACATACCACAGCATCCTGTAAATGTTTAAGTCTGGACCAGACAACCCAGTGGTTTATAGCACGGCCCCACTGGGCACAATGACACAATCAGACAATAGTGAGTGAGTGAGTGAGTGAGTGGGTGAGTGGGTGAGTGAGTGAGTGAGTGAGTGAGTGAGTGAGTGAGTGAGTGAGTGAGTGAGTGAGTGAGTGAGTGAGTGAGTGAGTGAGTGAGTGAGTGAGCAAGCATGGTTTTACGCCGCTTTTATGCCGCGAAATGGGCTTCATACATTGTACCCATGTCGGGAATCGAACCCGGGTCTTCGGCGTGACAAGTGAATGCTTTAACACACTAGGCTACCCGACCGCACAAAGCTACCCTGATGATTCGCAGTTCACTGGGGAGTATACAGCCCACAAAACTAACCAGCTAATTCACGTTTGAGTTGACTGTTATGACATGTATGATGTACTGGGGACCTGATCTGACAGGATATGTAAAACATTTGAGGTGATTTTCACACTAAGGTTGATTACTTCAACTGATGTTTTGGTGCACTGCCATCCACTGTACCATGACACGAGTATGACATCGTGAGGTCATATATCTCACAACACTATCATACAGGGACGTATAAGGAGGACATGTTATATAGCACTGTACCATGACACGAGTATGACATCGTGAGGTCATATATCTCACAACACTATCATACAGGGACGTATAAGGAGGACATGTTATATAGCACTGTACCATGACACGAGTATGACATCGTGAGGTCATACATCTCACAACACTATCATACAGGGACATACAAGGAGGACATGTTATATAGCACTGTACCATGACACGAGTATGACATCGTGAGGTCATACATCTCACAACACTATCATACAGGGACGTACAAGGAGGACATGTTATATAGCACTGTACCATGACACGAGTATGACATCGTGAGGTCATATATCTCACAACACTATCATATAGGGACGAACAAGGAGGACATGTTATATAGCACTGTACCATGACACGAGTATGACATCGTGAGGTCATATATCTCACAACACTATCATACAGGGACGTACAAGGAGGACATGTTATATAGCACTGTACCATGACACGAGTATGACATCGTGAGGTCATATATCTCACAACACTATCATACAGGGACATACAAGGAGGACATATGATATAGCACTGTACCATGACACGAGTATGACATCGTGAGGTCATATATCTCACAACACTATCATACAGGGACATACAAGGAGGAGATGTTATATAGCACTGTACCATGACACGAGTATGACATCGTGAGGTCATACATCTCACAATACTATCATACAGGGACGTACAAGGAGGAGATGTTATATAGCACTGTACCATGACACGAGTACAACACTGTGAGATCATACATCTCACAAGACTATCATATAGGGACGTACAAGGAGGACATGTCATATAGCATGAAACACAACCGTGAAATACTATTTTCAAATAACAAAGCTAAGCTTGTTTGTTTATTTGTTGCTTAATGCCGCACTCAACAATAATCCAGCTATGTGACATCGGCCTGTAAATATACAAGTCTGGACCTGACAATCTTCAGGGGTTAACAAAGCTAAGAGACCAATTCCAACCCGGATCTTCAGGGGTTAACAAAGCTAAGAGACCAATTCCAACCCGGATCTTCAGGGGTTAACAAAGCTAAGATATTTTAAGAAAAAAACCAGAACTTGAGCAACCTACCTGCTGAGCGATGAAATACTCGGCTTGTTTCTGGGAGTAGAATCCACCAGACAAACCTCCTCCACTGTGGAGGAAAATAAGACACAGGTCTTGAAAATATTTCATGTCACTTGAGTTTTGTTCTGCAACTCATGCATACTTATCACAGAGCTTCATGATAGATGGCCAAAAGCAAGCAGACTCAGATTATAGATTTATATTTTTCAATTCATTTCAATATTGTTCCCATAATGATGTATAATACAGTTTTGAAAAGTGAACAAAATAGTGCACAGAATTTCTTAAATAAATAGTAAGGCAAGATCTTTATATCTTGCAGTTTATGGATTCACCCTCTTTTATTTCATCGTGAGGATACTGGTGTGTTTAATGAACTTCAGTCTGAAATACT
Organism: Haliotis cracherodii; assembly: GCF_022045235.1. Classification (NCBI taxonomy): domain Eukaryota; kingdom Metazoa; phylum Mollusca; class Gastropoda; order Lepetellida; family Haliotidae; genus Haliotis; species Haliotis cracherodii. The sequence goes on along the minus strand of NW_027266282.1, from coordinate 5,219,131 downwards.
GGTGGTGACTTTAGTGTATAGTTACAGAACTAAACTATAGTGGTGGACCTACTTGTTGACAAATACTGGTAGCGACTTTAGTGTATAGTTACAGAACTAAACTATAGTGGTGGACCTACTTGTTGACAAATACTGGTAGCGACTTTAGTGTATAGTTACAGAACTAAACTATAGTGGTGGACCTACTTGTTGACAAATACTGGTAGCGACTTTAGTGTATAGTTACAGAACTAAACTATAGTGGTGGACCTCCTTGTTGACAAATACTGGTAGCGACTTTAGTGTATAGTTACAGAACTAAACTATAGTGGTGGACCTCCTTGTTGACAAATACTGGTGGTGACTTTAGTGTATAGTTACAGAACTAAACTATAGTGGTGGACCTCCTTGTTGACAAATACTGGTGGTGACTTTAGTGTATAGTTACAGAACTAAACTATAGTGGTGGACCTCCTTGTTGACAAATACTGGTAGCGACTTTAGTGTATAGTTACAGAACTAAACTATAGTGGTGGACCTCCTTGTTGACAAATACTGGTGGTGACTTTAGTGTATAGTTACAGAACTAAACTATAGTGGTGGACCTCCTTGTTGACAAATACTGGTGGTGACTTTAGTGTATAGTTACAGAACTAAACTATAGTGGTGGACCTCCTTGTTGACAAATACTGGTGGTGACTTTAGTGTATAGTTACAGAACTAAACTATAGTGGTGGACCTCCTTGTTGACAAATACTGGTGGTGACTTTAGTGTATAGTTACAGAACTAAACTATAGTGGTGGACCTCCTTGTTGACAAATACTGGTGGTGACTTTAGTGTATAGTTACAGAACTAAACTATAGCAGTGGACCTACTTGTTGACAAATACTGGTGGTGACTTTAGTGTATAGTTACAGAACTAAACTATAGCAGTGGACCTGCTGGTTGACAATTACTGGTGGTGACTTTAGTGTATAGTTACAGAACTAAACTATAGCAGTGGACCTCCTTGTTGACAAATACTGGTGGTGACTTTAGTGTATAGTTACAGAACTAAACTATAGTGGTGGACCTACTTGTTGACAAATACTGGTGGTGACTTTAGTGTATAGTTACAGAACTAAACTATAGTGGTGGACCTACTTGTTGACAAATACTGGTGGCGACTTTAGTGTATAGTTACAGAACTAATCTATAGTGGTGGACCTACTTGTTGACAAATACTGGTGGTGACTTTAGTGCATAGTTACAGAACTAAACTATAGTGGTGGACCTACTGGTTGACAAATACTGGTGGTGACTTTAGTGTATAGTTACAGAACTAAACTATAGTGGTGGACCTACTGGTTGACAAATACTGGTGGTGACTTTAGTGTATAGTTACAGAACTAAACTATAGTGGTGGACCTACTTGTTGACAAATACTGGTGGCAACTTTAGTTTATAGTTACAGAACTAAACTATAGTGGTGGACCTACTTGTTGACAAATACTGGTGGCAACTTTAGTTTATAGTTACAGAACTAAACTATAGTGGTGGACCTACTCGTTGACAATAACTGGTGGCGACTTTAGTGTATAGTTACAGAACTAAACTATAGTGGTGGACTTACTCGTTGACAATAACTGGTGGCGACTTTAGTGTATATAGTTACAGAACTAAACTATAGTGGTGGACCTACTCGTTGACAATAACTGGTAGCGACTTTAGTGTATAGTTACAGAACTAAACTACAGTGGTGGACCTACTCGTTGAGGTTCATGGCCTCGAAGGACTTGGCCAGCCCACTACGGGTGAGGGGAGGCCCAGCGCCGGACAGACTCATCACCGAGTCTGTGAGGGACTTGGCCAGGTCAGGGTCGTCTCCGTATCTGGCGGCCATGATGTCATAGTAAGCCTTGATCTTCCTGTGGAATGAGGTCACCTGACTGAAGGACAGCTTGTTGAAGGCCAGAACCATCCTCCTGATGAAGAGGCCTATGTTCAAACAAAAGAAGCAATGCAGAGGTTCAAGTCCTGGGGCCCGTTCCACAAGCGATCTTAGCGCTAACTTGGTCGTAACTCCCATTCTTTAACACTATCTTACGACAGTCGTAGCGCTAAGATCGCTTTGTTGAACAGGTCCCTTGGCCCCGTTTCAGACAGGGATCTTAGCGCTAACTCGGTCGTAACTCCCATTCTTTAACACTATCTTACGACAGTCATAGCGCTAAGATCGCTTTGTGGAACAGGTCCCTGGGCCCCGTTCCACAAAGCGATCTTAGTGCAACGTTGATCGTAAGCCTATGATGAAGTATGGGAGTTACGACCAACTTAGCACTAAGATCGCTTTGTGGAACGGGTTCCTGGGGCGAAAATGCTTTCTGAGAAGATTTAGTTTTCAGTCCTGGTGTGAATCTTGACTATAACCAGAACTCGGTGTGTTGGACTGTCCTACTTTCGAAGGCAATGACAAGTTTTATTTAAGAAATAAACAAGTTGTTTACCTTACAATAAAACACTGCAGGGAGAATAAACCATGAGGGGCGCATAACAGGTACAATAACACGAGTTGTTTATTTCATATATGAGACATCAACATCATGTACAGGGTGATGATGAAGAACACTAACTTTAAAAAAAATTACCCGTACTTTAAAAATGAAGAAAGTTTACAAATAAATACTAAAAAGAGATAGCCTCACATTTTTTTTAAAATTTGGATGAAAATGGAAAATGTTTATTGTGGCCTTTCAGAACCTAAAAATTCAAGTTAAAGTAAAAAACAAAAGGATATTTTCAATGTTAGGCCACACTTTTTAAATTTTCTGTTTCATGGATTTATTCTAGATTTTCCACACAAGGTCAGTCAAAATAAAAATAAATATCAATGTGAATCATTTACTTACTTACGTATTCGACATAATAAGCGCCCCGTTCTAATAAGCGCCCACTGCAATATTGGCTCATATATTGGCTAGTGAACAAGCCCAATTAGCATCCCTTCCGATTGATCAATGTACACAAGACTTATTTATTCGAGTATAATATGCACATGTATGTTATATGCACCCTTAATTATGGGCAATTAAATCCTGGTAAAATATATCTGTCGTACATAAACATTTCAGGCTGTCAGCATAAATTTATCATTCAACTATGTTTTTCTTTCACCAAAGTAATATTCTAATAAGAGCCCCCTATTTCTAATTTTCAGAGCGCCCTGGGCGCTTATTACATCGAATACAGTACATGGAATTGTTTTATGGGAATTGTCTTACAGGGAAGGATAGGTTATGGGTGGAAACAGGAGTTGCAAAAATCCCGCACGTACCCATGACACTGCTCTTGCTGATCCTGGCCTCGCCCGGATTCTCTGGGCAAACCAGGCCATTGGCCGCGTCGAAGAAGTCCATGAGTGGCTTGACGCCATCTGTGTAGAACTGCTTCAGTCTGAAAGACACAAAGTCCTTGTTACTTGTCATCATAAACACAGGTTCTGGTTTTGTTGAACTGATAAAAAAAATGCATGGATTTGTATCTTTGTTGTCTGATGCCTAGTCGGCAATGTTCCACGTGTAGGACAGTGGCCTGTAATCTGGTCTGCACCAGACGATCCTGTGACTACAGGTAAAAGCATGAGAAATAAGCACACCATCGATGCATGTTGGCACACAATCAGCCAACTGACTGAAGCCAAAATTAAAGTTTCTATGAATTGTGAAAAATATTTGAACTTTGTAACACAAGGCAAGTTCAAAACTGCTCTTTCTCGTTTTCGTTAAAGTAGTCACAATCTGGATATTGACAGTGGGCGTCACTTCAAAATGCCTAGAATGTAAACTTTGTAACACAAACAGAATTCAAATTTCATTTAGTTTGTCCAGCATACAGTAAAGACAACAGTTATTACGGTGAACACACAATATCATGTTAGAAAGTGGTCAAAAGGGACAAATGTTATGGTTTGGGATAATACTTTCTTTGTAAAGTATAGATTCTCATACTTTTTTTAGTCCCATCCCACTCTGCCAGAATGAGGAACCTAATCGACAGCACACAAAGTCAGCGACCTAACCCACTCAGGCACCGAGGCTTCCACATTGGAGAGATTGTGAGATAACAATTACAGAATATTGAGTCACATTTTTGGCTTGGGGTCAGCAGTCGCTTTAATTTAGAGACGCATTAAATTTGAAGATTTACAGTACTTGCAATACTGATCTGATAGCCTTGTGTTGCCAGAAGATTGGAAATCACAGGCAGAGGTGGTGTTACAACTTTAAAATCTCTCAGATTACTGTACAAACAGGGAATCTGCCTGTTAACCAATCTTCCAATGTGTAAATGACCTTGACCTCTGGGATAACCTTGACCCGACAGGTATAGATGAAGGTGTGTAAGTCATTGACTAAGGGTTAGTTTTCTCATGAATTAAAACCAAGTATTCACCATTCAAAACAAAACAAGATAAAGTGAAATTGTGTACCGAAACCCAACCCAAACATCCCTTGCAATGCCAGCATGAAATGTCTAAAAAATATGTCAGGAACAACACTGTGCTACCGAACACAGTCTGTTACATGTATACATGAAAGCTTGTGACCAACTAACCAACCCAACAATCAAATCACAGATCTTCACAAGTCAAATGACTGAGGAATGGGACAACAGGCTAGTTGTATTTTCGGTTTGGTTTGGAGGCTATGTCACCTGTTTTGATCATCTTCACCTTCATGATAGCCAATCAAAATCACTGTACCTTTGCTTTTACCAATCACAGCACACCTCTCTAATACCATTGGGAATATAAGTGTCATGGATGTAAAACGTCATGCACCAAATCTACATGTCACCCAAACAACACTTCCTACAAGGTATGACAGTCCTATACTTCTACAAAAACAGATTAAAGCAAATAATGGCAATCCAAATGAGCAAATTTTTAACTGTATTATTTTCTAATGGCACAGAACTATCTGTTGTGAGTGTCCTGAATTTGTGACAGGGCATAAAAACATAAACAGAGAAGGTAGGTTTGTTCGTTAAAAGCCACACTAAGCAATATGACAATGCGGCGACCCAGAGGATGGGGGCATGTTAATGCAGTTCAATTCATGCACTGAACAAGACTGAAAACATGGTTTCTATGGCAGATAGAGTTTCTGGTTCCTTGTTGAATCAAAGTGTCGTGGTGGTGAGGTGAAAACTGAAATGGGGTTTAATGTCACATTCAAGACTATAGTGTTTGGGTGACTGCCTGCACTAGTCCGGACAACTGCCGGCTTTATAGAAAACTAACTGTGAGCTATGTCACCAGTCCTTGTTTTATCCCCTTAATGATGAGCGTCAGGCATGTATTAATCTTGATATGCATTAATGAATACATCTTAATATCGATCCATGACCTTACAAGATATTTGAGAGTAAATGTGAAATGGGGTTCAGAGTTATTGCTCTTACTTGTGTGCATGGCTGCTTATAATAGTCCAGACTTATGCCGGTTTTATAGATGCTGTGCTGCAGTTTAACATCGATACCCCACTGAGACCCATTACACTGATTCCAAGCCGAGCCGAGTCGAGCCGAGCCGAGCCGAGCCGAGCCGTGTCTGGTCCTCTTAATGTCGAGCACCAGGCAGGGTATCAACAAGTACCATCATTTAACTTCTTATAGTATGACGCGGCCAGGGATTGAACCACTAACCTTCCGCTCTCTAGGGCCGACACTCTAACCACTAGACGGGGAAGGGAAGCAGTCCAACATGTTTGGGCAACTATTGGATGAACATCAGTTGAGTAAAGGGGTTTGGGGATTACGTTGACAATTCCACAATAATGTGACAATTAATTTCAATTTAATTGTAATTTAGTGAGTGAGTGAGTTGGGATTTAATGCCTCTTTGAAGAGTACTCCTGTTAAATCACAGCACCTCAGCATGCTGTGGGGGGAAAGCTTGAAGTGAACCACTTCAGTGAAACCCATGCGCAGGGGTAGGATGCTGACAAACCTAGAAACATAACTGGGGCGAACTGGGATTTGAACTGACAATCATAGGTTTCTGGCGTGCCCAAGGGACGCAACTCTGCACAGCCAATTGCACCGTGTCAGACGACTGGGCTATCCATGCATGCCCCTAATTATAATTTAACAAAATGGATGGTTATCATGATCATAATTTCTGATAATATTTTAACATTTCTTAATTTTCAAGCATCTGAAACAATGGTTATTCGATAATAACAAGAAGTCTCTTTCCTTTTCAACTCTTCTGATTACTATTGTTCGCAGGTAGCTGCAAGGACTGCTCCCCTACAGACCAACTGCCTGGGACGGAAGAGCATCATGCCAAGACAGTGTTGTAAACTGTCCGAAAACATAGAACAGTTATTCTAATTCCAGTCATAGACCAGAGTGAACATGAATTATCAACCTTTTATCCATATCTGTTACACATACACACATTGGCTTTGGAGGAAAGGATTTATTGAAGAACCGGGAGATTAGGAAACAAGGTAGACGTCTTATTGACCATCATGTTAATGTTGCAGCTGCATTTTATCCCTTTTCTTCATGGACGAATCAAGCAAATGTGTATATGAAATCTGTGCCAGTAAGTATCTACTGCTACCTCTTGTCAGACACAGGGAATAATGGCTGATGGTTCTCAGCAAGGGGACTCCCAAGACCTGTCTGTGATAGACAGTAGCCCTGCACAACAAGTTACGACCGTTGATAACAGCTTCAGTGAATCTCTGTCAAATTATGTGATTAACTGCAGTCCCAACACACCTAATGAACTTGAATCAGTGACTGGTGCACGGGGTCCAAAAGGAAATTCCATTTCAAGAAGCATCAGTTATGAATACGCAGATTCCACAATCTTTCCAATAAACAATTTGACTTGTTATTCCAATATAACAGGTGATGATACATTTCACAACAATTCAAGGAGGAATGAGCTCCCTGCTGCCCTGGACACCGACCGAGGATACCCCGATCTTCCATCCACCAGACGAGAGAATGAGGCCCCCGCTGCCCTGGACCCCGACCGAGGATACCCCGATCTTCCATACACCAGACGAGAGAATGAGGCCCCCGCTGCCCTGGGCCCTGACCGAGGATACCCCGATCTTCCATCCACTAGACGAGAGAATGAGGCCCCCGCTGCCCTGGGCCCTGACCGAGGATACCCCGATCTTCCATACACCAGACGAGAGAATGAGGCCCCCGCTGCCCTGGACCCCGACCGAGGATACCCCGATCTTCCATACACCAGACGAGAGAATGAGGCCCCCGCTGCCCTGGGCCCTGACCGAGGATACCCCGATCTTCCATCCACCAGACGAGAGAATGAGGCCCCCGCTGCCCTGGGCCCTGACCGAGGATACCCCGATCTTCCATCCACTAGACGAGAGAATGAGGCCCCCGCTGCCCTGGGCCCTGACCGAGGATACCCCGATCTTCCATCCACCAGACGAGAGAATGAGGCCCCCGCTGCCCTGGGCCCTGACCGAGGATACCCCGATCTTCCATCCACCAGACGAGAGAATGAGGCCCCCGCTGCCCTGGGCCCTGACCGAGGATACCCCGATCTTCCATCCACCAGACGAGAGAATGAGGCCCCCGCTGCCCTGGGCCCTGACCGAGGACACCCCGATCTTCCATCCACCAGACGAGAGAATGAGGCCCCCGCTGCCCTGGGCCCTGACCGAGGATACCCCGATCTTCCATCCACCAGACGAGAGAATGAGGCCACAGCTGCCCTGGACCCTGACCGAGGATACCCCGATCTTCCATCTAACAGACGATGTAATCTTATCCCAATAGACATTTCAAAAGTATATTATGAAGAAATCTTTTTGGGGATTTTGAATCATTCAGGTAGGAATGAAGAAAATGGAGAAGAAAATGTGGAAAATCTAAACCCTACACATAATTACAATGTGAAAATATTTTACAATGATATTGAGTCAGAAATGAAGCAGATATATCTTGGACAAAAGAAAATGTCAAAAGAAAAACATAATTACAAGATAGCTAAAAACATCTCAACTGAAAAACCGGTACTTGAAAGAATTCACAGGAAGATCAAAATGGATTACCTCAAGCTTGTTCAGCTGACACAAACTCTTCAAGGCCTGCAAATAATTACATACTCAAAAGACAAAGGGCAAATTCAAAAGCTGCTTAAAAAACTTGACATGTTTCACACAGTGGGCAAAGGTGCTCATAAGTGGGTTCGTAGGCTCATCAAATTTGATAGCTCGAAGCTTGAAGACATTATAGAAGTTGTGGAACTCCTCCTAATTATGAAAGAGCTGGCTGCTGCAGCAAAGGCCTACCTGATCCAGCAACTACATCACACCAGTGATGACAGCACTGCTGATCCTGACGAGAGGACACAAGGACCGGATATCATTCCCAAGTTAATTCCTGTTGAGCTACCTACATCGGAGACTCCCCTGTCAGAAACTAAAATTCAAGAACTTGCCCATCTCTCCCAACATCAATTCAGTTCACTTCCAGTAGATGAAAAAGCTGCACAGCAACTCCAGCGATCTGGTAGTTCTACTGGCCCTCGACTACAATGTCCTCCAAGCGTTTATGTTACAGCAGTGAAACAGGGATCTGCATTTAAATCCACTCAAAGAGAAGTCAGTGCCCAAGAAGTGCCTGTAGCTGTGACAGACAGCCCCCAGTCTGCTTCACTAGTTCGCATCAGTGACGGACACAGACATATGTCCAATGCCCAAGAAGTGCCTGTAGCTGTGACAGACAGCCCCCAGTCTGCTTCACTAGTTCGCATCAGTGACGGACACAGACATATGTCCAATGCCCAAGAAGTGCCTGTAGCTGTGACAGACAGCCGCCAGTCTGCTTCACTAGTTCGCATCAGTGACGGACACAGACATATGTCCAATGCCCAAGAAGTGCCTGTAGCTGTGACAGACAGCCCCCAGTCTGCTTCACTAGTTCGCATCAGTGACGGACACAGACATATGTCCAATGCCCAAGAAGTGCCTGTAGCTGTGACAGACAGCCCCCAGTCTGCTTCACTAGTTCGCATCAGTGACGGACACAGACATATGTCCAATGCCCAAGAAGTGCCTGTAGCTGTGACAGACAGCCCCCAGTCTGCTTCACTAGTTCGCATCAGTGACGGACACAGACATATGTCCAATGCCCAAGCAGTGCCTGTAGCTGTGACAGACAGCCCCAAGTCTGCTTCACTAGTTCGCATCAGTGACGGACACAGACATATGTCCAATGCCCAAGAAGTGCCTGTAGCTGTGACAGACAGCCCCAAGTCTGCTTCACTAGTTCGCATCAGTGACGGACACAGACATATGTCCAATGCCCAAGAAGTGCCTGTAGCTGTGACAGACAGCCCCCAGTCTGCTTCACTAGTTCGCATCAGTGACGGACACAGACATATGTCCAATGCCCAAGCAGTGCCTGTAGCTGTGACAGACAGCCCCAAGTCTGCTTCACTAGTTCGCATCAGTGACGGACACAGACATATGTCCAATGCCCAAGAAGTGCCTGTAGCTGTGACAGACAGCCCCCAGTCTGCTTCACTAGTTCGCATCAGTGACGGACACAGACATATGTCCAATGCCCAAGCAGTGCCTGTAGCTGTGACAGACAGCCCCAAGTCTGCTTCACTAGTTCGCATCAGTGACGGACACAGACATATGTCCAATGCCCAAGAAGTGCCTGTAGCTGTGACAGACAGCCCCCAGTCTGCTTCACTAGTTCGCATCAGTGACGAACAAGGACGTATGTCCAATGCAGCAGGAAACAGAAATGATAATCAACTACAAACTGATCAGGGGATTCATAGGGTTGCTGATGCAGGAACACCACAGCAGATTCACATCTTTGAAATTTCAACGGTAAGAATGAAAATGGATTTAAGAGTGGATGTTGTGTTTCACATCTTCAAATTTTTAAGGGTAAGAAATTAAACCATAGTTCATAACATCTTCCAGAGGCAAGGGCATTAATTGACTATTAATGGCTGGAATTGGGGAGTTATTGTTTGGCTGAACTAATAAGTCTTAATATAGTCCAATCAAAATCACGGAACAAAATCAACATTCAGTTCTTAAACAACATGGTGACGGATGTTTCGGTTGCAGGGTTGGCAGAGTATATGTACAGTCAAATCGGCCTTGACAGACGTTTTCAAAAACTTCTTATGTTTTTAATCAAGATGCTCAAGTGATTTGCTGCACTTGGCGTGATGGTGTTCATGTTGTCCCAAGCAAGATCTTGATTATCGATCAGATGGTCTTGACTGAGCATTGCCATTTTGTTTGAATCAAATCAAGTGTTATGAGAGGTGGAATCTGATTGGTCAATAGAAAGGGACATAAACCGGTAAAAGCCACTTGTGGCGTTACGATCAATCCCAGAAATTCCAGCCTCGTTCGGCAAGGTTGGAAACTGGACTTTAACAGTTAGTTAACACCCTTGCCTCAGGAAGAAGAGTTAATTAGTGAGTGGATGTATTGTGACACAACTTGGTATAGGAGACTTGTATTTCACCTACATTAAATGAACTGCTTTAATCTATTTCAATTTACTAAAAATGTTTTGCTTTTAATCAAAAGTTTCAATTTTTTTTATCTAGACATATACCCTGATACGGTATGAAGACGCAGCTCTACACACTTTGATAAAGAATGAAGTGAATGGTGATCTAGAGGATGAGAATGACAATCAAAAGTGATGATCTTGAGGATGTGAATTATAATAATCCAAATTGACAATCTAGAGGATGAGAATAAGAATCAAAAGTGATGGTCTGGACTGTAAGAATGACTATGTGCATCAATATTCATAAATGTACATATTAAAGATAACTATTTAACATCAGCTGACTATGCACTTTATTGTCACAACAACATTAGACACAATGGCATCAAATACTAGCTGGCTTCTCTGAACACCATGGCTTCAAAGACTAGCTGGTCTCCCTGAACACCATGGCTTCAAAAGCTAGCTGGCTTCTCTGAACACCATGGCTTCAAAGACTAGCTGGTCTCCCTGAACACCATGGCTTCAAAGGCTAGCTGGCTTCTCTGAACACCATGGCTTCAAAGACTAGCTGTTCTCCCTGAACACCATGGCTTCAATGACTAGCTGGCTTCTCTGAACGCCATGGCTTCAAAGACTAGCTGGCTTCCCTGAAAACCATGGCTTCAATGACTAGCTGGCTTCCCTGAACACCATGGCTTCAATGACTAGCTGGCTTCCCTGAACACCATGGCTTCAAAGACTAGCTGGCTTCCCTGAACACCATGGCTTCAAAGACTAGCTGGCTTCCCTGAACACCATGGCTTCAATGACAAGCTGGCTTCTCTGAACACCATGGCTTCAAAGACTAGCTGGTCTCTCTCAGCACCATGGCTTCAAATACTAGCTGGCCTCTCTCTGAAAACTAACACGGGATAGTGAAAACAAGAGCAGGGTATAAAAAGAATTTATTTGTTTGTTGTCTAACATCTCACTTAGCAATCTTAAAGCAATATCACGGTGGGGGACACCAGAAATGGGCTTCACATATTATACATATGTCGGGAATCGAACCCGGGTCTTCGGCTACCCGACCGCCATTTAAAGCAATATGAAATCAGTCTGTAAATAAACAAAAAAGTCTGGACCAGACAATACAGTGACTGACATCATGAGCATCGATCTACGCAACTGAGAAACAATGACATGCCTGACCCCCCGATCCTGTTAGTTGCCTCTTACAACAGTGAAAGAGCATGGTGTGGTGAAAACAAGAGGCCCATAGGGCCTGTATCGCTCACCTGGATATTTACGCAATCATGACAAAATATACATTTGCATTGTACATGTATATAATTCTGCAGATATTTCGTAATTTTGACTCTGTCAGCATTTAATATGGTTGGATGGCAAATCTGACAGCATGAACGTGTATTTCTCTAGATACAAATGTAGCATAAAGATCTGAACCGTTTCCATGTCATGATATAACATTTATACTAAGTTTTCCTTTAATAATTAGATCCACATCAAGTGCTTTTATGAGTATCATGGTGTAATATTTATACATCATTTCATATAATTTAAGTTTAGCAAGTAATACTTATTATCAGGTAAAATGCATATATAAAATATCAGTAGTTTCAGTTATACCTTTTTAGACAGATGCTAGCCTAAGGTAATGGGAGCGCATCTCCTGGACATACTATTCAACAAGACAGGAGTTATGTCTACATAGTTTAATAGATTTGAAGCTTTTAGATAAACGCTAGCCTAAGGTATCAAGATCCCATCTCTCAGACAAAAGATAAATCTGTCATCACCTATATTAGAATAACATTCAGCAATTACTTCAATTTAGACTCATTAAGGATTAGCCCCAATTCAAGCTCGTCTATAGTGACACCATAATCTCTTTCAAAGCACCCAGTAAATATGTCAACAAGATTAGTGCCAGTCCAACAGGATTAACAGGATTAACAGGATAAAGATTTCCCCTCTGTCTAGCCATTCATTAACCATAAGGCACAGCCCATCATGTATCAACCAATCATATTCCATTTTATTGTTCTAATTTTTGTTAAACACATACAGAAACCACATGTTAGGGCAGAAGAGGTTTGTCGCTCTAACCAAGCATATCTCTCCCACAGCCCAGAGGGTTGTACCGAATCTCTGTGGCACCCCCAGCTATATTTTAAGATACTGTAAATTGCTCATTATTAATTGTTCTTGTAAATAAAATTGTGATTAGTCTCCTGTGACTCTGGCTCTTTGCTGACTAATTCCCCCAAGAAAACCAGCACGTCATTTGGAAGGTTTTTGTTCATCCAAACATACCATAATAGTATTATTCTCTTCATAAAAAACAAATGTATACAATGTTTCTGTTTATCATAGGGTGGGGATAATATCGGTTTGGATGTTATGGTCAAGGTTCTAACTCCTTTGGGAGTGCCAGACAGATGAACAGAAGGGCCAGTCCTGGAAGCATATGTGCATACCTCTCATTATACTCTCAATTGTACATATGGTTATACAGCGGGGATCTTAACTGTGTCCAAGTCATAGACTATTTTTAGCTCCGCCCCTTAGTCCCCGGGACTGGGGGTAGGGTTCAGCCATTTCATTTGTACAATTTTGAATTCTCACCATTGGAGAATGCTTCCAACAACATATGGTTGATATCTATCTCTTAGTTCCAGAGAAGAAGTCGTTTAAAACAATAACGCCAACTTACTCCTATTTAGCCACGCCCCCCAGCCCCTTGGAGGGGTAGCCCCTCCATTTGTACAATTTTGAATCCCCACCACCGGAGAGTGCTTCCAACCTAATATGGTTGATATTTATCTCTTAGTTCCAGTTCAGAAGAAGAAGTCAAAGATTTGGGATCCTGGTGCTGCTTTCTGTTCGTACGTAAACATGTTCACAAACCACATACAGCAAACTACGGTTATAACAATCTCAAAGGGACCACTAATGTTAGTTTGTTATAACCGTAGTTGATTATAAGCATATATTCAGCAAATGGCCGGGACAAAATAAAAGTTTGTTATATCCATCAGTTTGTTATAAGCGTGTTTGTTATATACATAGTTTACTGTAGCGGAAGATAATGTAAAAGTCAGAATAACACATTTACTACAAACCAATTCACCTATAGTATTACAATAATTTATACTGAACATTACATAAAAAGATCACAGTTCATCACAGAACAACCCACTTTCAATGCTCATTTAGCCACCCTGACCGCCTTTTAGACACTGAATGGAATGCATGTGATCAGGCCGTACAATGGACGCAGTCATGCAGTGCAACAAACACTGCGAACAGCATTAAACTGCAGAGGGGTCTCATCACACGCTGTCATGCATGAAGAGTATTTACAGAGTGTTAAACAACTGTTAGAATTTTCCTATTAAATGTCCCATTATAACACGTGCAAGCAATTGATCTGAACACCAATGATACAGAGAAAAAACATTTTCACAACTGCTTCACAACAATTTTAGATTTAGATACTTAAGGAAACTAGAATTTAGCGTCTATAACATGGATATTGACATCACATTACTGAGCAAGCTGACACAGGATATCTCCACTGGAAAATTGTGTTTATTTAAACTGCTGAATATTAACACAGTTAAAATGAGAAAGTAGAAACTTTATTTATTGCCAAAATGTGTTCGGAGGAAAGGTTTTACCTGGTCACACCACATTTTTTTGATGACGTATATCATACGGGTAAACCATTGTGACACATGCGCAGTTACTTTCCGGTTCCTGTTGTGAAAGTGCACACTCACTCCAACCGTGTGAAGGACTTAATCTTCTTTAGCTTTGAAAGAGATCAAATTTTAAATCACATATTCTTTCAAAGGAACAACAAGGCATAACTAAAGTTATGACAAACAGGTAAGATTTCAAATTTTGATGTACTAGGTCACGGTTCTGCGTTTTCTAGCTGCTAATTTGTAATGTCGGCCATCATGTTTCTTCTGTGGGTCAAGAGTTATGGCTATAATCAGAGAAAGGACAACGTACCATGACCGCACATACATAATTCAGGTATGCTTGTAATTAAATACATTGACTACATATCTTCATTGACATTAACGTCCAATTGTTTCTGATAATCACCATTTGGAAAATATACCTGAACCATTGGAAAATGAAGAGAAAGAAAACGTGTCAGGACGATAAAGACTTTTGTCAAGGTACTGGGATTAGCCAGTTAGTTTATAATGACTCCTACTTTAAATAGCACTGAAAAAACAGACTTGTCAGAGTTGAGTAACTGCTATAAATATCTAACAATCACAAAGAAGCATATTCCATTATTGTGTAGATACTGAAGGGGCATCGAGCATTCATTTTGTTGTCACGATCGTACGAGGTAAGCAGCATTCTGTAAGCAGGGACAATTAAAAAACCTGTTAGGAACAATTTCATGGTGATAGATATTTTGGAGTATATATTTTATGTGTTTGAATGGAATTACAATTCTTAATTCAGTTCTTGATACTATCCAGCACATCCTTAAGATATAGTCAAAACTGTATAATGGAGATTTCTTATGATTACAGAAAATGTTGGTTCCTTTTTAATAATACTAAATAATAACGATAGTAATTTAAGAATCTTAATAAGCTGCTTTCTTGATTTCAGCAAAGCCAAGAAGAAAAAGAAGTGTCCGGTAAGTCAATATTCTAAAACATTTCTTTTTGTTACAGCAATGTTCATGTAATATAGAAATATCAAAACAATAGTTATCACTGTTAATAATTAGTTTTTATACAGGATTTTCTAATTATGGCCATGATGTAGAGAGATAGAGGTAGTGTATTTTTAAGAATGTGGAAGCGGTTAAAAATATTACAAGGATTCGTTTCTCAATAACATGGCATGATATATAAAGAGAGAGAGATTTTGTATAGCCGTTTTGCTCACATGTGATATTGAAGAGATAAACTTGTATTTATTTGGATGTACATAGTATTTTTGTTCAATATATTTTTTCCTTGAATTATCATATTTACAACATACAAGTAGAAAATGAAATTCATCTTCCACGACATTTAAGGAACATTGTCTACATAATCTTAAACATTTTGGCATTTTTTTGTGCCTGCCATCTTCAACCATTAACCTGTATTAGCTGCATCTAATTTGTGTTAATGATATTCTGCATTTTCTTATGTTTACATCAGTTAAATAATTTTCTGCGCATATTTGCATTTTAAAATATCTGTAATATTCGCATTTGCTAGAAAAATCTACAGTAGATCTCGATGTTTGAAACGTCTGCCTTATTTGTGATATGAACATGGCATGATTCTCTAAGAAACATTGGTTTTCCCAGATGTAGCCATACCCACATTTATACAGTAGACATTTAACATTGTATGCCCAATTTTGATCTCCATTCTTTTCATACAATAGCATCATAATATAACATTTTTTTGGCAATCTACTTTCTGGCATTTTTAATTATTTTAACCAAACGTTTGATTTTTATATAGGGATATATATACAAGGGCATGCGACCACATTCACCATAAACCATTACATTAGAAACACTGTGTTTAACAACAATAAATGTACAGATTAAATTTCTTTAGCCTCTGCAAAACCCCATATTTCCAAAACCGTAGGAAAGAATAGGAGCTATTTTTGTGTCAAAATTTTTGAAGAAAGATTTATAAGCACAGTCGCTAAAAATGTTCAAACACCTCTCCTCAAAGGTCAATGATAAATTTAAAGACAAGTTAGGTGGGAGTAATAGAACCGTAACCCAAACTGTATTTATTCACTGTTATATTTATGGGTAAGAAAAAAACACAAAGCGAGTGTCAAAAGCCGTCATTAAAAGGCAACTGAGACATTCAATGTATAATCAATGCTTGTCTGACCAAGGACAGTTCTATCATTACATGAAACAAATTTGTAGTTTTGAACATCAGTTGTTTAGTGTCAGCATGAATTTAAACCAGCCTGCGTCCTAATGATGATAAACGGTTTGTACTATCAGACAGTATTAATATCAAGGCCAATACAAAATCAAACAGAATTCAGTGTAAAGCTGCTATCAGCATGTCAGAACCATAATTTCCTTTGAGAATATTCCATACAGTATTGAACAATGGTATGATTGTTCCTTTGTTTAAATCCAGTAAATTGAGAGAACCATCCAACTACATTAGGAATGTCTCTACCAGATATATTATCTATCTACAAACATATTAGGAAATCATTTATGTATGGGTGAAATTAAATGGGCCACTCCAGTGAAACACAAGCTTGTGTATACCCCTCTAACACCTTGCATATATTCATACTTGTATATGTATTCTGAGGTACAAAACCTTCCAAATGGCGTGCTGGTTTTCTTGGGGGGAATTAGTCAGCAAAGAGCAGGAGTCACAGGAGACTAATCACAATTTTATTTACAAGAAAAGAACAATCTCTTAACTATAACTGTTGATGCCAGTGAGTTGGTTCAACCCTCTTGGACGTGGGTGAGAAGTCTGCTTGGTTTGAGCGTTCTCTTACTTACTTCCTTTCTTACTTACTTACTTACTTACTTATATTGGAGATTTTACGTGCACTTTCCGACTGTAGCGTATTTCGCACACGGGCCCGGCGAGGCCATTTAATGTGTTTCCAAAAAGGGGAAAATGTTGTTGGGCAATCCAGTAGGGGTGTTTTAGTGGTTGCCTATATAGAATTTTGGAAATTTTGAGATTTGGAAAAAATGCCAAGAGGGTTTGGAGGGCGAACTAAGGGACCTGAGTATGGAAGTTTGTTAGTTTGATTATGTGGTTTGGTTTTGGTAGTTTATAGGGGTTTTAAATGAGAATTATTTGTCCTGTTTTGATTAAGTATACGCCTAAGGCTTTGAATTTTTCTATTTTATTTTGTGGGTTTAGGATTGCTTCTAGAGTAAGAGCCTTATTTAGATTTAGGGTGGTTTGTAGTGTAGTTCGGTGTGTAAGGTAGTGGGTGCAGGGTATGAGTGCGTGCGGTGTGTTAGGTAGTGGGTGCAGTGTATGAGTGTGTGTTCTGGGGGTTTTTTTTGTTTGCAATGTGGGCAGGTTCCTGTTGCGTGTTTTTATTTTTATTTTGAGGTGGTTATTTAGGTTGGTATGTCCTATTTGGAGTTTAGTGATTACTCTGTCGTTTTTTTTGAGGGATGTAGAAATTTAGGTTTGGTTAGGGGTATTTTGAGAACCTTTTTGATTTGGCTATTTGAGTTTAGATATAAGTTATGCCATCTTTTGGTGATTTTTGTTTGTTGACACTTTTAATTCCTGATTTGGAGATGGGTTGGTTTAAGCTTATTTCAGGGATTTTAAGGTATAGTTTAGCTGCTTTATCGACATGGGCAGAGATCCAAATGAATACAATTTGTGTGCCTGCCTTAGTTAAATCGTTTGAGCTTTTTAGTATTTGATTTATTAGTTCTTGCTTCTCAATCTATTTAACTTGAATGTAGAACAATAAAAAGGAATATGATTGGTTGATACACAATTGGATGAGCGCTATGGTAGATGAATGGTAGACAGAGGTGAATACTTAATCCTGTTAATCCTGTTGGCACTAATCCTGTTGAGATATTTACTGGGTGCTTGTAAAGAGATTATGGGATCACTATAGACGAGCTTGTATGGGCCTAACCCTTTATGAATCTAAATTGAAGTATTTGCTGAATTCTAATATAGGTGATGACAGATTTTCTTAAATAAAATAGTTCAAGCCAATCTATAAGACTATGTAGACATATCTTTTGTCTCATTGGATATTTTGTCTGGGAGATGGGATCTTGATACCTTAGGCTAGTATTTATCTAAAAGCTTTTAAATCTATAAACTACATAGACAGAACTTTTGTCTTATTGAATAGGATGTCTGGGCGATTGGTTCTCATTATATTAGGTTTGCATCTATCTAAAAGGCTATAACTGAAACTACTAATATTTTGTATCTGCATGCTTCCTTGATTAATATGTATTACTTGCTGTTTTATAATTATATGAAATTTTGTATAAATGTTACACCATGATAACTTATAAATGCACTTGCAGTGGATCTAATTAATATATGAAAACTTAGTATAAATGTTATATCATGATACTTGAAGTGAGCTCCTCAATGGTGTAGTGGAAAGAGCGTCAGACCAGAGAGGTGGGTGGTTCAATCACCTGGCCTAATCATACCAGAGGACGCTAAGAATGGGTAAGTAATCAACATTAGATGGCTATGATATGATGTAATAGAGATATTGTATTTGAAGGAATTTGGCCAATCACAGAGTATCATAATACAAATATATATGCACCTTTTGGTCAATCATTTCATGTAGCAACTGTTCAATGGAGATGCATGTTTGTTGTAGAAACAAGCATGTCAGGGTAGCAAAGAGCTGATGAGGACTTCAAATCGATGGAGATCTCGCCCCGATCCTGATGTGATGGGTATCTATGTTATAAAACGCAACGATGTCATCATTTACGTAGGAAGATCCAAACACATTGCAACACGTCTGAACCAACATTTCACCCGCAAAAGACAGCGGATTGATATTTATCTTCAGCTGAAGACAACAGACTACAAAAACAGATACATTAAAGTGGCCTGGGTAGAAGACAAGAATCAGAAATGTAATGAACATTGCTACATAGAGTACATAACAGGCCTACAGGACAACACACGCCCTAAGTACAATATAAAGCATGGAAATTCCTGCCAAAAAAAATAGAAATCACAATTAAAAACTGTTTATAGGTTTCACTGTACTTTAAGAATATGTATAATGCTTTGACTAACTTTGTGTCTATTAAGTGTTCTAAACAAAAATAATGCTTGAAATATTTTTAAATGTTTAAATAAAATCAACTGATAAAACTAGTAAATTGTTGTGTTCTTCTTCACCAGTTATTTCATCAGAGTTCCAACATTCAAGGCCTCAGTAAAGCTTTCAAAATGTTTTAGGGCAGACAGGTGGTGGACATTTCCTAAGTTGACGCATCAGTGACAAAGTGATGTCTGATGCATTTATCTATGTTAACTTGTACCAAATGTTGTCCTGTTTGTTTCGGTGGATACTTGACTTGCCTTTGCATGTGTTTGTGATAGTCAAGGTAACAAAAGTAAAATTTCACAGCACACAATTCAGAGATTGAAATCATGGAATCGGTTCACTGTCTATCTATCATACAGTGCAAGGGTATTGTCTGTCCGCTTTGCAGCGTAAGGGCTGGATCATGATTTACATTGACCACTATCAGGGTGGACGAGGTTCCCTGGGCAGATAGACTTCCATCGCATAGAGAAAGCGAATGTTTACCTCGTAAAGTTTGTGCTTCACATCAGTAACACATCCAGTAGAACCCAGATAGAGCGAACAAACGGATACAATGAAATCCCCGATTTGTCTCCTCTATATCATCATAGAAAATGTGAGTATAAAACAAACTCTCTACCGTGAACTAACATATATAGTGAACTGATATCTGATCCCCGACAAGCCCATATACCACTAGTGCCGTGTATAGCGAACTGAGAAATCTCACTCAGTGTCAAGTGTCACTGACAACTGGCTGTATGCAATCAGTGGCGAATCAACACAATCAACGGTGACTATTAAAATTTGTTGAACTTGCTTTATGCCAATCTTGCCTGCAACTGAACTAATTTTGTCTGTAAGACAAACATATATTTCACTAGATTATGTCAAAGTGTCACTTCACTTGCCCATGCTATCATGGCTGGCAAGGCTGCAATTACGTGTACAGTCATGCCCCGCTTATACGGACTTCAGCTATCCGGAAACCTCGATACCCGGACGATTTTCATTCAAACTGAAATAATTACTATATAAATTTACCAGTATATATGGAAATTCAGTTTCCGGAACCAGATGGTCATTTTCATACACAAAACACTGAAATGCACACAAAATTGTCTCACTTACCCGGACAATACACTTCTGCTGGTGGTAATCCTTTGATTCGTGAGAGTTATGTTTGAGACGAGCTTGTTCAATGTACATGTAATCCCATTCGATAAATATGGCGTCTGTGGAGGTCAGAGGTCAAAGTATGGCTTGTCAACCAGCGAAACGTAAGCGACACGCAGTTACAGCACGGGAAAAAAGGGAAATTTGTCTGTTTAAGGAAAAACACCCGTCAGCAAGTTTGGAAACCATCAGTAAGCATTATGGCACTGAATTTGGACATACCATAGGAAAATCGACAATTGGCGACATTTTAAAAGACAAACAGAAGTGACTAAATCCCCCAGAAAATTCAAATGAAATGCTTATATAGAGACCTTGATTACATATTACGAGAACACAGGCGATCTGGACAATTTGGAATTATTGTTTAAAATTCAAACCTCAAAATGTGGTTAAGTTCAAACTTCCATGACAGATTTTTTGAAACATGTATGTTTTGAATAAAGATTGAGTGGATGTATCTGCTTGCTCTGTCATCTGTCATGAGTTGCATAATTGAAGGGAAGTAACTCTTCCACTAAGAAGCTGGTTTAAGTTATACGGAAATTCGTTTATACGGACGAATTGTGAAATGACGCAAGTGTCCGTATAAACAAGGCACAATTGTATTGTGCTTTGTTGTATCCAAGATGGTGGACGTTTCCCAGTGAAAACGTATATATGTAACGAACAATGTCTATAATGAACTGTGAAATGAATGAATTATTCCAAGTTTACAAGTGAAAAAGGCTTATTTTCTGTGATTTGCAAGTGACATCACATCAAACATAATGACATCTGAACATTCTGACCAGTTGATGTATATTCTATGACCCAGGGGTGATGAGATGCTAAATAGGTCTGACACACATGTGTCATACAAGGTTGATGTTGTTTTATTCAGTTTGATTGGATAACTGCAAAGGCCACGCATAAAAAGTCACACTGGAGCTGATTCCATTCCATGGATTTGCCTTGTAAGACTACAGACAGATATATAAATAGGGATGATTATCATGAAAATAATGACTATAATGCCCACTGGTCTGATTTGATGATATTACAGTGAGAAAAGGTTATTGGCTATTAAACACCTGATAAAATCAGTGACTCATTTCAAGATGGCTTGCTGTCATCGACCTTTTAGCCAAACTCCCATATAACAACATCTTAGTAATATTTACATTGATCTAAAAGCCTACTTCAGGAGAATGGTGCGGTGAAATATGGTTTAATATCGCGTGCAAGATTGTGCACATATATTGCGACATGCATACATGTGCTTGCGTGCGTGCGTGCGTGCGTGCGTGCGTGCTTGCGTGCGTGCGTGTGTGCTTGAACTAGTCTGGACTAACGTCAGTTTTAAAGTGCTAGCCCACTGAGATACCATGCCGCAGTTTAACATGAATACCCACTCAGACACAGTATACTGACTCCGAGCCGACCAGTCCTTGTCAGATTGGACGCTTTCAGAAGAATGAGAATATCACAATTTCCCGTGAGACAAACAACATATGCCCAGGTAACACAACAAATCACCTGTGCCCCGTTCCACAAAGCGATCGTAACGCTACGACTGTCGTAAGCCTATGTTAAAGTATGGGAGTTATGATCGCGTTGTGGAACAGAGCCCTGGACAGTAAGTGTGGCCAACGAAGTAACCTGAACCCCAAATCTGGGTCGAGACCCTGCCCTCCATGCATTCTTCAAATCAGTTAAACACCAATTACCGTATTCGACATAATAAGCGCCCAGGGCGCTCTCAAAGTTAGAAATAGGGGGCTCTTATTAGAATATTATTTTGGTGAAAAACAACAGAGTTGAAAGATCGTAAATTTCGTGGTTTATGCTAAAAGCCTGAAATGTTTATGTATGACAGATATATGTTAATTTAATTCCCCATAATTAAGAATGCATATAACATACGTATTATACACGAATAAATATGTCCTGTGAACATTGATCAGTCGGAAGGGTGCTAATTGGGATTGTTCACTATCTAATGTATTAGGAAATATCGCCGTGGGCGCTTAGTAGAGCGGGGCGCTTATTACGTCGAATACGGTATTAAAAATGAACACCTTCCCTTTCACACAGACCAACCTCTCACCCACACAAAGGATAACTATGAATTACCTAAAACATATCCCTGAAATTGTTTTTAAAAAGGCTGATAAATGATCCGCAGTCAACACCCATAACACGACAGACTACATAACTGAGGCTACATGCCAACTGTCTGATGAAATTGTCTATAAAAAAACAAACCATGACTCCCTAAAAACCTCTCCAAGAAAGAAATCATACTCAAAGTGCTTAACAGACTTTTACCTCGTCGGTTTTATCTAAATCCACAAATGCCCTGCCCCAGGTTAAGTTTGTTTGTTTTGTTTGTTAAATAATCCAGTATGGACCAGACAATCAAGTGACTGACATCATGAGCATCGATCCACGCAATTGGATTACCATGACATGCATCAACCAAGTCAGCGAGCCTGACCACCCGATCCCGTTAGTCGCCTCTTACGGCAAGCATAGTCAACTTTTACGGCGAGCATGGGTTGCTGAAGACCTATTCTACCCCAGGTCTTCACGGGGTTTCCCAGGTTAAGTACCAGGTCGCCCCATCATAAATGGCCATGGTACCTCTGCTGTCACAAATCAGCAGCTTTGTAGATGAACATAAAAATGAACTTCATCATTGACACTACTCATTTCAGAGACTAGAAAGTTTCAATATCCCTGTGGATTGCGACATAATCCTTGTCACAATGGACGTCACATCCCTATACACAAACAGACCCAACATGGAAGGTCTCAGAGCAGTAGTCCAGGCCATTAGATACTTCAAACCTGATTGGTCAATCAGCCCAATAAGCTTACTTTCTTTACTTCAACTTGTCCCACATAAAAACAACATGGTTTTATATAACGAACATTACGTTCAAATAGGAGGCACAGCCATGGGGACCAAATTATACCCTCTTATGCAAATATATATATGGGAAAAGTAGACCTTTACTGCACTACTACAGCCAACAGGTACACACTGTTATCTGCTGTGCACTTCCTGCCATCTGTGTCACATCAAGGTCAAAGGACTCAAAAAGATATGCAGTTCACATAACATATGGAGCCAACACCTATACAGAGTGAACACTCCTCTTAACAAATAAACAGACACTCCCTGAAGACACTAAACCCTACGGCACTCAAGGTCAGCACCATGATCCAAAATTCTTGGCACCTAGTTAAGGGGTCACCACAGTTGCTTCAAAAAGGTGTTCAGTCCTACACATTTCAGAATACAGGAAAAAACGCACATTAAGAGACATTCTCATGAAAGCGGACATCATATATCCACCACTGAAACCACAAATTAGTGGTCACATGGTTACAAACCTGTATGACATTTACCTCAAAGAAGCCTACAAATCTCCACAAATGTAAAACACAGGGGATGGTGAAAACAAGAGCAGGGTGAAAACAAGGGCAGGGGATGGTGAACACAAGAGCAGGGGGTGGTGAACACAAGAGCATGGTGTGGTGAACACAAGAGCATGGTGTGGTGAACACAAGAGCAGGGGGTGGTGAACACAAGAGCAGAGGGTGGTAAAAACAAGAGCAGGGGGCGGTGAACACAAGAGCAGGGGGCGGTGGACACAAGGGCAGGGGGTGGTGAAAACAAGAGCAGGGGATGGTGAACACAAGAGCAGGGGGTGGTGAACACAAGAGCTTGGTGTGGTGAAAACAAGAGCATGGGATGGTGAAAACAAGAGCATGGTGTGGTGAACACAAGAGCATGCTGTGGTGAACACAAGAGCATGGTGTGGTGAACACAAGAGCAGGGGGTGGTGAACACAAGAGCAGGGGGTGGTGAACACAAGAGCATGGGGCGGTGAACACAAGGGCAGGGGATGGTGAACACAAGAGCAGGGGATGGTGAAAACAAGAGCAGGGGGTGGTGAACACAAGAGCATGGTGTGGTGAACACAAGAGCATGCTGTGGTGAACACAAGAGCATGCTGTGGTGAACACAAGAGCAGGGTGTGGTGAACACAAGAGCATGCTGTGGTGAACATAAGAGCATGCTTCGGTGAACACAAGAGCATGCTGTGGTGAACACAAGAGCAGGGGGTGGTGAACACAAGAGCAGGGGGTGGTGAACACAAGAGCAGGGGGGGGGGATGAACACAAGAGCAGGGTACAGTTCTGACAGAACATGGATCAGGGTGAATCATTTATTCAAACCCAGACTTTAGTATGGCTGAGGGGTGCAATTTCACAAGTACATTTCTGTAGTTTAGACAGTTGGTCTCCCTGTGTCCCTCAATCCACTATAATACAATCAATATATTTATCATGACATGAGCGCTAAGGTGATAGTAACTCCCATACCTAACATAAACTTACAACAGTCTTAGCACTAAGGTTGTTTTGTACAACGGCACCCAGTTCCACATTCATCTCAACCAATTTCTTGAGTGTGGAACTTTGGTGGCCATGTAACAATTCACCAAATGTTGTGTTCATCACAATAATCTCTCCCAATACGCCTATCATATTGGTATGTCTTGTATTGATACAAAAGGATACAAGCATACACGAGGTTCACATGTGACAGGTCATGAACATAACCGTAGCATGCCTTTTTTCTGCTTGTGTGTACACCTGTTCTCAAACCACATAACGCTAAATAACATAAATGGCAGATGAACACAAATTACCACACGCCACACACCAAACACCAAACACCACATGCCCCCCACCACACACCACACGCCACACACCACACGCCACACACCACACGCCACACACCAAACACCACACACCAAACACCACACGCCCCCCACCACACGCCACACACCAAACACCACACGCCAAACACCACACGCCAAACACCACACGCCACACACCAAACACCACACACCAAACACCACACGCCCCCCACCACACACCACACGCCACACGCCACACACCAAACACCACATGCCCCCCACCACACACCACACGCCACACACCACACGCCACACGCCACACACCAAACACCACACACCAAACACCACACGCCAAACACCACACGCCACACACCACACGCCACACACCACACGCCACACACCAAACACCACACACCAAACACCACACGCCCCCCACCACACACCACACACCAAACACCACACGCCACATGCCACACACCACACGCCACACACCAAACACCACACACCAAACACCACACGCCCCCCACCAACACACCTTAAGTGTAGGAATAATATGTTCTGTTCCGCTGAACATATCACATAAAGAGATCACAGTTCATCACGCAAAAACCCACTTGTAATGCTCATTTAGCTACCCCAACTGCCTTTAAACTCTGAATAGACTGCATCAAGCTGTTCAATGGACGCAGTCATGCAGTGTAACCATCATTGTGTTAAACTGCAGAGGTGTCTAAAAACATGCTGTCATGCATGAACAGTGTTACAGAATCATTATCAACTTTCATCATTTTCCGATTAAATGTCCCATTATAACTCATGCAGGCCAATACTGTTAATAGCAATGATACAGAAAAAGACATTTTCACATATGCACAATTTCAAATTTAGACAATTATTCTTGGTGAAAAAAATAATCTGTTTAGAAAGTGATACAGAACTGGAATTTGCAATTGTATGCATGGCAAGTGTATAAGGTCACCAAATAACTTAGACGTAGAGATATCAATAAAATCGACATTGACATCACATGTCACTGTGACCCCTTTCGTCACAGTACTGAGCTAGCTGACAGGCGATCTTCACCGAAGGACTAAGGTTATTCTGATAAAGACATTTATCTTGAGAATGTAGAAACTTTATTGAGTCAAATTTGTATCGAAGAAAAAGTCCTGTGTACCTTGATGACATACATCACACAGGTCTCGGCCGGTGTATACCAGTATGAATGACGTAGTACACACACCCTTTCTCAGACGTATACTGGTAAATTTGGTAAAGCTTGGGATTGACTTTCACCTTTTATTGTGAATTGGATCAAATTTTGCACAGCATCTTCTTTCAAAGGAACAAGAACAGTTGACCTCAACTTCATTTAAGTGCAAAGACAGGTGAATATTCAAATTTAGATGTACCATAAGCTCACAGCTCTGAGTTTCCTGGCTTCTCGTTGTATCAGCCATTTTGTTACTGTACGCATACTGTAGCAGACCTGTCGTTTCAAGAGTTTTTGCAATAAGCAGAGAAAGGTCACAGTAGAATGAGGACCTTTTTTGGTCCACAGGACCTGCATAAGAAATCGGAACACATTTAGATAATGTCACTACGACTATCAGATGTATCCACTTGAATGAAAACTAGTCCACGTTCATTTCAACACATGCATGTTTTGGATTTTCATCAACACTAAATGTGTATGTTAGGCACAAATACGTTGAATAGGCAGGTCTTGGACTTTCAGGAAGAAGTGGTAATATTTGAACATGAGCAAATTAAGACACAAGTATTCTTATGTGATGTAAGTAAAAATACTACAATCACGTGGAAAAAGATTGGAGAAATTGTCCTTTTTCACTCATTTTAGCCACTTATGTACACTTGAAAAGCCCCAGTCCATCAAGAAACCTGCATGTGAACGAAATAATAGAGGCTAGTTGTCAGCCATTTGAACAAATCTGATAAATCTGTCCATTGCTACAAAGTTTTCCAAACATCAAAATTTGAATTTCCTGTGGATCAAAGGGAGATTTATTCTATCTTGTCCTTTGCAAAAACAATCCTGACTTATAGTGCAATCATTGAATACACAGAGAATTTCACCAAGTGTCTTTCGATATCAAATGTATCTAAACTTCCTTAGCAAGGAAGTTAACTGACTCTAAAAGTCCAACAACAAAATGGTCCTTTACTTGTTAAATTTTCTCTTATATGTAAGCATTATACATTCAAAGAAAATAATACATTTACTGGCTGAATCGAAAAAAGTGCGCGGGATTTCTTAGAGGCTTCGCTAAAAGATCAAAAGCATTGACTGTACCTTATCCTGCGATAAAGTACAGTTATTGACTTTCGTCTCATTGGGCTGACATCATTTTGCTGTGATCCTACCCCGTGGTCTAAAGTAACCTTGGTAACATCGTTCTTTCATTACTGTAATTACTGTGTTTACAAGATGGCGCATCTAAATCCAACAACCTGGTACAGACAAACCAAGCATTATGATCAGGATTGGAACTCAGGATCAGAGGCTCCTGGCATGACCACTCAGCCCAGTCCTCTCTCCCCCCACCCCCTCCCCCCCAAATGGGACAGCTGTAACACTGATACGTTAACGCTTCTGTATGATCAGCTACAACCTCATCTTGTTTCAGGATCCGAGACCATGCCACCACGACCGAATGCCTTCCTTCAATTATTGTTGCTGCTCTTCTTTGGGCTGTACTGGTTCCTGCTCTGTCTGGCAACATGCTACAACATTGTCAGACACAACCAAGAAACAGGTAAATTGCTTTTCAAATATATAAAAGCAACAAAATCATTTCCATATTCATCAGAAATCTTTGCTAAAAGCAGAGTTGATGGTACAAGTCTGACGATACCATGAGCATGCATTTAGGAAATTTATGTTCTACTGGTTGTGAAATTAAAGTTTCTAGGTAATACCCACAACAAGAAAACAGCATTATCACTATCCATGGGGCACATTAGAATTTTGTGTGTGTTCACATTGTAGTGAACATAAATAATAAAAAAGAGACCCTTAAAGCTTGATGAAAGATAGGCACTTAGGTGGCACCAAGGAAGCCACTATCATTCATAAGAAGATATCTTTTCTAACAAATTCTAAAAGTCTTGCTCAGTTCTTAAATAAAGCTAATCCTGTGGTTGGTTGGTTGGTTGTTGCTTAATGCCCCTCTCAGCAATATTCCAAAATGGCCCCTGTCCTATCTACCTTGTGTCTGCAAGTTGCAGTCTCATATTCATGCTCTAAGGATGCTGAAGCCCAGTCCAAAAGATCACAAAAAAGCATTGCAGAACAACATTGGTTAACTTAAATCAGTCTGCTCTTGAACACCTTGTTAAACTCTTCAAGTCCCTGTGAAACAGCAGATGTGCCAGATGCAAGAAGAGAAAATTTAGAAATAAAAGAACCAGCTCAACATCCCATAACATCTGCTCTACAGGCAGCTAAAGCTAAAGTGTAAGTTAAACAAGCTATAAATGTTCCCATGAGACAGTACAAGGACTGAGAAGGTAAGCCTCACACTATAACAATAAACAGTTTATTAGATTGACAGTAAACAAACATGTCATCACTGTCATTCCTTTATCCTTTTCTGTCTCCAGGAAGCAAGACTAGCTACAAGGTCTGAGGACCAGTGAAAGAAAGTTTGCACCCAATTCTTTTTTCTCATTTCAGGTGTGGATCCTGTATCTGAAAACCCCACAAGGGATTTCTTTTCACAAGAAAATGGACATTTGATAGATACTATTACTCACCATTTGACACAAAGATTACGAAGAAACAGGCTGTTACTGGAACTGTGGAGATTCTTTCTACAGTATACAAAATCCCCTGAAATTGCTTTACAATACATAGCAAATCTGTCTGAGTTTGTTCGAGAAGTCACTGTCTGGATGAGGAGTCCTCCCGCTGGAGACAGACTTTCAGCTGGTGAGGCATCCGGGAGGCTTCACAGCAGCTCAGAAAGCATGTCACCATGCCGCGCCAGTGTTGAGAATGAACGTGGTAGGATGCCAAATGAACCCGGACAACAGCCTGAAGACAAGAATCTTCACAGCAGCTCAGAAAGCATGTCACCATGCCGCGCCAGTGTTGAGAATGAACGTGGTAGGATGCCAAATGAACCCGGACAACAGCCTGAAGACAAGAATCTTCACAGCAGCTCAGAAAGCATGTCACCATGCCGCGCCAGTGTTGAGAATGAACGTGGTAGGATGCCAAATGAACCCGGACAACAGCCTGAAGACAAGAATCTTCACAGCAGCTCAGAAAGCATGTCACCATGCCGCGCCAGTGTTGAGAATGAACGTGGTAGGATGCCAAATGAACCCGGACAACAGCCTGAAGACAAGAATCTTCACAGCAGCTCAGAAAGCATGTCACCATGCCGCGCCAGTGTTGAGAATGAACGTGGTAGGATGCCAAATGAACCCGGACAACAGCCTGAAGACAAGAATCTTCACAGCAGCTCAGAAAGCATGTTACCATGCCGCGCCAGTGTTGAGAATGAACGTGGTAGGATGCCAAATGAACCCGGACAACAGCCTGAAGACAAGAATCTTCACAGCAGCTCAGAAAGCATGTCACCATGCCGCGCCAGTGTTGAGAATGAACGTGGTAGGATGCCAAATGAACCCGGACAACAGCCTGAAGACAAGAATCTTCACAGCAGCTCAGAAAGCATGTCACCATGCCGCGCCAGTGTTGAGAATGAACGTGGTAGGATGCCAAATGAACCCGGACAACAGCCTGAAGACAAGAATCTTCACAGCAGCTCAGAAAGCATGTCACCATGCCGCGCCAGTGTTGAGAATGAACGTGGCAGGATGCCAAATGAACCCGGACAACAGCCTGAAGACAAGAATCTTCACAGCAGCTCAGAAAGCATGTCACCATGCCACGCCAGTGTTGAGAATGAACGTGGTAGGATGCCAAATGAACCTGGACAACAGCCTGAAGACAAGAATCTTCACAGCAGCTCAGAAAGCATGTCACCATGCCGCGCCAGTGTTGAGAATGAACGTGGTAGGATGCCAAATGAACCCGGACAACAGCCTGAAGACAAGAATCTTCACAGCAGCTCAGAAAGCATGTCACCATGCCGCGCCAGTGTTGAGAATGAACGTGGCAGAATGCCAAATGAACCCGGACAACAGCCTGAAGACAAGAATTTTCACAGCAGCTCAGAAAGCATGACACCATGCCACGCCAGTGTTGAGAATGAACGTGGCAGAATGCCAAATGAAGCAGAAGCAGGAGCATCACCATTCTGTCATGATAATATTCCCAAACTTCCTAAATTTTCAGGAATAGATCTTGCGGGTTCCCAGAATAACAACCACAGGCATGTAACACAACCTAGTACCGGACATCACATATATGAAGGTGGTGCAGGAAATCAGCAGCATCTCGCAACTCAAGAAGAATGGGTGGACCCTACAGATACGATGAAAAAAGAATACGGACAAAGACAAGAGGGTCCTCCAACTATTATCCTTCATAGGCGTGAGGATGATGAGATATCCATTGGATCTCAACTAGGCAACAACACTCTGAACACTCTGACTTCAGAAGCAGGACAAACGTGTATACAGAGATCTCGCTCTTGTCCAACCAGACTATCACACTGTACTGAACAGTCACTCAGTATAAGTAAAAGAAGCAAGAGTGAACATTGTGTGGAGAAAGCAAATGGAAAGAGACTGTCTTCAATTGAGAGATCAAATTACTTGACAGCTGGAGATGGATCAAACAGTCTGAGGGACAGACAGGGACAGAACCACGAGCAAACTGTCATGACAGGTCTCCATCCACATGACAGAGGTCAGCCACACAAGACTGGGCCAGAGGGCTTCATCTCAAGTACAGCTGACAGACAGGGACAGAACCACGAGCAAACTGTCATGACAGGTCTCCATCCATATGACAGAGGTCAGCCACACAAGGCTGGGCCAGAGGGCTTCATCTCAAGTACAGCTGACAGACAGGGACAGAACCACGAGCAAACTGTCATGACAGGTCTCCATCCATATGACAGAGGTCAGCCACACAAGGCTGGGCCAGAGGGCTTCATCTCAAGTACAGCTGACAGACAGGGACAGAACCACGAGCAAACTGTCATGACAGGTCTCCATCCATATGACAGAGGTCAGCCACACAAGACTGGGCCAGAGGGCTTCATCTCAAGTCCAGCTGACAGACAGGGACAGAACCACGAGCAAACTGTCATGACAGGTCTCCATCCATATGACAGAGGTCAGCCACACAAGGCTGGGCCAGAGGGCTTCATCACAAGTACAGCTGACAGACAGGGACAGAACCACGAGCAAACTGTCATGACAGGTCTCCATCCATATGACAGAGGTCAGCCACACAAGGCTGGGCCAGAGGGCTTCATCTCAAGTACAGCTGACAGACAAAACCTTCCTGAAGTGGAGTCACTGGTCATGCAGCAAACAGCCTCATTGAAACATAAACCAGCAAGCAGTCACGTCATGAACACACGCTTGACAGAAGAAATGGCAGACTGCTCGAAGAAGGAAACTGCCAAGTCCTGTGCAGCAGTATTCAGACCGGAGCAGCAGGGTATGACTTTGGACATAGATATAAAAAGGGACCCTAAGAAAGACAATCTGGTCACTGATGATGCTGAAACCCAACAGCATAATCAAAATGTAAATAGAAACAAATAATCCTTTGTCTTTTTCTGTCATGCATAATTATTCTGGTACAACTGGTACATCTAAAATGATAGGAGACAGTCTATACCAAAACCTTCACCCAATCTTCAGACTCAAATTGTCTTCAGAATAGTTTCCAGTCGACTTTTATCGGAATGTGGACCTTCATCAACAAAGTTACAGACTGCAATAAATCTTTACAAGGCCCACACTATTGACTTACAGCAGACAGATCATTTTCATTTTTAAAATTCCATTTTCCTAATACCACTATATCTTTCTTGTTGGAGTTGATAGGATATTTTGATGAAAGGTGCTTTTTATACAGAGTTGAAGAAAATTTGTATTGTCTAAACATCAGCAATGGCTGAATGCATATAAAGATTCATACATGATTCAACAAGGCAATCAAGACAGTTGTTGTTTGTTTCAGGCAACTACCACTGGTCATTTTGGGAACCAGAAACCCCGGGCATACAATAGAAAACATTCACAAGACCGAACAGATTCCCAGGAAGAAGATACGGCTCCTGCTGAAGATCAGGTTAGAGTTCACACAGAAGTGGGTGGGTGGGCGGGTGAGTGAGTGATGTTTTAGTAAATTGCAGTGTTATGAAAGGGCTGTCGCAAATAGCATATGTTTATTGGCTCCATTGTCATTCCATTTTACATGGAATTTTGAGAAGAGTCCTTTTCCCCTTATACACTGTACGTCATTTTGCCATGGAGTTCAGCTGGCTTCTTGAATCACTGATACTGATGGAGACATGGAATTTATACGTAACATTTTACATTGTATAAGAGGGTATATATTACTAGCAGGAGACATGATAAAAATATCTTTTATGTTTCATCCATTTCTTGAACTGGCTGCTTTTCAGTGGGGGAATCAGGCTCGCAAAACAAAAAATACAAAATGTGTCCTCCATAATAATAATTCCTCATAAGATTTAAACTTTGTAGGAGTGAAGGAGGCTTGCGTGAGTGAGTAAATGAATGAGCAAATGAGTTAGGTTTAACACAGCTTTGAACAGTATTCCCGCTATATTATCATGGCTTGTCAGCTTACTGTGGTGAGGTGAGGTGAGGTGAGGTGAGGTGAAATGGGGTTTAACGTCGCGCCCAAGATTATTGCACTTGCGACGTGCATGTACATGTGTGTGTTTGTGTGACTGCTTAAACTAGTCCAGACTGATGCCGATTTATAGTGCTAGCATACTGAGATACCATGCCGCAGTTTAACATGAATACCCCACTCAGACACAGTATACTGACTCCGAGCCGACCAGTCCTTGTTTTAGCCCCTCAATGCCGAGCGCCAGACAGGGTAACAACAAGTATCATTGTTTAACGTCTCTTGGTATCCCGGGCAGACACACTACAACTAGACCACATAGGTGGTCCTTACTGTGGGAGGAAAGCCCAAAGTGATTGCAGGTCTCAGACCGACCTTTACCGCTTTGGTGAAACTAAGCACAGGTATGGTGCTAACAGACCAAGAAACATAATCAGGAATATACTGCGATATGAATAATGTGATTGGGTGGCCTGATCTATCTCTGTACTGACGGTATAATGTCATAGGTTTTGAATTCACAATCTCAAACAAAATGTATAACTTATATATAATTAAATTAAGAAGGAAGACTTGGGACATTCACGATGCTGACATAGTCCCTAGAGAGCTGACTGACAGTTCAAATCTTACTGTTGCAGGATACACGGCCAACCATAAACTAACCAGAGACATTCAGGTTGGGCAACCGAGACAACTCCTTACATCGGATGTGAAGACAATAAATGTAAAATTGTAAAAGTAAAGTTGGATTTGGAAAGCTTCATGTCACCAGTGCATGAACAATTTGCACTGTGGTATTTTATGCATGCAAATAATTTGTGAAGACAAAGACAAAATTCGTAAATTTGGGTGAGGACACGCATCATAATTGTAATTATTACACCAGAATTGTGATGGCTTGCATCTCTGGTTAATATTTCAAGTACGTAATCGCTGCAATAAGCGCCCTGGGTTCATACAAAATTGACAAATGGGGGAAACTAGTTACAAGGCAATTATACAGCCCTTCTACGCTGTTGTTTTCATAAGAAATGTATATATGTATGCAGTATACACAAGGAAATACTGAATATCATGTAAATTCAGTAGAGGCGTTCATGAAGATGACTTAATACAATTTCGTCTTGAAGTTGGTGAGGGGAACAGGTTGCATAATACAGAGAATATGGTATGTCATTTGTTTCGGCTAATTGAATGGTGGAGCTTGTGTTGCTAAACGATGTCCCTGATTTTGTGTCGTTGTATAGTTGTTGATTTTTGTGTTAAAGATTAAATAAGTCACTGGAGTTAAATTGTTGACTTATTTATTATAAGATTTGTTTTTTAATATATTTTTGTGTTTATGGAGTTTAAACATAAAAAATTATGTTTTACACAGTCTGCACACTGATTTTTACATTTATACCTCCATTAATGCAGAAAAATATTCTCAAATCAATTTTGGTTGGGTGTATTTTACTGTTTTGCTGTCTATGCTATCTGTGTTGTGTTCATGGTATGTCACTGCATGAGTTTGGGGTGTTTAAGTGTCAGACAGTAGTGTGCATGCATGTGTCTGTCTTGACTATTAGAATCCATACATTATGCAAGATATATTACAACAATATTACCTGGAAGGGTAGAATAATACAAGAAAAATACTATTCATTCATGTCATTCATTGTTCACGATGTCACAAATTGATAACATCACATCATCTGAACACAAGGTTTCCTTCGCAGAAGTTTCTCTGAGGGGATGACATTTCATGTCTTTTTCCCATTTTCTCTCTTAAAATGTTAACACTGCACTTAGCAATATTCCAGCTAAATGATGGCAGTATGTAAATAGTTGAGTCTGGACCAGACAATCCAGTGATTAATATTATGATCACTGATCCACGCAAGTGGGATATGATGACATGCATCAACAAAGTCAGCGAGCCTGACAACCCGATATCATTAGTCGCCTCTTACGACTAGCATAGTCGCCTCTTATGACTAGCATAGTCGCCTTTATGGCAAGCATGGGTTGCTGAAGACCAATTTTACCTCGGATTGGCGGATAATATTTTTTTACTGGTCTGGTTTCCAACTGGATAAATTACTACATTTTGCCATGATGTAAAATATAAATACTGATATTTGAAGGCAAGTTAATTCAAAGAAGGGAATCATGTTGCATTTGCCGTCAGATCAAAATGCTGGCACTTTGTTGAAGTATATAAAGTGCGACGCAGAGTTGGATCGAGGATCTATTGAGAAAGCACTGTGTTATACAGACCGTAGCCCGGTGTTGTGACAAGTCAATATCAAAATTGTTTGTAGGGAGTAGAACAACACGATGGTTGCTGTGGGCCTTTTCTAAAGAATTCCCATTGGGCACTGTCTCAATATCACATGTTATCCAAACACTAAATACAGCGACAACAAGACACACATGTTCACTTCACTCGTTTACTCGGTAGCCATCATTTTACAAGCCCGGATGTACAGGGATCAGTCATTGTAATCGACAGCGAGGGTGATAGGGACCAGTCATTACTGGATATTGCAACAGGCACAAAGTATGGCCGAAAACCCCCGATGGGTGTGTTATGAGGTTACCATATTATTAGTGGTATGTAAGAAGGGCTACATGATGTACGGGGATCAGTCATTGCAATCGACAGCGAGGGTGATAGGGACCAGTCATTACTGGATATTGCAACAGGCACAAAGTATGGCCGAAAACCCCCGATGGGTGTGCTATGAGGTTACCATATTATTAGTGGTATGTAAGAAGGGCTACATGATGTACGGGGATCAGTCATTGCAATCGACAGCGAGGGTGATAGGGACCAGTCATTACTGGATATTGCAACAGTCACAAAACATGGCCGAAAACCCCCGATGGGTGTGTTATGAGGTTACCATATTATTAGTGGTATGTAAGAAGGGCTACATGATGTACGGGGATCAGTCATTGCAATCGACAGTGAGGGTGATAGAGACCAGTCATTACTGGATATTGCAACCGGCACAAAGCATGGCTGAAAACCCCCGATGGGTGTGTTATGAGGTTACCATATTATTAGTGGTATGTAAGAAGGGCTACATGATGTATGATCATGTATCCTCAGTAATGGCAACTTTCGTACTTTCAACACTGTGTGAGATGGAACAAACTGTTTACAAAGGCGCATAACTCTTGTAGCTAAAAATATAGTCATAGATGTCGGCTCCGACAGATAAAGAATCAAAAAGTGCATCCAGGATTCAAGACCATCAGATCATGGCATGGGAAGGGATGAAATATGCACCAACACATTAATGTTAAGAGGGTGCAGCACACATCACACAGATTTTCTTCTCTCCTTATCAACTCATGGTGAAGGGGCATTTTTCATGTTGATGAAGTGATTATTGCCTGCTACTTATTTTGATCATCAATCAAAGATGGCATTTACCATAATATAATATATACGTTGGTTGGTTTGTTGTTTAACGCCGCACTCAGCAATATTCCAGCTATACGATGGCGGTCTGTAAATAATCAAGTCTGGACCAGACAATCCAGTGATTGACATCATCAGCATCGATCCACGCAATTAGGATCAATGACATGTATATCTACTCCATTCCAAATGAGTGAGCAAGTTGGGTTTAAAACAATATTTCAGACACATCATGGATTGTCAGCTTAATGTGGGTGGAAAGCCCGAAGTGATGCAGGTCTCAGACGTTTAACACTTCGGTGAAACCCACAAATGCAGGTATGGTGCTGATAAACCAGGAAACAATCAGGGCAAACCGGGATTTGAACCCATGATCATAGGTTTCTGGTGTGCCCAAGGGGCACAACACTGCACAGCAAATTGTGGTGCCTTAGACAGAGAGTTACATGTATCGTGTCTAATTTCTTTACATGAGAACTAATATTTTCACAAGAGCAAGCCGTGTCCTTCATTAATGATGTAGGCTGGGGAACAAAGACCTGTTTATAAACTGACGTCCAAAAGAAACTTTACCAGAGTTTGAAATCACTCTTGCTCAAAAGCAACAAAACATACATGCATGAAGTAAAGTGTATTGAGAAATATCAATATATCAACATAATCAACACTGAAAATGACAATCATACCGCGACCGAGAATGACGTCACCCCAAAGTTGGGTGTGGTACAAAACTCGAGCTTTCAGAATCATGGACAATAGGCAGAGTACATAAACAATCGCTCACATTCAATGACAAACAATAGTAGCGTGTGTGACCACCAAATGCCTCAATACACGCAAAAACTCTTCGACGCACAGAAAAAGTCAGTCGTCTGATGAGGTCATGTGAGATTTGACGCCATTCTTCTTGGAGGGCCAAGATCAGTTCTTGCTGGTTGGCTGGAGAGTGTGGTTGTCGTCAAACACGACGATCCATCAAGTCCAAGAGGTGTTCTATGGGGGACGTGTCGGGTGAGCGTGCAGACCACGGCAGGACGTTGACGTTGGCTGCGAGGAAGTTAGTGACAATTCTGGCTGTATGGGCTCTAGCATTGTCATGCTGATAAATGACACCACGTGGCTGCTGTTGGAGAAATGGTAGGACAACTGGACTAAGAATGTTATCCTTGTGACGCTGGGCTGTCAAGTTTCCGTCAACAATGACCAGCGGTGTCCTCTCCTGCCCACAGATCCCTCACTACACTATGAGACTCCCTCCACCATATGGTACGACCTCCTGC
This sequence comes from Haliotis cracherodii, assembly GCF_022045235.1. Taxonomy (NCBI): domain Eukaryota; kingdom Metazoa; phylum Mollusca; class Gastropoda; order Lepetellida; family Haliotidae; genus Haliotis; species Haliotis cracherodii. The sequence goes on along the minus strand of NW_027266282.1, from coordinate 5,181,455 downwards.
ACGCAACACGCCGCCGTTCGTTCACCCCTTCGGCGGTAAACACGTTGTCTTCCATCAGCCCTAAACATACAGAATAGACTTTCGTCAGTGAAGACAACCCTCTGCCAGTCATGTCGTTGCCAACGTCGTACAGTCTGGGCCCATATCAATCGCAGACGACGATGTTGCGTTGTCAATAGCTGTCCTCCGCATGGTCTAAAAGCCCTGATTTCATGAGCCCTGAGTCTCCTGGCCACTGTCTGTCAACTAATCCTGTGACCTAAGGCATTTGTCGCCATTGACGTCACTGTCAGGAAGCGATTTCGAAGGTGCAAGGTACGCAAGTACCGGTAATCATAGGGCGTGGCCACCCTGGATCTGCCTGTTCTTGGCCTGTCAGTAGGTCTGCCCTGTCTGTCTGTAACGTTGCATCAAGTTGGTAACAGCAACATGGGAGCAACCAAAGGTTCGTGCAATATGGGCGTGGGTGGCTCCAATCTGTACCATATCCCAGGCTCGTTCATGTTGTTCGACTGTGAGTCTTGGCATTTCTTTTGTGTTTTTTTATCACTGTGGATGTCTGACTTGCCGTTGCAATCGTCTAATACCCTTACCCGCACATGCATTTGCAGTTGTCCGTGGTGCACGTGTTTTTCACTTTTTCGCGTGTTACCTCACAAACATGTAACAGACTATTAACATTTTCTGCATACACTATTGTTGTTTTTAGGTTATGTGTTTTAGATAGACTTCATCGAAAAAAAATATATACTTTGTCTGAAATTTATATTTTCAGTTGGTAAAGTTTCTTTTGGACGTCAGTTTAAAAATTGCCCCTCTTGGTGTATTTTGTAAATAACGCTAATTGTGCACTTTTCCGAAAAGCTGTGCACTCCTCTTTAAAAAAAAGCTGGCTCCACACTGGATTTATGTTTGTTAAAGGGGCCTACAATAAAAGAGGAGCTAACCCGTTCCGCTGTAAGCCCTCCTCTCATGAATGCAGCTGCCAGAAGGCTGCACAATGTTTACAGCTCCATCTCACATCTCGCTGCACTTCGTCTGACAGCAGCCAACCACATCATCACATTAATATCACCCTAACAAAACATCACCTCGACAAAAAGGAGTGTCATCAACTTAACCAGCGATACTTTACTCATTGTTGTTAAATCAGTGTTTAAAACTCATTTGAAAATGTCAAGCCAACCGTAAGATTTTTTAATGACCATTAAATGTCAATTTGCAGCAATAGTTATCAGCTGTGGTAAAAAAAGTGGCTCTATTTAACAATGAATTTAATGAAGTAACATATTTAACAAAATTATGATTCAAGAAAGATGTGTAAAGAATTCTGCATTATATATCGAGTTTATAACAGTAAAATCAAATTCCTTTCATTCCGACCTCAAATCTTAAACCAATACATATCATGCATACAGCACTTTTTCACAAAGTTTTCAAAATCACAACCCCCTGACAATCGACTGCACAGTTCAGTACAATAAAACTAAAAAGGAAAACAAACTTCTTCAAACACAAGCTGAAACAAAACAATTACTAAACATGAGTAAGTATGAATGGAATGTAACAGCCTAGTCACATGACCGGAAGTACCGGAAGTAATCGATCGAGAGTGAAGCCACCATTGTTTAGCTGTATTGAGTCGCATATACTCTGCTGCTAGTACAAATTTACTCACAAGCACAAAACCCACCACTTCAACGAAAAGAAAACTAAATGCAAGAGTGACAAGTCACATTCTTTAGACTCTATGTGAAGGCTGCACTGAAAGGCAAGACCGCTGTGTAGGGGAATGTTATGTTCATAGACCGCCATGTTTCAAAGTCTAGATTACCTCCTTGATATTCATAAGTATTTATTTTTAAAGTCTTGATGTCAGGTGGCCATGCAAGGTTGAACTTCATATGCAGATACACTCACTGGTTGAATTATCAAAGCAGAATGAATAAATAATACCAGAGTTTGGGAAATTGTAGCTTAGATGAAGGTAACACGTCCGCTTCTTGATGTCAAGGGCTAACATGTGACTGTTCTTGATTGTATGTTATGTGAAAAACCAGATCAATATATTTTATTTCTAGGTCAATAGACCAAAATGCAGGACTGAAAACTAAATAAAGATTGCTGTCATCGTCGACTTTATGTGCATTTCTTAAAATGAAACCTTTACAAAAGAATGAAAGGCTTTTAACCCTTTGTAGGAAAGTCCAAACAAATAGCATATCAAAATAACACATTTAGTATCAACTGTCCTAATACTGTTTCTACTGTGAGCATGCAGCACCTACCCCGAGACTTATGTTGGGATGACCTGCCAAATGTCGTTGCCTTGTAGTAATTCTGACCTTTTATCATATCTTTCTACTGAATTGACAAATTTTAGTTATCATATTCACATGTTTATATTTATTTTTTTTCACTAACATTTCAAAGCACATGTGCAAATCAATAGATATACATAGATAGTTCAAAATAAGGCTTGTGTGTTGGTGTTCTAAATGTTCAAAATAGCCCTCATAACTTCATAAAACATACCCTGTGTCTTACACATTCTCTCTAAGGTGAATACAGAGCTTCATTTTGAAGATAATTTTCCTGTAATGACTGATGCTTCAGTGCGATACAATTGTATTCCTGATTACACCATGTATTTCAGGTATCTGTACTTCACACAGTCCTACACATCTGTGTCAGATTCACCAGTCCCCCAGCCAGACAAGGTCAGTGAGCATCCCAAACAAAGAGTTGCCTCAAACGCAGGTCTCCAGCAGTGAATGAATGTTGTTTTACGCTACAATCAGCAATAGTCCAGCTGATCAGCAACAGTCCAGCTGTATATCTTGGTAGCCTGAATAGCTAAAGCCACCAGTTCACTAATTGCCTGATTATGCATAGAAGGTTTTGACAAAGATATATGAAACTGTTACGAGTTTCGCAAATGTTGAGATCTATGGTGATTGAGATCCGTGGCAACCAGCAACTCATGCTTGTCGAAAGAGGCATCTTAATGGATTGGATGGTCAGGCTAAAAGACTTTGTTGATGCATGTCGCTGGATTATTTGGTCCAGATTTGATGATTTATTTACAGACTGCCATCATATAGCTCATATATTGCTGAGTGTGATGCTAAACAACAAACAAACAAACAAATAAATAAATAAACCGTGATAAGCAGATGTAGTGACTGTTTTGTATCCCTGGCAAACGAGATTAGGGTTAGATGGTAAAAACTTTTTTTGTTTAAAATCACAATAAATTTTTTAAAAATTCAACAGACATCCCTTTTACTGCCAGCATATCTAATAGTTGTGATGAAAACCCTATCCTCTGCAGAAAAGCATCTGGGTATGCACGGGGTGGGAAAACATAGTTTCTTTCAACCAGTAATCTTCATCAACAAGATGCAGATATATGCTGTCATATAGCTGCAATATTGCTGAGTGCGGCGTCAAACGACAAACAAACTAAACTAAAGATGCAGATATATGGGGTGGTGGGAGAAACAAATTGCTGTAATAGAGTATTCTTAGAATTAAACACAATGATAACATTGTTTGATAATTCCTTTGAATACCTTACCTCTATTATATCATAGCCAGTAGTCACCAGAGGGGCAGGTGGGATCTGACATCATACAAGTAGCCCACATAGTTGGCAGCAGTGACGTATATATCTATTTATTACACATAAGGTTAGAGAGTAACAAAGTTCATAAAAATCATGTGTGCACTGGTGCAAATACCACTTCTCGAGTACCAATGTACTGTCTCCGTCCTCTGGACGACATTGTTGACATCCTTCAAATCTTATTGTGACGTAAGGTTTGAATGACGTCACACAAGACACAACATCATAGCTTGCTGAAGATTGTTGACGTCATTCGACAATGGTGGTTTTCAAAGACGGCAGTAGTGATAAGTGTATTTTTCTAAAGGAGAGCTCAAAAGAATTAAGAAATGATGGGTAATGAAAAAAATATTACACTAGCATGTGTGTTTTACTGATTTTACGAAACTTGAGTAAGAATTCATGTTTTACACTTGCTCTTGCTTGGGAAATACAAAAACTCAGACACTTGCTTCATAAAATCAGTATCACACAAGCTTGTATAATTTTCTCCACATACAACATAAGAATATAGCGGTAGATAGAAAAAGGAAGTATATTGCCTGATATTTTGTTCTAGATGTTCTAGTAATGGCATTTTTAACGTCAGTTCCCTTCCTATTTTCTTCAGTTTTGTTGCCTTTTTGTGGTAATTGATGTACTTCAAGCCAACATATTAGTATCCTAAACCATTTCTAGTAGTTACAAATATGTCGCCATTGACTACTCATGACGTCACTTTTCACTTTATGTATATATGATGTTATTTTCGACACTGAAAAAGAATTTAAGGCAATGATGTACCAGTACTAGAGGTAAGCAATCAAATGAATCATGTGAATCTGTATGGTGTATCTAAACAATCAGGATGTATAATGTCCATTATGTATTGAATCATCACACACACTGAAATTGTCAGTCCCCAACTCAGGTTAGGCCAGACCTCTTCTTGTTTTAATTTGCAAAATTTGATGATGAAATATTTGGTTGGTAGATCAGGGGGGAGAAATCATGTATTGTACAAGAGTTGTGTTAATCATTTGGATCGGTAAGGTGCTAAAAAAATGATGATTTATTATTGGAAATAAATCTGCTTGAGTGATAAAAATCCTTTGGATTATTTTTAAGGTCAAAGCTATCTTTACTGTCGGCAGTATAATAAAATTGGCATTCTGATTTTATTTTTTCATGAATTTTCGCCTTTTAAGGTTGGATCCGTAAACAAAGCAAAAAAATGTAAGGCCTCATTTTAATCTGTATGGTGTACAGGTCCTTCATGGCAAGACAGGAAGGTCGGGTAGCCTAGTTGTTAAAGCATTCGCTGATCACGCCAAAGACCTGGGTTCGATTCCCGACATGGGTACAATGTGTGAAGCCTATTTCTGGTGTCCCCTGCCGCGATATTGCTGGAATATTTCTAAAAGCAGCGTAAAACCATACCCACTCACTCATCCACTCATGGCAAGACAAATGACAGTGATACAGCCTGGCTGTGATGGCTCTGGGTGAAATGATTGTTTGTGTTACCTTTCAGTCAACATGAGATGGAGGGATCTTACAGACATTGTGAGCAGCCTTGCATTGCTGCACCTGCTGTGGGGTCTCTACACCTACTGCAGTCTCTCCTCCTACCTGCTTCTCTGTGTCGTCGTCATCCACCACCTCCATGTACACAGACAGGAGTCAGGTAACCCTTCACATATACAGGCCAATGTAAACTGAATGGGAATATGTGTTGCAATCTGATTTGTTGAAAAATGGGATTGCTTCATTGAAATCCTTTGGACATTTTCACGCATATGAATTCTTCCTTTATTATATTTGTTTTTTATCTTCTGCACACTCAATCTCATTAAAATCAGATCATAGTTCTCGCTGTTGCTAAACAAAGATCTGAGGACAGCCTATCACAGGTTACATCAGAAAAACTTTTCGCTAACTTTGACCGACCAATGGAATGACTGACATGAAGTCAACATTAGCCAATCAGAAAGCAGCTTTCTCAAGCCATACACCACTTGTTTCAAACTGGTGACCTCCATTCCAGACTATACTTTGAAAATATCCATCTAAAATTAGAGAACTGAACAAAAGAACATTTTGGAATGTCTAAAAGAGATTGTATGGCAGTACTTCCCATGGGCTGTGGAAAGTCAAATGTCTCAAATGTTTTCCCATTGAAGCAAGAGATAGACATAACAGCCTGTAACTGTCGTTTGCATGGAAAAGCTTTTTCGAAAAGGGGGGGGGGGGGGGGGGGTGCACAATTAAGATCTATATATTGTCTTTGGTGGTAATTTATACAGAAATAAAGATTTTTTTTTACCCCCCGCACCCCCCCTCTGTATCCACCCATGGTTTGGATTACCCCATGCTAACCTGTTCAAGGTTCATGATTAGAAAACACATTCCAACTGTCTCTATCCCAATCTGGTAAACAACGCTCTGATTGGTCAGATGAAAGGTCATTCTGATGTGACCCCTAATGGGATGTCCTCAGACCTTTGTTTAGTGGCAGCAAGAACTAAGATCTTATTTTAATGAGATTGCCGAACATTCTGCTAATTAGACTGAAATAATTATCAAGGAAGCGTATGAGTGAGTGAGTATAATTTTACGCCGGTTTTAGCAATATCACGATCTAATCCTCCATTTATATGCAGGTGATGACTACATCTCTGAAAACTTCAACATGGATCGTCTCTATGAAGAAAGACCAGACTTCTTCAAAGAGCTAGAAGAGGTTTTGACCCGTCTAAACTACAATCAATCTTCAAGCCAATCGGACAGAGGGTTAATACATTCACTGCATGGTGAGGCAGCCCACAATGCATGTGCCACTACAGACAGATTGGAATCTAGCATAACTAGATTGTCTGTAGGTGTTTCTCCACAAATGCCAAATATTCCTAGAAATAATACCACAGACCTGGAACCTTCTATGACCTCCTTGGCAGCCAGCGGAGTCTCAAATGATCAGCCATACGCTGAATCTGAACACAGTGGCCATGATCCACTAAGTGGTTCTGATTTGGAGGTGGATAATGAAGCAGAGAGCCACAGCGTAAACTGTTGCAATAGGCATGACGTTAATGTTGATGAACCTAATGAATCTGTGGCTGCTGAAACTGATGGGTTGGTTGTTGACACGGCTACTGCTGATGAATCCAAGGTCGACAAGGCTATTGCTGATGAATCCAAGGTCGACAAGGCTATTGCTGATGAATCCAAGGTCAACAAGTCTACTGCTGATGAATCCAAGGTCGACAAGGCTATTGCTGATGAATCCAAGGTCAACAAGTCTATTGCTGATGAATCCAAGGTCGACAAGGCTATTGCTGATGAATCCAAGGTCAACAAGTCTACTGCTGATGAATCCAAGGTCGACAAGGCTATTGCTGATGAATCTAAGGTCAACAAGGCTATTGCTGATGAATCCAAGGTCGACAAGGCTATTGCTGATGAATCCAAGGTCGACAAGGAAAACCTCAAGACTACAGACAAGCCTTCAAATCTTACCAGTCAGCATTTGGAAGACAAAGTTTGCAAAGATAGCTCACTCATCATTGACAGGACACACAACGAAAGTGAGGTGTCGCTCAGTAGAAGCAACAGTCCAACTGTTGCAGTTAACCCCGTAACTTTGAGAAGAGAGCAAGGTATATATGATGTGAGCCACAATAGAGAAAACAAACAGGTGCCAGGGCTACAACAAGCAGATATGCGCAAAGCTGGTAAATATTGTGTGTCTACACAACATCAAGGAAATCCCGGGCAAAGATCTCAAACATATGCAGCAGTATTCTCCCCCACTGATGATCCCGAGAAATTGCAATCCCATCAAAGGGAACATTATCCTCAGGCCACTTCTAGTGACCCTGTCCTGTTGCCCACGTATCCCTTAGAGGACGGACAACATCATGAAACTACAGAGAGCTCAATTCCTGAAAACACAGACGTGTGCAAGAACCAGGTGCAGAGACCTGGACCAACACTAACAGATCCTGAAGCTAAACATGACAGATGCTCTGATCACAACAATGGTTGTATGGATCTGCACAAACAGATGACCAAACAGATTGTGAATCTTCAAGAGGAACCAACAAAATCTACAACAACACAAGCTGATCGCAAGACTCAACAGGCCAGATCTTCTGATCAAGACAATGTTTGTTTGAATGGCCAGCCTTCAAGTCAGGAGGTAAATAGTGAACACAGCTTTTGACAATACGATTCCATCAATCAACTGATTTTAAAACAATCCCATACCCTGATATGTTTCTATTCAAAAGCCTATCTGTAAGTTAATGAGAAATTCTAAGTGTTTGTCAAAATGATGTCAAAAGAACTTTCGTACAGTATTATGACCCTAATATGCAAGCACAATGTATCCTGCAGAAATATTTGCTCCATAACATTAAATGTTTGTTATTTAACACTGCACTCAGCCATATTTCAGTTAATGACGTCTGTCCGTAAATAATCGAGTCTGGGCCAGACAATCCAGTGATTGTCATCATGATCATCGATCTACACAATTGGGATATGATGACATGCAACAACCAAGTCAGTGAGCCTGGCCACCCAATTCTGCTGGTAGACTCTTACGGCAAGCATGCGTTGTTGAAGATCAATTCTAACCCGCATCCTCACGGGGATCACAATGGTACAACAGCATAATGTACAAGTTGTGAATCAAAGCAGTCCTTCAAATATTAGCTAGACCAGATCTTCAAAGACCATTGATGTTTCTCCCTCATCCTTTCTTGTCTCACACCAAAACATGTTAAAACTAAAAGATGGTACTTCGTAATTAAGGGCATAAAACAAGGACTGGTTGGTATGGAAGCAGCATACTGTGTGTCCATGTTAAACTGTGGCATGGTGCCTCAGTGGGCTGACACCATAACACCATCGTAAATCTGAACAAATACAAGGAGCCATGCATGCATGACTGCATGTCCCTATATAAGTGTGATAATCTTGAAAGCCATGTTAAACCCCATTTCACCTGACCTCATCTTTCTTGTCAGGCTCCAGTGGAGTTGCATCCAACCAAACTAGAGGCTCAGAAGAAACAAAAGGGTACGGATGCTGTTGAGAAAGAAGATGGAAGGCCATCTGTGCAGGACAAGGTCTGTCATATATCTCTATTGTTCTCAAAAGATAATTTGCATAAGCTACTGATGAACACTGACAGGGGTGAGTGGGTGTGGTTTTATGCTGCTTTTAACAATATTCCAGCAATATCACAGCGGGGGACACCAGAAATCGGCTTCACATATTGAAGCGTGGTCACACAGGTCTTCGTCGTGATGAGCGAACGCTTTAACCACCAGCTACCCAACTGCCCTTAACACTGAAAGGAAATGCCTTGCCCTGACTGCTGACCCCAATGAATATGCATGTGTGAGATAGTCCATTACATTCCAGGGGTGATGGGAATTGATTAGTATTTGGTAATTAGCTTTACCTGTATCACAACAACCAACATACAAGGCAATGAATATGGTTTGGTGTAAAGTTTATTTTGTAAAGATTCTTGTGTAGGACTGACCGACCAACACATGCATGCGAAGAAGTAGATCGAGGCTGTCCTGATGTCACAGGTAGCTTGTGATCTCTTCATATTCCAACCAAATCTTCAACAAACTAGGACATACTGTAAATTGTGAAATTGATGCATCTCCAAATTAATAAGAGTGAGTAGAGTTGGGTTTAATGCCTCTTTTAACAGTATTCCAGTTATATCGCGGCATGTCAGCTTAATGTGGGAGGAAAGCCTGAAGTGATGCAGGTCTCAGACGTTTACCACTTTGGTGAAACCCATGAGCATGAGTATGGTGCTGACAAACCTGGAAACAAAATCGGGGCGAACCAGGATTCAAACCCACAATCATAGGTTTCTGGCGTGCCCAAGGGACGCAACTCGGCACAGCCAAAAATGTGACTAAATATCAATACGACCAATTATCCTTACCTATCCAACCTAACCTATATCCAATCAAACAGCAAATAGCACTGCATAATTGCGCTGAGAAGAGCATGCTGCCAAAGACATGAAAACAAAATCTAGAATATTCTATATTAGCTCTGTAATGTAAATTACTTGCTGTTTGTTGATCCTCGGACTGCGTGTTTTGGTGTTGCTGTTTCCATGCTTTTCGGGCAGCATGCTCTCAGATTTATGATGCTGTTTCTTAGTTTTTGGTTTTGTTCTCATTGTATTCTGTTGCCGATTCCTTGTGTATTGTAGACACAGGACAGTTTTTGTTGTTGCAGTCTGTTAGTTTTCATTGGTAGGCCTGCATGACATTTCAGCATTAGATGTTCTTTCAGGGCACGACACCGCTGACTGAAGAACCTGCGAACCTGACTCAGCAGACTTACTTCCAGAGTTCTATGTCCAATATATCCATGTCTGCTGGATCTCGTCAGGTAAACATATTTCATTACATAAGAAAGCTACCAGATAAATTGCAAAGAACAATAAAGAACGAAGTGTGGTTTATTTCAAGCTAACACATTGTCCTATCATGACAAGGAGATTCGAACATGCGCTTGCAACTTGATGAAGTGCATATTGGACAACATCTTTATTTGCTCATAAATCACCACAAACTGAGGCAAATGGTAGCCAACATTTATTCTCAGAGTGAAGAAAAAGGCGTTTCAGGGTTGAGGAGTTCTGACATTTTAAGGGCCCCACTAGGTGGCTACACTACCTCAGGTTTGCCTACTCCGCGGGCTCCACCATTTGATTGTAGGCCGGTATGTTTGGAGAAGGGCCAGTAACTTTTAACAGGAGCAAGCCCTGCTGGCTACATACAAATTTGTTGCTAAATCTACCCCTGCTATTGCAGCCTGTGAAGAATCAAGTCTAGTCCAGACACTCAAGTGTTTGATATGAGCACTGATCCCTGCTTTTAGGGTAAAATGACACACAGTCACCAAAGTCACCGAGACCGACCATCGTGATCAGCATAGGTTGCTGTGAACCAGATCAAACCCTGAATATCAACGTTATTACAATAAATGTGTCACTTATATTTCTACATTTTCTGATTTTGATTGAAAGTCATAGTGTCAGCAATTCAAATGAATAATAACTTACCTTGCTCAATACAGAATGGAAATCAGCCCGTCACCATTCAACGTGACCATACTGAGAAATGGCCAACAGAAAGTTCCTCTGACAGTGAGTGAAACAAGGGAGACCACTCAATGGTAACAATTTTATGCCATTTTTGGCAATATTTAAGGAATATTACTGCAGTGGACACCAGAAATAATTAAAACATGAAAAACATAAAATAAAAAATTTCTAATTCAAGGAAAGAAATTTGGTGTGTACCGAATGTGAATACTATTATAAACGAGTATGTACCAGGGACTTCAATCCACTTCTTCATCAATTACGGTAATTCAATTTAACTAAAAGAAGATTTAAAGAAAAGACATTTGGTGTAAACTGAATGTGCCTCAGTTCAGGGTTTTGGGGTTGGTTTTTTCAAGTTTTTTCAAAATTCATCTTCATATTGAAGGTCTTTACATATTTTATAAAACATAAGAAAATCTATCGTAAAATAAAACTCTACCATCCATGTACAAACTCAAGTTTTCATGTATCACATTACAACAAAGTTATTGATATCATGACTCCCCTCGACATTGAGAAAGTAGCAAATCTCTTCACCACCCAGTTTTGTTTATAAATTTGACATCAAAAGACACTAAACTAATTGTTTATTATCATACCTCCATGTCAGAATGATGAGATCTGATTGGTCTACGTAATCTAGATAAAATGCTATGTATCCCGTCTTGGACGGAAATCAATTTCTCAGCAGGAGGATAAATCACTTATACCCCGCCATGAGCAAGACAGGCTACACATGGATTTCTGAGAGGCAGAATATATCCCTTATACCCCACTTCGAAGCAAAATGCTGCACGTTTTTTCCAGGTCAATGAAAGTCACGTGACATAGCACAAGTTAACAGCCCAATCGAACAGCTGTTTTCTGTAAATTTTTAATGTCTTTTAAATATTTTACAATGTCATTATAAAACATATTGGTAACATAAATATAAAAAAACTAACGCGGGATGCATAAAACCACATGTTCCCCGGGGGAAACTGCTACAACTTATATTGTCTCATTTCAGAATGTCAACTGAGAAGTGTCAGAAAGTACGAAGGGAGGCAACATGACAAGCCAAGACATCAACGCTCCCTCAATCATCCTACATCTTAATGACACTGTACAGTATAGCAATATTATATGCTATAGCTTTGTATTTTAGAAACTTGCCTTATAGTGACATTTATTTGAATGCTTTAAAGTGAAGCCTCGTTAATCTGGATGGCAGCAATCGGTGTGGAATTAACAGATAACGAATCAAACGTAAAGAGTAATGTCCCTTTGTCCATACATAAGTATTCCCCGCAGTTTCCGGTTTCACAGGTCTTGACTAAGGAGGTTTCACTGCATGTAGATATATGTATTAGCTTTTCATATTGTGAATTTTTCCAATAATTTTCAAATGTGATAACATGCTGTCACAAAACCGGCGATGGATGTTTACCACATGCACGACCACCATCTGTATGTTCATCTTCCTCCGTGCATGCCTTGTAGTCCAGTCAGAAATACTGGGTGTGCTCCCTGTCAGATCTTTGTGCATTTGAAGCAGATTCAAATTGACTTTTCAAGGAAGAACTCTTCAAGAATGTTTCAAGTACCCTCTTAAACTTCAAGCACTTTTCTGTTTGAAACCTGCATAAAAAATGTTTAGGATGGAGGAATTCTTAAACTGAACCTATCACGTCAATTTTATAAATTTACCTTCCAAAGTCATTCATGATCCATAAGACTACAGTCTACATTTCTTTCCATGGTTTATAGACATGCCTTGGCTAAGACTAAAAAGAAAAATACCGTATTCGACGTAATAAGGGCCCAGAGCGCTTTCAAAATTAGAAAGAGGGGGCTCTTATTAGAATATTATTTTGGTGAAAAAAACAGACTGAAAAGATAAATTTTGTGGTTTATTCTGACAGCCTGAAATGCTTATATGCTGCAGATATATTTTTCCAGAATTTAATTGCCCGTAAGTAAGGGTGCATATAAAACTCCAGTGTGTATTATATGCGAAAAAAAAAGTTTTGCGTACATTGATCAATCGGAATGGGTGCTAATTGGGAACGTTCACTAGCCAATATATTAGCAAATATCACCGTGGGCGCTTATTAGAGCGTGGGCGCTTATTACGTCGATTACGGTAGTCTTGGTTCTCAGGCCCGCCCACATCAGCATAAAGTTGGCCGCACGTTTTGTTTTTATTTCCACCTTAAAAATAATCATCCTTAAATATTCTGCAGCGGGAACACATACTTAAAAACAAAGCTGTCCAATATAGCGTGCAGTTACTTCCCTTAACGTGCACACTGCCTTACTGTGCATCACCTGTTAAGGTCATTGTGACAATAGGAGTTTGTTTGTTTCAAGGTGAGTTCACGGTGAGTTGATGTGATTTGTCGATCAGTTCATATACACGATTAGGATTAAAATTAATGTAAACAAAATTGAATGAAATCTTGGATAAAAGTTATATAATGGATTACAAAGTAAGTCCGGATACACAATGAACACCCTTACAGCCAGAAAGTGTAATAACAGGACTAACTTGCGTACTTCTGTACGGATTTGTTCATGCGCTACTTCCGGTGTTGTGTGCCCACAATAATCTCCTCCCATTGAAATAAATCAAAACTCATTGTATGCGTGTATGATGCACACACTGGTAGTTCAACAGTAGGCCCTATCCCAGGTTGATTGTACACAACTGTCTATTTGCTTACATACTAGTTTGTACTGAAAAAAAAACAAAAAAAACATGCCGCCCGCACTATTTTTCTAAAAGCCTGAGAACCAATTCTTTTATTTGTTAAAGCCCAAGCAGATCCTTTTTATGTAAAAAAATTACTTTCTTTGTTAATCACTAACCCATCTTCTGTATCCTTTTTGGGTGAAGAATGTTTTCTGTGCCTTTGTGATTTGTTGCCATGACAGTAGATTTCCTTGTAGAACTAGAATACTGTTTCTGTTTGAATGTTTTGAGCCGTCAATGTATTTGTCTTTCCATCAACTTCACTTCAAGGCCTGCTTCAGGAACATGATGATCAAATCAGCCCTGCATCACTTTTTAAACCTTTTAAGTTCCCCTTCTAACTTTTGTCATATTTACCAAGAAATTTTCATGCAAGACAAACTTGTACTGCCTAAAGTATAACTGGTGTTATGAGCACCTTCTGTGGACAAGACAAAGAAAAGAGGTCTTTTAGAATAATGACCATACAATCCATGTTTGCATTCCTGGAATGTTAATCAAATGTATTGGTCATTAGTTGTTTATGGATTATCTAGCAATGTAGAAACTTAGATTTGTTGCATTTCCTAGATTTGTTGCATTTCGTAGATTTGTTGTATATCTTAGATTTGTTGCAATTCTTAGATTTTTTGTAATTCTTAGATTTTTTTGGCAATTCTTAGATTTGTTGTAATTCTTAGATTATGCTCCACCAACATTTTTTTCTGGATTAACAGAATTTTGGTTACAAAAGAAGATAAAAAAAAAAGTCTTACCTTGTATTTTCAATTTTTTCTTGTTGGAATTTTGGTCTGAACTTTTTCATGATTATGTTTTTAGGCGGTAATCTCAAATCAACCCTGGAAACATTTTTTATTCCTTTTATTTTGACGTATTCTTTTTGGCAGTGTTACCAAAAACAGTTCCTTTGCACCGGGTGGTATGAAGTCACACCAAGGAAGTCAGTACACTCAGTAAAAGATAGCTAGTCTTCTCAGTATCTTTACTATTTGTCAATAGAAAATAGGCCGGTAAATGAAAGTATTGCAGAGCTCCAGATAACTTTTTGAGCAGTTGAGTTTTTCTCTAGGATTTTTATATTAATTGGGTCATTACATTTTTCATTGGGTAACCAATATTTTTTCACTCATCTATTCATCGTTCTATTGTTTTTTTTCCCAATATTAGTGAACATTTTAAGATTTAAAAAAAATGAAATGTTTTCGATGTATATAACTTTTCCAAATATATAGGCTTGACTCAGAAAGTAAATTTGCTCATACCGTAATTGCTGGAAAAGCTTCATTGGGTATTTACATGCGCTGTTTTTATACATTTCAGTTTTTCATTTAATGAATGAGTTTCTGTACGCAAGTTAATTGAAAGTAATTGGGTTTTGAATATTTGGGGGGGTATTTTGGGGGGGTATAACTTTGTAGATTTTAATACTTTAGTGCATACTTAATCATAAATGCTTGACCAAAAATAAATTTGAAAAACAGACCAAAAAAAATGAGAGACAAAATTGTTCCCTATACAAAATACTTTTGAAATCCATCAATGGGGGAATTCCGGTAGCTTGAGGCCACCCCCCCCAAATGTTTTGTTTTGGAAGACGATGAGTGACTTTAGCCCTTTCACTTAGACATTTTCATACTTTCCACAAATATTATGAATTTTTTTCATTGAAATTGATGAAATGTAACAACAGTGATCAAGGTTAATTGACATTCGCAACAAAATCTCAATCAGTTTACTTGCCCTTTAGGATGTATGTCAACTCATTTTTCCGTCTGTATTATTTTTGGGCTTTTTGAATTAATAAATTTTGCCTGGCTTTGTTTTTGTGTTTGCTGTTCACTGCATGTGTCTGTGGATGTCTTGTTTGTTTGTTTGTTGTTTAATGCCGCACTCAGTAATATTCCAGCTATATGACGGCAGTCTGGAAATAATCGAGTCTGAACCTGACAATCCAGTGATTGATATCATGTGCATCGATCTACGCAATTGGCATTCGATGACATGCATCAACCAAGTCAGCAAGCCTGACCACCCGATCCCGTTAGTCTACGTATGATAGTGAGTGAGTGAGTGAGTGAGTATGGTTTTATGCCGCTTTTAGCAATATTCCAGCAATATCACGGCGGGGGACACCAGAAATAGGCTTCACACATTGTACCAATGTCGGCAATCGAACCTGGGTCATTAGCGTGACGAACGAACGCTTTAACCACTTGGCTACTCGACTGCCCCTCTATGCATGATACATCACTGTATCCTCGATGTCATACGCAATCCTTTGTCCCATCGACTCAAGCAACTTTAAAGAATTGCAGAGTAAGGTTAAAAAAAGTGTATGAGTGAGTTGGGTCATAACGTCGCCCTCAGCAGTATTTCAGTTATATCACTGTGTGTCAGTCAGCCTGATGTCAGGAAAGCCTGAAGTTATGCAAGTTATGTTAACCACTGTTGTGGGTTCGGTGCTGAGAAATCAAGAAACATAATTGGGCCAAACTGATATTCGAACCCACAAGGTTCTGGTGAGGCAAAGGTATGCAACTGTGCATGGCCAACTGATGCGTCTCAGACAACTGAACCCACATTCAAAGGTTCTAGTGAAGCCAAGGTTTGCAACTGTTCATAGCCAATTGATAAGCCTCAGACAACCGAACCCACAAGGTTCTGGTGAGGCCAAGGTTTGCAACTGAGATGCCAGTGCTCCCTGGAGACCTTGAACAGTAGATCAGTTACCACTACACTGCAGATGTTGGAGAGTCTGAAGGAAAATAACCACTTTGTTTACAGGCACGGGTACTGCTGACCAAGGGTCCACACAGGAGCAAATCAATAATCTCATATCCTGGGATGCAGCTCTGCACAGTGTCTAAGACAACCAAAGCATTGGCCCGGACTAGTACCAAGCACGCATGCACACATGTACACACGTTGCTATATAAGTGCAAAAATCTTGAAGGTTACATTAAACAACACAGATATGAACAACACATTGATGAACAACAGAGCGATGAATAACAGCGATGAACAACACAGTGATGAATAACACAGCGATGAACAACACAGCGATGAACAACACAGCGATGAACACAGCGATGAACAACACAGCAATGAACAACACAGCGATGAACAACACAGTGATGAATAACAGCGATGAACAACACAGTGATGAACAACACAGTGATGAACAACACATTGATGAACACAGCGATGAACAACACAGCAATGAACAACACAGCGATGAACAACACAATGATGAATAACAGCGATGAACAAAACAGCGATGAACAACACAGCGATGAACAACACATTGATGAACAACACAGTGATGAACAACACAGCAATGAACAACACAGCGATGAACAACACAGCGATGAACAACACAGTGATCAACAACACATTGATGAACAACACAGCGATGAACAACACAGTGATGAACAACACAGTGATGAACAACACAGCGATGAACAACACAGCGATGAACAACACAGTGATGAACAACACAGTGATGAACAACACAGCGATGAACAACACAGTGATGAACAACACATTGATGAACAACACAGATCCTTAAATATTCCGCCTCTCGAACACATCCCCTGCAGTGACAGGCTGCTCCACTGAAAGTAACACGATGCAATATGTTATCCCAAATATAACATGTGTTACATTTGACCACTTTCTAAATGGCATTGTGTATTCATAGCTTTCGGCCATGGGAGCCGTGCCAATTTGCACTTGTCAGAGGGGTGCTCAAAGTACGTGATCTAGACTACCAGTTGTCCGACTTCTTGTGGAAGCCTCGGTGGCTGAGTGGGTTAGATCGCTGACTTTGTGTTCTGGCGATTAGGTGCCTTACTCTGGCAACTGTGGGTTCGAATCCTGGACGGGACTCAACTCAAAAAAGTACTAGAATCTGTACTTTACTAAGAAAGTGTTATCCCAAATATAACATGTGTTACATTTGACCACTTTCTAAATGGCATTGTGTATTCATTGTGTATTTAATATCAAAACTGACAAGAAATTGATACAAGTGATAGGAAGATTGATGACTTTGCATCTCCAACAAGTAACGACAAATGTTCGTTTCAAGGTGAGTTCACGGTGAGTTGATGTGATTTGCCGATCAGTTCATACACAATTTTGCCAAACTTATGTAAATAAAGTTGAAAGAAATCTTGGAAAAAAGTAATATAATGGATTACAAATGTAAGTTCAGATACACAATGAACACTTTTATAGCCAGATGTGTAATAACAGGACTAACTTTCGTACTTCAGTACGGATTTGTTGACATGCATCTTCCAGTGTTGTGAGCTCACAATAATCTCTTCGCATTGTGAAATAATATCAGAGCTCATTGTATGCGTGTATTATGCACACATTGGTAGTCCAACGTATGTGTACGTGTGCGTGTGCGTGTGCGTGTGCGTGTGCGTCAATATTCCAGCTATATGACGGTGGTAGGTGAATAAAAGAGTGTGGACCAGACACATCAAGTGATTGATATCATGAGCATCAATCTACGCAATTGGGGTGCGATGACATGCACCAACCAGCAAGCCTGACCACCTGCTCCCAATAGTCACCTCTGATGACAAGCATGGGTTGCTGAAGACCTGTTCTAACCCAGGTCTGACATGGCTGTGGAATAAATTAGCACACATACGGAAATGTGCAGAATGATGCTACAAATGCCTTAAATATAGCTTCATCACGTTGTTACAGAAAATGAAGCTATATTTAAGGCAGTACAACATCATATTTGTACAACTAAAAGATTTGTGTAAAGAACTGTTCATTAAATCTCTCTCTCTCTTTCTCTCTTTTTCACTCTCTGTCTCTCTCTCTCTCTCTTGTGTGTGACAGATTAACTATGGTACTATGAAAGAATCAGGTGTTCTGTCATTTCTTTTGAGTACTATAAATATGATGGAAGAAATTGTCCCCCAATCCTGTTCACTTCTTCTGAATAAATATGTTTAAATAAAAAAAACAAAATGCCACAAATGTCTTCTTTCTATGTCAGTGGATCAAACTTGCACCTTCATATCTGCGGCACAATGCTTTCAAGGATCATTTTTTCAAGTACTACACCAGCAAGACATATTTTACACTTGGTTCCTAAGGTTCATGGACAGTATTTTGCAACATAGAATTATCTATACACTTACCCTCAATTTCTGTCGGATGTGTTATCCTACACATACATATGCAAATTAGATGTCAGGTCAAAAATAGACATGATGTGGAACAATAAGGTGGCCATGAGTGAAGGAATGACACAGCCATGCTCTGATTACAACTGCTTATAGCAGCTTTGGTAAAATCGCATTGACTGGTAAGATGAAGTTTCTGTTTCCTTATAGAACTAATCTTATAGTCCTGTCACTAGCCACACTGGGGTCTGTTATGGTATACAGACATGGATGAAAATAGTGTCTAGTTTCCTTTTACAAACTGAATAGCAAACAAAAAAAGTGTCAAAAACTGCAATAAATTCACGCCATTTAATGTCTACGCATGCACTTGGCTGGCCTCTGTGGAGTGTCAACTGTACTTATCAGCAATGTTCCAGCTATATGACGGCGGTCTGTAAATAATTGAGCGCATCAACCAAGTCAGCGAGCCTGACCCTCCGATCCTGTTAGTCACCTCCTAAGACAAGCATTTTCGCCTAGCTTGTGTTGCCGAAGACCAATTCTGACCCAGATCTTGAATGGTTCCAATCATATCAGTATTTCATGCATCGATACAAAAGGATACAAGAATAATTATGTAGGGTGAGGTCTATAATATGTCTAGGACGGATAACTTGGGTACTCGGGTCAGGTAGGTTCTGAATAGGATCCAGGTACCCACGTGATACCCGGACCAGTGTTTAGTCACACGAAATATTTTTAAATGACAATACCAATAAAACACCACGGTCACATGGCAAATCGTTAATGTTCTCATTTCTTTCTGACTTTGCACATATTCCTTTATAAGACTATGCACATATTCCTTTATATGTTTGAGGTACAACAAAGATTCATCTTCAACTTCAACTTCAATGCACGACCAGATCACATTGATCATGTTGGCCATTTTGACTCTTGTACTAAAAGTAAATGTATTACGACGCACTGTCAATGTGACTGCCTCAGAAGTAGTTCTTAACAAACAGTTCCAATCTAATGATGATATTATTTCAAACAATTTGTTGTAATGAAATTATCGAACAATATTTGCTCATGTTAACTCTCCTTTTGAGAAACTTTTTTTCCCATGATGCAGTTGGTGGTATGGCTATCAATGTAAACAGGAAGTTACATGTATTAAATGAGTGAGTGAATGTCATTGACTGGTTGCTGTTTATAGATATGACTACAACCCTCCTTATTTCAGACATCAACTGTAGACACTATCCTGCTCTAACAGGCACCATACCTTAAATATCCCAAACAGACCGGGTTAGGATGTGTTTGTACCTATGCACATTGTAAAATTCTTCAAAAATGAACAACTTGTTCAGGCTAAGTGACTCAATTGATTCTGTGTCAATGTACTGCGCTAGCATGGATTGTAACTCATAATATCAATCACTGGTTTTCTTATCAAGACTCGATTATTTTTAGGCCGCCAACTCCAATATTGCAGAGTGCAGAGTTAAACAATAACAACAACAACAAATCAACAAACAAAACAAAACAGATCAAGCGTCCCAGTGACGAGTTTATACAAAATGGATACCAAGACTCCATCATCTGATGCTGAGCATGATGACCCACGGATGTTTGCTGCTTGGTTGACCTTGAGACCAGAAAGAGTTTCCGATCCTGCTCAAGACACAGAAAGTCACAGTCATTTCAAAACCAAGCATATTTCCCAGATAACCAACTGTGAGGCATCGAACTCGGTCAGCATAACACGACAAAGAAACATATTTACAAAAAAAAAGATAAATCTGATTACGACATGCCCTGATCTTGACGTGGAGTATGGGTTTCCAGAAGTGCCTCATGACTCAATATTTCGTACATCCAATGATACTGTGAGAGACTCAGTCTCATGCATGTTCCCAAAGAAGACTGACTCGAGCGAGTCAAAGTCAAAAACAAAGGGAATGCCACAAGCAAGTGCCGCTCCTCCAAACACAGACACGGACGCAAGTCAACACGACAAGTGTCCAGAACACATGTCCAACACGAGCACCATGTCCTGCCCTGAACCAATGCATAGACAAGGCAGTCCCCACAGTCAACAGCAAAGCAGGCCTACTTCAGGTGATACCACACTATTGCATGGAAAACATGTATTGCAACAATCACCATACCATAAAGGGGATGCTTTCATCAACTTCCAAGACCTGATAGGTGATAAAGGAGATATGGGTTCTCTACCTGCCGAGTTTGAGAAGCTGCAGCTCCCCGACAAGGTAGAATCTACACTAAGGGTTCCATATCATGTGACTGGACAGGCAATGGCTGGAAGTGGAACACCTAATCCACCAATGGCTGGAAGTGGAACACCTAATCCACCAATGGCTGGAAGTGGAACAGCTAATCCACCAATGGCTGGAAGTGGAACACCTAATCCACCAATGGCTGGAAGTGGAACAGCTAATCCACCAATGGCTGGAAGTGGAACACCTAATCCACCAATGGCGAGTCAACTGGTGAGTTAGCCATGTAATTCTGAGGTTCGGTGGTGGGTGTGTGTATGTGTGTGTGTGGGTGGGTGTGTGAGTGTAGGTGTGTGTGTGTGGGCGGGAGGGGGGGGGGGGGGGGGGGGGGGTGAATGTGGAAGGGCTGTGTGATTTTTGGTTTTAGACGCTATACTCACTCAGTTAGCGTTTCAAAACAACATGTGACCGACTCACAACACATTATTATCAGGCATGTCAGGTGAACAGTTATTTCTAAAACCAGGGGAGGAACAAATTATATTAAGTCCCAGGCCATCCCCAGAATAGCAAATGCTTGGTTCCTCAGACAAATTTTGTTTACAAAGGGCAAGACATTGCTACAAATCTGAGTCAAAGGCTTCCATATTTTCATTGTCCTTGACTTAACTTTGATGGCAATGTTTTAACGTCGTTCTGCTACATCTTATTCTCTGATCCCTTCTGTTTTTGCAATTTAGCTTGTAAACACTTCTGCATTTTGTCAAATGTCGTTTCACTCACAAATGCCTGGTCTTAATTTGCTTGCAACATCAAATTTTATTTTTTGCTTTTCTAGCTAGGATTTAGAAGATACGGCGGACAAGGTGAAGAAGGTGATGCCAGAAGAAGACAGTATTGTGGCAGAAGAGCTAGAAGAGGAGGAAGAGGAGGAAGAGCCAGAAGAGGAGGAAGAGGAGGAAGAAAACCATACACCGAGTCTGGTAATCCGTAAAGATGACAAAGACATGGTTGCTAGCGCCCCAGAAACTAAGAAAGAAAATCATCAATTTTCTCAAACATCAGGTTTCAAAAGCACAAAATAGCATGCTATAAACTGTAAATATACTGCTACAAAAAAGATATGGATCACATGATTCTTTCATATTACTATAATTAATCTGTCATGGCAGATTAAATAAAGTTATAACAATGCGTTGGCTGCACGATGTTTAATGCTAATTTGCATGTACGGTTCTCAGCAGGAAGTGATAACTGCAGCATATACAAGTTTACTTCATACAGGTAGACAAGAAGCACTATCTACCAGGGCCCCGTTCCACAAAGCGATCTTAGGGCTAAGTTGATTGAAACTCACTAAGCACGCGATCTTAAATTTTTGTTACGATCGGCCGCCCGTTCCACAAAGCAATCTTAACTAAGAGAGTTGTAAGTTAAGATCAAAATGCTAAGTTGCTCTGGACCAACTTAGGATTGCTAAAATCGATCTTAAATATTGTACCAAACAACAAAGATGGCGTATGTTGACTTATTATTATATCAGATAACATTCTGACAGTCCACAGCTCACTTACTTGTTAGCGATGTCCTCCCATATGCTGCCTTTCAGCTTATTGGTGACGGTAGAGCTGAATGAGGAATTCAGTGTCGTGTGGTGAACAGCCACCTCATCAACAAGGACAGCGATCTCGCTTGCTGAAAAATTGCTGCGACGAAAGTGTTTGACGCCGACAGAGGTCTGCGATTCAGCCATATTTCGACAATGCGTCGTCTGCTAAACATGACCACGGGAGGCCACTCTTAGGGAAACTTTCGTATCTTCATGGCTGAAGATTCCGATCTTTGTTAAGATCGGCTACTTAAGAACTTGTAAAGTTACAATCGCCCTAAGATAGCTTTGTGGAACGGGCGTAAACTTTAGCTAAGACGATTTTATAATCGACGTAAGTCTCTAAGATTGATTGTAGTTACGATCGCTTTGTGGAACGGGACCCAGGTCAGCACATGGTGATAGTAGTGATGGTGTTGGTACCCTGAAGCTCCAAGCCTCACCCTAGCTGCGACCTTCTTTCGGCTTTCATCTCTGGACCAAGGTCAACTGACACAGATTAAGTCATAAATATCAACAACAATCATTAATCAGTGACAGTAGCACACCTTGTTCAGGATGCCTGACAGGCAATGTACAATGCAATCAGGATTAGCAATAGGGATTAGCATCTTAAAAGTAATGATAATTAAGAGATTAAATCTTCATTCAGACAATGGTTGCTATGACAGTTCAATGAGAGAATCAGGTGATACTATAAAGGTTTTTTAGTGGTTTAGCTGCAGTCAATTGTATTTTTTATGAAAAGCTCCAAAATTTACATATTTCGGACCACAAAGGTAATGCCTAGGAACCCTTGCTGCTGGGTTTTTGGAACACTGATGGTTGGGCTCTGTGAGATTGGAATAAGTCAGTTTCATGAATCTGCTATGATTAATGAAAATTATGAGGTGTCCTTTATCTGTGAAACATTTCAACAAGGTGCATACCACTCTATCTGGCGTGTGGCATATAGGGAAGAAAACTAACAGATGAGCTGAGAAGAGATCAAGTGGAGAGGGTGTACTTTCAAGGACTCATTGAAGAGCTTTATGGTGGAAGTCTGAAACTGTGACGAAGAAGACAGCATGTGGTTCAAATTGTCTTCTATCATGATGCAAGTTTTAAAACGGTCTTGTGTATTTGTTATCATCCCCCATCGTGTTCACCAAAGGACAATGATGCAGAACAATTCTTAAATAACCTATTGGAAAAGGTATACTTTGTACTTGTGGAGAACTAATGCCAAACTTAGCAACCAGCTAGACTACATTCAAGGTGTGGACTGTATAGCAGTTAGAGAGGCAATTGATTACAAAGATAATGATCATGGTAACTTATTTATTCACTTCGTGTGTGTGTGTGTGTGTGTGTGTGTGTGTGTGTGTGTGTGTGTGTGTGTGTGTGTGTGTGTGTGTGTGTGTAAGTTGTATGTACAGTATGTATTGTATGTAACTTGAAGTCATTGTACTGGAACAGCATGTGACATCTCAATAAACCAGTTTCCTTGTTTTCTTCTTCTTCTGTCTACCCTAGTCTACTATGGATTTATTTGTTTGTTTGTTTGTTGTTTAAGGCCGCACTCAGCAATATTCCAGCTATATGACGGCAGTCTGTAAATAATCGAGTCTGGACCAGGCAATCCTGTGACTGACATCATGAGCATCGATCCACACAATTGGAATACGATGAAATGCATCAACCGAGTCAGCGAGCCTGACCACCCTCTTATGACAAGCATAGTCGCCTTTTACGGCAAGCATGGGTTTCTGAAGGTCTATTCTACTCCGGATCGTCAAGGGTCCATGGGAACTGTGGCGTCACTTTCAAGATGCAGCTTGATGGGTCCAGGGGGTTTAACAGTATAAAATGGAGAACTAATACACTGGATTATCATTAAATCATACTGTGGGCTTTGGAACCAAGTTCTGATCTATGTTCTATGTTTTATGCCAAGGACGGATGTTAAATTTGTCACTTAAATGTCAACTGCAGCTTTTTGACAGTATGGTTGTACCCGTTCTTCTCTACGGATGCGAAGTATGGGGATTTGAAAACATCTCATCTCTAGAAAGTTTACATTTGCGTTTCCTAAAATATCTTTTTTTATTAAGAAAATATACTCCAAATTTCATGGTACTTTGGGAACTTGGAGGACTCCACCTATTAAACATCGTCAAAATACGAATGATAAGGGTTTTTTTGGCAAAATTAGTTTCCGGGAAATCATCTAAACTATCCTTTCTTGCATACAAGTTGTTATTTAATGACGACCTATTTGGAAAATGTAAACATAAATGGATTACATATATCAAACAAACTTTTGATGAACTTGGACTTAGCTACATTTGGTTTTCACAAAGTTTCAAAATCCCTCATACCTAAAACATCTAGTCCATGAAATATTAAAAGTCATTTACCTACAGTGTTGGACCAATGCAAGGGATAAGTCTTCAAAAGGCACAATGTATAGTATCATAAAATATGATTGCCTAAATTTTGAATATTATTTAAATGTACTGCAGGAAAACGCTTGGCGAGTCTTACTTAAGTTTAGAGCTTGTAATCCTAATTTACCATTATTCCATTACATGTATTTGTTTATTTGTCCATCTTTAGAAAACGAAAGAAAACTTTTTTTACACAGATTCTACTACATTTAACCCAATATGCATAAATTGAATTTACTTTTCAATAATTCACAACTAGGAACATTGAGAAAACTGTCAAAATTCTGTAAAATCATCATGTCATTGTTTAAACCTATCAAGTAACTCTCCCTCTTTCTGAATTGCACATATATTGCTACCCTAGTAAATCTGTATAAATATGCATGCATGCTCGGCCAAGATGTTTTTGTATATATTCTATACACATTTATATGTATATGTATTGTGTTGTTGAAATAATGTTGTACCTCTGATGCCGCTGATAGCGGCCTGAGTGTAAATAAAGTTCAGTTCAGTTCAGTTCAGTTCAGTTCAGTTCAGTTCAGACGACTTTTACTCAAGTGACTGAGAGCACTCCTATTGCAGGAGCACAATAGACAAACTTCCTTTGGTTATTATGACATATTATTTGCATTAACCTCTCCATTTGACAGGGATAGTATTAACCACAAAAATTGTATTTTCAGTGTGGTTTGGAAAAAAGGTCCACATTAATAGACAATTCAAACGACTCATGGGGAATAAACAGTGGGTATGTATTCCTACGTCCTAAAGCCAACTATCTGAGGGATGCAAGATATCATATCCCACGTTCCCTCTGGTGTATACTGGCTATGATCTAACAGAGGAAGGGTATTCAAATGAATTAAAAAACAATAGTTATCATTGTGTATAATTCTAAGAATACTACGACGATTAGCCAACTATTCAGTCATCTTAACAGCCATAAATGACATCAAGCCAAGCAAGTGACTACTGTCACGAAAGTAGGTCAGTTAATCGTTATCTAACATTTCCCCAATCTCATTAAAATCAGATCTTAGTTCTCGCTTTTTAAACAAAGTTTAACGGTAGCGAGAACTAAGATCTGATTTTAATGAGATTGACATTTCCCAGGAATCTTAAGTTGGAAGAAATAGAGCAGGGTAAAAATAATTTTTTCTGGAAATCCCCTTCTATCAATAGGTCCACGTCACAGATCAGCCCGTTGGTAGGTTCTAGAGGCTCTCTTTCACAGACTACTCTTTTCTTCTAGCCTTGTTGTGTACTTCTAAGAATTGTCTCCAAACATGGCTCCACTGGCACAATGACATGCTATTTTCAAATGTGATCTCAATATCTGTGTCGTATTGTATATAGCTAGAAATAGAAACACTTCAGTTTGCCAAGCCAGGAAGTTGGCCATGGGGCTTAGCTATCACTAAACCAGTGAAGATCGAGGTTAGAAAAGGTCTTCAGCAACCCATGCTTGTCATAAGAGGCCACTAACGGAATTGGGTGGTCAAGCTCCCTGACTTGGTTGATGCACGTCATCATATCCCAATTGCATAGATCAATGCTCATGATGTCAATCACTAGATTGTCTGGTCAAGACTTTATCATTTACAGACCGCCGCATTATAGCTGGAATATTTCTGAGTGTGGCATTAAATGACAAACAAACAAATATATATTCATATTTTGTACATCAAAAATATTCAAGCAAAACACCTGTAATTTGGATAAGTGAATATTTATGTATCCTGCATATTTTATCACATGACACGTTAGATTAACCCTTCTCACTTCTGCAACTGACATGAAAAAATTGTTTTTATTCTGTTTGACGTTTGGATAATAAATTTACTGAAATGGCTCATAATTTTCCATCGCACCATTGTTTGCCGTTCAGTATATTTAAGCTCAGTTACATTTATGATATCGGATATATGATTATTGAAATAATGGAAATAATTATTGAATAAAGTGCATATTAACGATTTATACAGGTTACTAATAGGGCTGGGACGGGTACCCGGGTCGGGTGGGTACTGAGAAGGACCCAGGTACCCACAGGAGTACCCTCGACCCATGGTTAGTCACGTGATATATTGTTTAATGACAAAACTGATCTGGAACTCCATGGTTACACCACAAGTCACTAATGTTCGCATTTCTTTCTAAATAGGGACCCATTCCTTCTGACTTTCCAGATGGTTGAATAAAGATATAACTTGAGTCAACTCCAGCGTATGCATGACCAAATTGTTTAATACATCTATCTAAATACGCTTTGCCAGGGCTATGGTAAAAAAAATCCCAATCCGACATTTAGTAACACTCTTTTGAGACCTACAGTGGGTAACTGGGTTGGGTCAGGTCAGGTCGGGTAATAGGGGAGTGGGTAAGCTGGTAGTAAATTTGGACTCCTAATAGTTCCTAATATGAAACGCATTCCACATTCAATCACGTAATTCATGTAAATTCAAGAAAATTTACAAATTTTATGTTTGTTTTGATCTTAACCTCCGTATGTTTAAAAATGTCAGGATAGTTTTATATATTAATGCATATTTTTTATCAGGAATAAATGTGAGAAATATTGGTTCATTCATCCCATGTTTAATGAAGCCTCGACTGTTTGAAAGCACACAAACACACCCTCTTTACAGCGCCTTATGCTAAAGTTAATCCAGCAGGCAGGGGTAAGAAGTGTGAAAGCAATACAGCAGGATATAGGTTAAATAAAAGTATGAGTCAAAATATGTTTCCTTAAAAAAACATTCCAACAAAGAAATGTTGTAGCAGATGATATCTTCTTTTCCCGGACAATATCAAACATATTTGTAAAAAAATTTCAGGGACAATTTTTTGTTGTTGATAAAAACACATTATGTACATCCGATTGGTAGGTTGGTACGAAGTTTCTGAAGCTTCTTTTTAACTGACTTCAGTTCTTAAAATGTTTCCTGAATTCAAGGCATGTCTATATTTGCAGTTGCCCAATAGGTTCTACTACACCAAATCAGAACCAGTTTGGACAGTGCGGTTTTCGTAGGGAGGCTTCAGTGCAGATCGAGAGATATCTGGAGGCTGTGATTGGAGGGTATTCTGTAAGATTTTTATGTCTTTCAAATGTACATCCATCCAGTTATTAAAACTGACCATGTTTTTCTTTATTTAGTACTGTCTTTTTCAACATGATGACTTATGCTGAATGTGACCACAGCTATTTTCAAGTAGGTGACATTTGGTGCGAAACTGGGGGTGGTGTGTTTAGCTTCCGGTACTCGGAAAAGGAGCTGACTAAGCTAGTCATTTTTATTTATTTTTATTGCTGCTCTAAGGCCAAACTGTGCACACACATACAGGTAATAGCTGTTGAATGCTTAGTTATTTAAAAAGAAATCATAACGTTACTATAGAAGTCTATGGGAAAACATTTGGTTCTGTGTAACCAATACTGATATTAATTCCTGCCAATTTCCTTCAACACCTCATCCAATGATAAGGTTATGTCATTCCAAAACAAAGCAAAGGACTTTACAAGCTTTTTCCAAGCTGAAGTGTCCTTTGAGACAGTCAAGCTAAATTCTGTTTGGCCTGAAATGCTAAGTTATTAATGTTATTATCATGTCTCCATGTCAGAATGATGAGTGAGTGAGTTGGGTTTAATGCCGCTTTTAACAGTATTACAGTTATATCGTGGTGTGTCAGCTTAATGTGAGAGGAAAGCCCAAAGTGATGCAGGTCTGAGATGTTTACCACTTCGGTGAAACCAACAAGTACAGGTATGGTGCTGACAAACCTAGAAACATAATCGGGGCGAACCAGGATTCGAACCCACAATCATAGGTTTCTGGCGTGCCCAAGGGACGCAATTCTGCACAGTGAATTGCAATGCCTTAGACGACTGGACCACCCGTGCCCCCGTCAGAATGATGAGATCTGATTGGTCCATGTGATCTTGATAAAACACTGTGTAACCTGCTTTGAAGGGTAATAAATTTTTCAGTGGGAGACTAAATCTCTTTTCCCCCACCAAGAGGAAGTCAGGCTGCAGGTTGATATCTGAGAGGCAGAATAAATCCCTTATACCCTGCTTCAATACAAAAGGCTGCATGTTGATATCTGAGAGGCAGAATAAATCCCTTATACCCTGCTTCAATACAAAAGGCTGCATGTTTTTCCAGGGTCAAAGGAAGTCACGTCACATAGAACAAATTATCAATTTTTCTATCAATTTTGAATTTGTGTTAATTCTTTTACAACGTCACAATAAAACATGTGGGTAAGATAACCTAACGCAGGATGCATAAAACCCCATGTACCCCTCGTGATCCTGCTACAACTTATATTGTTTTACAGGGTTCTTGGACAGCGACCCGCCTTCATTGGTCATCTCTGTGTTGTGTATGAAGACAGTGAAAGAAGCCAACATCTGCCACCATTATCACCAGGCTTCTCATCTCATCTTGCCATTAAAAAACCCATCAACCACAGAAATATGAAATCTGACCTTAATGCCAACAAAATAGAACCAATCTTTACTCTATTTCGTCATGGGTTTACCATGGAAATGGGCTTCATTGATTATCCAGGTGATTAGGTTAATATCTCATTGGACAGTTGGATGGAAGAGGTATTGTTGTAGGTTGTATCAAGGAGAACTGCACGATGTGACTGGCAGCTCCTGGATCATCTTCCTGGATAGGGAGTTTGACCATCCAAACATTCCCACCCTAAACAGAAACTGTGTCCATCTGTTCTGCTTACATGGAAGAGTGAGACAGACATTATTTTTATCTCAAAACACTGAGATGCCACAGACTCATTTTATCCCATTGGATACGGTCTTCCTAGGCAGGGAGTACTTTCTTTGTCTGTTGTTTGTTATTCTATGACGGCCCTTTTAAATCGATGACTGATATTATGAGCATCATCAGGGTTGAACAACATTAAATCAACCAAGTCAATAGCCTGAGTATATGACCAGCTGACCAATGTTCCAACCAGCCTAGGTTGCTGGGGACCAATTCCAAACCAGAATCCCCACCAGGAGTACAAAACATCCAAGCATACACACACAGAGCAGACCAGCTCTGACTTTCCGGTCCTGCCACAGACTTGCTCTCCTCCCATTGCAGTCATTAAGATGGTGTGTGCTGATTCTGTAGCCCATGTGAATGATGTAGCACAGTTACATTCTCTTCGGCAATTACTCAGGGTATAATGGATGACCAGACATCTGTTGACATTCTGGACCATGAGACCACAGATGCAGGTGACGAGGAGCATGAAATCAGTTGGCCAAGTTCTGTGTCCTCTGTTAGTTCATTGATTGATGACCAGATATGTTCTGAAACTCCAGACTGTGGGAACCAAGATACAGTTGAAGTGAGAAGTGAAATCAGTTGGCCAAGTTCTGTGTCCTCTGTTAGTTCATTGATTGATGACCAGATATGTTCTGAAACTCCAGACTGTGGGAACCAAGATACAGTTGAAGTGAGAAGTGAAATCAGTTGGCCAAGTTCTGTGTCCTCTGTTAGTTCATTGATTGATGACCAGACATGTTCTGAAACTCCAGACTGTGGGAACACATTTAAGCCATGTGAAGAAGAGGATGGACTCGGAAATGAAAATCAAAGGAAACCTGCAGATCCAGAAAGAACAGACCCCAAGACTCTTGCCGAAACATCTCTAACAGGATTCACCAGCAGAAGCAGGGATCCAGACAGAACTCACCCAAAGGGAGTTGTACATGACAATAATTCAGATAGTGGAATTGAAGATAGCAGAGATGGAGAATCAAGACAAATCAGATATAATTTGCAGCAGGATCCAGACAATACTGTCCTAAAAGTGGTAATTCAAGTTGATGAATTAAATCACAATATTGCCACCAGCCAACATTTGACATTAAGAAAAGACCCTAAAGTTGCAGAACCAGACTACACTTATTCTAAGACAATCATATCAGTCAAAGATTTTGACAGTGGACTTGAAGACAATATACAAAGACAACATGTTTACCTTAACAATCCAGATGAAACACATCCCAAAGTAGTCACTGGTGACTGTGACTCAGAATCAATGAGTGAAGTAAATACATCTGAAAAGGAAACAATTGAGCCCCACAGAACTTCAGCCAAACAGGACCAGACATGGGTTGATGGCCTAACAACAGAAAAGACCACTGGTTCATTTATATACAATTACCTTATTGACCAACCTGTGTCATCTGGTCTAGAAGCTAACAGACGCTCTTACATCAATACGTTCAAAGGGGAAGACAGAGAAATATTTAAACAGAATGAAAATTGTTTGCAGGATCCTGACAATACCCGTCCAAAATCAGTTATACCAGTGCAACACGACAATGAGAATTGTCTATGTTTAATTCCTGTGTGTACTGATCCAAAGGAAACAATTCCTAAGGCAGCCATACAGGACCTATTATCAGAAGGAGAAAGTGATTCTGAAGATATTGCCTGTACAACAGAGTCTCTCTCCCCTGTGTTACCACGACCAGACCCATCTACAATCACATCTGGTCATTCAGCAACTGATAGTGGTATCACCACATATGCTGTCTTATACATGACACACAGAATAGAGGAAATGTGTAGCTTATATAGACAGGCTTATGAAAGCAGAAATACAAGATGCAATGATAAGCATGCACTTGAACAAACTGAGGATCTTCTTCAGAATCTGCAGAAAACACTACCATCCTTAAGCCACAGATACTTGTCAACAATGCTGAAAAACCTCGCGCTGAGTGACACAATAGAAGCAGCACTACCATCCTCAAGTCTCAGATACTTGTCAACAATCTTGAAAAACCTCACGCTGGCTGACACAATAGAAGCATTTGATCTCAGACAACGCATGCAATTGCTGACTGAAGCAATTGGTTCTGAGTTTGATAGAAACACTGTCCAGGGGTCATACAGAAGAGGGCTGGGTACAGAAGAAGGAAGACCAGATGTTGCTGAAGACAGCAGGTCTGGTGTTAAGGAAAAACCGGTGCCAACTCGTTCCCAAAATGATGAAGGCTACATTCTGGATACGAAGCAAGTTTCTGACCGAGACTCTGCAACCCACAGAAGTTACTTTGATGAGAAAGAAAATGATATGCATCTATTAAATCCAGACATCAAAACAGGATTTGAGGGCAAGTACTGGTTTGATGCTGAGAATTACATTCCAAGCATGAATGATTTATCTGGAAAGGCCAAAGATGTAGCTGATAAGAGTAAGACTAAATATGTGTCTGAAAAACTATCGCAAGAAACTGATCCATCCAATGTAATTACTACAGAAGGACCAGACAGCAAGCTTGATCCTTTTGTTGACTCTTACAAAGGCAGAATCAGAGAACTAATACATCCATATGAGTCTGCACCTGCTCAACAACCAAAAAGCCAATCGTTAGAGCAGGAACCAATTCAATCACACAAACAAGGTCAAAACACCTCGCCTTTGCCACAAACACAAGGTAGGCCTGATCTTTCCTTTGGTAAAGAGCCTCTGCAGTTAGATGGTTCTGATGCAACACTTGGTAGGGAACAAACCGCAGATGTGCCTGGTCCACCCCAAGAACAAGACACAGTTTACCAAAGGTACAGTTTACCTGCAAAACTACAAGACTACTACTACGAGAGATCTATAGCTGAAGAAATGTCAGAATCTGAACAAACTGAAGATGACACACATCCTCAGCACAGCGATCAAGAATTCACACATCCACATGGCCATGACAGTTACCAAATACCCACAAAACTACAAGAATATGATGCTTCAGAAAGGTCTTTGGATTCTGGTGATGAAGAAATCACAGATATACCACAAATGCCCTCAGTAAGTGCACCCGTGCCATACTTCAGGGAAGATCTCCTCACTTATCTGACAGACAAAGTCAGTCAACAGCATGGCTCCTCTCAGTCTACTCAACTTGATCCTCCTGTACAACCATCAACTGAAGTTGAATCTGACCTACCAAGAACAAATATGTCGGAACCAGTAAATTTTAAAGAACTCTTCTCAGGGGGACCTGCCATAGACCACGCACAACCCACTCCTGATGAGCAAACTGCTGAACAAACAGGATCACCGCTGTTTGAGAAGAGCTTCCCAGTAGAGGTACCAGATTGGCAGTACCCAAGTTTCCTTTCTGCAGTGCCACAGCCTCACTGTCTATTCTTTTACACTGCTGCAGATCCTTCAGGGCACACTGATGCCTCTGGGCCAGGACCAGGAACAGGGGATGATGCATCATCGAAGACCAAAGACTTCAAACAACACCATAAGGAAGAACCAAATACAACTAAAATAATTTGTAATGATCTTGAGATATCAGAAGTCAGAGGCAGACAAAGATATATTAATGAAGAATCTCAAGATAGTACACACAGGCAACGATACAATGAAGGACTGTCATGGGACCCAGAAAGACAGTACATTTTAGACAACAGATCAGTCTCAGGGCCCAACAGAGACACTACAAGGAACTATCAATTTGAAGTTTATTTAAAGGTAAGTAGTTCATTTGTTCTTGTATTTCATATCAGAAACTTCTAGTCATAGTAAATCACTTGTCAATATTGTGTTAATTAAGTATGAAAGTCCTAGTGTCCTAGTCAGAGCCCAGTTGCTAACAAGGAAACATATAGAAGGTCCCGAGATTAAAACCTCAAGGGCCCCAGGAACACCCTTCATTTCAAACAGTGCAGCATCTGCTACCTGTGGTTGATGTACATAGTCCTTTACAGGGATCAGGGTAATCTCATGATGACATTAATAGCAAAGGCCTACTTGACCATCTCCTAGCCAGCACTTTATTTGCCACTTGGTTGAAGCAATTTAAACTTACATACCAACTTTCAATAATTCTAGGATGGAAAGGACTTGATACAAGAATCCAAACTAAGAACATTTGTGACTCCTGCCTCCATTGAAGAAGTGTCACATGGAGGTGAGGAAGAAGGAGGCAAGGAAGATGAAGATGAGGACATCGAGGAGAAGGTGAAACAGAATGAGGAACTCTAGAGGACAATTCAGTGTCATCTTCAAGACACATTCATCCTCATCTCCTCTGACATTGGTCATAGCTGCAGTGAGGATCTGTGAACAGTGCCACTGTGAACCAGGAGGATATAGTTGAGTCAGTCACACCTTGTGGAATTGGAGACACCAGGTGTCTCAAACTTATTGAATACCTTGGGTGAGTGAACAACATGGTGCTCAAACAATCTGGCCATAAATGCTTGGACTTCCAAATAGACTCCCAAGAATCAACTTACAGAGGCTGCTTACCCAGTCTTAGAAATCTTATTTCATTTATTGATGTGAACAATGGCTATCGCAATCCTTCCTCCTTATATTCATTCGATTCAGACATGGTAGAGATACAAACAATATTTTATGACTTTATTTTAGATAATATCCCAGTGGCTGGGGGGAGACACCAGAAATGGGCTTCACACATTGTACTCATGTGGGGAATAGAACCTGTGTCTTTGGCGTGACGAGTGAACGCTTTAACCACAGGGTACCCTGTCGCACATGAAGTCTTTAAGATGTCACAATACATCAAAGTATTGATGTATTGAAAAATAAGGTGTCACAATATGTTCTGCATTACTTTTCACATGTATTGATATTTGGCAATACTTCTACAGCTAAATATATCTTCTATGTCTTAATGAAATAACTTCATTTGTTCCAGAGTAGAACTTGTCCCCAGCAATCCATGCTTGTCATAAGAGGCGGCCCAACAGATCAGGTGGTCAGGCTCGCTGACATGGTTGATTGAATGTCATCGTACCCCATCGGTGTGGATTGATGCTCATGATGTCAATCACTGGATTGTCTGGTCCAGACTTCATTAGTACAGGCGGCTGTCATATAGCTGGAATATTGCTGAGTGTGACGTTACCAACTAACACACACACAAACACACTGTTATTTCACTTGTGTGAGATATCAACAACAAAACTTCAGATAAATAATCAGTAAAGTGTCATAAATATATATACAGAGGTATCTCTCAAAACTGGACGGTCATCACAGGACCACATTTAAGGTCCCAAATTTACTACATTAATTAGGAGATAAACATACTGTGTT
This sequence comes from Haliotis cracherodii, assembly GCF_022045235.1. NCBI lineage: Eukaryota > Metazoa > Mollusca > Gastropoda > Lepetellida > Haliotidae > Haliotis > Haliotis cracherodii. The sequence goes on along the minus strand of NW_027266282.1, from coordinate 5,146,423 downwards.
TTCAATGTAGGGAGAGTTACCTGTAGATTTAACTGCATTCAATTGAATTTGGAACAGAGCGTGCAGCGGAAGATTTCAAATATTAACTTTAGCATGGTCGGAATCAAAATATAGAGCTGTATATGCTCAATCAGTTTGTTTACACTGTAATACTTCACTCGAACATATGACAGGTATTGAAAGCATATAAGCATGGCACCTTGGTAAGTTATGTTGCCATGCTTATGTGATTTCAATGCCTGTCATATGTTCGAGTGAAGTATTATGTTGTAAACAAACTGATTGAGAATATACAGCACCATATTTTGATTAATGGTAATTGGATATTTTAGTTTGTGCAACAACAACAGTACTTACGTGTTCATATTTAATATACCAATTATAGGTCAATCACCTCAATACGTTTATATTCAACACGATTTCTTAACTCTGTCACCCGAATGTGTTTTTTATGCCGTCTGGATCATGTTACAGTAATTATATCCCACAATGCACTTCTAAACAGTCTGCGCATGCCCAGTAAGACGGACATGACGTCACAGTGTTTACCTTTATTAACCCGAGGTTACTCTCTACATTGTCGCAAACCACTCAACTGTGTTACCCTCCAGCCACCCCTTAGCTCCTCCTGTCTTTCATGGCCTAATGGTTTCTTGTGCATTCGCTAATACTCATGTATTGGCATCCATTCCATGGCATTTTATCAGGCGCCTATATATATATGACAGGTATTGAAAGCATATAAGCATAGCACCTTGGTAAGCTACCAAGTTTGTTTAAAGGCTGTTGTTAGTGATTTCCTACTTCAGATCAACAGCCCACTCAAAATACTGGACTCAACCCAGGCCGCTTCACTCAATATATTTGCAAACACCAAAGAGTTCATGTTATATTTAGTCAGGGTAGAAGGGAGATAAAACATACAGTCTTTTCAAAGTAGAGCTAGGTTACCCGTAGATTTAACTGCGCTAAATTCAACATTTGAAACCTCAAGCTCAGCGTTCTGTTCCAAATTCAATTTAGCGCGGTTAAATCTACAGGCAACCTAGCAGTACTTTGAAAACACTGTATGTTTATCTCCTAATTGACTGTTTTCTGATGTTGATGTTTTGAATTGTATATACAATCTCGTTAAAATCAGATATTAGTTCTCACTACAAGATCTGAGGACATCCCATTACAGGTCATGTCAGAACGACCTTCAGTGAACTTTGACCAACCAATGAAATGACTAACAAAAAGTCAACATTAGCCAATCAGAAAGCAGCTTTCTTGAGCAATATAGAACCAGTTTCAAACTGTCGAATCCCCTTCTAGACTATGCTTGATCTAAACTTTGACAAAGATCTCTATTTAAAATTTGAAAACCATACAAAAGAATATTTTGGAATGTCAAACAGGTAGCAAGGATTGTATGGCAGTATTTCCCACGGTCTATGCTTTCATTCAAATGTTTATCCCACACGACGACTGGCAGACGGTAATTTTGAAAACAATCAGTTGTAAAGCCCTTAGCTGTCATTCAGAACACCCCGTGTTAACCTTTTTGAGGTTGTATGATCTAAACACATTTCAACTGTCGCTTTCCGGATCTGGAAAGGGACACTCTGATTGGTCAGTAGAAAAGTCATTCTGACGAGACCCGTAATGGGATGTCCTCAGATCTTTTATTAGCGGTAGCAAGAACTAAGACCTGATTATAATGAGACTATCTAATGCTTCAGTTCCATGTAAATAAATTTGTACACATTGTTCAAGTTGTCTCTTGTTCCACCCGGTAAACATCCCGAAACATTGTAATGTTAGTTCTCTACACTGTTGTCAGGAGTCTGTGTTTCCTGCAGTCTCAGCGTTAGAAATTGGCACTAGTCCTGTAGTCCTTACCAAACTGCCCAATAGTAAAGGTATCCTAAGGACTACTAGAAACTGGCCCATTTTACGGGTTTTGCTATATGTTATCATTATAAGGACTAGTGGACAAAAACTGTTAGTTTCTAACCCTGATTCTTGATTTAACGTTGCGTTCAAGATAATTGTAGTTACATAGCACTCATATTGGTATTACAAAGATGGGGATGGAACCACCTATCTTCCACTCTCTTGGCAGAAGCTCTATCTTCATGATCTACTAGGCTGCGGAGGCGGTCTCCATTTGAAGGTGCTGATATTACTTGTTCTGGGTGTAGGTGATGTGAAATGGGGTTTAATGTCGCGTCCAAGATTATTGCACTTATATAGCGACGTGCATGAACGTGTGTGTGTTTGTGTGGCTGCTTGTACTAGTACGGACTGATGACGATTTATAGTGCTAGCTCACTGAGATACCATGCCGCAGTTTAAAATGAATACCCCAATCAGACACAGTATACTGACTCCGAGCCGACCAGTCCTTGTGTTAGCCTCTTAATGCCAAGCGCCAGACAGGGTAACAACAAGTACCATCTTTTGACGTCTTTTGGTATGATGCGGCCGCAGATCAAACCCCGGACCTTCCTCTCTCCGGGCAGACGCTCTACCACAAGACCACGGAGGCGGTGTTCTGGGTGTAAGCAAGGAGAGTGTTTTATACTATAGTCAGCAATATTAAGGCTATGACTGCGAGCCTACCAGTCCTTGTGTTAGCCTCTTCATGCCGAGTGCCAGGCAGGGCAACAACAAGTACCATCTTTTGACGTCTTTTGGTATGATGCGGCCGGGGATTGAACCCTCGACCTTCTGCTCTCCGGACAGATGCTCTACCACTTGACCGTGGAGGCAATCAATTCCGCTTTGAAGAGAAGATGGCAATATTGCAAGAGATAACAAGAGTTTGCCACTAACATGGCTATATCCCCCACCCCTGTTGCAGAATTTATGACATAATTAAATCTGAACAAACCCTAACCTTTTTTAACCAAAGTGGAACTTGTTGTCATAGAATTTGTAAAAAAAAGAAGAGTTTGACACTAACGTGGCCAAGTCTCCTGCCCAGCAAATGAAGTGTATATTATGTCAACAACAGTGAAATTTGATCAAACAAACACATACATTTGAAAATATTCAAAACTTTGTAAGGAGTAAAAGGCAGAAGGGGAGCATCTAAAAAATATAATGCTGCAAAACACAATTTCTATGAAGTTCAAGAAACAAATGAAACCTTCTCCACAAAAACATGATGGAAGTACAAACTGACAAAACCAGTTACTACATGTACTACTGAATTCATTAGGGTGGGAGAAAGAAAAAACATTACAAGTCACAGTTTGACTTGTAATAATATCTACATGGAATATTTGTTAAGAAACATAAATGGTATTAGTTTGTGATATGTGACTATGTCATTACCAGTTCAAGTAGATTAAATGCAAAATATTAAGATTCAAAAAGTTCAGTTCATTACCACATTGATTAACACACAAAGAAATAATGATAGTCACTTCAATATACTACTCCCATTCCGTCACACCCCACACAAGATGATGGTCAGTGTATGGAACTGCAAAGACTCCTGTTGAGATGGGCTCATTACAGAAGATCAGGTCTAGTGTACCCCCAAGGGTGTGGGTTGGTTTGCTGATATACTGACCGAATGTAAACTGCTCCATGAGGATGGATAGTGCATTGTTGTCACGGACAGTCTGGTCCATATTGAAGTCCCCAGTGATAACAAGCTGATTGAGTTTTTGGCATTTAAAAGAAGAATTCATAAATTACTAAAAGTTAAAATTATTTAACGGTTTCTGAGTTATGCTCTGGAAACGAAATGTTCAGATGGACGGACTGAGCCCGTTTCTATATCCCCTGCCAACTTTATTGGGCGCGGGATAATAACAGCTAAATCGAGCCCAAATATCCACGTCATGAAGGGTTTCAAATATCATGCCATAATCTTGGCAAGATATTCAAGTGTTATCTCTGACCACTAGGTGGAGCAACCAAAGGTCAAGGACACAAGCGGAACAAGACACTGTTGCTAATTTTAACAGTCATGCATAGCATTGCATTGTTACATACATTTTTCTCAGAAAAAAACTGACTATCCCACTGCGTCATTTTCCCCCCCACTATATACCTACACCATGTTGTCCTAAAAATAACCCCATGTAATATCCGAGGTAAAGAGGAACAAGCTACCTGCCCCTGTAACACCGTCTGCAACAGTCTGCATGAAAAAGGTTTGTGAAGACCAATGAACCAGGATTCACCTGTTTCCTCATATTGGGGAGTTCTGTAACAAGTTGTCTGGAGCAAGTTACTAAGGGGGACGGAATCTGCATACACAGTTTCCTTATTCTTTATTTGTAACAGAAGTGAAACTACATGTGACATTCAATCAGTACACTGCAGACTCGACATACCGATATGACTTAAAACAAAACATCGAAACCTATTGTTGTTATCATGGATGCACTATCTTGTGGACCTAATTCTTTGTAAATCTAATATTACTGTCGGTAGAGTTTGTGTAAAGTGTAAAGAAAAACAACCAGGATACTGGCAATAGTTAGCCACCATTTTGTTTTCTTTATGATGGAAATTAGAGGGAGCTCTTAAACTGTTAATACTGTTGTGAAGTACAAACAGTGGTAGTCCAGGTAAGGTTTTGATAATGAAGCTAACTCACCATCATGAGTGAGTGAGTGAGTGAGTGAGTGAGTGAGTGAGAGTGTGTGTGTGTGTGTGTGGGGGGGGGGGGGGGGGGGGGTGGTGTGTATACCAGTATACCAGTTATATCACGGCATGTCAGCTTAATATGGGAGGAAAGCCCGAAGTGATGCAGGTCTCAAACGTTTACCACTTCGGTGAAACCCACTAGCATGGGTATGGTGCTGACAAACCTAGAAACATAATCGTGGCGAACCAGGATTCAAACCCACAAACAAAGGTTTCTGGCGTGCCCACGTGACGCAACTCTGCCTTAGACGACTGAGCCACCCGTGCCCCTCTAGAGAGTTTTGGGCTATCTGGGAAACTGGATTCTCTGAATAAAATTAATCATGACAACCAATATGAAGAAACAAAAGTCATCAAAGAAATGTTTCACCATCCCCAGCCATTCAGTTGCTGAGAATAAACCATCTGTGACAGCAGAAGTGGTTCTGTTTCAAGAAGCATGTCAGATTTGGCTACCAGTACAACCAGTAATTTTGGTCACCTAGATAATATTTCCAGAATTACATTTGCCACAAGTGTAAGAAATACTACTGCCAGTATAGTTAATACGTACCGATATGTGTGCAACCTGGATGAGTCTGGTGCAACAAAGTTTTGATGTCAACACGTACTTAGTGCAAATGAACCTAGTTCCCGCCCAACAACCAACACTTCAGGGGCCAACCACTAAATATTCAGGAGAGGGGAGTGGGACCTTTTTTTCAAAAAAATAAATTGTCATAAAAAAATCTTGAAAAAAATAATTGTTTTATATTTTTGAAAAAAGAAAGAAATTGTCTGCCACAGAAATTACATTGCTACAATGTGTTTTACCAAAATATTTTGGCTTATAGTTATAATTTAAAAACTATTCCAAAAGAATATAAAATGGTCAGTTCCATACCTGACTCACCAACACCCTGCCCCACCTACCAGCAACTTACCCCCCCCCCCTCCCCAATTCTGTCCCCAAACACCAACAACCATCCCCCTCTCCTCAACATGTTACACAGCACACACAGACACACAGCACAGCACAGCACAGCACACACAGACACACAGCACAGACACACAGCACACACACAGCACAGCACAGCACAGCACAGACACACATAGCACAGCACAGCACAGCACACACAGAGACACAGCACAGCACACAGACAAACAGCACAGCACACAGCACAGCACAGCACACAGAGACACACAGCACAGCACACACAGCACACAGAGACACACAGCACAGCACACAGAGACACACAGCACAGCACACAGAGACACACAGCACAGCACACAGACACAGCACAGCACAGACACACTAAGCACAGCACAGCACACAAACAGCACAGCACACACAGACACACAGCACAGCACACACAGACACACATCACAGCACACAGAGACACACAGCACAGCACACAGACACACACAGCACAGCACAGCACACAGACACACACAGCACAGCACACAGCACAGCACAGACACACACAACACAGCACAGCACACAGACACACACAGCACAGCACACAGACACACACAGCACACACAGATACACACACAATACACACAGACACACACACTATTTACCACAAGTTTACTCATATTGTGATAATGCACACACTTGCTGAATATAATGAATAGTCTTGATTTGAATAAAAATGCTTTGAAGAAATTGAGAAGGAGAAAACAATGCCATAAACATGATAAATGAGACAACCAACTGATCTTATAATATGTTACAAATAAAATATTACCACAATGAGATGTATGAACAGTGATAAGGAAAACAGTACATAGGGGATTCCCCTGCAGGTTTTCCAGACGACACACAAGCAAGGAGAGCCTTCAAACAAAGATCATGAAACATCTATAACTCAAGTTAAAAGTAAGTTCAAACACTTTAACTGGTGCCATGTCACTAACAGACTTCATATATGTGTCAATGTCTACTCCAGAGCGTGCTTTCAATGCAAATTTCTCTACAAAAAACAGAGATCATTCATCCTATATTTACATTCGGTCCTGAAAAGAAATACCACTTGTTAATGTTTACAGATGAATGTGAGAATACCAAGGAGGCTGATAACAAGTAACTTCCTCTCCATACTCGTTGTTGATATAGTTAAGAGATTTTATTGATATACCAGTTTACAATTACAAAATGAGAGAGCGAGGTCAACATGCCCACCAGTCTAACAGTCAACTCATTGACACTCAATCTCAGCAACTGAGTAGCAGAGTGAGTGGGCTGAACAGAGCTCCAGATAACTATTTGAGCAATTGAGTTTTTACTCGAATGTTTCTATTTTAACTCTATTGGTTTTTTCCCAAAATGAGTAAACATTTTGAAATTTTACAAAAAAAATATTTTATTGTTTTTTAAGTATATAAAGGTTCTGTGGGGTAGCACTCTGGTGCTTTGTGGTGGGGTTCTTGTGGGCTACACTGCTAGTAACAAATTAACTTGCTACCAAATTAATACTCGTGCTTAAGGCTACCTGCTTTTCAGCGGGAACCTTTCCGGGGTTACCGTATTCGACGTAATAAGCGCCCCGCTCTAATAAGCGCCCACGGCGATATTTGTTGATAAACTGGTTAGTGAACAATCCTAATTAGCACCCCTTCCGATTGATAAATGTACACAAGGCTATTTATTCGCGCATTAAACGTTTGTATTATGCACCCTTAATGATGGGCTATTAAATTCTGGAAAAATATATCTGTCATTTATAAACATTTCAGCATAAACCCCGAAATTTACGCTCTTTGAACTCAAAATAATATTCTAATAAGAGCCCCCCATTTCTAAATTTGAGAGCACCCTGGGGGCTTATTATGTCGAATACGGTACCTGCTTCTCAGTGGGAACCTTGTCTTTCCCGACTTTTCAGCCGGGGAATCGTAAAATAGCATATGTTGGGGCAAACAATTGCCACGTATATAGGCCCGGCGGTGGAAGTCGTCTTGTCAAGCGGTAGCTGACAGTTGGGTCCGCGGCGGTAGTCGCACAATGGTTTTGCTAATGGGGCCAGGCAGTGGGATCTGCTTTGGCCAGCTACCTGGGGCCGGGCAGCGGTAGTCTGACTTAGGCCAGCAGCGGTAGCTGCTTTTGGCAGCGTGGTAGTTGCCAAGCAATGGTAGCGTTTAAATATGCGTACCGTGGGGGCCGGACAGCAGTAGCAGTCTCAGGCCAGCAGCGCTAGCTGCGAATCGCCGTTGGCCACGCTAGTGGCCATGGCAACGGTAGCATTTTGGTATACACAATTATACACAATTAGCAGCCCACTAGTACCTGCACACCCTCGGCCACTTAACCCAATCTCATCTTCTGTTTTTATTTTAGGCACGGGCATCCACGGCTCGGTGGCCCATGCCTCTCCTTGGCATATCGCGGGATAATGGTTCTACTATAGGCTTGACTCAGAAAGTAAATTAGCTCGTAATTGTGTTTCGGAAATAAGCTCCACTGTGCACATGCTGAAAAAGCTTCATTAGATATTTACGCAAGCTGTTTTTATACATTTGAGTTTTTCATTTAATGCATGCATTTCTGTACGCAATATTATTGAAAGTAATTGGGTTTTGAATATTTGGGGGGGGATTTTATGCAAATACGGAGCTTCTCTGTAGCTCTGCTGCTTTGAACAGTAATTCAGTTCTTCCATGAAGTCCAAGCATAGTGGACGAACGGTAGCCATCTTTGACGTTCATCTTATCATCATGATCATGGATAGTTTTATCTATCTGATCAACCAATCTGATAAACTTGATGTCCTGATCAGATAAATATGCTTTTGTTTTGTTTGTTTGTTATTTAACGCCGCACTCAGCAATATTCCAGCTGTATGATGGCGGTTCGTAAATATTCGAGTCTGGACCAGAAAATCCAGTGATCAAAATCATGAGCATCATGCTAGATTAACATCTTGTCTCTGAAATGAACATAGTTTACAGAAAAACACATTTGATAAATCATACTCATAATAAAATAAAAAGGTGAATTTCTTAATTTTCCTACTGCAGTAACCTAGACTTTGTATTTATATATTTGTTTCAGAGTGAGTATGACACACTAATGCGATGCCTACTTGCTCAATTTCTTTATATATGATATTTAGGATACAGAAACACACTCTGATTACCACGTTGGTGAAAGCCACGAGCAAGGAAAGGGTATGCTGCTGAAAAACCAAAGATCATAATCAGGGACATCTGGGGCTCCATCCCAGAGCCACATGATCTGTCACAAGCTCCACACCGCGATAGTCCTTTACCGAGAGTGTAACGAAGGTGTCACGCGCTGGGAAGGAGCTTGGATCTGTCAAGCCAAAGGGGCACAACTCTGCACAGCACAAAGGACAACTGAGCCAACAACATTATCATGTCAACAAAGATTTTCAAATGAAATCCACGGCATAATTACATTTTGTTTTTATTACTTTCAAGATCTTCAATATGGACGGTAAAAACACTCCTCCCAAAAAGCCCATCATCAACCCTGGCATGTTGCGTGATTTCATTGCCAGATGCCTCTTGTGTCTCGTCACAGTCTGGAATCTCTGTTTCAAGAACTGTCAAGAATCAGGTATGTTTGTAACATGTTTGTTGTCTAACGTCGCACTCTGCAATATTTCTGCTATATGACGGCGGTCTGTAAATAGTCGAGTCTGGACCAGACAATCAGGGATTGACATCATGAGCATCTATCCATGCAATTGGGAGAGGATGACTTGTGTGAAACAAATCAGCTACCACCAAATCCCGTTAGTCGCCTCTTCCGACAAGCATGGGTTGCTGATAACCAATTCTAACCTGGATCTTCACAACATTAATTTACACCTAAAAGCAGTGATCATGGTGATAAGGGCTCTCTGATATTGTCAACATTCCTTCCAAACCAACAATTCTCATTGTATGATCTCACTCTCAAAATTATCTCAGACATGGGAAGATTCAAAGAATAGTTAAAAGAGCAAGATCATATTATTCATCAGATAGGCAAATACCAAGAGCAAAACTTTCTTTGAACATGTGGACAAATTAAAACATATGCCGAACGTAATGAGATGACAGGCCATGATAATTGTTTCATTGTCAGATCATCTACCAGCTGCACCTTATCAAAATATCAAAATTCAAAATAGCCACTATAATTACTTACTTCTGAAATTGTTTCAGGGGAAGAGGAGCCTTCTGAAAACTACTTGAAGGACAAGTTTTCACAGGAGAGAGGAGAATACCTAAAAAAGTTTTGTCTCATTAGAACCTTACAAGAAAGAAAATTTAAGTTACAGCAGTTGATTTACAGGTTTTTCTATGGAGGAAACTCTGAACAAAAGAGACAAGAAGCACAAAGGGAACCTCAAGCAGAAACATGCCCAGCTGTGCAAAACGAAACTGGAGTTATCCATGATATGGGCCTGAGACTGAGAATCAGGAAAGGAGAACAGGGTCCAGTTGCAGATCGTAGACCAAGCACAGGATTTGTGGTCGACCGATCTCAAGGAGCTGAACCTGTTTGTGATCATGCAGCAACTCGTCCTGAAGCAGGCGGACTCAGCCAGGGTACCATCACTCCAGCTGCTTCATCTGCCGGTGCTGCAGGTTTACAATCTCCACCATCTACGGGAACCTGCATCATGCCCACATGTAAAGAAAGTCCAGATTTAACAACTCTTCCATTGCCTCCAATCAACAACTTTGCCACTTCTGCACTGGTTGTAACAGAGCCAAAAAACACTCCATCCCCACCCCTCCAAACCCTGTCTTCACAGCCATCATCGGATTCTTCCAGCAGCTTCAGTTCCATGGCACAAGCTCCACAGAGCAACACACTCGTCCATCAGGACAGCCATGCAGGATCAGCAACCACAATGTTCACTGAGTCCGAAGGTATCAGTGGTGAAGATCCACCCAGCCAGACTACAACACCCAGAGATGACACTGGTCTCTCAGCCATCCTTCCATCAAATCATTCCAGACATGAAAAGACCTCTGAAACTCCAGCTCCCAGACCTGTAGATAGTGAGGGTTTGAAGGAAGAGGCCGGTGCTGTAGGTATTTATACTGAAGACTCTTGCAGTGACCCAGATACAAAGCTCAAACGCTTTAAGTCCAATGGTGCTGTTAGAAAGAAAACCCTTGAACAAGGTCCTACTCCTGCCTGGAAGGAGAGTCCAGGCAGTGGCACATTGGCTCAGATGTCTCTTGTTGTAGCTGCTCAGGCTGAAGTACAGATTCCAAGGACAAAAGATGAGGAGGATCCAAAACCTGGAGGACCTGAAAGCCTGCAGAAAGCGTCAGCCTCCAGACTCCAGACATCCACATCAGACAGAAGTAGCCCTGCAGTGCTGACGCCGTGGACACCAGAGGCAAGGGAAACAGATAAAGATGTCAACCAACCCAAGACATCTGCATCTTCAAGCAGTGCCGCTGATGGCACTTGTGCAGAGTCTGAACTGCCATCATCATCAGCTTCTGAAGCTGGAAGCTCACAGGTCAGATTCATTTTCTTTCTCCTACTTTGTCTGATGAAGTGTATGTGGGGTAGCCTAGTGGTTAAAGTGTTAGTTTGTCAAGTCAAAGACCCGGGTTCAATTTTCCATAACATGGGAAGTCCATTTCTGGTGCGCCTGCTGTGGTTGGTTGGTTGCCACACTCAGCAATATTCAAGCTATATGACGGTGGTCTGTAAATAATAAAGTCTGGACCAGACAATCCAGTGATTAATATCATGAGCATCGAGCCACGCAATTGGGATCGCTGACATGCATCAACTAAGTCAGCGAGCCTGTCCTATTCTACCCTGGATCTTCAACGGGTCTGTGCCTGCTGTGATATTGCTGGAATATTGCTAAAAGTGGCGGAAAACCATACTCACTCATCAACATCAGGAAATTTGTCGTACAAAAAAAAGACTTTGCACAAAGCAAACATTTGAAAGTCCTTTGAAACTTTTCGCATAATATCAATGAGAATTCCATGATTGATAAATGATTGTCATTGTTTTTCTTACTCTTTCTCCAACCACCATTTCTCCCTCTCAGGTGGGCTTGTTGTCAGAGACCCTTGAAGAAGTCAAGGCCCACAGTAAGGCAGAGAGTTCTACTTCAGACACAGAGGACTGAAACTGGCAGGTAAGATTAAAGGCTCTTTAGCACCATACTTCTAATGACCTCTCTAAATGTTGACCTCCCGAGAGGCAAATAACGGATCATGTTATGTCACCATGGTTACTGAGGGAGTGGAACAGGAGGATAGATAGTAATTCTTGTTTTATTTTACATTTCTCAGGAACAGAAAAATACAAAGTTATATTGTAGTAAATCTGATTTACTTTTCATTTCAGTTTGACCTGCCTCGAAGACTTTTAAATGTTTTTAAGTAGTATTTACTTTTCAAGATAAATATGCATATGTTTTGTGGTCTTTTGCTCCACAATACCTCTTTGCGTTTAGATCAAAGGATCAGGTGAACCTTCCAATTGAAGATGCTTGGGTTCTTCAGCCAATCAGATGTCAGCATTCCAAACAATAGGGCTTCATTTCTCTCCCACCTCAATTCGGAAAATTTGATTTTCATTAAAAAAAATCAACGATGGACACAAATGTGCATTTGATTGTACCCCTTTATGAAACGACTGAGTCAATTATATATCCACAGCCTTCATTATGTACAAGCGGGATAGGTCAAAAAAGCTTGTTTCCGAGATACAGAAATAAGAAATGCTGGGTTGAATACTCATAACAAGAAATGAAAATTGAGAGGCCTCTGATTGGCTGATCAGAAAGTTCACCTGACACGACCTCCTATAGAGGTGTCCTCCGATATCCATTAGATTGTAATGAGATTTTCTAAAACAATCTAAGGCCTCTTTTTAAATTGCTTGATTGACATGATTTTCTTTACATAATTTTCAAAAGACATGTTTTAACTCATTGCTAAGAATATGATAAATTCAAACCTTACACACAGATTGATGATAGTATCTCGCTAATCAATTGGACCATGTTCAGACCAAATACTGATACACATTCATGTTTCTATGGACCAGCCATTTCCCAAGTGGTAGCTTCGCTATCTCTAAATGCTGAATCAAGTGTAGGAAGGAGCAATCCCTAGTTATCAATTCAATTCATTTCATTTACTCTCTTCCAACCACCCCCAAGAGCAGATCAAATAAACACAAACAAGATCCTTGACAAGAGATTATTGTCAATCATTTGGACTGAGTGATATGTAAATACAATGTCTAAAAACAAGGACATTTTTTTCACTGGAACTACATGTATTGAGAAATGCCTGGAACAAGAGGACCAGAAAAAGACACTTCCAATCAAACTTCGTCACGATATGGCTGAAATACTGCCGATGTGACGTTAAATCTTAACTCACTCCAATCAAACAATGGAGTTCTTCAGCAACAGCTGGAGTCACCCATTTTTAATTACATTGTCATCTGATGGTCTAAATGAAAGATGGGGTAAAATAGTGTATTATTTTGGGTAAGTTACACTAACTTCTTTGATAGGCATTTAGAAGTTGGAGTACTAAGTAAGGATAAGAATTTATGGATGAACAACTTCTTTATTACAATTACATGTATATATACTTGCTTACTGCACTCTGTAAATCACTTGCTTGATAACGGTGTTAGAACCTACACCTAAACGTCGCTCTTAATTGTAATAAAGAAGTTGTTCATCCATAAATTTGTATCCTTACTAAGTTACACTAGTTTTCAAAGAAAGATTATCTTTGAACATTCTACTATCTGAGCCTAACAATGATGATCTCTGTTGTACTAATGATGTTTTCAACATGATCTCCTCCAACATCCACACACTTCTGCCACTGATGCTGGAGTGCCTGACCCCAATGGACTGTGCTGTACTAATGATGTTTCAACATGATCTCCTCCAACATCCACACACTTCTGCCACTGATGCTTGAGTGCCTGACCCCAATGGACTGTGCTGTACTAATGATGTTTCAACATGATCTCCTCCAACATCCACACACTTCTGCCACTGATGCTGGAGTGCCTGACCCCAATGGACTGATGTCATCCTAATTCGCATAATGCATGCCCGACAGTACTTTCTTAAAGTTAGGGAACAGGTGGATAGCTGGGAGTGCCATATCTGGTGAATACAGAGGATGCTCAATGAGTTCAACATGGTCAAAGCCATCCAAAGCAGATTAGTGTAACATTGGCCATTCATGTTCTGACCACTTGGAGGTAGTCCACCAGTATGACTCCTTTGGAACCCCAGAAAACCGAACACATCACCTTGCCAGCAGATGGAACTGACTTTGCCTTCTTAGTCAGAGCCAGAGACGTTGGATGTTTCCACTGTGGTTTAGTATAACCAGGGTATTTTAGAAAAAGGGTTTTTGGGTATTTACTTAAAATATAGTTTACTAAATTAAGCTTTTGGGTAAAATATAGATGCATATGAGAGAAGTGACTGTGCAAGTGATTATGGGTTTTGCTTCTCTTAAGTGATAGAGTATAACTTTTCATTAGTACAAAGAATTGGTAGAATTGGTCTTGCAATAAAAATGTCAGAAGAGTGATAGATTGATGGAACAAAATTGTTAGACTAGTGGTGATCAAATATTTCTGAATACTACTGCTTGATTGGAATGTCTAAATAACAGGATTAAGTATCTTTTCGGCGCCTTCCAGTCTGGCAGAGTAGTTGAGGGTATTTGATTATATGAGTATGTCCAAGTTGACCAATGACCCTAAAGAGGTAATCAAAGTGGTTAGTCAGAAGGGCTTTATGGTAAACTAATTACTATGGAAATTGGGGAATGACCATTATGACTCATTTCTCATGATGTCAAATGTGAGGGAGGAGCTAAAATTATCATTGATAGTTTTTTTTGTTAGTTGTCCGAGAGTGGTGCGGGGAGTCGGGAGCATACAGCTGAACGGAAAGGTTCACTGTGGTTTTGGGATCCCGATTCAGAAAAGAAGTAGAGTTAAACGTTCATCAGAAAAACCATCACGCTTTTCAACGCATCATCTAGGTATGTGTTGTACTTAAGTAATTCAGGCAACGACAAGAACTTATCTGAGGACCATGTGTGTATATTTATGATTAATTCTATCATAAATAAAAAGGACTGGAGCAAAACATCTGACTTGTGATTTTGAGAGAGCTACATCATCCCTAGAACCAAGGAGTGGTTGATAAGTACAGGTGACCAAAGGTAGAAGGGTAAAGTACCCGGAACCTAAGGTTACATTAGTCTCTGGTAGTGGTGAACCCACGACTGCTCCATGGTTAAAAATCCCTGAACAAAATCAGCTGGGTATGCTTCAAAATCACATAAATTCTCACGAGAGATGATGAACAAGGAGCTTTTCTGATCAAGAGCCAGGAGTCTTGGAACCAGCATGCTGAAACTGTCACGAGAGATAATGAACAAGGATCTTTCTGATCAAGAGCCAGGAGTCTTGGAACCAGCATGCTCACCATGTCTGCATGGATGGCTGTTGGAGATACTTATTGACAGCCAATTTTGTCCAGTTTCATCCACAATACTAAGTCACTTTGATGCCTGAAGAAATATGCTTCCTTGAAGTATTGTACTTCATACATGCAAACTGTTAATTTCATTAAAGAGCAAATATTTTGCAATAGAGGGCTTAAGTTAGTACATTTATGGCAATATATTTGGGTCTGAGTACGATTCAGCCTGAACTGTCTGATGCTTGGACTCGTCACAGCAGTCTTGTTATACAAGGTAGCGTGATTACTTGTAGCCCACAATGGGTAAAGAGTATAAAGGCTGGGAGGGTCATGTCATGATGAATGGATGCAACAACTTTGTAGTGTACAAGAATTAAACTGTTGAATCTCTGTTAATGTTTGTCAAAACAAAGATGTGTTTTGTTAAGAATTTCTCCATAGTCCTTAGTAATTTGTCATGAGAATTAGAAAATGTTCACTGGTTGAAAATCATTACATGCTCAGCATGCTCAGGATAGGTAATAGAAACAGATAATTACTTCTGTTAGGTCCAGGCAGAGATACTCTATAGATGATGATGATGATGATGATGATGATGATGATGAGTATTATTAGTATTATTCTTTAAAACTAGAGTGAGTGAGAGATTATTGCTTTAATTTTGGAGCTATTCACGGTGAAATATAACTGAACCTGTAATGTACAGCTTTAAGTGACAATTACGTACATAGCTGCCAACTTTCCCAAATTACAATTAGTATTTTGTTACGATCTTCTAGTCAGGATGCCAAATGAATGAGATGTCTCCAGTACAATACAGCCACGTGATTCCAGAACTCTGCTGATGCCTCTATTGCTTCATTTCTACTTTGTCTTCAGCACAAATGGGGCCAGTTGGCAGCTACGTAAATGTCTTTATTCAGTGCCTTGAGACACTGTGCAGGAACTTATTAGTTTAAGTAGACAAGAAATTGTTGTAAAAACTCTAAAATACTCAACTATTTTTGTATTACCTCCCTTGTTTCATCATTGTTACTACTGTGGCTATTGTGACACTGAAGTTTGGAACGTAACTAAGCAATGTTATGTATTCATACAGTACGTCACCAGGTTTAATACTTTAATGACATTTTCATGGGATTTGGGGTCGATTTTGATCGATTGGGTTGATCAGAAAAGCTATCAGGCTCTTCAACACATCACATCACTTAGGTAAGTGTTAGACAGGCAACAAGAAGATAACTGAGGACCTTGTGTATATTTGCTATAACTTCTGTCTTCAATAAATGGACTGGAGCACCCATGTTGACTTGTGATTTGAGAGCTACACCATCCCCAAGACCAAAGAGTGGTTAACTAGAGAAAGTGACCAAAGGTAGAAGGGTATCATGCATTAATGTCTACTGCCAATATATTCCTGATATATACTCTTTAGAGTTACCTGCCCTTGATTTTGAAAAATGGATGCCAGGCCACATATTACCTGTCACAATCTCTTTCTCAGAAGTAGAACTTGTATTGATTTGTAATTTTACCACAACTTGATATCGAATCTATATTAAAGTACCAGAGTTACAACAGCCATGGCAGTATGATAGTTATGTGATAAGGCCTAGTACTCGCCATGGTTACCAGCTTTCTGACTGTCAAGTGAGCAAACTCCATACAGTGAACCAGTGAAAAAGTGACACACATCTCCATACAGTGAACCAGTGAAAAAGTGACACACAACTCCATACAGTGAACCTGACACACAACTCCATACAGTGAACCAGTGAAGAAGTGACACACAACTCCATACAGTGAACCTGACACACAACTCCATACAGTGAACCAGTGAAAAAGTGACACACAACTCCATACAGTGAACCTGACACACAACTCCATACAGTGAACCAGTGAAGAAGTGACACACAACTCCATACAGTGAACCTGACACACAACTCCATACAGTGAACCAGTGAAGAAGTGACACACAACTCCATACAGTGAACCTGACACACAACTCCATACAGTGAACCAGTGAAGAAGTGACACACAACTCCATACAGTGAACCTGACACACAACTCCATGCAGTGAACCTGACACAAAACTCCATACAGTGAACCAGTGAAGAAGTGACACACAACTCCATACAGTGAACCAGTGAAGAAGTGACACACAACTCCATACAGTGAACCTGACACACAACTCCATACAGTGAACCAGTGAAGAAGTGACACACAACTCCATACAGTGAACCAGTGAAGAAGTGACACACAACTCCATACAGTGAACCAGTGAAAAAGTGACACACAACTCCATACAGTGAACCAGTGAAGAAGTGACACACAACTCCATACAGTGAACCAGTGAAAAAGTGACACACAACTCCATACAGTGAACCTGACACACAACTCCATACAGTGAACCAGTGAAGAAGTGACACACAACTCCATACAGTGAACCTGACACACAACTCCATACAGTGAACCAGTGAAGAAGTGACACACAACTCCATACAGTGAACCAGTGAAGAAGTGACACACAACTCCATACAGTGAACCAGTGAAAAAGTGACACACAACTCCATACAGTGAACCTGACACACAACTCCATACAGTGAACCAGTGAAGAAGTGACACACAACTCCATACAGTGAACCTGACACACAACTCCATACAGTGAACCTGACACACAACTCCATACAGTGAACCAGTGAAGAAGTGACACACAACTCCATACAGTGAACCTGACACACAACTCCATACAGTGAACCAGTGAAGAAGTGACACACAACTCCATACAGTGAACCTGACACACAACTCCATACAGTGAACCAGTGAAGAAGTGACACACAACTCCATACAGTGAACCTGACACACAACTCCATGCAGTGAACCTGACACAAAACTCTACCTGTCAATGTGGTTCAATAGCTTGACTATACATTAAAGGGGCACTGATCTAACGCCATTCCTCGGACTGGTTGTTGCCTTTGTTATTGTTTTTCCCCCCGTGAGTACCCGGATGATACGCAAGGCAACTGAGCGTGACCAGAGACTGGGCTACCGTCTGCAAGGAGAGCTAAATAAACTTGGAGGCTGGAGGCAATATTTGTTTTACGCATTTTTGCATAAACACTGATTGGTTAACTGTGATCTATAAAGATTCGACAAAGGGCGCATGTTAAATAATTTCTTCAACCTAAACAAACAGACAAAAAGAACGGAGGAGCTCATCGGAAGTCGTCATTTGGAAATACCCCAGATGGTTATAGTTTAATACTAAAAAAGTATCCATGCAGTGAAAGCATTTTCGGATTTCGGATTGTGTAATACGATTACTACTCCCTTGTTGTCATACACGTTTTCTCGTTTAACCCTACACTTGTGTATTTGTCGTCATTCACTTGATGCTCAGTTAATGAATTTATTACAGGTACAATTAGTGGTAGCACCACTTAGATTACCTGACAAAGGTTCTCATTTGGCATTTATTGTGCCTGGGGTAATTATTCAATCTAAATCCAGGTTTGAAGTGAGGTTATGTAATATGCACGTGGCAGCCCAGCAAGAGATGAATGATCAGTTGATTTACTTTTTTTTTGTAAATCAACGGATCGTTCCTAGTCATCAAAGGATTAACAGAAAATACGTTCATTGATTAATCACTGTTATCTTGCACAGTGGATATGTCAAAAGTGAGTGTTTACATGTCTAGGTTTACTAAAACAAAGGGAATACACTCATATCATGGCGTGAAGTGCCGATGTAAAAACAACATACAATTTGTTCAAAGGGTTAACTGATAATACGTTGATTGGTTGCTCATTGTTATCAAACTCAGTGGATTTTTTAGGAACCGTCGACGTAATGAAAATAGTTGTCACGTGGCCTTTCTCAGCCGACCCTTGAGACTTGACACCCGAAACGATATATATCTTTTAGAATATTTGATAGTTACAGAGACACGTGACATCGAATAAGTTATTTTGTATAGCTGCAGAAGAGTGGGATAGTATTCTTTTGTGTGGATATTCACAAGCTGCCTATTTATACACATAAATTTGGTAAGTTGTAATTATGGTATTTGCATTTTGTTTTCCTTCATTTGAACCGATTCGTTCTTGTTTTTCTACGTCTTGGTTGGGAAATTCTTCAATGCGTGATAGACGTTGTTTTCACAGGTCATTTCCTTTGTAAGCATGTATAGATTACCGTCAATTTGTAAAATGTGATTCTCTCAGGCAATTTTTAAAATGTGTAAATATTTCAGTCATTTTGACTAAAAAATCTGTCAAGATTGATTAAGACGATCAAAAGGGCCTACAAACATCACAACAGATTATTATGTAGGATTAGAAGCCAAACAACATAGAAATGTACTTTTCAACGTAACATTTTCAGTCTCTTGGTGATGACATTAAACATCAAAATGTTTGGAATTCGTTATCATAATAATACAGATGGAAATGTTTTTCAGTCACTTTGTAAAATAACTGAATATTTAGACGTTTAATAAATATGTTACACATTTTGACAGTAAAAAATATACACACTATAAAAAAAGCAATGCTCAGGTGAAATATTTACTTTGTGTTGCAAGTCAAAATAGTGTAAACGAAAATCGCAAAATTACCAAGCAAGTGACTTATCAAAACTTCGTCACCATTACCGATGCTACCCACAAAGATGCCTACATTTCCTTATTATCTCGAAAACTGTATTTCATTTTGTTGATCAATGTGACCATACGCTCTTATTACTACCGGTATCCATAAAAGTGACTAATGCGCTTACGAATGGCGCAACAGAGGTCGCGAGCTAGTCTAGATTTCTGCTCTACATCCGGGTACTCACTGGGAAAAAACAATAACAAAGGCAACAACCAGTCCCGGGGAATTGCGTTAGATCAGTGCCCCTTTAACAACACACTGTGTGTTTGCAATGCATGTGACATTGATAATGAATGATGTACATACTTGTATATATATGCAAGGGGTCGGCATAGGTTCTCGGTAGGAAGTGAAGACTTGGAGATGATGGCTTGCGGTATATACAATTTTACTTTATACAGGTAGATATATACATACAAAAAACACTATGTGCCAGGTCAGCACATAGTGGTAGTGGTTGTTGTCTAGGTGCCCCGGAGCACCCAGCCTAACCCTATCTAGACTAAGGCTAAGATCTTTCTCTTTCTCTCTCTCTGATTTTCATCTCTGGACCAAGGCTTATATAGCCAAGGTCACCTGACATTTTGTAAGTCATAAATATATACATCAGTAATTCAGTGACATACTTGCACATCTCATTCATGATGGCAGACAGTCGATGTACAATAAAATGGGGATAAACAATTGGGATTATCATCTTATAAATGTTGCTATGATAATATCATTGGAGGCACGCTCATTATTATATTAAGTTCTACTTCATGGTCATGCTCACAACTTTGTCAAATACCAGTTGTGACATGTATGAATTTGTATTGATTTGTTCATTTTGTTGTCATGATTTATGTAGCTGTAAAGGATATGTCTTGTTGTTTCATGAATGAATCAAAGATACGGCTGTTGGAAAAATGGTAATAAATTTACACTATTTTTAATATACTTTCAGATATCACTGTTTACAACACTGTTTCTGGTCCACAACATTGTTTTCATTGTTTACAACACTGGTTCTGGTCCACAACATTGTTTTCATTGTTTACAACACTGTTTCTGATCCACAACATTGTTTTCAAGGTGTACAACATTGTTTTCAAGGTGTACAACAGTGTTATGCTGTTTCAGGGGTACATGTGCTACACTATGCTACCAATTCAGGAAGTCACATTAACTTTCCTTTCCGCAATAATGTGGAATTTGACCACCAATCAAAAATAGATAATCTCCTAAAAGTAAATGTCGAAGTTCATCAGAAGTCTTATGGAAGCATCCTATGGATGCGTTGAGTTAACTGGATAAATAAATAAATGCGAAGCGATAAATCATTCCTGTTAAGTGTGTGTGATAATCCCATAATTATGCAAATGAGGTCAGCTAGCAAGAACTACTTTTAAGCTCCATACATCGATACAAGTGCTGCATTGTCACTGAATTATGCAAATGAGGTCAGCTAGCAAGAACTACTTTTAAGCTCCATAGATCGATATAAGGGCTGCATTGTCACTGAATTATTGACTAAAATTCCCAGCAAGATAAGCAAGATTAGATAGAGAAGTGACAGTCAATACCAAAATAGTTTAAGGGAGCTGCACAGAGATACGGTTACCGCAGCTCATGACAGGGGAGACAAAAGATACTGATCTTGTATCCCATCATTGCATGCTGACAAATACAGTTATATGCCACAGGCAGGAACATTCAACCTAAGTCACTCTGCATGCAACTAATGCATGATCAACGTCCCTGGTCATCGTGGTAGGACGACACACAGTCAGCCAAGTCACATATAGTTGGCTTTTATGACCAGCATAAGGTATTTTATCAACTGGGAACCCATCCGGAAGACAAATTCTAAGTAGTCTCAATACTCAACCAAAAGTCTCACCTGAAGTATCATATGAATCTATTGGCTTTGAAAGGTATCCAAAATATCCATCCTTCTGCCAGTACTTTTCCATATTGTACACCCGCATCTCAGTCAAACTGTAAATGTCCCACCGTTCCTTATCTTCAGTTCTCATAGTTATGCTCAGTATTTTATCCTTATTTTTGGAAGCTGTTGACGAAGTCAACTTGACATGCATACATAAAAGCTGAAACTCTGCACTCAGACAGCACTTGCAGTTTATTAATTGTAAATGGTTGTATCCATTTGTAGCTTTGTTTGTTTTATGTCTTTGTTTATTATGGTTAAAGCATAGGTTGCTGGGGATCAATTGTGACCTTGGATCCCCACAGGGTCGTTTGTAGGAAGCCATACGGGTATATATCCACGGTCTACATGCATTCTGCATCTTGCCTCATGCAGTCACATGCACATTTTGCTCAGTGCAAATGTTTAAGTATCCATTCTAGTCCTTCCGTCGAATATCCTCAATGACACAGCATATCAGGTTTACACAGCAGGACACATGCAACAGAAAGACACACACCTGCATGTCATGTCTCATTCACAGGAAATCCATATCAACATTATCAATGCTTTCCAAGAAAAGCCCCAATGCAAAGTGTTTCTGAGAAGAGTTACAGTGATATGCATCCTTGTTTCACATCATATAACATCTGTGCTCTAGACTTTGACTTGAACGCCAGCTCATGGTCTGATAATTTCTGGGGATAATCATAGTAGTGACGTGCAGTGTAGTGTAGAATGAAAGCCTTGCAAAGCTTGCGTAGGTTTCTTTAGGAATGCCTACCTCATGTTACCTTACAAGGTTACAGTGCTTTTATGCTTTCAATGTTCGAGTGAAGTACTACGATGTAAACAAACTGCTTGAGCATATACAGAGCCTTATTTTCTTTAAAGGCTGTTGTCTGTGATTCCGTAATTCACATCGACAACCCACTCAGAACACTGGACTCAACCCATGCCACTTCACTCAGTATATTTGCTAGCACCAAAGAGTTCACGCTTAATTTAGTCATGGTAGAATGGAGATTTAACTATGCTAAATCTAACATTTGAAACTTCATGCTGTGTGTTCAGTTCCACATCCAATTTAGTGCGGTTAAATACACAGGTAACCTGACTCTACATCGGAAACACAGTACGTTTCTCTCCTAACTGAAACTATGGGATGGAAAAAACTGTATTATGGGAACGGGTAAGGAACGGGTAAGGAACGGATGAGGAACATGATTTTATGTCATGGATGGAATGTATAGTGTGATAAAAATAGCAATTTTTGTGTTTTAAGTAATCAGAAGTGTGTTGTGATTTGATAACCACAATTCAATACAGTATTTGAAATTAAGAATGAAATTGTAGAGGACAATACCATATCCCCAGTAGACAAAAAGATTCAGGATTTAAAATAGCCAAAATCAATGAAACAAAACCCTGACTAATTTCTTTATTCCATTTGAAATTAAGGTACCTCATAAAGTATTTGAATATAGGGACCCCTTGTCTTGGGCCTTCACTGTTAGAGTTATGACAGACCCCTTGTCTTGGGCCTTTACTGTTAGAGTTATGACAGACCCCTTGTCTTGGGCCTTTACTGTTAGAGTTATGACAGACCTATTGTCATTGACTCATCCCAAAAATATATGAGGAGTATTTTAGATGAAAATGACATCAAATACCCGAATTCTCCAATTTTTCAAACTACTCTTAAGCAAAATTTGTAAAGAATTCCTACCTGTCAAGCCTGAAGATTGATTGTAACAGGAGCAGCAATAGCAGGCCTTGTTGGTATGTGGGATTGGCTGTTTGTGTGAAGAAATACATTCAATACCCCTGCAAGGTCTTGGACACAAAAGACCAGGACGGAAAGTTTCTGACAGAACACTGTTAATACTTGGACTACATTTTTGTATCCTGTTTTCATCGTCTTGTCAAGCAATATCCTCTTAAAAAAGTAAGAATTAAGTAAACAATAGTTCACAGTGCTGAAGGTCCAAATGGTAGCTTTTTCATTTACTTTAAATGTTCATCCTCCAAATGCAGGGCCCACCCTGAATATGTCCTCCAAATGCAGGGCCCACCCTGAATATGTCCTCCAAACGCAGGGCCCACCCTGAATATGTCCTCCAAATATAGGGCCCACCCTGAATATGTCCTCCAAACGCAGGGCCCACCCTGAATATGTCCTCCAAATGCAGGGCCCACCCTGAATATGTCCTCCAAACGCAGGGCCCACCCTGAATTTGTCCTCCAAATGTAGGGCCCACCCTGAATATGTCCTCCAAACGCAGGGCCCACCCTGAATATGTCCTCCAAATGTAGGGCCCACCCTGAATATGTCTTCCAAATATAGGGCCCACCCTGAATATGTCTGTGTTTCACCTCACGTTTTGACCCCTGAAGTGAGTGAATGAGTATGACTTTATGCTGCTTTAAGCAATATTCCAGCGAAATTGCATCAGGGGACACCAGAAATGGGCTTCACACATTGTGCCCTTGTGGGGAAACGAACCCACTCATGAAAATATCTTCTTCCACGTCACTCGATGAGAGAAACTTGTTATTTCACTCGACACATGAAATATCCTCCATATATTTTTCTAGAAACAAGACATGGACTTGCATCATTTTTTAAAAAGTTAAATGAAAAAAATAATCAAAACCAAAACACTATATGTTTAACATCAGGAATGTATGTGTTTCAGTGGAATGTGGTTGTTTCTCTTATCAGTTGGGCAGACACAGTAATGATCACATTATTTTGAGAATAAAGATGCGAAAAACAATCTTCTTATATGAAATTAACAGATTAATTAGATACAGGGAGCCTAACAGATAGTGTACCTGTCATATCTATTTTATTCAAATCTTATTACAGAAATATAAAAATAAAATAAACAGGTTAATATTCTGCAAACAAATGTAATATACCACACAATATTTGTCACTTTAATTTACAAATGTTCACACAAAATTAACCTGTTAGCGACAGGCGCTTACAGTCTAAGGGAGATAACTCTAGGAACACGGAATTCTAATGTTGCTAAGCAGCTGTTAAGTAATGGTAACCGATGGTAATGTACAAGTTGCTCGGATATCTGGTGAGGCAGTAACGGATATGGACATGGCAGTTTGAATCTAGATCTTAAAAAAAGAAGTCGCATATCAACCAGCTGTGTTAAGATCTTTCAATATATAGAGTAATTTACTGCGTCAAAATTAGGCTGACTAAAAAGATTGATAATCGGAATTATCGATGATGGGAAGAAATATTGAGGATTACCGATAGGAAAATTGTGTCATCTAAAATATCTTACATAATTATTGTGATGTCATGGCGTCTCACAGAACTAAAACTTTGAACATTTCTGTTTAATTTAGCAAGTCATTGTAATGTATGTTAAAAATTCCATAATCTTTGCTATGATGATCCTCCGATGCATATATAGAGAATACTACACTCATTCTCGTTAGATACCATTCTTACGAAACGAGTGGACTTTCTATGGTATTTGACCGAGCGAAAGCGAGGTCAGATACCATAGAAAGTTCACGAGTTTCGTAAAAATGGTATCTAACAAGAATGAGTGTGGTATTTTATTTATTACCCACGTTAGATATATATTTAAGTGTAAATACAAAACAACTTTCGTTCGTTGACAGACCAAACTGAAACCGGTTGCAAAATCTGGTTGCGCATTAATATTGATATATGACCAAATATGGGCATTGTTGACATGTTTATGCATACGCATTAACAACATGCGCCTGCTGTTCTGTTTGCAAACAAACCAGCACCGACGCTCAAGATCCTTTTGGAAGAAAGTCTTCAACTTATGGTAATTCAAGCGCCATGTTGTTAGTACGCAGGACACCGATAAGAAAATTTGAAATGTCACATTAGCGCCGCGCTTTGAATATCGGACCAACAGTCACACGCATCACACTGCCGGGGTCCCGTCTGTGCAATCAAAATGGTTCGGTTTCCTTGATCTATCAGCTGAATTTATATCATGTCCGAAACCATTTTGGAAGAGGGAAATCAGACTGTTCGCAAAAGACATTCATGTTAACTGTACCACCCTATATACTGAAGACATGAAAATCAACAAACTCAAATCTGCTTGCATGTCAGTGACAGCTTCGAACGATCGAAGGGCAAGGTCGCCACCGGAATAAGAAAAGACAACCGCGATCCACTCACAGCGTTTTACGCTAGAGATAGGGAATGTTACTGTTCACATTTTGGGATGTTTGGGGCCACAAAATCAGAAGTAAAGCACACTTCCACGGAGTTTTCGAATGATTTGTATCGGAACTGTTAACTTTAAGTGATCTGGTCGTGCTGTCGTGTTCGTTCATTCATGAACAACACCTCCCGAAACAGCGCCACAAAATACGCTTCAAAGGGGACACCGATGGCACAACCGGATCATCCCAAGTAAGTCTAGATATCTGTCCAGATAGTTTAAACAGACTTCATTTCACCACGCTTATCCTTTTACGTTAAATCAAATTGAAAGTTGCGAAATTGGTCGGGTGCATCACGCTCAAGGGACGCGCTCGATCGGCATTCGTACATTGTAAATCGATTTATAGATCTAGCTCGATTATATGTCTGTAGGAGCTCTATGCATAACTTATCTATGCGTGTGACTATCTTGTTTGGTTTAATAAAGTGTTTGTAAATATCTCTCGTTCTCATGAATTTCTTCAGTTCTGCCTTGTAATCGCAAAATGAACGACGTCTAGCGATTTTTTATGAATGAAAAAAGTAGTCCCGGTGTGACAGAGGTCACGGTTATCCAATCAAAACGAATAAAACAAGGTCAACCTTGTACGACACACGTGTGACGTACGAATTCAGTATCTTACCACCTGTATCTTCACCACGTGGGTAATAAAGTCAATAACATGTGGGCCAATATATTCCACAAACAGCAACCAGATGACAGAATGGTCCTCAACATTCAACAGGATCAAATCTTATTTGGTTTTAAAAGCTTGAATGTCAGATTCTCTGACAATACAACGTATCTGACAGTTCAGATTCTCTGACAATACAAAGTATCTGACAGTTCAGTTTCTCTGACAGTACAACGTATCTGTTAGTTCAGATTCTCTGACAATACAAAGTATCTGACGGTTCAGATTCTCTGACAATACAACGTATCTGACAGTTCAGATTCTCTGACAATACAACGTATCTGATAGTTCAGATTCTCTGACAATACAACGTATCTGACAGTTCAGATTCTCTGACAATACAACGTATCTGACAGTTCAGATTCTCTGACAATACAACGTATCTGATCATGCTGATAGTTCAGATTCTCTGACAATACAACGTATCTGACAGTTCAGATTCTCTGACAATACAACGTATCTGACAGTTCAGATTCTCTGACAATACAAAGTATCTGACTGTTCAGATTCTCTGACAATACATAGTATCTGACTGTTCAGATTCTCTGACAATACAAAGTATCTGACTGTTCAGATTCTCTGACAATACAAAGTATCAGACTGTTCAGATTCTCTGACAATAAAGAATATGACAGTTCAGATTCTCTGACAATACAACATATCTGACAGTTCAGATTCTCTGACAATACAAAGTATCTGACAGTTCAGATTCTCTGACAATACAACGTATGTGTTAGTTCAGATTCTCTGACAATACATAGTATCTGACTGTTCAGATTCTCTGACAATACAAAGTATCTGACTGTTCAGATTCTCTGACAATACAAAGTATCAGACTGTTCAGATTCTCTGACAATAAAGAATATGACAGTTCAGATTCTCTGACAATACAATGTATCTGACAGTTCAGATTCTCTGACAATACAAAGTATCTGACAGTTCAGATTCTCTGACAATACAACGTATCTGTTAGTTCAGATTTTCTGACAATACAAAGTATCTGACTGTTCAGATTCTCTGACAATACAACGTATCTGACAGTTCAGATTCTCTGACAATACAACGTATCTGATAGTTCAGATTCTCTGACAATACAGCGTATCTGACAGTTCAGATTCTCTGACAATACAACGTATCTGACAGTTCAGATTCTCTGACAATACAACGTATCTGATCATGCTGATAGTTCAGATTCTCTGACAATACAACGTATCTGACAGTTCAGATTCTCTGACAATACAACGTATCTGACAGTTCAGATTCTCTGACAATACAACGTATCTGACTGTTCAGATTCTCTGACAATACAAAGTATCAGACTGTTCAGATTCTCTGACAATAAAGAACATGACAGTTCAGATTCTCTGACAATACAACGCATCTGATCGTTCAGATTCTCTGACAATACAACACATCTGACAGAAAAGGGTTCCATACATTCTGAAAAAGCAGCTGAAAAAAGACCTACTTCTCTTCTACGTCAGTTGAAAAGAACATGTTCCAGCACCTACCGGTCTCAGCAGAGCGGAGATAGAATGAACTTAATCTGATAAACTCCGGATCAAAACAAGGAAACTATCCCCTTGTTAATGACAAACTTGTAATCTATACAAATTACATTCCTCATATCCTTCCTTGTTTGTGAGTCATTATCTAAGAAAAACGCCTGAACCTATCACTGATGTTATGGTAACAAATTATCCGGGTACATTATTTTTTATTCCAGGCTTTATTGCCTGATGAAAACAACTCACACTGTATTATATTACCTAACATTAAAATTCTAGCTTGTGATTGGTTAAGGAGTAGGCACTTATTTTCCATGTAGCCTGCTGAGAAATTAATCAGAATGCATCTTAGGTAACTTGCTTTTCTCGTATAAGTATCGCCGAGTTTCTGAAATGACCTGATGTTTATCCAAATGCATTTGGAAATGGGAGTCTCTTGTTTCGTTTGTGTCATATGCTGCAAGTTGTTCTCACTAAAACCTGGCATATTAGTATGGCAGGTACATTATAGTGTATATTCTTGATATAAGGTATGCCAGGTACATTATAGTGTATATTCATGATATACGGTATGCCAGGTACATTATAGTGTATATTCATGATACACGGTATGCCAGGTACATTATAGTGTATATTCATGATACACAGTATGCCAGGTACATTATAGTGTATATTCATGATATAAGGTATGCCAGGTGCATTATAGTGTATATTCATGATGCACAGTATGCCAGGTACATTATAGTGTATATTCATGATACACAGTATGCCAGGTACATTATAGCGTATATTCATGATACACGGTATGCCAGGTACATTATAGTGTATATTCATGATACACAGTATGCCAGGTACATTATAGTGTATATTCATGATACACAGTATGCCAGGTACATTATAGCGTATATTCATGATATAAGGTATGCCAGGTACATTATAGTGTATATTCATGATGCACCGTATGCCAGGTATATTATAGCGTATATTCATGATGCACAGTATGCCAGGTACATTTTAGTGTATATTCATGATACACGGTATGCCAGGTACATTATAGTGTATATTCATGATACACGGTATGCCAGGTACATTATAGTGTATATTCATGATACACAGTATGCCAGGTACATTATAGTGTATATTCATGATACACATTCATGGTGAATTTAATTTAATTAAATATTTCATGCCTCGAAAATTTGTGTGCAACATTTTGTTCATGTGTGTGGAATGGTCTACATTGGCATGATAACGTTATAACTGTCAAAGAACAGCTGTAGACATACCTGTCAAAGAACAGCTGTAGATGTACCTATGAAAGAACAGCTGTAGACGTACCTGTGAAAGAACAGCTGTAGACTTACCTGTAAAAGAACAGCTGTAGACGCACCTGTCAAAGAACAGCTGTAGATGCACCTGTCAAAGAACAGCTGTAGACGTACCTGTCAAAGAACAGCTGTAGACGTACCTGTCAAAGAAGCAATCCAGTAGCACCGGCTTCAGAATCCCGTCAAGACGCTGCTTCAGTTCAAGGAGCTCAAGGTCCGGACTCTGGAAACACATCACCAGCTACAGAAACACACCAACAAGTAACACCAGCTACAGAAACACACCAACAAGTAACACCACCTACAGAAACACACCATCACGTTACACCACCTACAGAAACACACCATCACGTTACACCACCTACAGAAACACACCATCACGTTACACCACCTACAGAAACACATCACCAGCTACAGAAACACACCATCACGTTACACCAGCTACAGAAACACACCATCACTTTACACCACCTACAGAAACACACCATCACGTTACACCACCTACAGAAACACATCACCAGCTACAGAAACACACCATCACGTTACACCAGCTACAGAAACACACCATCACGTAACACCAGCTACAGAAACACACCATCACGTTACACCACCTACAGAAACACACCATCACGTTACACCACCTACAGAAACACACCATCACGTTACACCACCTACAGAAACACATCACCAGCTGCAGAAACACACCAACAAGTAACACCAGCTACAGAAACACATCACCACGTTACACCACCTACAGAAACACATCACCAGCTGCAGAAACACACCAACAAGTAACACCAGCTACAGGAACACACAATCACGTTACACCAGCTACAGAAACACACCATCACGTTACACCACCTACAGAAACACATCACCAGCTACAGAAACACACCAACAAGTAACACCACCTACAGAAACACATCACCAGCTACAGAAACACACCATCACGTTACACCACCTACAGAAACACATCACCAGCTACAGAAACACACCAACAAGTAACACCAGCTACAGAAACACACCATCACGTTACACCACCTACAGAAACACACCATCACGTTACACCACCTACAGAAACACATCACCAGCTACAGAAACACACCAACAAGTAACACCACCTACAGAAACACATCACCAGCTACAGAAACACACCAACAAGTAACACCAGCTACAGAAACACACCATCACATTACACCACCTACAGAAACACATCACCACCTACAGAAACACACCAACAAGTAACACCAGCTACAGAAACACACCATCACGTTACACCACCTACAGAAACACACCATCACGTTACACCACCTACAGAAACACATCACCAGCTACAGAAAGACACCAACAAGTAACACCAGCTACAGAAACACATCACCAGCTACAGAAACACACCATCACATTACACCACCTACAGAAACACATAACCAGCTACAGAAACACACCAACAAGTAACACCAGCTACAGAAACACACCATCACGTTACACCACCTACAGAAACACATCACCACCTACAGAAACACACCATCAAGTTACACCATCACGTTACACCACCTACAAGGCTCAACAAGACATCATTGTTGCTTCAGAATATCTAGCAGAAACACACCAACAAGTAACACCAGCTACAGAAACACATCACCACGTTACACCACCTACAGAAACACATCACCAGCTGCAGAAACACACCAACAAGTAACACCAGCTACAGAAACACACAATCACGTTACACCACCTACAGAAACACACCATCACGTTACACCACCTACAGAAACACATCACCAGCTACAGAAACACACCAACAAGTAACACCAGCTACAGAAACACACCAACAAGTAACACCAGCTACAGAAACACACCATCACGTTACACCACCTACAGAAACACATCACCAGCTACAGAAACACACCAACAAGTAACACCACCTACAGAAACACATCACCAGCTACAGAAACACACCATCACGTTACACCACCTACAGAAACACATCACCAGCTACAGAAACACACCAACAAGTAACACCAGCTACAGAAACACACCATCACGTTACACCACCTACAGAAACACATCACCACCTACAGAAACACACCATCAAGTTACACCATCACGTTACACCAGCTACAGAAACACACCAACAAGTAACACCAGCTACAGAAACACACCATCACGTTACACCACCTACAGAAACACCAGCTACAGAAAGACACCAACAAGTAACACCAGCTACAGAAACACACCAACAAGTAACACCAGCTACAGAAACACATCACCAGCTACAGAAAGACACCAACAAGTAACACCAGCTACAGAAACACATCACCAGCTACAGAAAGACACCAACAAGTAACACCACCTACAGAAACACATCACCAGCTACAGAAAGACACCAACAAGTAACACCAGCTACAGAAACACATCACCAGCTACAGAAACACACCATCACATTACACCACCTACAGAAACACATAACCAGCTACAGAAACACACCAACAAGTAACACCAGCTACAGAAACACACCATCACGTTACACCACCTACAGAAACACATCACCACCTACAGAAACACACCATCAAGTTACACCATCACGTTACACCACCTACAAGGCTCAACAAGACATCATTGTTGCTTCAGAATATCTAGTTCCGTTTCATCCTCTATATATCTCCAGGGCTCACATTTCGGTAAAACTACTCTAACCCCCGGATACATCCCTTTTGTTCTCACAAACTTAAATTACCTGCCCTTCATTTTCATTCACATTTCACCGACCAATCAAACATTGAGATAAGGAAAACGAAAATGGGTAAGGGAGGTAACTCGTATTGCCAGTTTTCATCGACACGAAGGCATCCTTTTCATCCAAAGAGTCTTCTCAGGGCTTTACTTTCGTGGGTCAGTTAGTTTTTCAATGTTGAATTTCTTACAAACACTATCGTAATTAGTGGGACTGGCCACTATGTTCTTGATTTCACCAATCCAGCATTGAGGCTGGTTTGCAACTCACATTATGATTGGTAGATTAGACCTAGTAGCGTAGCCAATCAAATTGCCTAAAGGAAATCAAGGGCAGGTAATTTCAGATTGCAAGAACCACGGGGATGGGTCCAGGGTTAGCATAGGCTTACCTAAATGCAAGCCCTGGAGATATAGAGGATGGTTCCGTTTTCCACTTTCAGTTTGAAATGGTCTCTTGACTTAATTCTGGACAGGGATTTATCTATATCCATGGTAGGCAATGTGTACCCTAATTAGGATTTATTTTGGGGCCAACTTGAATTTTTACCACCATTTGACCCAGTCTTGGGACCAAATACCAACTTCTGAAAATGCCAACAAATCCCTGTTGTCTTAACTCAGAGTGTCTCGGAGTCAAGCGTCTTAATTACCACAACATGACAGCTGTGTCACGTCAACCTTCATGTTGTCTCCATTGTTATAGGGCTTCAGACTGATACGACGATATCAGGAAAACCTGTCGTGAATGAATAAAAAACAACCACTGAACTGAAGCAATGCTGAAGTGCATCACTATCTCTACTCTTAAAAATTTAACAAATCAATTCCAACCGTATTCCGTGGTCATAGAATGTGGGTGGGTGAGTGGGTGTATGGGTGGGTGGGTGGGTGGGTGGGTGGGTGAGTGAGTGAGTGAGTGAGTGAGTGAGTGAGTGAGTGAGTGAGTGAGTGAGTTGCCGCTTTTAACAGTATTCCAGTTATATCACTGTGTACCACTTTGGTAAAACCCATGAGCATGAGTATGGTGCTGACAAACCTAGAAACATAATCTGGGCAAACCAGGATTTGAACCCACAATCATAGGTTTCTGGTGTGCCTTAGGCGACTGGGCCACCTGTGCCCCCTGCAGGCAATACAAGTGTTCTGTAAAGTAATGAGAATGGTGTAGTGTACTGTATGTTTAGGTTATTACTTTAGATCCTGGAATGAATTGATGATCAAGTGGACAGTGGTCATGATTGATGGATGAAAAGACAGACATCCATAACTGCTTTTGTTGTGCGGTATGTACAATGAAAATTATTGTGAGGTACTCGGGACGCAGTGTATTCTATTTCTTTGTCCATTCTCTACATCTGTGTGTACGTGATGCACATCTGTGTGTCACACTAAAGCCCTGGGTGCGGTTGTACAAAGTGATCTTAGCGCTAAGGTGATCGTAACTCCCATACCTTAACACAGACTTACAAGTCGTAATGCTAAGGTTGTTTTGATCTTCTCTCCATGGATGTTCCCACATACTGAACACCTACATACAGGAACATCTGTTCCTCAATTCTACATACTATCGAGAACGCTTTACTTAATCTTCCTGTGTCATATTACCCATGGGCTGGATAATAGAAATATTAAACATTTTTGAGCCCATGGACTTAACCTGTGTTTTAGTTTTGGGTTGCCAGAAATGTTCAAAAACATATACAGAACACAGACATAACGATCGCGGATAGAGCAAACAAACGGATACAACGAACCGTAAAAAAATCCCTGATTTATCTCCCACATAATATCGTATAAATTTTACGTATATATCTCTACAGCTCTCTACAGCGAACTAATGTATACAGTGAACTGATATCTGATCATCGACAAGCCCATCTACCACTAATTAGTGACATGTATAGAGAACTAAGAAATCTCACTCAGTATCAAGTGTCACTGACAATTGGCTGAACGCAATCAGCAGTGAATCAACACAATCAGCGGTGACGGGACAACCTTGTTTAACTTAAATGAATTTTATGAAATGTCACCAACTGAATACTATGAATGCTATCACTGCTGATACAAGACAATGCTGCAATTACGTGTATTGAGTTATGTTTTATCCAAGATGGCGGACGTTTCCGAGCAAAAACGTATATAACGAACAACGGATATAACTAACTGATTTCTCCGGTCCCATGTCGTTCCTTATACCCATGTCCTACTGTATTACAACATCCCTGCATGGCCAATTTTGGACAACACAAAACAGTGTGTCATGAATGTGTCACCTTAATGGGACGTTGTCACCCAAAAAGAACATATTGCTACAGTGACAGACAGTAATGTACCTTGGACTTGTAGCATAAGCATACCTCATAAAACAGGTGTAAACATTTTGTTTGAATTCCGGGGAAACAGTGCAACAAACTTTACTTACTTCATTTCATGTCTTCATGTTCCTCCAACTTCATAATCAGTTTACGCGAACTAAATACTCCACCGGAGCTGTAGAGTTATTCATTATCCATCACATAACACAGACAAGAATAAATAGGAACTGATGCAGAACTACTTGTGTTGAAAAACTAAGGCTCTAAACGTAGACACAGCACAGAATGACTTCACGTCTATATGTCCATGAGAACAGATGAGTCATTGAGCTCATCCATATGAATAAACACATGCAACCACCGGATCAATAATATATTAACACAGAAGTCATCTCAAAAACATGTTGCTTATTTTACTCAGCTTAAAATAGTATTTCAATTATGTAAGATCAATATTTTCATCATTTAATATGCAAACATTAAGGATTTTCTGAAAATTTACAATTTTGTCGTAGCTGCATCTATGATGCTTGTCCTTTTTATGACCCTTCCCTCAAGGTAATAAATCCTACATAACCTCACAAACAGCAAAATACATTTCTTGAAGGAGATGGTACAACTTTGATCTTTTCGAAAACTGTTAAATGTTTTTTAATTCAATTTCAACTTTCAGTGGTCTCTCTGACCACCTGTGTCTAGGTAATATACAAGCTTGAAGTACATACGATATCACATCTTTTATTAAAATCTTTTAGAGATAACTTTTATCTTGAATTAAAACCAAAAATGTTCAATAAAAAAATAACTGTCCATTTCTTACAGCATTCTGAAAAGAGGAATAGAAATGTTGACCATCCCTGTCATGTTTTTGTAAGGATTAGATAAACTGCATACTTGTGTAAAAAAAACATCACAATTTGGAAAATTCTAGATTCTGATTGGTCAATCTGAGGTTGTCAAATTACAATAACCACTTTTGATTGAAACAACCGATTTGACAGACACATCTCCGTAAAACTGAAAGCTAATATGAAGAGAAATGTACCTCTTTCTGAATCAATGTCAGTAGACATTGGGAAATCATGACATGTACAATTAATGCAAAGCTGCTGTAACTACAATAATCAAAATACGAGTATGTCTGACGATAAATTTTGGGCAAAAAAACATGTTAGAAATTGACTGAGAGAGGGTATTTTAGCTTCAGGGACAACAGAGAGCTGGCGCTTTTCTGTAGCCGACTGTGATGTCGTGTCCTTCATGACACAATGAGCGGCATGTCATCATAATAATAATGCATGATGTCGACCTAAATCTTGCGAGGCATAATTTTCTTTAGGTCTGACCACCTCATGCGGGCTTGTGACGACACTTCCAATGCCTATCTAATATGCAACTAAAGTATGATGACCTGAATAAACAATGTTTGAGAATATACAAGGCCATAATTTGTTTAATGGATGATAAATAAATTGCAAGCGATTCTGTGACATTTGATTGTCAAACCAAGCAATATTTTATGTTTCCATAAATGAAAAAGAGTTAGACCACTCCCACTTACAAACTACCTGTTCCTGATTGGCTGATAATAGAATGGAGGGGGCTTGTCTTGCATTATTGCGCTGAACAATGTCAGTGGTTTATTTACCGTTGTCTACAGTTTTGTGTGTGCCAATCAACAAATAAGACATATGTGAAGTTATTATTGTTGATGTATTTATTTATAAGAATTGACTTCAATGTATAATTGCGTTTATGGTGGTATAAATGTAAAAAGACTGGAGTGCACATTTTGCGTCAATCCTCTACGTAGATTTACACCATGTACATACACAGTTTTAAATCAGTTTTACGTTTAAACATCCATAAAAAAAAGAAATATTGAAGTCAATTTTTAATTATCTGTGTCCCTTATTTAGCTAAAAAACATACTAAACACTGGACACATAAGTAACCCATGCCACTGCACTCAATATCTAGCTAACACAAGAGAGTTTGTGTTTAATTTTGTTATGATAAAATGGTTATAACCATACTGTGTTTATAATGTAGATCTGCCTGTAGATTTAACCCATCTTCCCGAGGCAAGGGAGTTAACTGACAATTAAAGTCCAGTTTCCACCCTTGCTGAACTAGGCTGGTATTATGGAGTTACATTTTGTCTGGACTGAGTCTATGCATAGTCCAATCAAAATCACGCACTGAAATCAAAATCCGGTTCGTGAACTGTTGTGCATATTTCGATCGAAAATAATAGCTCAAAATTTTTTTTATTCATAGCAGGTATGAATGAACTCTGGGCCCTGCATGACACGGATGTCACTGTTGTGAGCTTACACAACGTGTGACACAGTTGGAGCAGCAAATTAGTAAGAATTATCAAAGAAATTGTTTACCAAGTCTCAGTCTAAAAATACCAAATAGACTGAACCGAAGGGAATAAACACATATTGAATACCCACAGAAAAACTATCAATAACCAATGTGATTAAATACTCAATGACTCAAAAAATGATCTGGAGTCCTGGTGTATTATTTTTTATTGAATTCCCTGCAGCAAAATGAGGCGAAAATGCTTTGTAAATCCTATACCTGTAGAAGGTCAAGGATGGAGGTCATGAAGTCCCTCTTTTCCCTCTCGGTGAAAACAACAGCATCCATTTCCTCCTGCGACTCCTTCAGCATCTGCTGGTACCCATACACCAACACCAGCAACGACAGTTTGTGTGGCGTCACCTGCTCCTTCAGTGGCTTCCGTCCATGAGGATCAAATATAAACAAATCCTGTGGAGTCGTCATTATCAGCTGTCAGTCACACTGAAACAATACAAACCTCATTGTCTCACTTGTGTAAAACCATGTCAATTTGTAACCCTATATATCTCTATTAAAGAGAGACTATATATACACACCCATGCTCGGACTCTATTTTTCCGCAGACTCGCTATTTCACTGGTTACTTATATTTCCGGAAACCATCATGTGTACGATATCTATTTATATATTAATGAAATGTGCGGTTCTAGCATTCCCACCATATCACTGATCTTGGCTTACATGACATTTTACAACCAATATCAGAATTATGCAAATTTAAACTAATGATGAAATATATCTTTACTTCTCATTACAATACTGCAAATGATAGTAAACTTGTGTGCTAATGCAAGGCATTTATGGCAATTACAGTGTCCGAAATTCTGAATACCACAGAAATCAAGAGATACCTCCCCTAAAATTGATTAATGTATGAAATGTAGTGACATGTACAGATCGACTTCCACAACAGCTGCTGCAGCAATACATTCTAGAGTCCTGATGCTGTTCAAAATGTTGCACCATAGACTTGAAGCAGTCCCTTTTTCCTATATGAACTTAAATAATAATTATAACAAATAGGTACCGTATTCGACGTAATAAGCGCCCCACTCTAATAAGTGCCCACGGCGATATTTGCATATATATTAGCTAGTGAACAATCCCAGTACGCACCCTTTCCGATTGATCAATGTACACAAGAGTTATTTATTCGTGTATAATATGCACTCATTTGTTATATGCACCCTTAATTATGGGCAATTAAATTCTCGAAAAATATATCCATCGTGTATACTACACACTCATTCTTCTTTTATATCATTTCAGGCTGTCAGCATAAAGCACAAAATTTATAATCTTTCAACCTCGTTTTGAGAGCGCCTTGGCCGCTTATGACGTTGAATACGGTATGCTATATTCCTCTTCCCTTGTGCGTTCAGAATGCACGAAAACATATGGAGGGTTATAGCGAAAATGGCACCTCAGCAAAACGGCACCGATTGGCGAAAACGGCACCGATTGGCGAAAAACGGCACCTCGACTCAAGCGAAAACAGCACCTTTTTTTAACCTTAGTCAAATAAATGATATTAATTAAACTTACATTGTAACTTGCAAACGCCAATACTTGTGAGATGTTAAAACAAGTTTACATTAGAAATTAGCCTCTACTCCAACTATAATCCAACTTAGCTTATACGCAACTCAACTTATTGGGAAAACATAACATGCTTTGAAGAAAAATAATAGTCTCTTACAAACACAAATAATTGTGAAATAAAACAAGTAAGAAATTAGCCCCCTAGTCAAATTTACTCGCCGACTCTGATTGGGAGGCGCAGTTAACTTATTGTGGAAACACTTTACTCATTTTAAGCTGAAACTGTATTTAAGAGGCCTAACATGGTGCTGTCAGATCACAATTATTCACAATGGCCTTTCGATGTGTTAATTTGCATGCGAGAAGAATGTCAGAAAATAATCAACATGCTGTATCCTGTGATAACTGGTGTAATTGTTCACATTAATTTACAATAAGCTGTAATTGAATGTATCGTGTTTCCAGTAAAGAAACAAGCTGTTGAAAACATACACAAATCAGGCGCCAGTATCGTTGAAGATGTTCAACAGAGACTCGTCCACCCTGACCAGGCTGACCCAAGTACTCTCACAATGTTCAGTTGTACATGGGCCAATATTGTGAACAGGATAAGGATGGCGATGGACATGCCACAAATCTATATATGAACATATTTACTTATCTGTGAAAACAGAAAATACTATGTAAATACAACATATACACAATGACATGTAAATACATCAAATACCATGTTAGTAAAACATATATATAACTCCAAAAATTGTTATCGTTATTAAAAATGCATGTGCTGTTTTCGCCCGACACGTAGCTGTTTTCGCGAAATGCGGTGCCGTTTTCGCCAGGGAAATCGGTGACGTTTTGCTGAGGTGCCGTTTTAGCCTGCACCCCATATGGAAACCAAAATAAACCGAAGACTGCTCCAGTCTTGTTATGCTGTCACTCGCTTCCTTGCGCAGTCAGTGGTGAACTTGGGAAGAGATAATTGTTCTATCGTTATGCGTATCGTATGTTGAGTATGTGTATCTTCCCAGAATATAATGTTGCCATAGATTCCATCTGTTACCTAAATTCGTGGGTATCAGGACACATCGAAATAAAGACCTATTAGTGTCATTGTAGAGGCGTGTCGTTAGTTATAGAACATTAAAATATTCCACTTACATCATGCAAACCCCAAATGATAACAAGTGCATTAAGTTAGACACATAGTCTACTCACAAGCTTGAAAAATTCAATGGTCATGTGTTGTTGATTTGAAATTACCCGCCATTTTGCAGTGTCGCAGCAAATGCCATATAATAAATTACGGCTTACACTGAAATTTTACTATGTTGAAACGCTGTCACCCCAAGGACTTGACGAGAACTGGTCCCGTCTATAGACATATTTACTAGTACAAGGATATATAATGATAAATACAGAGGGTAAAAGCCTGATAGAGGCAAACAGAGTAGCCTCCCTTGAGGACACCGCCTGAACAAGTGTACTATTGATAAAGAGAGGGAAAGACTCGCACCCATATCCCCCTCCTTGAAAATATAGATAATTTAAAGGATTGAGCGATTGTTGTTGTTTAATAGATCGCCTTCTGCCTTAGCAATTTCGGCTTGTCTGTCCCTATTTCGGACAGATGTGTGGAACTGAGTTGGGTACATATATGTAGCCTATTGTTTTGCTGGGGTGCGTTTTATCCGTGAGTTTTAGTATTGATAAAATTCCTGGGTTTTTTCATTGATAAGATATATATTTTCGCATTGATGTGATTTCAGTTTTTATTTTTAGAAATTGGAAGAATTTCTTTGGCTGCTCTGTCATATATATATGTTCGATTAGCTCGCCATCTCTCAGAAATAGAGTTATAGTTTGGCCTTCGATATTAATGCAGAAAACATGCTACATTCTACCTCAAAATTGGTGTACTCGAGTTACTCGAGTACAATGTGAAAAGGTCAACATTATCAAGAATTGGCGCTTCTTTTATTTTCCAGCATTAGAAGGGACACGGGTGGCCCAGTCGTCTAATGCGCCTCAATTCGCTGTGCAGAGTTGCGTCCCTTTTAACCTATGATTCTGGGTTCGAAATCCGGTTCGCCCCATCTTCCCGAGGCAAGGGAGTTAACTGACTACAAAAGTCCAGTTTCCACCCTTGCCGAACTGGGCTGGAATTCCTGGGCCCGATCGTAGCGCCTCTAGTGGATATTACGAATTTTGTCCCTTCTATGCCTCTCCTATGGACCAATCAGATTCTACCTCTCGTATCACTTGCAATTGTTTAAAACAAAATGGCGGCGCCCAGTCATGACGATCTGATCTATAATCAAGGTGTATATTGTCATAAAACGGGTCTTACATCGCGAAGTGCATGAAATCACGTGAGCACCTTGATTAAAAACACAAAAAGATTAGGTAAATATCTGCTGACATCGAGTTGGCTGTTTTGCAAATCCCGCAATCGACCGAAATCTGCATGATAGTTCACGAACCGGATTTCGAATTTGATTGGACTATGCATAGACTCGTTAGTCCACCCAAACTGTTACTCCATAATACCAGCCTAGTTCGACAAGAGTGGAAACTGGACTTTTGAAGTCAGTTAACTCTCTTGCTTCGGGAAGATGGGTTCGCCCCGATTATGTTTCTAGGTTTGTCAGCACCATTCCCCTCGCTCGTGGGTTTCATCAAAGTGGTAAACTTCTGAGACCTGCATCACTTCGGGCTTTCCTCCCACATTAAGCTGACACGCCGCGATAAACTGGAATACTATTTAAAGCGGCGTTAAACCCGAATCACTCACTCACTCAAGCATTAGAATATTCGTCGGAAGTCAGAGACAACGACACCACCTTTGAATTTTTATAGTATTTTGTCTTCAGCAACCCATGCTTGCCCTAAGGGGAACTAAATTAGCATACATTTGATTTCTATGGGGTGGGTGGGAAGATTTTTCAAATGGAACGTTTGTTCAGAAAAATGCCCCAAAGGAACAATTTGTTAGCAGTGGTGAACAAACTTAATAGTTTCTTTTGTTGAAAATACCCAAATGTAAATTATTGGCGTTGATAGTGAAATTTAATAGATTGCTTGATGTTGCTAAAAGAATGAAAAGGTTTGTTGGATACAGTTGGGAAAAAATAGATCGTTCTAAAACAAAATCCCCCATCCCCCAAATCAAATGGATGCTCTTTAACGGGATCGGGTTGTCAGGCTTGCTGACTTATTTGATGCATGTCATCGTATCCCAATTGTGAAGATCGATGTTCATGACGTGAATCACTGGATTGTCTGGTACAGACTCGATGATTTACCGACCGCCGTCATATATCTGAAACATTGCGGCGTTAAACAACAAACAAACAAAACTCGAAACTCGGAAGTCTATATTACAAAACTGGCTTGGCACCACCTACCGACCTCATTAACCTTTGCTGATGGTTGGATCTACAAACAGTAGGAGTTCTTAATATTGCTTTGAAACGTTTGCTTAAACAAGAAACAGACTCCACTAAATCAGACAATTGGCTTGCCTTTGCATGTGTTTGTTACAGGTGCCACGAATGGGGCAGGATACGTTCACCTTTTCGCGAACACCTGGTGTCATCACTTTTTTATAGTGATTCATACAAATGCTCATGATATAGTTAGAATACTACAAACGACCCTGCTTTTAACACATTTCTTATGAATATGGAAATGGTTTTGTGTGCAAAAGCAGTTAGCCATGATTTAGGAAAAAAACTAATTGACATCATATAACACATTTCAACTGTTAAAGTGTTACTTTCAACAAGACTGAAGCGAAAGGAATAGTTCATGAGAGATGAAAAATAGACACTTGTTTGATAAAGCTGACGTTGTACATTCGAAATGTTAACCCTATATCAGCCATGTACTACTATTTCCTATGTCACCGTATTTCGAATTTGCTCTTGTCACGGTCTTGTGACCGCTGTGTCCCCCGGCTTTATTTCCGGCACCGCTCGGCAAAGTCCGCGGTCGCTACCCCACAGAGTCGGTACCTTCTGTTGGAGATTTAGTGGCCCGACTATTTCATTCTCTTGTGATCTAATGGCAGTCTCAAACCATGTTTTGACTTGATGTCCGTTATCTTATATGTTCGCTACCTTATTCATGTGTTGAAAATGTTTTGTAACAATGATTTTCAAACATTAGGGGAATTTATATGTAGGCCTACATTCAGACATTTCTCATGTATTTATGGTCATTTTTGCCCCATGAATAATGGTACATAGCTTGTTGTGTAATGATACCGTTGGATAGCTAATGTTCAGCGGTTTGTTTTATACTAACATCTTCAGATATAGATATAGTAGTTATTCGCTATTAGTGTTTTCCCCGTGTTTAGAAACACAGTTTGGGTAAGCACCCTCGTCTGTTGTTTTCCCCGGCGCTCCAGGAGAGATTGGCCTCTCTGACGTCCGCGCGCTGTATATTTATACTTCAGTCTGGATCTGGTGTCTCCAGCTTTCCTTAAATCGTTCACGATTGTCTCGCTACTGGAGTGGTCACAGTCGAAACTCAGTAAGTGGGCTCTGGACACTGTTCTGCATACTGACTTAGTCTGGTTGTAATTTGGTTTGCTAGTAATCCTTGGATAACCAACCTTCCAGTGATTGTCTATAGGCACTTAGAAACAAGTGTTTGCAATACTCCGTTTTCCGAGTAATCCGCGGATAACCAACCTTCCCATGATTGTCTAGCTATTTGGGAATTTAATTATTTCCTTGTTCAATCAAGTGACTGGAACTTTAGTCGATTAAAACCAGATGGTATCCAGACGTACTCGTCACAGGCCCCTGAAGCAGGATAGTAATAATACTCAAA
Organism: Haliotis cracherodii; assembly: GCF_022045235.1. Taxonomy (NCBI): domain Eukaryota; kingdom Metazoa; phylum Mollusca; class Gastropoda; order Lepetellida; family Haliotidae; genus Haliotis; species Haliotis cracherodii. The sequence continues at coordinate 5,103,173 of NW_027266282.1, read as the reverse complement.
CACCGGACCCAAATATGTATAAATAGACAAGGTACATCACTCGCCATCTTGGCCGAAGTTTAAATCGGCGGTATCGTTTAAATGAAATGGTTGGTTGGTTTGTTGTTTAACTCTCACTCAGCAATATTCCAGCTATATGACGGCGGTCTGTAATTAATCGAGTCGGGACCAGACAATCCAGTGATTGACATCATGAGCATCGATCCACGCAATTGGGATACGATGACATGCACCAACCAAATCAGCGAGCCTGACCACCCGATCCCGTTAGTCGCCTTTTACGACAAGCATAGTCCCCCTTTACGGCAAGCATGGGTTGCTGAAGACCTATTCTACCCCGGAATCTTCACGGGTCCAATTACCCTCCTAATACATTATGTTTTGTGTATGATATGTATATCTGTAAGCAAAATATGAAAAAAAATAACTGCTGCTCTGTTATAACTGTACGTATATACCGTATTATGCATCAACATTTTAAACATTGAGGAGAAACGTTTCCTGCTCTTTCCGTGAACACAAGGTGTCATCCCCGATTTTCAGTGATCCATTCATTTATTTCATCCTTTAACGTCCAGAGGAACCGTTTCGTGGGATAATCAAGACTGGTTATGCCTCTGTCATACAAACAACGGTCGCCGGACGATGTGGGGGCATCGGTTAGGCTTCAGTACATCCAATTTGACCATATTACCGTCTGACTACAGAAAGCGGAGTTCGTCACATCCGAATGGACCTCATTACCGCCTGACTACAGTAAGCGGGCTTCGACACATCCGATTCAACCTCATTACCGTCTAACTTCAGAGAGCGGCTTTGACACAACTGATTCGACCTCATTGCGGTCTGAGTACAGAAAGCGGGCTTTCAAACATCCGATTCGACCTCATTACGATCTGACTACAGAAATCGGGCTTTGACACATCCAATTCGACCTTATTACCATCTAACTCCAGAAAGCAGGCTTCGACACATCCAATTTGACCTTATTACCGTCTGACTACAGAAAGAGGAGTTCGACACATCAAATTCGACCTTATTCCCGTCTGACTTCAAAAAGCGGCTTCGACACATCCTATTCGACCTCATTAACGTCTTACTACAGAAAGCGGCTTCGACACATCTGATTCGACCTTATTACCATCAGACAACAGAAAGGAAACGTAACACATTGTCAACGATATGTCAATAACATTCATATAATAAGAAATAAAAAAACAGAAATGCCATTTATGCATTTTATTCATATCACTGGGTTTGTTTTCACATGCATTTATCAACAAACATGACACTAGATTTAGCACCGCCATCCTGAGTACATAGAGTTCTCAAAGTGGGATTGTTGCACAACCGAAATAGATCACATCTGAAAAAAGTCAGTCACTGAATGACTCATTCTTGTGAAAACACTGAAGGTTTGTTGATGAATAAATATTTTGATAATTATATTCTGTTTGGTTAAGTTTGTTTCTACATTAAATGAGTGAGTATGGTTTTACGTGGCTTTTAGCAAGTTTCCAGCAATATCACGGTGGGGAACACCAGAAATAGGCTTCATACATTGTACCCATGTCGGGAATCGAACCCGGGTCTTTGGCGTGACGAGCGAACGCTTTAACCACTAGGCTACCTGGCCGCCCCCTACATTAAATGACATGGCATACCAGCTAAGACTATTGCTATCTATACTACTCAAAAGAAGTTAAACAACATCTGATTCTTTCCTCTTACTACAGTTGATCTTTCATGAATAGGGTGCTTTTTTTAACTTCTTTTGAGAAGTATTAGATAATTTTCAGCTATAGCTACAAAACCAGGTAATTTTAATATATATTTAACTTAACAATGAGCCTGAATATTTTTCTTAAAGAAAACAACTTGCAACAACAGTCTGAAGCATGATTATTTTCTGGGAATTTTTTTTTTCAATCAAAAAAAATTCTAGAAACCCTCCCCAATTTCGGATTTGACTTTGTCTGGATTAGTCAGGAAATTGGGAAGCAAGCAGCCTTTGTTGCCCTTTTTAAGCAATGGTTATTTTCAGTTTTGTCTGTTGTTTTACCATGCACTCGGCAATATTCCAGTTACGACAATCCAGTGATTGACATCATGAGCATCGATCTAAGCAGATTGAGATATGATGACTTGCAGCAAGCGAATCAGTGAGCCTGACCACCGGATCCTGTTGGTCGCCTCTTACGACAAGCATAGTCACCTTATACGGCAAGCATGGGTTGCTGAAGACTTATTCTAACCAGGATCTTCACGGGTCCCAGTAGTGTTCACTGTGGTATTGATGTTCTTCAAATGTGGGGAGAAAATCTGGAATTTGAACCAACGACCAGCAGATCCTGGTGCAGATCAAGGACGGAAGTCTGCAGGAGACTGACAGCACCTAAGATGACTGGGTTCATGTCTGCACGCATAAATAAACTGATTTCAAAGTATCCACATTTACATCCAGAGCGGAGCGGAGCTGAGATGGGTTGTCAAGGAGATGACAAGAATTGAGACTGAATTATAAACAAGCATGAAATACTGATATCCCCCGCCAATATGACATGTCCGGTTGTGTGCAATGCATTAGCTCCTGTGAACTACGTTTACTGGGCCTTTTTGTAAATTGCCTAATTGCAGTACTAACAAGTCAAACTGGTTGCAATGGAAACATAAAAAATAAAAATTTCTTAAATTCCTAAATAGCAAAAGGCAGTTCAGTATGTGTCTGGTAAACATGCATAGTTTTGTTAGAAAGTATTGAATGGGTTTTTGAGTTTTGCTCCAGAAACAAACACTACCCAATAGAACCTAAGTCCAACTTGTTGCCATGGAAACGTAGAAAATAAAAATTTATAAAATTCCTAAATAGCAAAAGGCACCAGTTCAGTATGTGCCTAGAAGACATGGAAAGTTTTGTAAGAAAGTATTTAACAGTTTTTGAGTTATGCTCCGGAAACGAACAGCACCCTGAAAGAACCTAAGTCCAACTTGTTGCCATGGAAACGTAAAACATAGAAATTTATGAAATTCCTAAATAGCAAAAGGCACCAGTTCAGTATGTGCCTAGTAGACATGGAAAGTTTTGTAAGAAGTATGTAATTGTTTTTGAGTTACGCTCCGGAAACGAACAGCACCCTTATAGAACCTAAGCCCAACTTGTTACCATGGAAATGTAAAAAATAAAAATTTATAAAATTCCTAAATAGCAAAAGGCACCAGTTCAGTATGTGCCTAGTAGACATGCAAAGTTTTGTAAGAAAGTATGTAATTGTTTTTGAGTTACGCTCCGGAAACGAACTGCACCCTTATAGAACCTAAGCCCAACTTGTTACCATGGAAATGTAAAAAATAAAAATTTATAAAATTCCTAAATAGCAAAAGGCACCAGTTCAGTATGTGCCTAGTAGACATGGAAAGTTTTGTAAGAAAGTATGTAATTGTTTTTGAGTTACGCTCCAGAAACGAACAGCACCCTTATAGAACCTAAGCCCAACTTGTTACCATGGAAACGTAAAAAATAAAAATTTATAAAATTCCTAAATAGCAAAAGGCACCAGTTCAGTATGTGCCTAGAAGACATGGAAAGTTTTGTAAGAAAGTATTTAACAGTTTTTGAGTTATGCTCCGGAAACGAACACCACCCTGAAAGAACCTAAGTCCAACTTGTTGCCATGGAAACGTAAAACATAGAAATTTATGAAATTCCTAAATAGCAAAAGGCACCAGTTCAGTATGTGCCTAGTAGACATGGAAAGTTTTGTAAGAAAGTATGTAATTGTTTTTGAGTTACGCTCCGGAAACGAACAGCACCCTTATAGAACCTAAGCCCAACTTGTTACCATGGAAATGTAAAAAATAAAAATTTATAAAATTCTTAAATAGCAAAAGGCACCAGTTCAGTATGTGCCTAGTAGACATGGAAAGTTTTGTAAGAAGTATGTAATTGTTTTTGAGTTACGCTCCGGAAACGAACAGCACCCTTATAGAACCTAAGCCCAACTTGTTACCATGGAAATGTAAAAAATAAAAATTTATAAAATTCCTAAATAGCAAAAGGCACCAGTTCAGTATGTGCCTAGTAGACATGGAAAGTTTTGTAAGAAAGTATGTAATTGTTTTTGAGTTATGCTCCGGAAACGAACAGCACCCTTATAGAACCTAAGCCCAACTTTTTCCCATGGAAATGTAAAAAATAAAAATCAACAAAATTCCTAAATAGCAAAAGGCACCAGTTCAGCATGAGTCTGATAGACATGCAAAGTTTTGTAGAGAAATATTTAACGAGTTATGCTCCGGAAACGAATTCGGGACGCACACACGCACACGCGCACGCACACGCGCACGCACACGCACGCACACATGGACGGAACCCATTTCTATATCTATACTTCGTTGGGGCGGGGGATAAAAACTAACTTCCCATCTGTCTAGAATAAGCATCACTGACACATGCATTCTTTAAATATAACTTCTATAAAACATAGCTTTAAATAATACTTCATATAAATATTAATCACATATACTATGAACTCATGAACTTCGAACAGTTGTAAAAGGTTTCTTTAACTTAAAGATATAAAAATCTCTGGTTTAACATTACCGGTGACTGAATGGTAGCGTGTTGGGACCAATTGGAAATATATTGCAATTCTAGTTTGCCATGAAACTGGCTACCATTTGTTAGATATCACGCAACCAGGCTACTGCTTTCACACTTAAGTATTCTATTGAGGTAAGTCGTTCTCTTTCAACATCCATCCATGACAGACGTCTTCCCTGGTTTACCTTCAGAGAACCCTGTTAATCCTCACGTTCAAAACAGTGATTGGAGAGTTTTCCCATGGACGGGACTTGACACAGTAGCGACATAAATGTTACTGCTTTGACTTAGGTTTGAGTGAGTGAGTTTCCACACAGACATGATGTATTCACAAATAATCATCCCGATCCACATAAACAGACATTGTATTCACACCAAGACATCACATGAATAGACATCATATTCACACAAATAGACCTCAGGTATCCTCTCGAATAAACAAAATGGATTCACACGAATAGAACTGATGTATTCACATGAATATAGACATCGCGTATCCATACAAATAGACATCATGTATTCACATGAATATAGACATCGCGTATCCATACAAATAGACATCATGTATTCACATGAATATAGACAGCGTGTATCCATACAAATAAACATCAGGTATTCACATGAATATAGACATCATTTATCCATGCAAATAGACATCATGTATTCACATGAATATAGACATCGTGTATCCATACAAATAGACATCAGGTATTCACATGAATATAGACATCATTTATCCATGCAAATAGACATCATGTATTCACACAAATAGACCTCAGGTATTCACACAAATAGACATCATGTATTCACATGAATATAGACATCGTGTATCCATACAAATAGACATAATATTCACACAAATAGACCTCAGGTATCCTCTCGAATAAACAAAATGTATTCACACAAATAAACCTCAGGTATTCACATGAATATAGACATCATGTATCCATACAAATAGACATCATGTATTCACACAAATAGACCTCAGGTATCCTCTCGAATAAACAAAATGGATTCACATGAATATAGACATCATGTATTCATGCAAATAGACATCATGCATTCACACAAATAGACCTCAGGTATTCACATGAATAAACAAAATGTATTCACATGAATATAGACATCATGTATCCATACAAATAGACATCATGTATTTACACAAATAGACCTCAGGTATCCTCTCGAATAAAAAAAATGGATTCACACAAATAGACCTCATGTATTCACATGAATATAGACATCATGTATCCATACAAATAGATATCAGGTATTCACATGAATATAGACATCATGTATTCACACAAATAGACCTCAGGTATTCACATGAATATAGACATCATGTATCCATGCAAATAGACATCATGTATTCACACAAATAGACCTCAGGTATTCACATGAATATAGACATCATGCATCCATGCAAATAGACATCATGTATTCACATGAATATAGACATCATGTATTCACACAGAGATCATATATTCACACAAAAAACAGCATGCATTCACTTGCTAATACAATTTTCCTCATTTAACAGTTCCAGATAACCTTTGGAGCAATTGAGTTTTTACTCTTGGGTTTCAATTTTAATTGGGTTATTACATTTTTCATTGGGTAACCAATATTTTTTCACTCATCTATTCATCACTCTATTGTGTTTTTCCCCAAATTAGTGAACATTTTAAGATCTTAAAAAAATGAAATAATGTTTTAGATGTATATAACTGTTCTAAATATATAGGCTTGACTAAATTAACTCGTAATTGTGTTTCGGAAAGGACCTCCTTTGTATGCATGCTGGAAAAGCTTCATTGGGTATTTACGTGTGCTGTTTTTATACATTTGAGTTTTTCATTTAATGCATGCGTTTCTGTACGAAAGTTACTTGAAAGTACCGTATTCAACGTAATAAGCGCACAGGGCGCTCTCAAAATTAGAAATAGGGGGCTCTTATTAGAATATTATTTTGGTGAAAAAAACAGAGTTAAAAGATAAATTTCGTGCTTTATGCTGACAGCCTGAAATGTTTATATACGTGAGATACATTTTTCCAGAATTTAAATGCCCATAGTTAAGGGTGCATATAACACACGAGTGTGTATTATATGCGAATAAATAAGTCTTGTGTACATTGATCAATCGGAAGGGGTGCTCATTGGTATTGTTCACAAGCCAATATATTGGCAAATATCTCCGTGGGCGCTTATTAGAGCGGGGCGCTTATTACGTCGAATACGGTAATTGGGTTTTGAATATTTTGAGGGGTATTTTACGCAAATACGCTGCTTATCTGTAGCTCTGATTCAGGTCTTCAAGATCCCATTTCGTCTACATCCAGAATGGTAAACACAAACAGATGTGGGTGATTGCCTGACACAAACAGTCTGTTTGATGATATGGCCAAACATCGAGGTGACACCAGATCATCACTCAATGTTGAATGAAGGTAGAGCTGTTCACCCTCAACGCTAAACACGTGGATCTGATTCTGGCGGGGATTAGCAACATACAGGTTATTCCTCGTATCCATGCAGGTGCCCTCTGGATACCAATCAGGGACATTTGGAGGTTTGAAGACTTGAGATAGATTGCCATACTTGTGGATCTGGAACACAGCACCGGGGCAGCTGAACAGAACATGCTCCTCGTTACTTAGAGACATTGCATTTATAGGGCCATCAACTGGAGCCTTTCTCACCGACGTCAGTTGACCATTGCTATTATACACGCGCACCAAGTTCTCAGGGAGATTTCCGACCATAAAAGAGGTATCTGTGTATTTGCACAGAATGAGACCCTGACTGGCTGATTTACTGATTTCCAGTGGTACTACCCGCTGGGCTCTTAGACATTTATCAGCAATGTAGATGCAAGCACCACAAATATAAACAACCATATGCCCAAGATGGACAAGGGCGTGGGCAGGTATGTTGTCCTTCAATACGTTCCTGCTCATGTTTGCCGAATGTCCCTTCTTATCAATCAGACGAATCTTCTTATTCCCGTTGTCTGCGATGGTGGTATTACCTAAGGCAACTGCCAAACCTTTGATCTCTGGATCTGTTTTATCATTTACCACTCTTAAATGATAAACTTTTTTTTTTTCTAGTCGGAGAGATCCGACACCATTGCTTCGACCTGGGGTTCTACATGTGTTTTTAGGGACAGCAGATTGGACATATTGTCCATCCAGAGGTGACCCTATGTCCCGGAGAACTGGATTAATCATAGGCACACCACATCCTTGAGAGGTCCGCACATCATCTTCTTCCAATCTCGACCCAATGCCACGACCAGGCTCTTTGCACTTGACTGTGGTTTGATGTCTTGGAAAAATGTTTGTCAGCATCTTTCCTTCTCCACCAACTATCACCAGAGATCCGGTTAGATGGAATCCATCCTCAGGGTCTTCAGGTGATTCAGCAGCATCAAGTTTTGAAGAAGCTGATGCCCAATTGGTATCATTACTAAGGAATGTGTCAGTAGTCAGGATTCCATTACTACAGACCTCCGATTCATCCTTTGTGGCCATGTGTTGCTTGTTGCCTCCTTTCTTTTTTTGTGGCGCCGTGGGTTGAGCTTGTTTCAGCATGGAATTTTCTTCAGCTTTAAATGAGCTGTTTGAATGTTTACCACCTGAAGTAGCTGAAATGATCTGACGTCTGTCTGAATCTTCTTCTGACAAGACACCTCTTTCTTTGCTCTCTCCTTGAAGAAGTTGTGGACTGACAAATGACTGTTTTATGCCGATAACCGAATTATTTGGAAAATCACACTGTACCTTGAACTTAGGTATTTTCCATTTTTTTGCAAACGTTTCTATCGAATCCTGTAAATGTTCGCTTTCTTCGAAACATTTCTCAAGGCCCTTACAGAGAAGGAGGAAGTGGAGATCTTCTCTGGCTTCAAGGACTGAGTGTGTAAGGGACAAGACTTTCGGACACAGATTTGTAATTTGCTCCAATTTGTGGTTCATTGTACTGACAAGAAGGAGCTGATTCCCACACAAGCGTGTCACCTTATCCACCGCCTCCTGCTCCTGTTTCTGAAGTGATTCCACCATGGCCTGTGTTTTCTCCCGCAGTGTGTTCAGGGTGGCTTCTCGTGATGCAATTATATTCTCACGCCGACTGCTGCTCTTTTCAAGCATTGATGTTACCTCAGAAAGGTATGTGTCAAGTTTTTCTGATCGTTCTTCCAGTTGCTTTCCAAATTGTCTGGAAGCTTCTTCCAAAGGAAGGATCTGATGACCTTTGTGTTCGAACAGGAGGCAGTATTCGCACATTGGTGAGACACAAATCTGGCAAAAGTAAGCACAATTGGCTCTCTTATGTGCACTGTTACTACAAGGCAGGGTTGTCTGTGCCGTAACAACATACTTCCCACTTTTCACATCTTCAATGGCCACTACTCGATGAGCATGGGTGATCCGTGATGCATTGTGGCCTTTCTGGCAGACATCACAAAGAACATCAGCACAGTCGAGACACTGGTGGGTTGCTTCATTGTGCTGGTTCCGTAAACAACAGATGCTACAGTTACTTGTTTCAGTCTTTGGTAAGCTGTTTCCTAACAAACCAAACACTCGACTGATACATGTGTTCAGCTGCGAGCGGAGAGCATCAGGTCCAGCTGCAGAGGTGACTTCTGTTTTACATACTGGACACAATGTGACTGACTTCTCTTCATCCCTTATTTGTTCACCAGTTTTGAGACAGGTTTTGCAGATGCCATGGTAACATGATAAAATCACAAGGTCTTGTATTTCTACTTCACAGTTGCTGCAACACAGGTTTTTAAAAGCAATGGTCTTTGATGCCACTGGTTCTGCCATTTATGCCTTTGAGGTTCTACACTGAATCCTGAAATAAATAAAAGCAATGTGTATGTGAAAAGGGGTACATTCATCACAATATCTACATCAGACCAACAGATGAAGGGGCAAAAAGTAGTCCTGAAACGTCACAAATTGCACAAATCGGACTTTAAAATATTTTATGATCGGTTTTCATCCGGAGACACAGAAGTGAATGTAACACATTGGCACACAATCTGAGCTCCACAGATGATCATGCTAAAACGGCACTGCGTCTTAACGGCACCATATTGATCAAAACGGCACCATGACATATCATCACACAGAATAATAATTATAGAGAAATATGAAAAACAAAAAGTAAAATATATTTATTTATCATTAGACTAACCTTAACATTTAAAAGGATATTGTGTCTTATTCCAGCTAGTTTTAACTAAAAACATATACAATATTACATATTTATGACATATGGTTTTAGATTTATTACCACAAAGAGTATGAACAAAGCAAGACAATTCGGCCAAGCCTGGTGCCGTTTTCGCCAGGTGCTGTTTTCGCTTTCATCCAACACAGTACGGAGCAACCGTGCAGTGTCACATATGTCCAGTGATTAAAGCCACCAATGTTTGATAACATTGCCGTCACTGAAACTATGTTTTCTTAAAATATAGCATATAAATTATAGCTTTCAAAATAGAACTTTTCAAATATTTTAACTACATATACCATTAACTTGGAACAGTTGTTAAAGGTTTCCTTCACTTAACGACCTTAACACATTACTGGTTTAACATTATCGGTTATTGAATGACAATACATCAAGATGCATGGGGATACCACACTAGCATATCGTCCGATAACCGAACAGATAGAAGAACTAAAGGCCAAAATCGCCTTGTTAGGTGAGAGTTAATTACGACTTGTTGATTTGTAAACGAAGTTTTAAACATTACCGGTTACTGAATGGCAGCGTGTTGGGACCAATATAGCCACTATATTGCAAATCCAGTTGACGCATGAAACTGGCGTTTGTGGCTATCCTATAAGATTTTGAACAGTGTTCGTACATTTCAGACGGTATCCATGTTTGAAATACAGCCTTTTGGTGGAGTCGCTTTACTTCCTAGTTTCGTTTCGTGGAATCCCGACGAGCATATGCCGTCCTGGTTCAAGCTTGGCGACCAGCCATTAACATAATGCGAGTTGTCAGTCTGACGTATTCGTCTCCATGCGTGCGTTCTTATGGAAATGATCTAATATGGAAAGTAAAACTTCAAGAAAATGCTCACTTACCTAAAATACGTACTCACGTTCACATGACGGGTCGTAGTGGTCCTAGTAAAAACGGCCATTGTACAAAACAGCCAAATGGAGTTGGAGAAAACGGCCTCTTGCTTGAATATTTCTCATTCGGCTGAAGCGCTCGTTTCCAAATTAAATACTAATTCTACAGTGAAATGACCTCAAATTTTAAAAACAGTAGGTTATCTCCTAACTCTACGATGTATTTGGAAATTAATCAATTCTCATTGGTCAATCAGAGGTATCAAACGAAAATATACACCTCTGAATAAAACATCATGAAAACCGTGTACACTGAAGCTAATATTTATTATACTAGCCTTTGTTTAATGTCTAGTAATGATGTTTTCTCATTTCAGCTCGACAACACACCCAAAACATTGGACTCGGTCCTTGCAAAAGGTTTGAGAATAGGTCTTCAGCAACCAATGCTTTCCGTAAAAGGTGACTATGCTTGTCGTAAAAGGCGACTAACGGGATCGGGTGGTCAGGCTCGCTGACTTGGTTGATGCATGTCATCAATCCCAATTGGGTGGATCGATGCCCATGATATCAATCACTGGATTGTCTGGTCCAGACTCGATTATTTACAGACCGCCGTCATATAGCTGGAATATTGCTGAGTGCGGCTTTAAGCAACAAACCAACCAACCAGCCAACACGCTCTGAGCCATTGTATTGTTGATTTTCATTATCGATAGTACCACGAAAGCTCTTGCTTTAATGCAGTATTTGTGATCAGATCACGTCTGGTAAAAAACGTTCTAAGCCTGACCAACTTTCAACTGTGGGCTGGAACAAAGTGAACTAGCCAATCTAGTACACTGTTTGAGTAGTTCATTGCAAGTGTATTTTGTCTCTTGAGGCCGTTTGTATATTAGTGAAAACCGGTTGAACGTGATAGGGGTCCAAATGGACACAGAAATGGAAAAGAACGAGTACCGAGCAGTCATTAAGTTTTTACTTCAGAGAAAAGTACTCCCCCAAGAAATTCCTGACCACATGTCACAAGGGTATGGGGAAGGTGCCCTAGCTACTCCACTGTTAAACGTTGGGCATGCAGCTATGTTTAAGGCTGGGAGAACAAGACTTGATGATGACCCTAGATCTGGACGTCCCTCAACTTCCATCAGTGAAGATTCAATCAAAGAGACAGAAAAACTTATACTGTCAGATAGAGGCACTGCCATTGCAGAAATTGAGTAAGTCATAGGTCTAAGCCATGGGTCCATTGAAACTACAAATGAATAAGACAGCTGCTCGTTTGGTGCCAATGTTTCTAACTTCTGATCATAAGGAAAAAAGAGAAAATTTAGAGCTAATTGAAGAGGATTTCGTCAAATTCAAAAAGAGATGAGTAACGGGTGATGAAACATGAGTCTACCACTATGATCCCGAGTCAAAATATCAATCCATGGAACAGCACCATTCCACTTCTCCGTCAACAAAGAATTTAAGTCTTCAACATCAGTGAGGAAAGTTATGGCCACGGTGTTCTTGGATGCAAAGTGTGTGATCCTTGTTGTGAACGTAGAAAGTCAAAAGACGATTACCGGTGCCAACTGTGCTGATTTGCTTCATCTCCGAGAGATTCTATCAAAGAGAAGCGTCGAGGAATGCTGACTGCAGGAGTTCTACTATTTCATGACAATGCCTCTTCTCACACCTCTCGACTTGCACAGGCTGCTGTGCGACAATGTGGGTTCGAAGAGCTTCCTCACCCTCCATACTTGCCAGACCTGGCACCAGGCGATAAAGCGCTATGACGACAACGATGACCTCCAAGCTGCCGTGAATGGGTTTTCAGGGTGTCTTCAGAAAACTTCTTCCTGACTGGAATTGAAAAGCTTCACTATCGATATGAGAAGTGTATTGAAAAGGGGGGGGAGATTATGTTGTAAAATAAAATTAAAAACACTTTCACAGTTGTTGGTTTTGTTTGTTAGGCTTAGAACTTTTTTACCAGCCCTCGTACGTCGTCCACAACCCGATGAACACCTTGGGACTATGTGATTCTCACCACTGGTAGAACTCGGCGAGAGATAGCCAGTATGTTAAATATGATTCGAACCTGGTCTTCGGCGTGACGAGCGAACGCTTTAACCACTAGGCTACCCGACCGCCCCAACAATTATTTGACCTTCAGAGGGTGCATAGCCCATTTTTTTCTTTTCAAGTCATCTCAAACGTCGTCTGTCTTGGGTGATTGCACCTTGTCAATAAAAACACCTCGTTTGCTGCACGTGTATTGGAGACACACGTATCATTGTGTATGATTATTTTCATACTCGTATATGCACTGGGTCGACGTACAGTTCTCGGTGGGAAGTGAAAAACACCAAGTCGATGGCTTGGCGTGTATACAAGTTATTTTGCCAACTGGCTAGATGATCACTTTCATACCGTCCTTGCATAGTTATATTTGTTGCACAAAGACTTCAACCATATCATGAACTGACCTCAGGTAACCCTTCAGCTTAGGCTTGATTGGGCCCTACCTGTATTTTTGTCTGGAGTGGTCTCGATACATTTCAAAGATGCCCTACTCCCTAACTTCATAGATCTATCTTGACAAAATGTAAATTTGAGTATATTGACTATATTGCGCACATACAAAAATGTATTTTGGAACGACACATTTTGGCAATACAGTAAACTACGGTTATAACGAACACGCTTATAACGAACTTACTTTTTTGGGTCCCGACTAATTGCTGTAGTTATGCTGTATATATGCTTATAACGAACTACGGTTATAACGAACTAAAATTAGGACTCCCTTTGAGTTCGTTATATCCGTACTTTACTGTTAATTACAGGCTTAGATCAAGCATATACTTGGTTGCACTTTTCAACAGTCACACAATATATATCTTGGACTGAGTCCGTTTAAATAAACACAAATGACTACGTTCCAATGAGCTATCTTGTAGGCAGTGTCCATCTTGTAGGTGTCGTGAGGCGGTTTCTGTCAATATTGATGCAGGGTCTGCATGCTCATGTCTGTGGTCGGATCTTTGTGGGAGAGAAGAGTGCACTGTTTGGTCCTGTGTAGGAGCTTAATCTTGACGGTGATGTGAGGGGAAAAGGGGTTCAACGTCGCGTCCTAGAGTATAGCACTTATACAGCGACGTGCATGCACGTGTGTGGGTGGGTGTCTGCTTGTACTAGTCCGGACTTATGCCGGTTTTCTAGTGCTATTGAGATTGCCATTGAGATACTGTGCGGCAGTTTAACATGAATACCCCACTCATACAAAGTTTACGGACTCCGAGCCGACCGGTCGATGCGACAGACAAGGTTACAACAAGTACCATCTAACGTCTTTTGTTTTGTCATTCCTGTTTGCAGCATACCCTCGGCGAGTAGTCGTTGATTTTCAGCAAGCTGTGGCAGTGTGTAAGCGTTAGTTATGGTTAAACAAACGTGTTGTTTTGAGCACCTGATAGCTAAACACAATCGTTGAGTGCTGTTCACGTTAAAACATGTGCATCATGCTCCCAACAACATGCAAACATCAAAATTGAGTGCTGTGCATTAACACACAAGTGCAAATTGTGAATCCCGACCTTAGAGTCGAGATGTCTTCATGAATATGTCTGGAAAGATTGGTGATTTAATTTCAGAATAAAATATTTTGGCTGGACTAACAAGTCGATGCATAGTTCAATCACAATTGCATAACCACATCTGTTGCCTAAACTGCTCGGTCGATTGCAGGATTTGCAAAGCATGTGTACCTCCAACTCGGCTGTACATGTTTTTAATCAAGGTGCTCACGTGATTTAATGCACTTTGCGAAGTAAGACCTGTTTTATTACAACATCGATCAGATCATCATGACTGGGCGCCACCATTTTGTTTGAAGCAACTGCAAGTGATATGAAAAGTGGAATCTGATTGGTCAGCAGGAGGGATATAGAAGGGACATAACTAGTAATAACCACTGATTGCGCTACGATCGATCCCCAAAATTCAAGCCTTTTTCGGCAAGGGTGGAAACTTGACTTTAACAGTCGGTTAATTCTCTTGCCTCGGGAAAATGCCTTTGTGCATTCGGCATGTTCTTGTAACTAAATAAACTGTAACACAACCCCAAATCAGCACTATTCCAACCATATCATGGACAACACAATTAGCAAATCACAGAAGAGTAATTCTGCCTGGGAGAGGAAAAACAAGTAGCCCTGATTGTCAGATGACACACGCTCCACCAGGGCCTACATGCACAAAGGGATCTTAGCGATGAATATCGTAAGCCTATGTTAAAGTATGGGAGTTACAATCATCTTAGCGCTAAGATCGCTTTGTACAAGTGGGCCCAGGACTCACACTTTTGCCACCTAATCCTCTTTAGTCAGTACATTGTCTTTACACAAAGCATCAGGCAGTGGAGACTTCCTGTACCACACATTCCCCACAGGGATACATGGTGTTATTAACAAAGATGTGTCTCCCACACCCTGAACATACAACAAACAGCAAGGTTAAGATGATGTATCTGGAAATATATTTGACATAATATATTACATAACAATATAAATATGCATCCATTATTTCATTCTTTTAGTACATATTCCCAACCTTGCATGCATAAATAAATAAAATACATATTAACCAGTGTCAGTAAAAATTTATCCAGGTTTGAAACTGAAAATGAGCAATGCATTTTTACAAAAACAGAAATGAAACAGTCCATTTGGGAGAACCGTAAGTTAATGTCAGAACCAAACACATGGAACCACTTCCAGATGTAAAAATCACTTCAAGCCCAACTGATACAAGGTACTTGTGATCAGTCAATACAAGTAACTACTAAACATGTTAAATCATGTGTAGTGGGCCTATCTAAAGCCAATGATAATTTTTTTCCATAAATGCAGTTTAAGTAATTTAACAGTGAGTGGGTATGGTTTACCACAGCTTTGAACAGTATTCTAGTTATATCACAGCATGCCAGCTGGATGTGGGAGAGAGGCCTGACGTGATGCAGGTTTATAGACATTCACTTTAGTGAAACCCACGAGCAGTGTATGGTGCTGTCAAACCTAGAACATAATGAGGACAAACCTGGATTTGAACTGACGATCAAAGATGTCATAGCATACTGTAGTGCCTTAGATGACTGGGCGGCCTTTGCACCCAGGATTATAAGAAGCCCAAGGGTTATATTTCTGATTGGTGCCCAGTTTTGGTCTACTGTGAGTTAGTTGGGTTTAACGCCGCTTTGAACAGTATTCCAGTCATATTACAGTGTGTCAGCTTGATGTGGGACACACCAGAAATGATGCAGGTCTCAGACGTTTACCACTTTGGTGAAACACATGAGCACAGGTATGGTGCTGACAAACCTGGAAACACAATCACGGTTAACCTGGATTCAAACCTACAAAATTGCATCACGTTAGAGGACTGGGCCACCTGTGCTCCCAGCTTAAGTCTACATTATGAAGTTCTTGTTTGATGCATAGAAGTGAGACACGGTCTCCACTCTACTACAGCAACTATGGGAGTAATGAAAAGGAGGAATCTGGAAGCTGAAGAAGAGAAACTGCTGGGCCAGATTTGAACCAGACATCACTGCAATCCTGCCCAAACCATGGTCACCTTGGAGAATTTCTGTGACAGATCTTCCAGACTAAAACTTGATGAAACATAATTCCTGCATGTTTGAATAGCATGTGTTAAATCCACTGATGTTGCAACACCAATTGAGGGACATCTCTACATCAACGCAATAACATCAATATTTTGTAAGACGGTAGTGTCATGTTTTTAAAACGTCAGTGTTACAATACCGTCCAAAGGTTTGAAAGGTATGAAAAAAGGTTATTTTGAAAAATGTCAGTCAGAGACAGAAGTAACTACAAATGTACTGATTAATTCACAGTGAAAAACATTTCCATCATTTTCCAATTCAAACATCAGACAGCAATGCCTATTTATTCACGAAAAAAAAACCCACTTCCAACCCAAAGTCAACTTACATTTTGAAAAACACTTTGAATTCATATGTGTTTTCAAAATTGAAAAGAATAAAATGAAATGTGATAAGTGACCAAAATAATGTGTACATGTAACTAATCTCTGTGCAACACTATTGCACAACCCTATGTTGTAATATAAACAATTACTGCAGTTTTTGGGACCTTTACATACTTAATTCTGAGTGAGTGAGTGAGTATGGTTTTATGCCACTTTTAGCAAACATCATAGCAGGGGACACAAGGAGTCATGGGCTTCACACATTGGACCCATATTAAATTTGGAAAAAACGTTTAACAATGATATGACAAGAAACTGACTAAATGCATGTTTTATCAATTACACTTTACCATCGCATGCATAGTGTGTAGTTTGATCATGGACTGAAGAATTGTAAGAATCGGGGCAAATGGAAGTGCATTACCCTGGTGAGGGGGAGGATGTGCTGGACAACTTGATTAACAAGCCATTACCTAAAGCATGGACTGCCTTACAGCAAATACTCGGAGTATACATTCGCAAAACAAAAGATATCCTTGTGGAACTTTAAACAAACCCTTGAAAACATCCCTTTCACCACTACGAAACCACTCCAACAAAAGAAAAGAGATATCCCCAAAATGAAACAAACTTCAAGCCATGATCACATTGGTCAGGGTAACAAATTTGGCATAGTGAACACAAAATACCGAAACTGCCAAATTTCTCACCCATTTGAAGCAACTACCTTCCATTTGCCTTTGCCTTTTTTCACATCAGTCTCAAGTGAGTGAGTAGACAGCATTATCATTTCACTGCAGCAGGAATGGACATGACAATCATATCTATGAGACAGCAAGACAGAAAAGCCTATTATTAGATGATGGTTCATCATCATCACTGGGTGTGATCACCACCATCACCAGCAAAACATAGTCATGATCCAAGCTGTCGGCCATGATGATAATGAACAAGCATCTCTGTCCATTATGTTCCCGGGGAAGAGTTTTGATTAGTATTATAGGTACATCTTATTAAGTGCAGGAACCTTCAATAACTGGGAACACATTCACATTCAAGATCAAATATGAGGAAAGCTAAATCAGCAATGTGCATGGTAGTGATACCATGTTAGAGTGATTGATGCATGCATACACAGACTGCCATGAGGCCACACTTGGCTCATTGTGAGTGAGTGAGTGTGAGTATGGTTTTACGCCGCTTTTAGCAAGATTCCACCAATATCACGGTGGGGGACACCAGAAATGGGCTTCACACATTGTACCCATGTGGGGAATCGAACCCGGGTCTTCGGCGTGACGAGCGAACACTTTAACCACTAGGCTACCTGACTGCCCCTCACTTTGCTCATAATCAGCTTCCATACACTAAGGATCAGTTCTGCACCATGGCTTCCATAATGGTTGAAATTCCACTCCTTCACAGGTTCATCATATTTGCCAGGAGGTGTTTCCTTATTTATCAACAGCAAAATGAACCATTTGTGGAGACAAATCCACAACTTGGTTTATAACAAAATTCTTGTGGGCTCTCTCTTGCACTCACATGCACAAAGGAAGATCAACAAAAGTACAACATGAGCTCCAGATCACAGAAACAATGGAGATGCTCTATCACAGACTCCTGCCATCTCACAGCCTTTCAAACACATGCAGCAGTATTCAGCACTGTGTGCTGGACCCAGCCACACAAACAACAACCTCACATTACCGGTACTCACAAGCTGTAGGACAGCGCAAGCTGTAGGACAGCGCATGTTGAAGTACTGTTGGGAAAAACTGAAGGGTTGTGTTTATGGTTGTATATAGCCAAGTTGTAGCTTCTCTCTGATGCTATGCCACCCACTGTGAATTGCATGTCCCCTTGAGGTGTGGACTTGGGGTGGGGTGGAGGGGTCGGGGGGTAGGGATGCCAGGGAAGGGTGCATACATGTGGACTCAGGGGGACCAGGGAACCTGTTGTTTCACTGACTACGTTAGTGACACATCAACCCTATTCAATCCTGACACTGTGTCAGGTTTAAAAAGAAAAAGGACAGATTACAGAAAGGATCCCTTTTTTAACAAACCAAATTAATGGCAAAGATTGCAAAAAGAGTTACGGTTCTTAATAAAATCAACTTGATCGTCTTTATAGATTGAACAATAAGTTCTGATGGCAGAGATACAATGCAATGAGTGAGCTAGTTGGGTTAATGCTTCAACTGCAAAACCCACAGGTGTTGTGCTGACAAAGCAAGAATTATAATCAGGGCGGTTCTATATAAGGATTCTGGTAGGGATGTCACAAATTACAGGGGTCACACGATACATATCTCGATACAGAAACCATGATACATATCTCAATACTGCATATACAACATTTTGTGCGGAAAACCAAGTCATTAGACTGAGAATAGAGTCCATAGACTTCCTCATAAAGGGAAAGAAGGACAGCGGATTAATACCCAACGACATGGCACATTAGTTAAGCCAACTATTCTGTATGAGAAAATAATAAGAAACAAACAACTTAACATAGTGTATTATGACAGGCAGCAAGGAAAAGCTGGTCAGTCTTGGTATCGGGCCAGTTTAGTATCCGAAAGACAGTCAAGAAAGTTATGAAGAATTACCAAAATAGTCTGTACTTGCTTATTGATATCGATGCAAGATCCACAAGGACAAACAATATGGGAATAAATGTGAATCGATGCCAAATTAAGTGTATCGGGTATAGTATTGTGCAAAGTTTGCAGACGATGCACCTGTGTTCCGGTGAATGGCAACATCACTAATTCTGACAATGGCAGCAGCGTCTCCCTCTGGTGCTGTACATATTGAAAGCAAATGAATAATGCTGCATACATTGCATTGTAACTAGGTGGTAACAATGATGAACTACTGATATTATTTGCAACCCTTACCACAAAATACTGTGTGGATACATGGAAAGCACTTCCTGAATATTAGATCCACACAAGGCCAAATAGTTCCAGTTCTACACAAGGTGAAAGTAGGTATTTGATTTCCAGATGGTGCATGCACATAGAATAATTTTCTACGAAGATGTAGTTTGAGAAAAAAATATATACCATATTAGCCGTAATAAGCACCTTGGTGGGGATTATTAAAACCATTAAACAAGTTAATTTATCTCACCTTACATTAAAATACTAGCTTCTGAATGGATAAGAAGCAGGCAATTATTTTCCATGTTACCTACTCATGTTGACCACTGAGAAATCAATTGGAACACACCTTAGGTAATTTGCTTATCTTGCATAAGTATCGTTGAGCTGAAATGAACTGTTTATCCGAATGCATTGGGTAAAGGGAAGTAACTCAGTTTATTTATCAAAATGGCTGAATCAAACAGTTTTTCTCCGTGAAAGTTCGGACATATATTCCGTGTCTGTAGGAATGAATAATGGCTCGGGGTATATAGGCTCACACACAAGGTACATCACACCACATGCCCCTCGAGATAAGTTGCCAACTTAAATTATTTTCAGACAATGAGCGGTAGTGGACAAACATAGTTCAAACATCGATGGCACTTAAACCTTTTTGATAATGGTAGACAATTACAAACACTACACAGCTAGAGTGATTCTTCCTTAAAATACACACAAAAATACAGACTGTCACATCAAGTAGGTGGCGCTAATAAAAATGACCTTTCAGAGTTGGGTGCTTAATACGGCAAGTATGGTAGTTCTAACAATGAGAAATAAAACTGATGACAGCCATTCGTACAAACAAAAGTAAAAGCTATGTAATGACTAATTAAGCATGTGAAATAAATTACCCTCTTTGACAATCATTTGGCTGGATAATTTTAACATTTTCGTATAAAGTGACTGATGAAAAAGATTTCAATTACACATATACATTCATTGTAATAATTTATATTATTTTCCGTATAAGTTTTTTTATTCACATCTACCCGATGACTTAAGTTGACTGATATTTAATACAGTATTTTGATGAAATGAATTGTGTTTGCGGCCTCAAATGGATCCTTCTAACCAACAACTTCGTGTTGCAAATGGACAATTCAATGGCCATAACAACATAAAAGCAATCACATTAGAAGCTATGAGCCCACTCAAAGCAAATCTATGACACACCCAATATATGATGGCATAATTGTGTCCATAACTTGACAAAGACGAGAGAACATGGCAGTCAGAAGATTCTTCCACAGCGTCACGTACAGAGTCACGTACAACCAGGGCAAAACAGTTCTTTAACTTTACACTCAAGTTTTCTGTCAAACATCTTCGTCTGAGCTAAAAGTCAGCATCAGTACATACATTCTGTTTTAAACAGACAGTCCTTCCTAGAAGAAACATATTTACAGCATCTGTCGTATTGCAGTATAGTACACACGACCATTCAGACTTTATAACAAGACTTCTAATACTCGATCAATCCTGAATCCTGAATCCTGAAGGTAACCAACACACACATCCACAATGTTCTTCCGACCATTCCCAGAGAGTGCTGTATTCCGACCCCACATCCAGACAACGCTAGAATGGTCAGTTTGTGAGTCAAGGCATGGTTACTGATCTGCTTCACACAAACAAAGCAGGTAGTTTTGTGGCGTGGGTTTCCAGCATAGCCCAACCCAGTCGTCTTGTCTATACAATATCTTACAGTGTATGTACATATCTACAGAGATTGTGCATCTGTTAAACAATATGGATTGGCCCTTGACAGAACTTGCAGGGTAGGAAGTTTCTTTCTGTGAAAGGAGGTTTCTCCACCAGATTGGAATGGCCGATTTCCGACAGTAAATGAAGAATTCGGTGAGCGGTTTGGTCCTCCTCGGGAAGTGTTCGATGCATATGTTTGGTGCCGTGTGCATGGTTTTCCTTATGAATAGTCATGTCTGTGTCCTCTGTGTTTAGTGATTGGTCGGGGGATGGAGTGTCGGTTAACATTGGTTGGTTGATTTCTTCAGTGGGTGTGGCCGAGTCGGTGTCATGGGTTCCACCCACTATAGGCTCTACCTCACTCTCGCTGTCGCTCTCCGAGCTTGTGTAGTCGGGCCAATCTAACAGAAAGAACAGAAAACTTTGGAAATCAAAGACTCCACAACAGCCTGTGATATTTCCCATCCAGTGAGAACAGTTACCATATTCGACGTAATAAGCGCCCCACTCTAATAAGCGCCCACGGCGTTATTTGCTTATGTAATGGTTAGTGAACAATCCCAGTTAGCACCCTTTCCGATTGATCAGTGTACACAAGACATATTTATTCGTGTATAATACACACTCGTTTGTCATATGCACCCTTAATTATGGGCAATTTAATTCTCGAAAATATATCTATCGTGTATAATACACACAGATTCTTCTTTCATATCATTTCAGGCTGTCAGCATAAATCACAAAATTAACAATCTTTCAACCTCGTTTTTAATCTCACCAAAATTATATTCTAATAAGAGCCCCCTATTTCTAATTTTGAGAGCACCCTGGGCGCTTCTTACGTCGAATACGGTAATCATAGTAACACTAAAATCTTTAGAAAAGGATACATAAACACGAAAGCAGACTCAAAGCAAACAAGTTTTTGTCAGAGACTGATGCCACAGCATTCAAGTACTCCTTAGCCAAAGTAGCATTTAGAAATTTACACAGGGCATCAAATGATTTGTTTGTTTGTTTGTCACACTCCAGATGATCCAGTGACTGGTATCATGAGAATTGATCTACACAATTTGCATACAATGACATGAATCAACCAAGTCAGCGAGTGATCGATCCCATTAGTTGTCACTTGCGACAAACATGGGTTGCTGAAGACCAACTCTAACCTGAATCTTCACAGATTTGGAATCAAATGAAATAACTTAATGTAAATCCTATAATATTTCATCAAGCTCATCAAAGCATCCAATTATTTTTATTACATGGATCAAAACAAATTTTGAAGACCTTGTATGAAAGCTTCAGAGTCAGCATAAAAAATACATGTAGTCAGCGCTGACTATCTGACTGCCATACTCTTGAGAAAAGCAAGGCAAATTTCCCAGGATAGCTTATTAAATTGTCAGAATCTTACCGTAGTTATTGTTGATGCCATTCGTCATTGCACTCCTATGATGGTGATGCTTGTGGCCCGTTTTGTGTGCAAGGGAGGAGTTGAGATGTGGCTCGAGGTCGGAGATGTCGGGGGGTCTGGAGGCCTCTTCTGTGTAGCTGTGGAGCATGTTCCTCTCTCCCAGCAGCTGCATCACTAGGGCCTGGAGCTGGCCCAGCTTACCCTGCAACACAGATACACATCACGTACAGGTCAGTAGCCTGGCCCAGCTTACCCTGCAACACAGTTATACATCACATACAGGTCAGTAGCCTGGCCCAGCTTACCCTGCAACACAGATACACATCACGTACAGGACAGTAGCCTGGCCCAGCTTACCCTGCAACACAGATACACATCACATACAGGTCAGTAGCCTGGCCCAGCTTACCCTGCAACACAGATACACATCACATACAGGTCAGTAGCCTGGCCCAGCTTACCCTGCAACACAGATACACATCACATACAGGTCAGTAGCCTGGCCCAGCTTATCCTGCAACACAGATACACATCACATACAGGTCAGTAGCCTGGCCCAGCTTACCCTGCAACACAGATACACATAACGTACAGGTCAGTAGCCTGGCCCAGCTTACCCTGCAACACAGATACACATCACATACAGGTCAGATATACAGTTACATACAGGTCAGGTATAGTCACATACAGGTCATTGGCCTGGTCTAGCTTACTCTGCAACACAAGTCAGAGATATACAGTCACATACAGGTCAGAGATATACAGTCACATACAGGTCAGAGATGTACAGTCACATACAGGTCAGAGATATACAGTCACATACAGGTCAGAGATATACAGTCACATACAGGTCAGAGATATACAGTCACATACAGGTCAGAGGCACACAGTCACATACAGGTCAGAGATATACAGTCACATACAGGTCAGAGACATACAGTCACATACAGGTCAGAGATATACAGTCACATACAGGTCAGAGATATACAGTCACATACAGGTCAGAGGCACACAGTCACATACAGGTCAGAGATATACAGTCACATACAGGTCAGAGACATACAGTCACATACAGGTCAGAGACATACAGTCACATACAGGTCAGAGATATACAGTCACATACAGGTCAGAGATATACAGTCACATACAGGTCAGAGGCACACAGTCACATACAGGTCAGAGATATACAGTCACATACAGGTCAGAGACATACAGTCACATACAGGTCAGAGACATACAGTCACATACAGGTCAGAGATATACAGTCACATACAGGTCAGAGACATACAGTCACATACAGGTCAGAGACACAGTCACATACAGGTCAGAGATATACAGTCACATACAGGTCAGAGATATACAGTCACATACAGGTCAAAGAATCAGAGTCACATACAGGTCAGAGACATACAGTCACATACAAGCGCAGTGGCCTCGACTGTTGGTCCCATCTTGGTGCCCTTGTAAAGGGGCTTAAGTACACCTCATACCTGCATTTCCTCCCTATCCCGGGCCAGTTGGGTGATGTAATCGTTCTTCTGATGTTCCCGCTGCTGGAGCAGCGCCCTCTGGTGGTGGTACAGGGAGATGTATTCACCTACAACACAGAACAAGATTATACAGCTCACAGCACACGAAGTACTTTGTGTACTTTCTGGCGACCGAGGACTGAAGCAGTACATCCACATCCTACAAATGTTCTGACCAGAGGTTTTTACTTCCCAACAGCTGTATTTCTTACACACATTTGTGGCAAGGCATTGTTCATACAACCAATAATTAAGCACTTGTAACTTCATTCAATGATGCAAATCAGTTGATGACATAAAGTTAGTGAGTGTTTGTTTTTGAGTTGCTTAACACAGCACTCAGCAATATTCCAAATATATGAGGTCAGTCTGTAATTAATCGAGTCTGAATGAGACAATCCAGTGATTGACATATGAGCATCAATCCACGCAATAGAAATACGATGACATGTATCAACCAAGTCAGTTAGTTAGTGAGTGAGTGAGTGGGGCTTCACGCTAACATATCACATGTGATATGTTATATCACAGAGTGTCAGCTTAATGTGGGCGGAATTCTGACCCCGGTCTTCGACATTAACGACTTTGGTGAAACCCAAGAGCAGAACAAACCAAGAAACAGTATCGAGGCAAACCAGGATTCAAACACATGATCACGGGTTCCTGGCGTGCCCCCAATGAAATAAACAATGAGAGGAAAATTAAAATAGATACGCTGTCTGTATATATACCTTAGTTATAGGTTTTCAGGCGCTTAAGAACAATCGTAGTATTCTCTCTTATCACATGAACAAGTGTAAAACATCTCATTCACTTAGTAAAGACTACTATCTCTTGAAAACACGCCATCATCTGAGTATGTACAATGTCTGTGTGATGCTACACCAACCGTTATAGCTTGAGTAATCAAGATAAACATGAATACATATGACGTCTAAAAAACTATGACCCAACGATAGTTGTTACATAGATCACGATGAATCGATGTGTGATTCTATTTTTCAATGAAAAGGTCATTTTCACTTTATCCTGCATTGTTTGGAGCTTAAGGCCTTTCAACATGTTCAATAAGCAAACTGTGCAACCCATTGTTTGCACTGTTGACTTGAAGGGGGCAGGTATGTTTACCTATAGTGTCTGTCTCCCCCTGCAGCTGAGTCACCATGTGCTCCAACATGTCCGCCTTGTCTGTCAACTCCGCCTTGTCCCGCATCACGCGAGAATACTTATCCTGAAACAAAGAAAATGAAACGTCAAATTTCTGAACCAACCAACAGTAAATACTGAGATACCGGCCATTTGATATATCTGGAGAGGGCAATTCATTCCATAACACATGTGTTGCAGAAAAAACACATTCTGTCTCTTACAAACATCCCTGAGAGTACGAAATGCTTAGTCCCTGACATCTGGACAAAAAAGTTCCTTGACCTGTAGAGGTGAGGACCACAATATGTGAGTTAATACCTGCACTAATTATCATCATTATTGACACAGTACAATATGTGGTTAATATGTTTATGAATTATGTGATTTGATTTCTGTTAAGCTCACCTGAATCATCTCCAAAGCCATTTTCAACTGGTCATAATCTGCTCTTGTGATGATGTCGTTATCAAAATTCATTTGATCTGAAAAAGAAGAATCATAGAAGCATCAGTTGGGAGACAGTGACCGGGGACAGTGAGTGAATATGGTTTACGCCACTTTTAGCAATATTCCAGCAATATCACGGCAGGGAACACCAGAAACGGGCTTCACACATTGTACCCATGTGGGGAATTGAACCCTTGTCTTTGGCGAGACGAGCAAACACTTCAACCATAAGCCTCTCCCCCCCAAAAAATGTACACAGAGAATGGAGACTGTGAATGGGGACAGTGTAAGGCCAAAGTTAACAGTCACAGAAATTGGTCACAGAGAACGGACACAGTTAACAGGCAAAGTCAATGGACACCAGCACTAATAACCCTGCTAACAGACTCAGACTACAAATAAATGGAAATGATTAAAAAAATGATTTTTGGACCTCATTTGGTAAACATGGAACACGGAGTACCAATTTTAACAAATCCTTTTAGATCTCAATTCAGCGTAAATACTACTGGTCTAAATATTTTCTCTTAGGGCCAACTGAGCACATTCACACCCAGATATATAATGGCATTGTCACCATATTGTCAGGCCATCTCCACATGGATACCCACATCTTCAGATGCATAACAATTGTATCATTACTGCGCTCTACATCTATTAAAGTAAACAATAAAGTAAATAATAATAACAAATATCGAAATAACTAAAAATTTCCCAATTTACCTTAGTAGACCTTTTGATAAACAATACACTTCTACAAGGCAATCTAAATAATCATGGAGCCTTTCAATTCATAATGTCCCTGGAGATGTGATGAATGAAGAGCATATATATATCTCTAAAAACAAATATTTCACTTTGAAGCAGGCCTCACTTTTCCTAAGAATCTCCTCCTGTAGATCGGCCACCTTGATCCCGAGGCTGTCTGAGAGGTCCCTCTGCTCTCGCAGGTTATCCACCAGCTGACTACGCTCACTCTCCAGTTGCTGGATTGTCGACTGTAGAGACTCCATCTGAAACAGATAAACAGTTGAATTCCGCTGCGTAGACTGAGTCATGTGTGTGAATGTTGTTTGATGCCACTGTCCGCAATATTCCAGCTATATCACAACCGCCTGTAAAAATATCAAGTCTGGACCAGACAATCAAGGACTATCAGAACAAGACAATCCATGTCATCGTGGTACAATAACCCTGTCACCAAGTTTCATCACCCAAACTCTCTTTTTGGCTTTTACAACAAGAATGGGATACTGGGCAGGGGTCCGGAAAATTTAAAATCCCAATCGGACATTTACATTTATGCCACGCCCCCTTCAAACAGCGTCTTTTAGTACGACTTTTTACACACAAATTACAAGTTGTTACGTATTCATAATATGATGAATTATGAATTGTTTCAATTTAAATTGTTTAATTCACCGGACAATTAATAAGAAATAATATCATTTTAGATATATATGGAAAACATACGTTTGTTTCTGTTATAATAACGATCTGTCAACGTTGTGAACGGTCTAATTAATATTCATGAGTCTGCTCAAGTGTACGCATTGTAACATTTGGATCGAGACTATTATCCCATATTTGGTTATCACGTGACCTCACGGGAAAAGGTTTTTTTTTAAACTAAAGATTATTTAAAAACAAGACAGATAATATAATCATAAATCCTAAACTATCGTTGATAGCAATAGTTATTTGAATACTTTTTCATCTGTACTTAATTATTGACCATAAAAAAATTTGATATCGATCGTCACAGAAAGCAAAATGGCGGTCAATCAAGATTCAATATACGACTAGCTACTGAAAACAATAAAATCGGCAAATCCTCATTGTATGTCAACCAAGTGAAAGTCGTTTGCCACGACTTACAAAATGAGCATTCAGACTTTGTGGGTTTGTCAGATCCGCTCGACTGATCTGCATCGGTCGACTGGCTGTCGTTACGTATCGTAGCATTGTGAGGATAATGAGGTACATCGATGATGCAAGGTATTTATGTACAGTTGTAAACACATTTTACTCAAATTAACAAGATGTTCTCAGTAATAAATCCTCGATTAATCAGTGTCAACTCAGTTTATTGCCTATTACAGTGATTGACCGATTGGACTATCATTCTAGGTACGATGTATTTACAGCAATCAAAACAAACAAAGCTTGTCAGTGTAGATAATCTTCATTGTGTTACAATCGCAGACAGAAATTGCTTAGTCCTAACTGTTGATCATGTCCGGTCAAAATTTAAGAATGTCCGGACAATACTTTATAAAAAGTCCGGACAGAAAAATTTAAATTCCGGTAAGCAATATTTTAAACCGGACATTTGAGATTCCCAATCGGACATGTCCGGCGCATATGACGGTTTCCGGACCCCTGATACTGGGGATCTATTCTTCCTTGGATGTTGTTTTGGTTGTTGTTTAATGCAACACTCAGCAATATTCCAGCTACATTAGACAGTCTAGTCATTGATATCATGAGCATCAGTCCACGCAATTGGGATATGATGACATGCATCAACCAAATCAGTGAGTCTGACCACCTGATCCAATTAGGCGCCTCTTACGACAAGCATAGTTGCCTTTTAGGGCAAGCATGGGTTGATGAATGCCTATTCCACCCCGCATCTTCAAGGGTTCTTCCCTGGAATCCCCACTGGGATGTCCCAAACCAGGACAAGGTATTTGCCTTCAGTGGCAATATATATATATATATATATATAGTGGCAAGTAACTTTTTCATATCCACAATAAATGTGTTCTTGAGTTGCAACTGTCTGTGCCCACTGATGCCTTCTGGTTGTGTACAAGACTTCCAAATACAACGCTTTACTACAGCAATCAACGGGATGTACAGGACTTGACAAGCTGTACGTTAGTGAACAGAACAACAGTGAAACTAACCACACCGTCTCTCTTGGACTCATTATCGGGGTCAATGGAATGTTCAGAGTTGGCCTTGACCTCAGTGGCCTTGATGAGCATGGCGCGGAGCTCTCGGTTCTGTGTCGTCAAAGCATCCATCATGTCCTGGGAAAGAAAGGGACATTCATGGTTAGTCAGGATTGACAACTGCATATTTCCAGCCCTTTTTTGTACAAAGGGACTACAACATCTACCATTACAAACATGCACTTACAGGGTTCACCTGATGCAGCTCTTACTGACATCCAAGGTCAAATACACTTGAAATGATATCATATGCTTGTATAGCATTAGTCACAATAGGCTCACTCCCCAAAATGGCTAAGATTGTTTCACACTTTACCATTACTGACCTAGCAAACATCCTCTTGCCATTTACATATGACAACATGGCATACTTCGTTTCCACCTTATTGCTACAGTTTCCCGTCTATCAGACTCTCAACAAACAAGGCTGATCATTGGACATGAGGGAAGGGTTATAAGTTTTTATTATAAAATATGAAAAGATTTACAAACCTACTAATGCACACACTTTCCAGTGAACCTTACAGTTGACCTTGACCTTGACCTCAGTTCTCGGTCCTGCTATGTACCAAGTTTCATCAAACTTCAACACTTTGTTCATGTTAAGTTCTCTTAGTATCAGGTTTCACACCTTGAATTTAGATTGCACTTTGAAAATTAGGTTGATGAAAATGAATCATGTCTTGAAAAGGTTGTACAATTTCCTAACCTACCCCCCCATCACAAGTAAAGGTGGAAAGAAAATTCAAGGAAACTTGGTAGATATCAGAACCAAGAACTGAGGTCAAGGTCAAGGCCAAGGTCAACTGTAAGGTTCACCGGAAAGGGTGTACATTAGTAGGTTTGTAAATTCATGCACTATTCTTTCTTCTGAGAATACTCTGCCCCTCTGATCTCCTCTTATAAGCATGGCGGCTTTTGTCCACTTTTGTCTTCACAGTGCAAAAAGGTTCAATGATATTTATACTCCTTGATCTACAACAAGCTTATGAACATGACGCATGATAGGCAGTATTAAAAAAGAGTCAGAATGTACACTTTTAGGATTAATTTGAAGATGAAATAACTGACCTACAAAGCCAGCTCAATCAGCAAGTAAAATCATTAATCATTAGACTGTTAAGGTATATGGGTCTTTGTAATCACCAATGAGGGAACACGTCTGCAACGGTCTTCTCCTCCAACTTCCAAATGACTGACATGATGTCACCATAATGCATACAATGGGCTTCAGTAGGAAGTGCTATATAATGTTTTGTTTGTTTGTTTGTTTGTTTGCTTGATGTTTAAAGCCGTGCTATGAATATATTGGAGAGTCATGAACTACTGTGTCGCTTCATCCGCTGCTGTGAATATTCTAGCATTAGTTGCATTATGATGAAGAAACAGAATAAACTAAAAATATGTTTGTTTTGTTGTATAATGCCGCAATCAGCAATATTCCAACCATATGACCGTGGTCTCGACCAGACAATCCAGTGATTGACATCATGAGCAGTAACCATGCATTTTGGATACAATGACATGCATCAACCAAGTCAACAAGCTTGACCACCCGTTAGTCACCTCTTACAGCAAGCATGGGTTGCTGAAGACCTACACTTGTAGGGAATCAAACGGCCTTACGATAGTAGGAAGCGCTATACAATGTATAAAGGAGGCCTCGATATGTAGTGTCTTTTGACATAAAATATATCAACACAGGTTGATAAACAAGATAAAAGTTGAGGCATATCCACTTTTATCGACAAGTGTTGATATAATTCATGTCACACGACACTCTGGTGAGATTCTATTTATCATCCAAAATCATTCTTCCAGCGTATTCAGTTTCTAACCAGTAATAACCAGTGTTTTGAGTATAATAAGTACAGCTAACCAGCTTCAGTGGCAGATTAGTGATGTCATTTGATTATGCCGTCATGGTAACACAATGGCCTGCAAAGCATTGTGGTGCAATTTAGGGGGCGATATCTCTTTGGAGAAAACACTTGATCTAACCCAAGCAATATCGCCTGTGGAAGCAAGTTTGGGATGATAAAAGTTTTTAAAAAATCACACAAAAACAATTCCAAGTATCAAAAGGAAGAAAAGTGTTAAAGTACAAAAAACATACTCTATGAAAAAAACCAAAACCAAATGCAAAATGATCCCAAAATAATGGGCTAGATAAGAGTCTTACTTTCAGTGTGATTTCTCATATGTGCCAGTATTGTTTAGCCAAATATACATACACAAATTGAGAATGGACGCAAATAATGTTACTAATATATTAATTACAAGCAGAGGATCATTATTATTCTAGTAGGTCCTGATTAATTTCATATTGTGAGAAGGATCACAACAGTGAAAGTTATGAATTAACATGTACACGGTCTACTCATGAAGCTGTGGCAGATGTCAAGTTTGTGTGATGTTACATTCAATCATCTTCCTGAGGCAAGGGAGCGAGCTGACTGTAAAAGTCCAGTTTCCACCTTTGCCAAACTTCCGGGGTTTAATTGTTTGATAGCCATTACTTAGACGTTGATGGATGAAAAGGGAACGTTTCGGTGTGGATCCTTATACCGTTGTCAAGCAAGACTGGATGAGGGACATAGTACAGACTATATATAGTAGGTGGAAGATTAACAGTAGAGGATTAACAGTGACAACAGTTGCATACATGAGTGGGATAACATGAGTGAGTGTTGACAACAGAAGGATAATACCGTCACAACACGTTGGACAGAGAACATATAGGTGGAAGCCAATGGGACATGAAGCAAATTAAACAGGACAAGTGATTATTGCTTGATGAGTTCATTGTAGGCAGATGGGATGAAATAGCCTTGATCTCTGTTGATTGATGGCTTGTGGCGGCCAATGTGGACTGCTTTTGTTAGTTTTCTTATAGTGAAATCATGGAAGTTGTTGGAGAGGATTTGGACGTTGTCCCAGTTGATGTTGTGATTAGGACAGTTGCTGATATGGTCCGAGATGGCTGATTTACAGTCTGATTTAATGGTTGATGATGTTTTGTGCTGGTGTTGATGGGGCAGGATGTTTCACCTACGTAAGATTGGCCACAGTTGCAGTCAATTATGTAAACTACACATTTAGGCTCTTGGGGGTTGGTTGTGTTCCTGTCGTTGGCTCTTAGCAGGGTGTTGAGGGAGTCCTCTACTGTTAATCCTCTACTGTTAATCCTCCACCTACTATATATATTCTGTACAATGTCCCTCATTCAGTCTTGCTTGTCAACGCTTTTTACAGTATTAAAGAAGATGTTATTCATAAATTTGTGTCTACCTTGTCACCTGGGGTTACTTTTTGGCTGGGCAATACTCATATTAGACACAGGGGGCGCTACGATCGAGACACGAAATTCCAGCACGGTTCGGCAAGAGTGGAAACTGGACTTTTGTAGTCAGTTGACACCCCTGCCTCAGGAAGATGCATTCCATAGAATGGAGAAAGACTAAACTATCTTAGATTAGACACACAGAAAGGGTTGGATATATTCATTGATTACTTGTGTCTGATATAGAGCTAACAGTAACAGACACACACAGAATAACCAGAGTTAGTTGCACACACATGTAGACTGCTGACAGAGCAGGGGATGAGTGAAGAAAAGAGGTGATCATTTTGTGACAAAAGGGCAAGCGTTCCCACAGCAGGCAGCACAGTAATCATAGTAATAATACAATGAAAAGAGAAAATTTTCTTCATATCTCAAATCCATTTCATGATATTGTTCAACATTTCTTAAAATCTATCTAAAACATCTTAAAAACTGTTCATTTGTTAGTGGTGGAACGATACACCGTGCATTGGTGGATCACGATTTTTTACTTTAAGTATAGATCACATTCACACACTTAGCAAAAATATTGATAGAGGATCATGAACAAGGTATGATATGTATCAGATCATGAACAAGGTATGATATGTATCAGATCGATCATGAACAAGGTATCATGGTACATAGAGGATCATGCACAAGGTATCATGATACGTATCAGATCACGAACAAGGTATCATGGTATGTAGCGGCCTGTGAACAAGGTATCATGATATGTATCAGATCATGAACAAGGTATCATGATACGTATCGGCTCATGAACAAGGTATCATGATACGTATTGGATCATGTACAAGGTATCATGATATGTAGCGGCTCATGAACAAGGTATCATGATACATATCGGATCATGAACAAGGTATCATGATACGTATCGGATCATGAACAAGGTATCATGATATGTAGCGGCTTGTGAACAAAGTATCATGATATGTAGTGGCTCATGAACAAGGTATCATGATACATATCGGATCATGAACAAGGTATCATGATACGTATCGGCTCATGAACAAGGAATCATGATACTTATAGGATCATGAACAAGGAATCATGATACTTATAGGATCATGAACAAGGAATCATGATACTTATAGGATCATGAACAAAGTATCATGATACGTATCGGCTCATGAACAAGGTATCATGATACGTATCGGCTCCTGAACAAGGTATCATGATATGTAGTGGCTCCTGAACAAAGTATCATGATACATATCGGCTCATGAACAAGGTATCATGATACGTATCGGATCATGAACAAGGAATCATGATACTTATCGGATCATGAACAAGGTATCATGGTATATAGAGGATCATGAACAAGGTATCATGGTACTTATCGGATCATGAACAAGGTATCATGGTACATAGAGGATCATGAACAAGGAGGTATGATATGTATCAGACCATGATCAAGGTATGATATGTATCAGATCATGAACAAGGTATCATGATATGTATTGGATCATGAACAGGGTATCATGATATGTAACGGATCATGAACAAGGTATCATGATATGTAGCGGCTTGTGAACAAGATATCATGATACGTATCGGATCATACAGTCGGTGTATCGTCCCAGCCCTATCATTTATCATAAGCCAATAATGCTGAATCCTATGGGAAGCCTCATATAGAAAGTACAAGATGTATTGTAGGTGAAATTAGTGACAGTCTTACCAAACGTTCCTCTTTCAGGCGCTTAAAACCAGAAGTACACATGCATAAGCACCTGTTGTAAGTTAGCAGTTGTACCATCACCGGGGCAACGTGACTAAGTATGTCAACTTTTTCATCAAAAGGATGGACATAGTCATTGCTGAGAGATACAAAGTTGAACTGTTGGATGCTAAGATTGTTCATTACAATATATTGCTGCTGACAGCTACGCTGTTGCTGATGTGGCATTGAGCAATAATCATTCATAGCAAAATAAAACACAGACAAAAGAGAGACATTCTGACGAGATGAAGATGTAACTCATTCAAGATGCTGGGGAAGTCTGTCATACAGTTGACACAGAGGACTACATATGAACATGCATAACAGATAACATGCACTTGGACAGGAATATTGACAAAGAGAGGACGCTTTGACTGCCATGCTTACTAGGACTGGGATGGGTTACTCGGGTACTCGTGTCGGGTGGGTACTGAGTAGGACCCAAGTACCCACAGGACTACCTGGACCCGTGGTTAGTCACGTGATATATTGTTTAATGACAAAACGTATAAAAAACTGTATGGTCACACTACAAGTCACTAATGTTTCTTTCTGACTAAGCACACATTCCTTCTGACTTTTATATGTTAGAAAAAAATATAAAATTTCATGCAGTAAACATCAGTGTATGCATGACCAGATCGTTTTATACATGTATCTAAATACAATTTTTTCCAAATCGGACAGTTTGTACCTATCTTTTGAGACCTATCTTTTGAGACCTACAGCGGGTACCCACGTAGGGTACCCAATAGAGGGGTGGGTACACGGGTAGTAAATTTGTCCCAGCCCTAATGCTTACTCATCTTCCCAAGGCAAAAGTCTTGTTTCCACCCTTGCCGACATACAATGGAATTTAGTGGCTCAATCGTAGCATCACCAGTGGCTATTACAAGTTACATCTCTTTTGGTATACTCGTGAATTCCAGCCTAGTTCGGCAAGGGTGGACACTTGACCTTTATAGTCAGTCAACTTCCTTGCCCCGGGCAGACGTGATAGTGAGTGAGTTTGGTTTAACGCCGCTTTTAGCAATATTCCAGCAATATCACGGCGGGGGACACCAGAAATGGGCTTCACACATTGTACCCATGTCGGGAATCGAACCCGGGTCTTCGGCGTGACGAGCGAACGCTTAACCACTAGGCTACCCACCGCCCGGCAGACGTGATAACACAACTTGATGGGATACAGGTGCAGGTTTTTTTTTCATTCAAATTTGGGAACTGCCATTTACTGCAGACTGGGGTTTGAATACTGGCCCCTGAGCTGGTCTAGATAAACCCCGGAAATGCCACAGCTGAACACTGAGACCAGCCTGTGTTAGTCTCTGACCCACCTGTGCGGATGTGAGTTCGTTCTGCAGTGTGTCGACCAGCTGGGCCTGGGCCTCATAGTGCCGCAGTCTGTCCTGGATCTGATCCTGTTGGTACTCCTCCCTCTGGGAGATGGACACCACCTTCTGCAGCTCCGACATCTCCCGGTCCTTGCTGCTCACCTGCAGCACATTGGAGACACAGTCAGTGTAACCGCCACAGTCGGTGTAACCGTCACAGTCGGTGTAACCGTCACAGTCGGTGTAACCGTCAGAGTCAGTGTAACCGTCACAGTCAGTGTAACCGTCACAGTCGATGTAACCGTCAGAGTCTGTGTAACCGTCAGAGTCTGTGTAACCGTCACAGTCATTGTGTAACCGTCACAGTCGGTGTAACCGTCACAGTCGGTGTAACCGTCAGAGTCGGTGTAACCGTCACAGTCGGTGTAACCGTCACAGTCGGTGTAACCGTCAGAGTCGGTGTAACCGTCACAGTCGGTGTAACCGTCACAGTCGGTGTAACCGACAGAGTCTGTGTAACCGTCACAGTCTGTGCAACTGTCACAGTCGGTGTAACCGTCACAGTCGTTGTGTAACCGTCACAGTCGCCAAAACTTTGATACACATGCAATACACTAGTCTGTCTACTTGTCCCTATTATGTATTTTGGCATACAAGTTGAGGTAAGGTGAAATGGGGTTTAACGTCGCGACCAAGATTATTGCACTCCTGTTTCTACTAGTCTGGCCAATTTAAAAGTGCTAGCTAACTGAGATACCATGCCGCAGTTTAACATAAATACCCCACTCAGACACAGTATACTGACTCTGTGCTGACCAGTCCTTGTTTTAGTATCTTAATGCACCAGACAGGGTAACAACAAGTACAATCTATTAATGTCTTTTGGAATGATGGGGTTGGAACCTTAGACCTCCGCTCTCCCGGCGGACGCTCTACCACTAGACCATGGAGGCGGTCTTGGCATACAGTATCACACATTGGACTGAATAGAGATACCTATAAAAATTAGACAATCAGAGAAAAGAAAAAGTATATTTCTCAGTGAGATTTCCAAAATATTTCTGACATATCCGTGTTCCTGTATTAAGGACCACTGTGGGTAATATACACACTAATAACCACCAGGGCCCACTTGCACAAAGCGATCTTAGTGTTAAGATGATCGTAACTCCCATACTTTAACATAGGCTTACAATAGTCGTAGCGCTAAGATCGCTTTGTGCAAGAGGGCCCAGGTGTCTTGGTTGAAATGTAGTTTCTCACCGATTCTCTGAGGTCTTTGATCTCATCCTCCTGCTGAGCGAGCCGCTGTCCAAGTTCGTTGCCGGAGTGTTCCTCCCCCTGAAGCTTGGTCATCATCTCCATGTTCTCGTTGCTCTGAAACACACAACGGACACTTACATCTCACAGATGTACGTATTGTGCCCGATTTCCGATTCCAATGGGATCTGAACTGGGGCCCTGATCCGAAATAGAACACCTTGTCCACATCGCTAAAAAGGTTACCCGTCAGCATGGTGTCGAAATCTTAAACTGTCATTGTTGTCACAGATCTTCTGGACCTCTATACAGTTAGAACCTAACCCTCTTGAGCTCTGTATTAACAGCATGATAAGAAGTCTCCTTAGCCGACCCATCTTCTGTTTCACTTTGGTCAGCTTCATCTACTAAAGTCCAGTTTCTGCCCTTTCCAAACTAGGCTGGAATAATGGAGTTATATTTTGGCTGGACTAACAAGTCGATGCACGGTCCAATCAAAATAGTTTAACAAACTAGATATCTGGTATATAAACAACTTGGTGACTGTGTACTGTTAACTGGGCATCACCAGGGTTAGAAATTGGCACTAGTCCTATAGTCCTTGCCAAACTGCCCAACAGTAAAGGTATCCTAAGGACTAGTAGAATTTTGACATTTTTAAAGGTTTTGCTATATGCTATCATTATAAGGACTAGTGGACTGAAACTGTTAGTTTCTACCGCTGAATCACCAGATATTTTCCAAATCTTTTCATGATTTTAATCAAGGTGCTCACGTGATGTGATGCCCTTCGCGTTATATTACAACAGAAAATTTTGATTATTGATCCGATCATCTTGACTGAGCACCGACATATTGTTTGAAGCAAAAGCAAGTGATATGAGAGGTGGAATCTGATTGATTGGTCAGTAGGATGAACATTGAAAGGACATAACTGGAAACAGCCACTGGTGGCGCTACGATTGAGCCTGGAAGTTCCAAACTAGTTCGGCAAGGATGGAAACTGGAATTTTACAGAATTTTGCTTCGGGAAGATGTAGCCGACCCAATTGATTGGAGTGTGGGAAACAGTTCTGAAGATGCAGCCATCCCCCATATGTCTTGTGATGGCATCATGGTAATAGTGATGTAAAAGTGGTCTCATGCTAACTAGCTGTTGAAGTTACACATGTGTGTCTCTAACTGGGATGCAGGTTCCAACAGTGGACTTTGTTTGCAGCGGATCAATAAGGTTCTACAGTAGTCTTACCAGTTTGACGAAGCCGCTCTGCAGTTCCGCCAGCTGCTGCTTGAGGTCTTTGTTCTGGGTCAGAGCGCGACTAAGAGCTGTCTTGTCACTCTGTATGTTCTCCAGGAGCTGAGCCTTGTCTCCGGCCTCCTCCCCGAGAGTGGAAACCGTTGACTCCAGCTCTGAGATCCGTTCCTCCTTCTCCTCCAGAAACCTGCAGCAGTAGCAGCATAGCTTCAGATGGGTGACAATACATAGGGAGCTAGTGACTTGTGTTTATGTTAACTTGTGCTTAAGAAAGCTGCCTTCTAAGTGGCTAACGTTGACTTCCTGTTGGTCATTTCATTGGTTGGTCATAGTTCGCGAAAGGTTGTTCTGATATGACCTGTAATGGGACGTCCTTGGCGATATCGAGAACTTGTATCTGATTTTAATGAGATTGAGGTAATCTAAGCATGTGATTAATCCTGTTTTCTTTATTTAAAGCATTAATTGTTTATTGTTTAGTAAGTTTATCTCTACAGCCGTTGTAATATGCAGCTGCCAGATGACTCGTCTCACATCAAAACGCGGGCTGTGTACTCGTGGGCAGATGACCACGGAGTAAGCTGATCAGTGTGTCTGATTAACGAGACTGATTAATGAGTGATTTTGGTAATTCTTTGCAAATTACTTGTGTCGGACTCGGAGTGCCGGACTGTCGGATTGACGGGTCTAAATAGCAGAGATTTAAACAGTTCCCATCATTAGTGTCGGATAAAGCCGAATGTCGGATTAACGTCTTTTACGAGGTTCGGCAACTTGACTGTAATTGAGTGTGTACATAATTCTGCTGCGTCA
This sequence comes from Haliotis cracherodii, assembly GCF_022045235.1. Classification (NCBI taxonomy): domain Eukaryota; kingdom Metazoa; phylum Mollusca; class Gastropoda; order Lepetellida; family Haliotidae; genus Haliotis; species Haliotis cracherodii. Next base: position 5,064,589 of record NW_027266282.1, on the reverse strand, counting down.
GAAATTGTCACTAGTCTTTGCCAAACTGCCCAATTGTTAAGGTTTCCTACAGACTAGTAGAAATTTGCCTGTTTTAAGTGTTTTACCAGATGTGAATTTTAAGGACCAGTGGCCTAAAACTTTTAGTTCTATCGCTTTAAACACTGATAAATCTGTTCATATAACCATATCCATTTTACTCTTAATATGACAAAATGTCACACAAATGTCAAAATACAAGTGAAGTAAGCAATATAACTGTTAACTACACAGTGACCCCAATATGAATATGCTACAAGCTAACCTCACATGAAATATGGAAATAGTGTTGAGATATGAAATAGTGTTGAGATATGAAAAAGTGTCTCCTCTAAACTGTCACTGACCTGCTGAGCTGGGCGTTGTCTCGGACCTGGGCCTCATGTCTCTCTGTCAGCTCCTGGTACTCCGACCTGACTCGCTCCAGCTCCTCCGGTACATCGGCAGACACACTCTCCTGCACCGGTCGCTCAACCACCACTGCCTCCTCTGAAAGACAAACGTCTTCAATGTTTTAACCATTGTGCTATCCCATTTGCCTAAAGGGAAACTAGAATGTGCTTTTTGTAAAAAAAAACATGTCCCCCTCCCCCATCCCACCAATGCTATTTCTTGATACGTCAGTTCAAGTTGTTACTTTCAATGTGTTTGCAAATCTGAAAACAATAATTACAAATTTGAGCCTGGCACAATAATGGTTTCTTGCAGAAATATTCATTAGCTGCAGAGTTTTGGTGGGAAACAAATGCTATTTGTTTGAGAGACTATGTCAAAATTATTTCCATGGAAATATAACAAATTAAACAAATTACATATTGAAAAATATGAAAAGGCATTTGTTGATCATGTGGTCTTTTCATATGTATAGATATTCACTAGTTTGAGAGTTATGGCTCGGACACAAAGTCTAGAATCCTTTGAGTCAAAGTTGAAATTGTTTCCATGGAAAGGTATCAACAAATAATTTAGAAAACTTTCATAATATCAAAAGGGCACCAGTCAGCAATGCATGTGTGAAATCCTGTTGAAAATCATTGAATGGTTTTCAAGTAATGGCCCGGAAATGAACCCTACCCTCATTTGAGACTAAGTCGAAATTGTTCCCATGAAAACATAAAAAATAAAATAGCAAAAGGTACCACTTAAGCTGATGAGTAACGCATCCGCCAAGTTGTGTTGAAAAACATTGAACTGTTTTCAAGTTATCGCTCAGAATAGGATGGGAACTCCACCGGGACTTGAGCCAAGAACAAATATGTCTACCCCGCCCCCACCACACCCATCCCCCATCCCTTTGAGTCCAAAAATGTTCTAAATTGAGGGGAATGCTTGAGGTCTTCTGTGGTATTTGAATCTGGCGAGACTCTCAATCTTGAACTTTAAACTTGAGGGTTATGACCTCTTGACTCTGCTTTGTTAATTCCAGACAAGATGAGCCATACAGCCATACAAGGCTTTGTAATCTTGAGTGAGCAGTGTACATACCCAGCTTTCTCTGCAGCTCGAGTGCGGAGGCCTCCAGGTGATGTTGTCTGGCCAGCAGCTGCTCTCGCTCCTCCGCCATGCTGGACACCTGGACAGAGACCAAACGTTATCTTCAACAGTCACAGAACAGACTATGCAGGACACAGGGACCTGACACAGTCCACAGACAAATATAGTAGTGGGAACCTATTCTGACCTGGAGTTTCAACGGGGACCTGACACTGTCCACTTTAGTGATCTCTTGCAAGTGGTGGTGGTTTTCTAACGCTGGAGTCAGCAACATTTGAACCACATCACCAGCAGGTCAATACTCCAGTTTACACCTTAAGAACCTTTAGGCATGAAGACACAGAATCAGCTAGTCTCCAAACTTGATCATTCGATCGTCTTTAATCAGACGAGCATGATGTCCTGGAGACTCCTCTGTCCTGGAATCTCCAAAGAGCTATGTCTGTAGACTGTGTCGTGCCCACCTGTTGCGAGAGCTCCTGGCTCTGTCGCTGCAGCTGTTCCGTGTAGTGTCTGTACTGCTCCGATATCTGGTCCCGCTCGGCGGCCACTTTATGGAAAGACTCGTCATACTGGTGGATTTTGGCTATCAATGTGTCCCTCTCAACCTGCAGCTGCTCAACCACTTTCACCGACTCACTGGAAGTTTCGCTTTCACTTGAAAGCTGAAAAACAATCAGAATGATGTATATATCTGTTTTAGTTGTAATATGAAAAACTACTGACACAAAGAAACAGAAACAGAAACTATCAATATACACAGTCCAGAGTCAAGCATGAAAGGGGTCCTTGTTGTAACCCTGAGGCTGAACATTATGTGTTTGTTGTTTAACGCCACACTCAGCTATTGTCACATATATGTAAATATATGTATGCCCTGTAAATAATTGAATCCAGACAACACAATCCAGTGATTAACATCATGAGCATCGATCTACGCAATTGGCATACAAAGTATGTATGAACCAAGTCAGCGAGCCTGACCACCCGATCCCATTAGTCGCCTCTTACAACAAAAATATTTGCCTCATACAGCAAGCATGGGCTTGCTCTTCTCTACCCGATTCTTCATGGGTCATTAAACATTAGGGGTAAGGTAGCTTGCCTAAGGTGAGGTGAGGTGAAATGGGGTTTAACATCACACATATGTACACATAAATATTACATATTATATTGCACTTGTGTATGTTTAATATAGCTAATCGAGCCCTGATACATAAAGACAAATTTAACAAAAACACAAATTAGACAAACATGTTGACAACTGATTATGTGTTTGTTGCCGTCACTGCAACGGATGATGCTTTATCATGCTTATCAGACCTACCTGTTGTGCATAGAGCTCCGCCATTTCTAGTCGCTTCCGTAACTCAGCAACAGTTTGTTCAAGGCTTGAAAATTCTCCAACCTGGATGAAACAGAAACACATCCTTAAAACACATCAACCATGGACACCCAGAGAGGAAACACTTCCGATCCATGGAACCATGTCACTTGCTGACTGAGCAATAGTCACAGTCGGCAGTATTCCAGCTGTATCAACTCGGCATGTAAATAATCAAGTCCAGGCCTGGAAAACCAGTGGTTGACAGCATGAGCAACTACCAATGCCAGTGGGCCACAGTGAAGGACAATCAGCCGGGCCACAGTGAAGGACAATCAGCCAGGCCACACATCTTGTCTACATATCAACCTATGACAGTTTAAACTATGAGAGCTCCAAAGCCCACGTTAATATTTTTCCAGTCAAAGTAATATCAAAAAAAGAAATTTTGACAACTCAGCATTTTGTCTGACATTTCTCCTGTTGGTCGGACTATTTTGAGTATCCAAAATCTTGCCCTCAAGTTATTAAAATGTTTCAGACTATACATGCTGTATGAAAGGGAATGTACAGTAGTTTGACTCACAGTAAAACTGAGTATCGGTCAGACTGATATTGACAATTATTCCTACTATTAGTATAGTACAGCGTAGCATAGCATAGTCCCATTATTCACATTACCTTTGAACTGAGTTTCTCAGATAGTTCAGAACTCTGCTGTTGAAATTCATCTTTGGATTTACTGAAACAACAAGACATGTTAACAATCCAAAAGGCGAAAGAAGTTATTCACGTCCTTAATCATGTTAATCAAGTTCACAGCAGGAATTATGCATCATACAAACTTGTACCTGAACACTTACAACTTACTGACAAATATCATATTGCATTTACCATATTTTATAATACATATGATTAATATAAACTATAATGACAACAGAATGAGGCTTGCAGACTTTTGGACATTTGTAATTCCGTATTCGCCATACTAAGTGCTCTGCTCCAATATACACCATGACAAAACTTCGAGATATCTTTAAGTAATCTGCAAAAGTGCCTCATGTAAGATCGAATATTTACATGACAGTCCACATTTTATTATGTTATTGTTTTTACAGAAATACGCAGTATAGAAGAGGCACAGAACTGCCTATAACAATTATCACAAAAGGTTGGGTTTCATCAATGTTTGAACTTAGTTTGTTCATTACCGCTCAATCTCCAAAATCAAATTTGATTGTATGGAGTTTAATGAGCATGATAAGCACCTTCTTTGCAATGTTATATGAGCCCAGGGTGCTTATTACGGCAAATATGGTACATGCCATTATTTCAAAACTTACTTTGCCTTATACAGATCCATTTTCAATCTATCAATTTCCTTCGTAGACTCTCTATTAGCCTGCAAAACATTTGGAAAGGAGTCTGATTTTCATGTGAAGAGGCACCATCATTTAACATAGAGACATGTGAGAACGTGTTGTAAGGGAGATAACTTACTCAAAATAATCGTTTCTTGAAAATAACCATATATCCTTGATATATATACCTGGTACAAAGATAAGTTACCATTATGAAGTATGCTTTAGGAGAAGGAAATATCACAGCTTTTGAGGCAATATTGTCACTGAAATTTCAAAGTATTTGACAAATTACCAAGAGTGAGTTGGGTTTCAGCTTTTATCAATATTCCAGAAATATTATGGCGGGGCACACCAAAAATGGGCTCCACACATTGTACCCATGTGAGAATCGAACCCGGGCTTCGGTGTGACAAGCAAAAGTCAGGGACTCGGATTCCAAACTAAGGGCCCTTGTCAGGTAAATTGAGAAAATAAACATTATCTTGTTGCAATTGTTTTCTGAAATTCAGATATATTTAATTTTACATTGCATTGAATGCAATAAAGTAAAACTAGCATTAAAGTCTCTATCAATAACGGTCCGGTAGTCAGTAAACTATAAGCCCCCTCTCCAAAGTCGAAATATGAATAATAGGGATGAAACGATACATCGGTACGTTTTCTTCTGTATCAATGCAAGACGATACACTTGCTTAAATATATTACTTACTACTTGTTTAATAACCCCCCAGCAATTTTGTCAGTCAAATTCGCAAAATGTATTGTAAGTAGCATTATAAAAATAGCAGCTACGAACATGTGTCTACAGCCAGCTTTTCCTTTAGAACATGATCCGAAAAATTAATAGTCAAGAGGTTTCCATGCAATTTGACGTAAATATGTGTATCACGATATGTATTGTATCGTTATCTGTGTATCAAGATACATATCGTATCATGACCTTGTATCATTTCACCCTTAATGAATAATAACTATAATCACACTTGCTGTAGAGTAGAGGCCGATCGCCCCACTGGCCTCTGTGTAGGTCTAGATAAACATTTTGAATCAATGAAGAGTCAAACAAATGAAACAATCCACGTGGGGATTGGGTGAATTTCGGTGTAAGTCTTTTGGAACTAGCTCAGGTAACAAACAAAAGTCCAACTGGCTCTCACGTCTCTGCACAATGGATAGAAATAGCTGGAAACCACATTTCATGTCAGTAAATTATCTCCCTTGTTCGGTGTGGAACACAACATTGTGAATATCTAAAAATGGTGCAACTTGGTGCACAGACACAAACACTGGCAACAAACAAAGGGCAACAAACACAATTAGCCACGACACATGATACATGATACAAACAATGACACACTTTCATCTTTACATAATAAATTCATCTTTAATTATCAATTCTGTATCAATTTGCATCACACCATGTATACATACATACATCCCTCGTCCATGATGTAATGAGTACAGACATGTAAAATGTTATTAATTGCCTAACCAGATCTGCACCAGCTCCTGAAATCTTTTTCAACTCAACATGCAGAGCATGCTGATAAATCTTATTTTAATTATAATATAAATTTCAAGTTGGTTCCATATTACCAAATAAAATAAGTAACACTTCTAATTTTCATTAAGGGGGTAAAAACAGAATGACAAACTGAATAGGATGAAAAACGAAAGAAAAACTGAAAATACATGAGAAACTCATCAATGGGTTCAACGATGAAATAAATATTTAATTATTTTTTTAACACTTCACTAGTATTCAAATTCTATGGCAACAGCCTGTAAATAAAAGAGTTTGGAGAATCCAGTGATTGATATTGTGAGCATTGATCCATGCTGTCGGGGTATGATGCCACCCAATCAACAAGCCTGACCACCTGATCCATTGAGTGGCCTCTTACGATCAGCATAGGTTGCTGGTGGCCTAATCTAACCTAGGATCCCCACAGGGGAAAGTGAGAAATATACACAGGCTTGGATTTACACTGTCTACATTCACAACAAATGCCTTTAAATGAGATGGTGTAAAAACACTTTCTGGGAGATATATCATAATTCTCACATTCTGATACTGATTTCACCAAATGATTTGTAATATATGATATCAAGTGATATTGTTGTTAAAACATTGACACATTGAAGAACAAAATAATCGCTTTGTTAATTTGTTATCCCATGAATCTGCACCAAATAGAAATCTACCCCTCTACCATCTACCATTAAAATTGTGTAAAACCGATTAAAACTTTGAAGCGAACTAGTTGAAAATGTTACGCAAGTGATGACCACAGTATCCAAACATTTCCTCTCCACCCAAACAGAGCAAGCTCCCAATCTATCTACAAGGTGGGACAAGGTGGGACAAACACAAAACAGACAACCAGTAAACATGATAAACACTCAGCTTACCTCTTCCAGAGTCTACAGTGCCAGGAAAACAAGTGTTAGTGCCACATACTGACTTAACTACAACACTTACCTACCAGTCATAGTCAGAGCAAGGGGCTGTCGGGGGCTAGGGGTGTCACAATCACCTCGTTTACGTAGCGCGATACTTAAGTCCATTGATACACATTACAATACTTTATTTGCACTAGTTTTTGCAGGAAACTAATGTTCTGTGAAGCATTGCTAACCGGGGATAGTAAGTCTGTTTTTAACCAGTTTGTGTTTAATTTGATTATGTTTAACCAGTTTTGTGTATTACCAGTTTGAATTGAACCAGTTTTGTGTATTACCAGTTTGTGTATTACCAGTTTTGTGTATTACCAGTTTGTGTATTACCAGTTTTGTGTATTACCAGTTTGTATTGAACCAGTTTTGTGTATTACCAGTTTGTATTGAACCAGTTTGTGTATTACCAGTTTGTATTGAACCAGTTTTGTG